>NC_092587.1:145908333-146520416 GCF_047663525.1 Anas platyrhynchos
TGTTAGCACTAACTTAGATTCTTTGGTTTCACCTTATTTTCCTCATCTCCTCACATACCTTGCTGTTTCATTGAGGCACTTCCCCAGATTATTTTTGGCATAGTCATCGTCTGTTGTGATAATCTGCTCTAACACTTATTTGTTCAACAGTTCAGACTTGACTACACGTTGCCATACAAGAGGTGACATCGATGGTTTCTTTCTTCTGTGTGGGTAAGCCTAATAGCTTTTCTTTCATGTGAATTCCTCTGAGGTTTGCTCTGTTTTTCCATGAGGAAATCACACTCTCGGCATAATGATCATAGATGTTGATTTAGAGTTTTTCACTATGATTGCAAAATGTGAAAGTTGTGTGTTACTGACTGCTCATTCCTGCCATTCAGTTCCTTGCCTCCTTTTCTCTAGCTCTGAGTATCCTGCTCCCTCTGGAGCAATCCCATTTTTTTCACCTCTACATTGTACAAGTTCCAACACCCTTATCAGAACAGAGCATTTGTGATCTGAGAATGGTTTACTCTGTACCACGTACAAAATACACACTGTGGTTTGCTCATCAAGGGGATTAATTCAGAAAGTGAGCATGAGCTTCCTAACAGGATGGATTTTAGAATGGAATTTTGTTTTCAGTACAAATTTCATCAATATGTGTTTCAGTAAAATTTGGTAGATCTTTGCATGCTTAACATGTATAGATATGTTCTTTTTTATTACCAGTAAAACCTATGTCAACATATTTGCACATTCTCAAAAAAAAAAAAAAAAGTTTTGTAGGAATATGCTAAGCAGAAGTTATGCAACATATTGCCCAGCACAATTTGCAAGGCACAAATGTAATTACACACACACACACACATAACGATGCATGCACATACACAGGGGCACACTGCCTGAAAGTAATTACAAAGCAGCATTATTGACTCCATGACTCTGCACTTAGACCCGTTGACACAGAAGAGAATGAGGCATAGAAAGTACCTTGGTAGAACTCCATTACTGCAAATAGAGCTACTGTTTTATTTCTCTGGTTCCAAAAAAGATGGCTAAAATCTTCCAGAGTACTTTAATGAATAGCGGTGATGCATATCTTGCTGGATTTTCCCTAGACATTATCTCTCTATATTATCACAGAGGTTACTCTCAAATATCAGGACTCCCTGGGGAAGTCTTTCACCTGGTTTCATCAGAACTCCCTCTACAGCTTCACCTGTTTAAGGAAGGCATTATTTATAGACATGCAGTTACAGGCCTCAGACCCCACTGGAAGAAAGAGGATGCAGCAGCAACCTGCTAGTAACTCTGATACTCTAATAGCAAACTCTGAATGCAATGTGAAAACATAAGGAATATAAGATGAATGAGTGGTGGATAAGACAGTATCTTCTTCAGGGTCTTAGACTAAAAGACTCTGAAGACACTCCTGAACTATCAAATGAAGATAATTATATTTTCTGGCATGAAAACCATTCAAAGAGTAAATTTCTATTGATTTTCCCATCTTGCAGGATCTGTACGTAAAATGTTCTGCCCATTCAAAACACCAGTGTCAGCCTTTGTCTAACACCTGTGAATATGAGACATAAAAAATAAGAACGGAGGGGAAATTTTTGTGGATTAACTAAAATTTTCTGCAAAACTTGACTGGGTAGCTCAGTTACAAAAATCTTCCTGTTAGGGGATTAACAGCTGTTTTCAATGAAAGAGGACAAATAAGAAGAGATATAAAAATAAGCTGCAGCACATAAAGACAAAAAGAAAAAAAAAAAAAAGACATTGCTGTCTTGTATTTGTCACTCCGTTTCTAAATGCTTTAAATCTGATTTGGCAAACACAAGGTTCTCCAGTTCCATTTTATACACAGTGGAGAAACTGCCTGCCTAGGGCAAAATGTTATCCAGTAAGACCCTTGGCACACCGCTATGGATACTCCACACCTTAGTGCCAAAACTGCTTTACCATCCTGATTCTCAAGTGGCCTACCAGGAGGAAACATGTTTGTTCACTTCAGCTCTGAACCGTTTTTTGGCTACAAGCTATTGTGTTAGATCTCCTTCATCCTTTAATTTAAACTCCTATTGTTTGCAGTTCTCAGTGTTCTAGATGTACTCAGTGTTTGAAGTTTTGGCACTGTTTGTACTGATTGCGCTTTAAGGACAATAAAGTCATGATTTGTGAAATTACAGAGCCCTTTGATTTTTGCCTGTCAGCAATAGCCCTGCTGTGGCATCAACAAACCCTGCACAGCAAATACCTACTCACTAGTAGACAAAACGTTCGCTCCTGCAGTCCCAGGTGCTGAAATTGTCTGTGCCTTTCTGTCCAAAGATCCACAACATTTAGAATTCATGAGAGCACACAGACCATGTACAATGCTACAATGCTTCCTGTAGTCTGATACCCTCTTCCACAGCCAAAAATATCCACTGAGCACAGCAAAAACTGAAACTCCCACCCTTCCTCGAAGCAGGTGAAGAAGGTGTTCCTCATGTGTCCTGGCAACCAAAAAACTGCTCAGAATGTCTTGATAGCTTCTATTTCCCTGCTCACAAATCTTTGGCAGCCCTTCCTTCCCTTATTCTCATAGCTGTTGTGTAGAAAACAAAATGTAACCATTTGAAGCTGGTGCTATTCAGCTATATCAAGGCTTAATGTCTGCCATCTACTTCTTAATTTCTCAAAGGTATACTACACTTTCATGCTACCTCTGCCTAGATTGTAGATGGAAATAATTATTTTCTAAGAAAACTATCTTCTTTAAGTTCGTCACCTACAGTGGTAATGGTAAAGGTTTCCCAGATAAAGGAAGAAAAGAACTGTGATGTCAATTATGTTTACATTTTTAACCACATAAGTCAATTAACCATATTCTCATTGGATTCCTAGAAATTCTACTATCCTACTATTAGGAAGTTTTCTTGTTCATCCTGTCTTCATGTTGATAAATCTACAGTGATATCTGGTCTTGCACAACAACAAGGAATAAATTCTTTTTTTCTAGTCTCTGTGGAAAGCAAAAGCTAGGATCTTTCTCTTCTTTCCACACGGTAGGGTGGACTAATCATACGAAGTCATCAAAAATTCCCTGAGGACTGGTAAACTTCAGATCCTCTTTAATAATGCTGCATATGCTCATCTGAACAGGCCCTTGATTAACATCTAAGGCTGCAAGTTTTCACATGGAGAATTCATATGTCTCTTAATAATGAACGGAGATTCTGCAGTTACTTAGTATATCTGACGTCAAATTTGAGAATGCAGACAGTTTACTCACAAATGTTGATTGTTTAGGGATATAAAAATAAATTATAATAATAAAAAAATAATAAAGAGTTCCAAAAAGAAGTGAATCATGAGAGCCTGAGAGAGCAGGCTTTTAGACAGTTTTGCTCTCCTCCTTTGGACTGATTTCCCCAAGTTATTACACTGTGTACTTCAGGAGTAATTCCATATGGTAGAGGGCAAGACATATAGAATATATCCACTCCTAATGATGAATTCATAATTTGGAAGAATTCATACCATGAGGAAGCAATGGACTATAGTGAATGAGAGCCAAGTATTTCTGTAAAATAACTTTAATGACAATTTATTCAAAATTGTTACTTTTAAGAACTTTTTAGGACATAAATCTCTTTATGCCATCAATTTTGAGAATAGAATCTGAATTACAACTGCAAATGAATTCATATAGCTCTTAGAGTATACCCACAGTGGAACAAGGTGAGTGATTTTCCACTCCTTTGTGTCTTGTGTAGAATTCTAGACCTTGATTCAGTGATCCAAACACAAGTATGTAGTGGCACTTGAGACACCCAAGGTAGCCTGCCTGCATGGTAGACCTTCCTGCATGGTCTGCCAGACCAGAACTGGATGGGATCTGTAACCTCCAGCCCAATGCAGATAGATCACAGAGCATCTCAAAGGGCATTATTATGTCCTGTGTTTTGATAATTGAGTCAGAATCCTAGGTTTAGAAAAAGAAGGTACGTAACGCAAAAAATAAAAATAAAAATAAAAATAATAATAATAATAATTTATGTTTATTTAGTCCACTATTTGTAAAGTAAATTCAAATGGCTACATAAAGAAACAGAGTAGAGGAGGAAGATTCAGAATCTGTGTCATATTCAATATTTCAGAAAATAAATAAAAAAAAGTGCTGCTATCAGTCTTGCTTACCACTAAATACAGAGCAGTTAACAACATAAATGATGCTGTCAGTAGGGTATCCTTAAGCCTGAAGACTGTTCCTGTCACTGAGTGTCAAGAACCACCTTTTCCCTGAAAGACCACCCACTTTCAGTTTTTGATTGTTTTAACCCTTCTAGAACATCCTGGAGTAGTGCTCTCTGATAATGAAACATTTGCTTTACTTCAACCTAAAGGAGAGGTTGAAACCATTTGTTTTTAAACCTCACGCTGTCATCTATAATTAATGGTATAACCCTGACTTACTACAGAGCTTGAAAGGAGAATATACATTGTCAGCTGCGGTTCTTTTTTTTTTTTTTTTTTTTTTTTTCCCCATTTGGCAAAGAGCCAAATAGCCAGTTCCTTATTCTTTTATCTTTGAATGCAAAACGTTATTTCAAGAGATTGAATGCTTGGTTTGTTTTAAGTATTTTTATTGTTTCATCTGCTAGGATCAGTAGTGAATGGAGTTTTGCTATATAAAGCTGTTTGTTAAAACAACATCTCCCAAATTAGACAAGGGAAATTAATTTTCTTTCAGTGAGAATATATGCCAGTAGCTCTTCAGCCATCTTGCAATTTTTTTTCTGAATAGCTGGTCTGGAAGAGAGTTGCCATTTTGCTACAAATGCAGGGGGGCATTTATCTCAAGACAAATGTACCAGTGTACCAAAACAAGATGTGCCTTGTCACTCTGAAAGTCACAGTTCTAAAGGAAATTAAGGCCCTGTAACATACTGTAAATATGAGCTATGCACTTAAGGTAACATTTGGTTGTAAGGAATTACAGAGCAATTAGATTATTTTGAGATGTGTTTGAACATGCTGAAGTGATTTGTAAAAAATCACCTGTTGGAACCTGAACATGTGCTCATGGAAATCATTGTGTTTTGCTACCTGCTTCCCTGGAAAACAGAGCTGATCCTGGCTTTATAAGACTTATATACAAATATGAATGTGTATGAATGTGTCTGTGCAATATAACACTTATTTCTCACCATCAGCATCCTAAGTGGTACAGGACTCCTTAGTACTCCTAGAAAATAAGCTACTAACACAAGAAACTATTCTTCATGTATGGTTCATACAATCAGGAGCACTGCCACAGGCGTGCTCTTTTCCCTGGCTCCAAAACACTAGGGATTCTGGTTGATGACAAGTTGACTATGACTCAAAAGTGTACCTTGGCAGCCAAAAGAGCCAAGTATATCTTGGGGTGTATCAGTCATAGCACTACTAGCCAGTCAAGGGAAGGGATTGTCCTATTCTTCTCTGAGCAGCCTTGGTTTGCACAGGACAGAGCAGAGCAGGCTGTGGGGAGGCCTCATGGCAGCCCGCAGCTCCCTCACGAGGGGAGCGGAGGGGCAGGCGCTGAGCTCTGCTCTCTGGGGACAGCGACAGGACCTGAGGGAATGGCATGGAGCTGGGACAGGGGAGGGTCAGGCTGGGGGTTAGGGAAAGAGTCTGCACCCAGAGGGTGGTCAGGCACCAGGACAGGCTGCCCAGAGCAGTGGTCACAGCACTGAGCCTACCAGAGTTCAAGGAGCCTTTGGACAAAGCTCTGGAGGTGGACCTGTATCTAGCCAACAGTTGGACTTGATGATCCTTGTGGGACCCTTCCAACTCAGGACATTCCAGGATACTGTAATGTATCAATGAATAACAATGGCAGCTATAGATGCTCAGGAAGCAGGACAAAAGTTACAAGTGAAATGAATCTGTCATGTTAATTTTCATCTGGAAAACTCCATTTTGATGTACAGTTTATTGGCTTCTAAGGAATAAAGATTAACTTAGGACATCAGAGAGGATCTCATTTTCCAATATGGGAAAACACATTGGAAGTGCGTGGTTTGAATAAGATACTTAGAATTGTAATTTCAGATAAAGTGCTGAGGTGTTCGTGAATGACCTGCTTGGTTCATCTTCATCTTGCATCTTGTGTGTAATAAGGTGAGTCAGACTGCAGAGATGAAGAGATATGAGCACAGTTTGTTGTGATTTTTGTTTGTTTGTTTTGTATTTTTTTGTTTTCTCACCTCTGTACAGGCCAATAAGTGTATTTGTATAAGAAATTACAGAGATCAGAGTAAGACAGCAGAAGCACAGTCACACCCTGGTTTGTGGCACTGGCTTTTCCTCCAAAGGTTTTTCCAAACCAGCAATTTCTCTTTTGCTTCTGTAAAAATGGGGCAGTGAGCCAACCACACGTACTTCTATAAAGAAGTTGAATGTGATTGTGGTCCTGTCTTCACCTACTGGTAAGGACAACCTTGTCCGTATTACAGCCAAAAATTCAATTGAGAAGCATGGGCTTTCACAGTTGTATCCCAGGAGATATACGACACTAGTGTATACTTTTTATGTATTTCATCAGGGAGAAAAAAATAAGACTTCATTTATTAAAATAAAGATACAGTGAGGGTGATCTGAAATGTCATCCTTTCAAATGCTCTTAATTTGACAGAAATAAATGAATGTAATCCTCTAATTTTTGCATAGCCCAAGGGCCTTTAAATTTTTAACAAAGCTTGAAAAAATATACCAAAAAAATTGCTATTATTATCTCAGTTGCTCAAGGGAAAATAAATTAAAGGGGAGGTAATTAGTTATTATACATATGTGGATGTAATTAGATATTTAGTGTGATATGTAAACTATGTCAACTAATTCCACTGCAAAACAAAACAGTATGTAAAGATGAGCACGTAATGCCAGAAGTTATACACATTTTCTTTCTCCCTTAACAATCAAAGTTTTGCTGTGTTTTCAGAGTAAAAATTCAATATATTTTCCTAGTGTTTTATGCAAGATTACCCCAAAATATCACTAAATATCAATACAGTCATATTTTTGCAGGTCTATTAGGGATTTACTCATGAAATCACTGTCTTCTTTTGATTAGTAAGACCATAAGATAGGAAAGAACTCAAGTGTTTTGGCCTGTGAAACAGAAACCAGATTAAATGGAATGTATTCGTTCTCTCCTATGTGGAGAAAGCTTTCTATTTTGAGCACCAACACCTACATAGTAAATAAAGGTTAAGCATGAAGCATGATTCAAACAATTACATTGCTTGGTTACTTATAAAGTCACTGAAATCCAAAAGTTCAGATTGGACTACTCTGTTACATATTGAGGAAAAAAATCATTTAACGTTGACAGTCATATCTGAAGAAAAATATGGAAAGAAAATAAAATGTTACCAACACCTCTTTTGTCTTTCAAACGACAAGGATTTAGATATGTTAATTAAACTGCTCTCACATGTTAATTTCAGGGTTTTCTTACTATCTGTTCGTTATTTGTACTTGCAGGAAAACAACTTAATATTTCACAGGTCTGTACAAATTGTTTTAGTCAACAAAAACCTGGTCAACAAAACACATGTATTTGGCCAAGTACTTGATAATCAACTTCGAAATTAAAATGCTTAGTTTGACCATGGTAAATGATGCTTAACTCTGTAAGTGAACATCATCTGAAGGACCCTCTCAAGCCAGGGCATGCTTTGACATTCAAAGCTACAGGATAAATTTTATGTCGTCTTTGATGCATTAGATTTGCCACATGTCAGCATTCCTTAATTATTTTTTTTCAAAACAGAGAAAGAGTGAAAAATAGCATGGGAGTAGAGGTTCTGCCTGTCTTTCCAAGGACTGATGCTTCTTCTTCCCAAGTCAATGGGAACATTTTGCAGGTTCAAGCTCAGGATTCAAAAAATCCCTAACCCACTTATGCTCTTCCTAGGATCTTTTGTTACTCTTACTACAGATGTTGAGAAGTGGTAAAAAAATGGGCAAGAGAGAAAGCTGTGAATGAAGGAGAAGGGGTATCAGAAGAGAATAGAGGAGGACAAAATAATAGGGAGAAGGAATAAAGAAACAGAGAATAAAATAGTGTAATTTTAAAGTAGTATGTGTGATTTTCATTTGGCTAATTGTACATTCAAATTGCTGTCAACTGGCAGAACATATATAATTCTTTCTAATATATTTAAAAAACTTTGGAAATTGTTGCTGACATGCCCTAGTTGGATTTCCTCCTTTTTTTTTTTTTTTTCTTTTTCTTTTCTTTTTTTAACAGGTTTAAAGTGCTTGGGTAGGGAAAGGGGTTTAGGTAAGCAGATTGCAATTACTCTGGTAATTTTCTTATAGTTTTTTTAATTCTATAAGATTTTTTTTTTTCCACAAAAAAATAAACTACAGTCATTTTATCTCATCACAGTATCTATATCACGATGTATAATCTCATTATACTCTGTGCCCAATTTCCTTTTGTGCCAGATCTTCAGCTTATGCCAGTTGGTATAACACTGTTGAAGGACCAGACCTGACTGTATTAGATTTGTAAATATTCTACAGAAAAACTAGCTATAGATTTATAATATCTTGAAATAGGTACTATAATTTTAAAACATGAAAAAGTGTATCACATTTAATTGTTATATCACATATATCACTGTACTGTAACTTCTGTGACTCCTTGCATGTCATTTTTTATTAACACCAATATAAGCTAAATGAAAATCAGACCAGCGCATGATCAGTGCTTGTAGACATGCGGGATATCAGTTGTATTGGTCATTTTTCTGCTGTACTCAAACTGATCATGTTTCGCCTGTACAGCATGTAATACCTTTAAATTTGAGTATCTCGATGTACTTTATGAAGACTAATGGATGATATTTCACAACAGGTTTAGAGAGCAAGGATTACTGTTATTTGCCATTTATCGAAGATTACAGTGGATTTGTTTTTATTGATTGATGTGATATATTGCTTTCTCTCTTGAGTTCAGAAATGGGATGGGTGTCTTTGTTGCCAGTAGATGTGGTGTAAGAAGCAGTAAAAAGGCATTTTCATGTTTATCTACTCTATATTTAAACAACTAGCACTGCCAGTGTGCTCTCCTGCTGTGCACAGAAGTTTATCACACATGAATAGCTGAAAAACAGACCCAAGGAAATACAGTTTAGGAACTTTTTAAAATTCTTCTTCTAAAATTTCTGGGCCTAACTTCCACCATCCCTATCCATGACATCTATGTTTTTCTCTTATTTTTGTGTTACGTCCCACATGCTTTCCACAGCATCTAAAGAAGATGTAACAGCAGCAAAAGGCTGTGACCTCTCTCTGGCTACCAACAGCAACATTTACATAAAAATCACAGTCCCTGTCAGCCTGAAGACATGAAGACAGAGTAGTTTTTTAACCAGACTCTCCTATGGATTGTGTGCTAGTTTGCCACTGAAGCAGTAAGCTTAGTAACAAGTCTGTATTAAATGGACAGTGGCAGAAGCACAGGACCAAAGTTCACACTAATACTAGTTGTGGAAGGATCATCTGTCAACTGTGAGCACAATCCACACAAGTTTCCCCTTAGGCACAATGATTTTATCTGGTCTGGTGCACACGTCAAAGCCAGCAGCTTTTGAGAACGCCATACTATTTCATTCACAGCTCTGTGTTTTGTAAATGAATAGATTCACCATGTCATAAAAGACTACTGCTTCAACAAGGGAAAGGATGACAAGTCAACTCAGCTTGTATTATTGCTATAGCACAATTCCTAGTCTGGCTATCTTCACAGAGTCTGCTTAAGGACTCAGCTAACACTCACGCTCTCTCACTGCAAGTGAAGATGCAACACATACATGGTATGATCAGACTCCACATGACAATTTCTTGTGACAGAGAATTACTCCTTATATATGCATGCACCATACAATACGAACAGCACCCTCAGTGTTTGCATATGCAAAACCGTTACAGAAATCAGTAGATTTCTCTCTATACAGGATCAAGATTATTCTTGAACTCTGTGTGGTATGTTGACCCCAGCTGGTAGAGAAGCCCCATACAACCACTCCTTAACTCCCATTCTTCCCCAGTGAGACAGGGGGGAGAATGGGTAGAATAAAAACAAGAAAGCTTGGGTCGAGATAAAGAACTTTTAAGGAGTGAAGGAAAGAGAAGGCAAAAAACAAGTGATGCAAAAGCAATCACTGACTGCCTTCACAAGTAGTTAAATGCCCAGGCAATCTCTCAGGAATGGTTTGCATCCAGACCAACTCCATCCCAGACAGTACACTATACTATTCATGTGTACAAACAAAGTCATGTGTGCAGTAAGTTGCCAATAACAAAGGAAGAATATAGTCTTAAATGTGCTTCTTTGCTCTTACTCAAGGTAAGGTCAAGGTCCATCCACTTCATCATCACCTGCACTAGGTCTCAAAGTAAGCTTTTTTTTGCAATAATACTCCCACCCAGCTAGGCTGTTATTTCTTAATTTTCCACTTTAACTCCATCCATTCCTTGAATTTTCATTCTCTTTTGAGTAACATATTGAAAAGTTCTTCATCCTTGCTTGGGTGGAGATCTCAGTCTGACTGTGTCTAATGATGTTAGAAATAAACTGAATGAAAAGAATGGATGATGAGACAAAGCCCACTTACTCCAGTAGAATTATGCCCATTGCAATGCACTGCTGTTATTCAGAGATGACAGGCCCTAAATCGCTGTTTAACATCTTTGTCAGTGACATGGACAGTGGGATTGAGTGCACTCCTGGCAAGTCTGCTGATGACACCAAGCTGTGTGGTGTGGTCAACATGGTGGAGGTAAGGGATACCATCCAGAGGGACCTGGATGGGCTTGAGAGGTTGGCCTGTGCAAACCTCATGAAGTTCAACGAGGCCAAGCGCAAGGTCTTGCATCTGGGTGGGGGAAATCCCAAGCACAAATACAGACTGGGCGGGGAATGGATTGACAGCAGAACTGACAAGAAGGACCTGGGGGTGTTGGTTGATAAAAAGTTCAACATGAGATGTCAATGTGCATCCTGGGCTGCATCAAAAGAAACATAGCCAGTAGGTCAAGGGAGGTGATTCTCCCCCTCTGATCTGCTCTTGTGAGACCTTATGTGTAGCATCATGTTCAGCTCTAGGGCCCCCAGCACAAGAAGGACATGGATGTATTAGAATGAGTGCAGAGGAGGGTGATGAAGATGTTCAAGGGGCTGAAGAACCTCTCCTATGAAGACAGGCTGAGGGAGTTGGGGTTGTTCACACAGAGAAGAGAAGGTTCTGGGGAGACCTTACAGTGGCCTTCTAGTACATAAAGGGGGCCTGTAGGAAAGCTGGGGAGTGACTCCTTGTCAGGGAGTGTAGGGATAAGACAGGAAGAAATTCTTTACTGTGAGGATGGTTGAAGCACCAGAACAGGTTTCCCAGAGAAGCTGTGGCTGCCCCATCCCTGGAGGTGTTCAAGGCCAGGCTGGATGGGGCTTTGAGAAACCTGGTCTGGTGAGAGGTTTACCTGCCCATGGCAGGGAGGTTGGAACTGGATAATCTTTACAGTCCCTTAACTTTACTGGAGATTTAAACTTCAAGAAATCTCTCATTCATAACGAGAAATCCTCATTAACTTTTCTTTGAACACAGAAAACAGAAATACTGAATCTTATGCCTGAATGCCAAATATTACATACCATTGTATGTGTGGTGCTTCAGTTAAACAGTTTTGAAGTCTAATTCCTTTTCCTAATCTGTAAATATACCTTTCTGAAGCTTAGACCAGAGCAGGAATTTACTATGTGAGTGTACACAAATGATATGGAAAGAAATTCAGTATTTTCAATCAATGTACTCTTTTATAGGACAAATCTATTTTCAGTTTGTATACAAGTCGGTTTAGATTGATTTCCTATGTCCAGATCTGTTTATACTGTGTTTGCTGTATTTTTGCAAGTTTTCTGTAGTAATTTTTTCTTTAAAAAAAAAAATTATTATTATTTCTGCTAATGAATGCATGGTTTACAAGGTCATCAAACATTGAATCCACAAAAAGGACTTAGGTTTAGTATTTCAAGACATCATGGCAGGGGTGTTACTTTTGCAGGGAGTGCAAAAGAATCAAATATGTCAACTGATGGAACTGTGAGTGTGACTTCAGAATTGGCTCTGATAATAAGGATTGTGGAGCTACAGTTCTGAATGCCTCTTTTAACATGCTTTCCACTTTGTTGACAGAGACTCAGCACATACACTACAGGCTGGAAGTGACAGATGGATGTTAAATCTTTAATGGTGGTCTAGTGAGAGAGAAAAAACTTTGGAAAAGGAAGCTCTTGCCTCAAGGTATTGAAATGACGATATTTAAGAGATCCACTGATCTAGACAAAAGCTAAAGCAAAGTTCAAAATTGGATGGGAAACAAAAATTAAAGGGTGGATCTTTCTAACATAAATGACTTGATATAATTGAAGTATCATTTAAGGTCAGAGGGGACAAACTAGTCCACAAAGAATTCACAGGCAAGCAAACAAAATCAGGGGTGATAAGAACATATGGCAGTATTTCTATGGCCAATATATTTACAGAATAAATTTCTGTCAAGAGCTGAGTGATGGGAGCACATGTGCTGAGAACACTCTAAGAACAGCACTAAGTTCATATATGAACTATGCATCTGGTTCTCACAGCTGATTACCTGGGTGCAACACTAACCTTGTGACAGTACCACTGAAGATTTTAAAGTCATCTCCCTGTATGGAGAATTAAACTAATGGTCTAAGGATCTTGCAGGATGGGGAATCCAATGAAGGTGCTGCTTCCAGCCTGTATCTTTGAATGAAGTTTAATTTGGTAAGTGTATCATGAAAACACCACCTGTCTCATGTCCTAGAACCATGTCCTAGAGAATGCTTAGTGTGATGATCCATTTATGGCTTGAGTGGGCTTATAAACTCTTGTTCAGCTCCCTTCATACACATAGAAACCATAAGTACTTCTTCCCAGAGTACTCTTTTTAAATTCATATAGAAAATTTCAAGGAAAAAAAAAAATCATAAAAAAGAACATGAGGAGTTACCTTTGAAAATTAACATACACATTTTTCTAGTTTACCTTTGAAAATTAACATACTTTTTTTTTTTTTTCTAGTTTTAGCAAATTCTCTAGATGTATTTGGAATTTATTGCCCCTGTTTGGAAGAAATAGGTTTTGACTTGCAGTTGGTATTTTATCTTTCAGGAACAACCTTTTCTTTTTCTTTTCTTTTCTTTGCTCAAGACATGACACAAGCCATTTCATTGCTTGAGCATACAGGCTTTAAAATTCTTGTATTTAAGGCACTGCATCACTTTATCTTTATGTATGTCCTTGATCTTCTCTTCTCCTGTTACCCAGTCTCCACTCTGTTAGCAGTGCCACCCTCCCACACAATCTGTGCTTTCTTGCACATTACTTGTTATACTTAGAATGCTTTTCTGAGCTGGTAATCAATTGCACTTGCCTCTTTTAGACCTGCTCTCAAATATCACTTACGGTTTATCACCACGAAAAGATGTGTGGACAGGATGGATGGATGTAAAATTAGTACTGGTCTCTAGAGGAGTGCATGCCTCCAGCTGAGTCCAGCTGGGTAACCCACTGTCATTTTTGTCTTTTTTTCTCTCTTCTCTCCATCTTCTCTCCTTATTTTTTCTTGTTCACACCACTTATTTATATCATGATTAGATTATAGTCTGCTAGGAAGGATCAGAATCTAGTTATTTCAATGGCACCTCTAGAACCTGGAAAACTTTATTTAAAGACCCCTATTTAAGGCCATAGGCAAATACAGAACATCTGTTCATTTTGTGAGCTTACATGAGACTTAGACAAACCAGTCCAAACAAATTCAAAATCTGTAAGGGACAGTACAGTTATAGGTCAGAGCATGACTTTCCAAGTTTATGTGAAAGGTAAGGATCCTACCATGGAAATTGGGTTTGTTGTACCATCCCTCCAAAATGACAATAATGCTGTTACAAAACTATGGTAGAATTCCTATATCTCATTCTTAAATTTGGATACCAATAGTATCAATTCAGTGGAGGCTTCCCTGTATTTCAGTAGGGTGAAGTGAATATTTCTGTATCTAGTCTCTACTGCTCTTCTTGGACATTCTGAACATGATATGTTGTATGGGTTTGTCTCTCTCTCAGTTTCAACTTTTGAATAGTTATTTCTTGGATCTAATGCAACAAGAAGCAGATAGTTACCCAGATTTTAGATAGCTCCAGGATCATTTATTCTGAATTGAATGCTAAAGTAAATTAGAAAACAGCTGCTTGCATTTCTCTGAATTTGAAGGAAGATCCACGGTGTTTCAATTTTCCTGGTATTTCTGAACATAGCTGCTCTTCCAGGCATTGGAAACAAATCTATGATCAAACAAAAAGTTTTTCATTTTCCCTGGAAGCAGTTTTATTTGTCTCTCCCTCCTTCTCTGAAATAGTTACTGAGGAAGCCTTTCTGTATCACCTACAGACCCTTTTCGTCATTCAGCTCTCTGGTTAGTTTCCTCATGGAATCAAGCCTTTTGCCAGCTGAGCCCCCTAGAAGTTGCCAGGATGCTTGCCAGAACTCGTTTGAACAAACAAACAAGAAAATAAATACATCTTAAAAATATTTGTTATGCTGCTGAATGAATTTTTTCAAATATTGGTGGGTGTCATTGTTCCATCCCTCCAGCCCAAACATGACAACTTGACATACATGTATGCACCAATCCATTGATGTCCTATTTCCTACTCTCAGCTTGTATAGCAAAAGATGGGCCAAAGCCAACTGTATGGGGTTTAAGAAGGCTAAGTGCTGGGTCCTACACTTGGGGCACAACAAACCCATACAACGCTACAGGCTTGAGGAAGAGTGGCTGGAAAGCTGCCTGGCAGAAAGGGGCCTAGGGGTATTGGTTGATAGCTGGTTGAATGTGAGCCAGCAGTGTTCTCAGGTGGCCAAGAAGGCCAACAACATTCTGGCTTGTATCAGAAATAGAATGGCCAGCAGCACTAGGGAAGTGATCTTCCTTCTTTACTCAGCTCTTGAATACTGTGTTCAGTTTGGGGCCCCTCACTATAAGAAAGACATTGAGGTGCTGGAGCATGTCCAAAGAAGGGCGACAAAGCTTGTGGGGAATCTAGAGAACAAGTCTTATGAGGAGCAGCTGAGAGAACTGGGGTTATTTTTCCTAGAAAGGAGTTTCAGGGAAGACCTTATCACTCTCTACAGCTACCTCAAAGAGGCTGTAGTGAGGTGGAGGTCATTCTCTTCTCTGAAGCAACAAGCAATAGGAAAGAGGAAACAGTCTCAAGTTGTGCAAGTGAAGGTTCAAGATGGATATTAGGGGAAAAAAAAAATCACTGACAAGGTTGTGTGGTATTGGAACAGGTTGCCCAGGGAAGTGGTTTAATCACCATCCCTGGAGGTATTTAAAAGATATGTAGATGTGGTTCTTAGGGACATGGTTTAGTGGTAGGCTTGGCAGTGCTAGGCTAATGGTTGGACATGATGATCTTAGAGGTCTTTTCCAGTCTAAATGATTCTATGATTTGAATCCAGGACACACATACTAAACAAGTAAAATGACTTCACAAAGTTAATATTTCAGCTATGAAATGTAAAGAGTGGCCCATTCTCTGCAAGTACTCAAAAGCATCACATATTTCTCTGATGTTACCAAAATCTTTCAGAATATGAATTAAACTTTGGAAAAGCTGATAACAGAACATTCATGCAGTTAATATCATTTCTATTTTATCGTTTACAATTACCATATGATTAGAAACTGAACAAGGAATCCTTTATACCTTTATAATTTTTGATCACATCACAGGTGTTCATTAATTTCTGTATACTGTGGATTGGAACATTGTTGGACCATCCAGTAGATTACAACTACTAAGTAGTTCCCAGCCATCTCCAACAACTTTATGTGAATGATCTCAAATGTGCATTTACCAGGAGAAAGGAATTAAGGTGCCTGTGGTCCTCCATGAACACTGTCTCAAGTTGTGCACATGTACAATCACTTGATTTCTTTGCTAGTCAGGTTTCTCTCCTGAACAGTTTCAGATTGCCTTGGGACCAAAACTGTGTCTACTATTAGCCTCTCATTGACTTTCAGAACAAATGGCATCAATTGTTTTTGTACTATTGTAGGCATCCCTGGAGTACACAACAAGAAATAAGCAATAAAACAAACAAACAGTGCTTTAATCAGTAAAAAATGCTTCTGTTTGTTGGTGGCAATGCCTAGACTTTTTAGACGAAGAACTTGAATATGGTAATCCTCTCTCCCATCATCTAGTGATGATATTTGCAAGTCAAGCTTGATAAGACAGAAGCACTGAAAATTTGACTTACTCCTCCAGAGTATTAGTTTGTGTTCGGATAAGAAAGAAATTAAATACCATAGAGCTGTCAAGTTTGTAAATTCTACCAATAAAATACCTGAAGGTTTCCTGAATCCATATAAGTTTGGATGTGATTGATTAACTCTTTTTCTGAACCTTTTTGTTTCAGTTTTATCAAACTTTTCTGTATATTACCTGAAAAGGGATGCCCTTATGGAATTCAATGTGGACTTCATGGCCACAGAGAAAGAGGAACAGCACTTGATTTATGGAAGTCTAGAGAATCCATGTCTGTGGGATTTTGTATATTAGTCAATGCCATTCTCCTGAGTTCTAACACAAATGCTCCTTTTTACCACATGAGGAATTTAGAGGACTTCCAAACAGCAGAAGACTTATAAAATATCTTCTAAGAAAAAGAACAAAGGATTCTAAGAGGACTTCGAAAGGGCAGGAGACAATTCCAGGAAGCCAGGCACAAGTGTAATTCTTTGAAGAACTTTAAAGTTTACATACTCAATGGCTATGGAAAATGATGAGGTTGGAGGCAAGGAACTGCTTGTTTGAAAATGGAAGCTGACTTCTGGATTGTCATCTCCATCCTCAGAACAGTGAACAGGACATTCCAGCAAAGGTTTATTAGACAACATCTTACGATAGTGACTTTTGTTTAAATGTTTGTTGATTTCAGTTATCTGAATTGAAGCTTCTAAGAGCCAACAGAGACCGGTTTCTTCTAAAAAGTTCCAGGTTTTATTGCTGTCACCATTTAATTTGCACAGAGAACTTAGGGTCCAATTGATGGTGCTCTGCAGATGTAACTAAGTCCTGGAAATCTTATTGAAATGTTTGGTATTTCAACTTCCAGGCCATTTGCAAGGCAGAATTGATTCTTGTACCTAAATATGGGTGAGAATCCATGCATGAATCAGTTTAATAAAATTCTTATGTGATCAAATAGTCAACTTTCAGCTCTTCTACTGACTATTATGGGATTTTTATGACCATAAACAATTCAGCTTAGGAATCTACATGGAAAGAGCTTTTCCTTGCTTTTTTAAAGACAAAGTTTCACCACAGTGTTCATACTATGTAAGGAATCTAGACTGGGCCACTCAGAAAAGAGCAACAAATCTGGGGTAGAATTTTCCAGAGAGGCTAACTAACTATCAAGGACATCTTATTGCATGGTTCACAGTAAATGATTTTATTTTTTTCCCCAAAGCTTTAGCTGCTAGAATTGAGAATTATATGAATGCATGAAAATCTCACCTTTATTTTAAATAAAAAGAAATCTTTTTCCTAGAAATCATGATTACAGAAAAATGGTGAAACTGGAACCATGTTACTTCTCAGGATTTACAGAATCAGAAAGAAATGCAAAGAATAAGGCATACATTTGTTTAAATCTTAAGGCATTTAATCCTCACTACTACTGTTGCAAGAGTGACTCATGATTTTTAACTTGCACAATTAGTAACACTTATTTTCAGAACCAGAGTTTTGAATATCAGAATAACTTAGGCACTACATTTCTACACATACGGTCTCAACTGGATTTTTGGCTCTGAGTAACCTTGGCAAAATTCCTCCTTTTGCTATTAATTTACATAGGAGATTTGTATCTAGATCCTTGGGACTAATCTGAAGCTATAGGACACTTCTGTGCTGTTCTGTCACTTTATTCACTTTTAACCCCTCAGTTCTCTATCCCAGAAGTTATCTACAGAAAGAGTCACAGATCAAAGGGTCATTGTGCTCTGAGAAAGTCAACACTCTTTGATCACTTGAGAGCTGTTTTTTTTTTTTTTTTTTTTTTTTTTTTTTTTTTTTTTCCAGGCAGCACTGGCTATCCTCCCCCACCAACAGTCCTCTGCACATACATGCAGTTTATTCCAAGCAGATGTTAACTACTGCATCTGCCACTTTCCTTATCAAGTGACTTGCAGGTCCACATCTTCTCAGCACATGCTAGCCACCTCTGAAAGCTCTCTGCATGTACGCTTTTTCCTATTGTGTGTTTTCATCCTTGTCCACTTCTTATTTCCCACACATGCCTCTATCTCTTCCATTTGCTTCCCTGCTTCATCTTCCTTTCTTCCGTACCTGGTTTTTCATTCCTTATTTATTTTCATTAAAAATGCTGAGCAAGAGGAAGGCTTAACATCTACTATTTATAGATAAGGATGGGAGATTAAGTGATTTGCCCAAGGCCACACAGAATACTGGTGGCAGTAAGGTAAAATCAATTTCATGTCTCTGTGACTCAACAGAGCCATAAAAGAAGTCTAATTTGAAGAATGTATTTTAAACATTGATTTAAAGTTGGACTCCAATGAAAGCAGCTCCAATTACAGAGCTCTATTTATCTGCTAGCTTCATCTTTGCACTGTTAGGCACATGGGCCATGTCTAGACTTCCTAGGTGGGGCATGCCACAGTGCCTGTCTGACTCATATGCCTGACTTTTCTTTCCTTGGGTCTTGCTTACAACATGGCAGAGGCACACATCCAGACCCATGAGCTGAGGGGTGTAATATAGATGCAGTCACATAGGGGTGAGTGTCAAAGATCAAGATGTGGAAATGTACAAAGTTCTCAAGGAATTTGTGTCAATCTAATCATCAAAATATGACCCAAACACTTCTTTTTTAAAGAAAAAATGCTTTTTTGAAACATAATAGTACATTTCTGTTAAGTCAAACCACCATCTTACCTGAGGTTTCATTGGTACGGCTTTTACGTAGAGCTAGGTATTTGCTTATATCAAATTTCTTAACATAGCGATAAACAGAGCTGTTTACTTGTGCCCCTCAAAACAGAGTCTAATGTTGCTTTCTGCTAGACTCCAAGCCATAATGTCATTATCCTTGGCACAGAACTACTAGAAAATGTTGTCAGCCTGTCCACAAAAATTAGCTCTGCACTACCATTGAATTCTAGGTGCTAATCCAGTGCTTTGCCCTGACACAGGGTATCTCTGTTCTCAAAGCCACCAGAGAAAGTTCTTTTAGAAAAACAACAACAACAACACAAGTTTATGATTCACTTTCAGACTTTGTTCACCTAAATGACTTGTTTGTGCACCATGGAAGGGAAAACAAGAGATTCCAGAAACTTGCACACACAGCACGTCCTTGTTTATGCCTTTTAACTATATAATAAATGCGCACATAAATATGTAAGGGAAGGGTCAAGCAAACTTTCAGTGAGGCTTTTCAAGTTAGCCGTCTTCTACAGTGAAGAAGCACAGTCTACTAAAAATGAAAGTTTAGTATTTGAATTTAATATTAAGCTATGTAATGTTGAGGGGAAGTGGTTTTTTTTGTTTGTTTGTTTTGTTTTTTTTTGTTTGTTTGTTTGTTTGTTTCAGATTTGTTTTTATTTTTAAATCCTGAAGCCTAATCTGAACTGAAATCATGACTACAGCTTTGAGTTAGTTTAAGGAAAAGAATAAGAAGAGCCAGGAATTTAAGACACTATTTTTCCTTGTGGTTCCTGGTTTAAGGGGACTCTAGAGCTTACCAAAGTTTCAAAATAAGTCTTAATATCTGTTTATCTCCCATTTCCTACCTACTGTGTAAAACAATAAATAAATAAAGTCTCATGTTCACATCAAGGTATCCTGTTAATTTGTATACCCCTCTTTAGTTCAAATTTCATTATATTCCTTCTCCCTCTGCCATGTCTTTCAGTCTGTATTCTCTTCACTGCCATATCATGAGCAATATTCACTCTCAAAGAGACTGAGTACAGGTAAAGGCAAGTGAAGATGTACAGAAGACTGAAATACAGATTTGGAAATCAGAGAGGTTGAACCCTGACAAATGGCATTTTATTTTTTTTTAATCATACTTGCAGTAAAGTCAAAGGAATTCTGATAGGAGAAAAAAAAAACACCAACTGATATCTCTTGGCATGTGTTCAAGTACAGATGGGTAAACTTCACAAGGTTCCTGTTATTTATATTATTGTAACATTCAGAATTCCAACTCACAGAAATATTTTTTCCCCATCCTAAAAGACCAATAATCTGAGATGAAAGACAGTCACAGCATGCTGTTAGAGATGCATTAAGAGGTCTTCAAGGACTTTTACAGAAATAAAATATATATATATATATGTGAAAGAAGAATATATGACTGAGGATTAGTCTAAAGGAATAGTAAAATTATAAATACACAGTTTTTACAGAAGCCCTAATGTTCAGGGCACAGCAAGTAGTACAAAACATAAGAGGCAAAGAAAAAATTTCATTTTTCTACAGTTCGGTCATACAGTTCAACTGTCAAAAAGTTCTAGAGTCTCCATTAGATAAAGGAACACATAACTTCATTAATGGAGCAAAATGATACAGAGCATGTCTCTATTTCATTCCTTATCAAAAAAAAAGAAAAAAGGGAAAAAAAAAAAGAGAGCAATCAAGTTTTAAAAATATTTAATTTTAATGAAGAGATAAGAGTAGATAGAACAAGAATAACAGCAGGAGATGCACCAAAGGCAAGCAACGAATGAACTTCTGAGGAAAAGAAAAAGAAAACAAGCCAGTCGATTTGCTTTCCTTCTTCTGAAATATCAGAAGTCAGTTTATTTGTAGAGATTGAAAAACAATCAGGTGATAAACCAATATCAATTTGTCAGTACAAATTGTAACACATTAGTCTACTTTGCTCCTTTACCAGGACAGCTGGCCTATTGGATAAAGAATTAATTCAGAATTAATTACAAATGACATTTTATGTTATTTATCTTGTATTTAAATTCAAACTACCCTCTATGGCATCCTCAGAAGAAAATTGTAAAATATGGCTCTGATTAAACCCATGTCACCATTCTACTGCACAAAGCTTGGGAAAAGAAAAAAAAAAAAAAAAAGACTTACAGGTAGTTACAAATTGCTTCCTAGTCAAACAATTGTCTGGAAGACATTAAAATAGGGCTCTCCTGATCCTGATCCTAGTTACATTCAGTATTTTAAATTACTTTTTTTGGGCAGGTGCCCAATTTTTCTGTGTCATCATTTTTACTGTCTAGTAAAGTAGTTCTTCTAAAGTAAACTCTCTCTCCAAAAAGAAAGAAGTAAGTAGCCTGTTGTCTCATGAACAAGACCTCGACCGGTTAGGCAGAGAGGATCTTCTTCCAGATATTCGCAAAGGTAGCTATTTTTCTTTATTGCCTAGTGGAAATACAGACACTTATTTTAGGAGGACAAATTACTAAGTTTATGGACTGGAGTTTAAATGAAGAAAGCTGGATTCAATCCATCAATAATGGAATCAAGTATGCTTCTAGTTAGATATCTCAAAAAGTGAGAATTACAAAGCAGTTGGGGGAATAGAAGTTGAATGATCTAAATTATTTACAAAAATTACTTCAAATCACAAGCTAGAATTCAATAAATGCAAGTATACAGAATGCTCAGAGGAAACGTAACTCCACTTTGCAACACAAAATAAGCTGTTTAGTTGCCATGATGCAAAAAGGGGGGGAAAAAGTGATTCATAAATCTAACATCTGACTTGCAGAAAAGATAGCACTTATCCTGGGACATGCAAATATGTATGGTGAATAGGAGGGAAGACCTAATATAGGTCTGTGTCCAACACCTTTTAGAATCATAGAATCATTTAGGTTCTAAAAATTATGTTCTATTTAGGTTACAATAGTTCTCTTTGTCCCCATACTTTAAGGAAAATGGGTACAAATGTTATTGTCCATCAGGGAAAAAATAATGCTAAAGGAAAGGAGGCTCTGCATATACTTTATTGAAAGAGAGGAAGAGGAGATAATGAAGGAAGTGGAGTAGGAATGAAGGAAGTGGGACTTGCTGCCTCATTTTCCTGTGATACTAGGAGCTGACTTTTTCTGTCCAGGTATGTCAAGTAGGATCAAGAAATAATGAAAAAGTAATAATGACCTTGACACTTAATGGTTCTTTCTATGAATTCATATGTAGGATGGCAAGACAAGAAGCAATAAGCTTAAATTACTATAAAAAAAATAAAAATGGTGTAAATTAAATTGTTTGCAACTCTGAAGGATCAGTAAATAAGTTTTTGAATCTTCTCCACTACAAGATTTTAACTACCAATTAGACAAACATTTGTGAGGGAGTGTTTGGATATTTACTGCTCCAAAGAGGTAATCTAAAAGATTTGTTTTTACTTCTGTAATTGCTTTGATACAGTAAATACACTAGGAGCAATAAAGGATATGAATCAAAGTCTTCATTACTGCTGTTTGATAGATGGGAAACTGAGCTATACAAACAAAGTAACTTACACGTGACCATATAGAAATTCAACAGCAAAAAAAACAGGGACAATATGCAAATCTGTTAAGTCATACTCTGAAATTTAACCACAAAACTGTCTTCTCTCTGGCCTTTGTATTCAATTTAGATATGTATTCAAATGTCTGTGTGTTTCTGTGAAGACTATCAAGAGTGATCTTCAGCCTCCATCCCTGTGTACAACAGAACTGGCTCCCCTTCCTGAGAGATAAGCTGGCAAGTCCAGTCTCCTCTCACACCTGTTAGCCTTGAAAAGGCTCACTGCCCCCTTTTAAATCTACCAGGCCTGACTGTCCCTCAGGCTCCTGTGTGATAATAGAGAAATCACTTTCCATTTTGGACCATTTTAGCACTAAGGTGCATTTCAGGTTAGGAGAAGGGGTCAAGGGGATACACTTACAAGATCACTCAAAAGGCTGGCATAGGCAGCCTGGACCCTGGTGTTCAGAACATGTTCTGCTCGTGTTACAAGAAGGCTCTGTGAGATTTAAAAAACGGTGTCTGTCAGAAACTTCCTGTTCAGACAAAAGCTAACCCAGTTATGTAAGAAGGTGTTAAATGTACATGGAAAAATTATGCTTTTCCAAGAAGCTGTCAGTGATTACATTTGCTAAATCTGCAGTCATTTTCCAGTAACAAATAAATAATCAGACAGCACATTCTGTGAAAAAATAATAATGTTGAACTAGAGGAGGCAGTTGCCATTTCAAATCAATAAAATGTAGTTCCTTGTATTTTCATGTTAAATAAAAACAAAGACTTGCCCAAAGAAAGCAACAGTTAAGCTGTTTGTTTTTATATTCACTTGGATCCTCAGATCTCTTCCAGAGAAACTTGTGGATAAACAGGTTTGTTTACGAAAAATCTGTTCATTATTGCATTAGCTATATTACGGCATTTTGGTTTCAGATGAAGTTGCTCTTCAGGCATTTGCTTGTTTAAAATTAGGGGGATACACAACTTAGTGGATAAAAGCGGGGGACTGAAGTTGCGTAAGTGAGGTTCACAAGTAATCCTTTCAAATCTGTAGGTTCATCCTGAAGTGATTCATCTTAAACCTGATGAAAAAGTCAATAAGCATTAAATATGTAAAGCCTTTTCTTCTTCCTGCTTCCTGTCATGTTTGACACTATTCCAAATGAAGGTTGCTAATATTGTTTACATTTGGTTCCCAAGAACTGGTGAAGAATACCTCTAAATAACACCCTGCTTCCTCCTGTTTTCCAAAAAAAAAATCATTAATTTTAGGGCACACAATTCCTATATAAAACTAGTCTTCCTCTGTGTCATGTCTGTTAGAGAGACAATGCCTAATTTAACTATTTTGTTTTGTTTCTAGGACTACATCCATGTTTGAGAATAACCTGCCCCTACATTTCCAGGTAAATAGTAAAGCATGTTTTGCATAATGATTCTGCATTTTGCTTTCTGTCTTCTCAATAAGAAATTTAATTGGGCAGGAGGGGGAGACTTGGCAGACAATAGTACACAGCCATCTACACCCAACTGACAACTGTGTTAATAGGCTTTTTAAAAAATGTGTTACACATCACCAACTTGACATAGAACAGCTGTATCCAGACAGAGAACACTAAAAAATACCACCTGGCAAATGATATATTCTTTATGGATAACAACTATTCTTTGGAAGACCAGAGATGTCACTTTTTCTGCTTTGTTGAAGATTGATGGTCACCCCTTGAATGAGAATGTGCTTTTAAACTGGAAAGTATCTTATTTAACTAATGAATACCCTTATCCTCATGCATGGTATTAGCAGAATTAAAAGTCATAGGGTGTCCTTCCGTTAAAGTTCTCTGCATAACCAGTATAGTTTTGGGGGGTTGGCTGGTTTTTCTCCTCAGTAGGCCTTTTTTTTTTTTTTTTTTTTACCTCACATAGTAAGATAAAGTGTCCTTCTTGTAAATGGATTAACACAAATTACTCATCAGTTATAGTGACAAGAGAGAAAATGATCAAAATATTGCTGAAAATGAAAGTGAGGTTGGTCTGAATGGCAAAGGATTTGACAATTTCCAATGAAGGGCCTCTTCTCCAGTTAGGAGAGCTACAGAATATAATTCAGGACAACTTGCTTTTGCAGACTGCAGTGATCAACACTGATGAAAAAAAAAAAAAAGTTAAACTGAAATCCTGTCTTATGAAACCTACAGTCATTTAGTCATCTGCTGATGGTGAGCAACAGCTAATCACGACCAAATGTCCTTAGGTTGTGCAGCCTACACAAAATCTTCATGCATAATAAAGATCCTGTTATTATTTCCCCCTTTCCTCTTCCTTAGGCTTGGGGAACACTCTTATTATTTCTACTTTTGCCATTGTCTTTACAATTTCTATCACTTTGCCTGGATTGTCTTTCTTCTTCCTTGATTTCCACATGGACCGCAAAGCAGTGCGCTGCTTCGACTTTCTTTTCAATAGTCATTTATAACTTTGTGTGTTTGTATGTGTTTCATGGTACAAACTTTAATTAGAAAGCGCCATTCTTTTTTAAGTGTGGGGGGGGGGGGGAAAGATAATCCATTTTCAGTGCACTAGCTCGTCCCTTTTTAGATCAGTCAGTGTTTATCTTGTGACACTGCATGATCCATTAAGCAGCATGAAAATGTTCTCCCATTTTGCTTCTTGTTCCCAGAAGGGAGCAAGGAAAGAGTACTCAGAAGAGCAATTGCTTTTCCTAGAACTCCAAGATTTGCCAGTTTCCCTAGGGCTACTTGTTTCTCTCAGGAATAAATGTATTAGGGGTTATAGGGCCCAGATTCTTAATAACTATAATTAGCTATTCTTGTGATTAATTTGGAAGTTAAATCCTATTTATAAATATACATCTTGTATAGGACAATGCCGATGTTGAACTCACACAGTAGTCACATTAACTAGTATAACATTATGACGAGGTTACCAAAGGCCTTGAGAGCATATTTCCATGTTTGCATGTAAACAGAACATCCAAATAGACTTCCTGTAGGATTTTAGGCTGCAAACCCTACCCATTCCAGCACTTATCCCACCTTGGCTTTCCTAGCAAAATAATGTGGCTTTCTGTTATGATGCGCTGCATTTTCTGGTCTACATTAAAAGAGGCTTTTTTTGTTGGTCTGTTGATTAAGAGAACTGGACTGTAAACTGCAGGTTTTAAATTTTTTACGTTATGTTTCTCAGTAATGTAAAATCATTATAGACTGACATTACCACTGCAGTCAAACTTAAACATAAATAAATAAATAAATAAATAAATAAATAAATAAATAGTTATTTGTTAGAAGTTAGCATAATACACGTTAAGATGTGAGAATACTCTGTTTTGGCTAAGAAACTGTTTCCCCTTCGGACAATTAAACCTGAATGTGTCATTCTTACCAGTTTTTCATTTAAAGGGAGAGGAGGTTTGGGCCAAAACATATGTATTAAGTTCAAACATCTGCATGCTGTGTTTTCTATTCACACATGCGCATGCTGCAAATGTGCACACAGCAAGACTGAAGGAAACATTCTGGTGTTCAAGCTCTGTATAAAGGCTCCAGACAGTAATTACAGCCTTGCTTTTTAAGGCAGTCAGATTGTTTTAGACCTAATGAAGACCAGCCCAAGAGTGACCATTTTATAACTTAACCATGTTTTGCTGGAAAACTAAAAAGAGTGTGAAAAAGTATTTTTAAATGAGAAAAATGAAAGATATATGTAGATAATGGGATAATTCTCCAGCTGGAATATAAAACTCTCTTCTGTTATAAATTAAGAACTACAAAAAAGCAAATTGTTACTGTTACCATATGTAGATAATGTAAACTACATGACCATCTTTACTCGGACAGGCACGATGAGGTTGTCATCATGACTTAATGTGTTCAAAAAATGAATGGGAACCTTTGTAAAGCATTACTGTCTGAGAGCCTGGGGCAACTAAGTAATAGGATTAGAAAAAATAAGCAATGTGTTGAAGGAGTGTGTTAGTAGCAGAGCAAGGTGAGGGCACTGACTCCTGGCTCTGGTGCCTTGATGGAAGAATATGCAATAACAGACAGCATTCATTAAAAATAACTATTGATCATTTATATTTGCTTAGTTACTTAACCTGCAAGGTTACTAAAAGATACACTCATATGTGTAAAATACCAATGGAATAATATTACTGTTACTATGGTGGGTAGCAATATGCTGGCAAAGAAAGAATAATAATTTGCTTAACCCCTATGCCTTGTTGGCAGCAAATATTTGTTGTGGTATTGGTATGTCTAGGTTGTAATATAGACAAGAGAGGTGTCATTCTTGTGAAGCATTGCACCTTTAGCACGCTCTCAAGGTGCTAAATCTCAAGATCATTGTACTCCTCAAGGGTACATGAGCAGTCTTGAGCATCTTGAATATACCTACTGAAACAAGAAGGACTCATGCAGATACCACTTCTTTGAGGGATCAGCAAACAGTCTATGTCTGTGACTGGCATTAAGCAGGAAGTCATAATAGGTGATTTTGCTGACCTCTTAAGCTTTAACTAATGTGGTTGTGAATATAGGAGGAATAACTTGACCAAGGACATTAGAGAAAACCTCTAGTTCAAACACACCGGGCTGTATGTGTACCACTGAAGCAGTGACAGCTGTCACTTCTGCTTGTGTAGGCAGCTGCTGGGAGGCCTCAGTCTGCCTGGAAAATTTGGGTACCAGATATGCTGTGACTGCCTGTGTGCAGGATGACCTGAGTCAAGGTGAGCACCACTGTATCTGAATGGTATGAGTTCAGAGAAGCTACAACAGCAATGTCTTCTTGCTGAATACAACTGACATCTTGTGAGGTCCTGTGTTTGCTCCACAGTGTGTGCTGGAGCCAAGACCACACTAGACTTTGAAACTGGCTCAGGATTCAGAAATGGAGCAAAAGAAGGAGAGGAATGGAGCACTGAGAGCTAAAGAAAAGTGTTGGGTGGGTGAATAAGCTGTGTTGAGGTGTTGGATGTTATGAGTAGTATGGAGTAGAGTACTGGAAGGGCAGATGACCCAAGGCCAAAGATCTGGTTGTGGATGAGTCTACAAAAGAAGGATCATAATGAGAAACTTGGTGGAAGACTAGGTGTGCACACTGCCCATGCAAAGACATGAAGCTGCTGCAGTGACCAGACACCTTCCCCCAGCCACTACCCCCAGCAGCAGCACATTCCCCAGCAGCCATCCTAACAACAGCACCTGCCCCCACTGCCACTGCTCATGGTGGTGTCTGACCCTGCTGGCACCCCAATCTTGAGGCTTGCCCAGACCATGGTTACTAGGACTTCATTCTACTATGTTTGGAAACTTCCTTTCATGTTTATTAATCTGGTATCTCTGATGTCCTCTCTAGTCCACCAATAGGTGTGTATACAACAGGTGAGGTACCTCATCTCTCAGCAATAATTATTTTACTTTCAAGACCTGAATAATGATATTCGTGAAAGACTCACTGAAGTTGATTCCCAATCAGCAGTGCTGCAGCTGCCTACTTTGATTTGCCACAATTCTGTTTCCTGCTCAGCTCTGCTCCCTAGTGAAAGGACTCAGTGCAATATGGGTTGCCTATCAGCCATGGGCCACACCTCTGGACTCTGCCATTTCTCACTCAACTGTACTGGGAAGGTGGTTAGCCAGGCGTACTCGGAAGCAGAGTTCGTTCTTTCTGTGCAAACAAACCTGCAGGAGTAAACACCGTATCCTTGGCTCATTGTGCTTATGAGTCACTTTTTGTTGATGGGTGGTGGTTTCAAGTGTGGGAT
Organism: Anas platyrhynchos; assembly: GCF_047663525.1. Classification (NCBI taxonomy): domain Eukaryota; kingdom Metazoa; phylum Chordata; class Aves; order Anseriformes; family Anatidae; genus Anas; species Anas platyrhynchos. Next base: position 145,936,767 of record NC_092587.1, read on the forward strand.
TGTAGCGAGTAAAGTGCTTTGTTTTTATTCCATGAAACGAATATAACTACCATACTTAGCATTCTCAAAGCTCTGTACAAGCTAATCCTTGCAACATTCCTATGAGGTAGGCAAGCATAATTAATAATTTCAAAAGATGTGGAAGCCAGAACATAAAAGGATAAGTCATTTGCCCACATCCTGAAGGTAAGTCAGGATCTGAATCTAGTAGAAGTACCTGATGCCAGACAAATTGGTAATGTACCAGACAAACTGCTTCTTAAGCCCTTTCTCAATTACCCAGCTCAACGCAAGTAGGAAAGTTAAAACAGCAGGGGAAGTACAAGTTGTGGATCAGATTAAATCTCCAAATTTGAGAGCAATTCTTGCCCTCACATTAGAGAATGTTTGACTCCAGAATACAGAGAACAATACAGCTCAGCTTTATGTCTTGTGCTGATTTTATAGCAAGGTATTGTAAGAAATTACTGAGGAATTAATGTAAGGAAATAGCATCAAATACCTCATGATTTGTTCATTCTGTCCCTGTAGTGGTTATCACCCCAGGTCCCACCCACCATCATTGTCATTTACTTCTTTCCTCAGGTCTCCTTTGACCCCCTTCCCTGTTATTCATACCCATATTCAAAATGTCTGTCACCTATCTTTTCCCTTTCCCAAGAAACTGTCACCCACCTCCTTTAAGCCATGCTTAACTGATTTCAAAGACATCAAGTTCCTCCTCTCACCCTTCTCTATGGGGGAAAATTTCCACTTTTTTCCCTTCATGAAGAACCGCAGAGACACCTCACTCTCTTGCTGCTGCCTTTGCAAGCACCTGATGAGGCACAGGTACACGCTGATGACCTGAGGGTCCCTGCAATCTTCCTGCTCATTTGTCTGCCTGCTTGTTGGCATCTCTTTTCAATTGTAATCCTACAAATAGGGTCAGATTATCTGAGGAAAGAAGGGGCAAGGGATTGCTAATTTTGTTCTATACTGTTTTGAATGCATAAAAGGGAGCTGGGAAATGCAAAGCAGACCGCGCTGTGTCCTAGGAAAAACTAGGGTTTCTTAGATTTTGCCAGGGAAAGGGCAAGTGAAGTCAGCCAAAAGAAAAAACTTGGCCATCTTGACCCATTTTTAATTAAAACTGATAATATCTTTCTCTGCAGCATGACTTTGCATACGCATGTCATTTTGCTTTAGAACCAGCAGAGATCATTTTGTCCTTACAACAATTTCATGCAAGTTTATTTATATATTTAATGCCAAAGCAGATTCAGTCAGATTTAGTATTTACCTGCATACTGATCCTTACAAATTATAAAACCTAGGACACCTAAGAAAACACTAGACCATGTAAAGATTACACAGAATTTCACTGAGTGTTTTGGAGATTTTTTGTTATACATTTGAAAATGACTGCTTCATTTTGTAGAGAGAAAAAAATACATAATATATGAGATATCTTTACAAAAGATATACGTGTGTGCGTGCATCAGTATGTAGAGTGTATTTCAGTGTGTGCGTATGTGTAGAGATAGGTACAGATAGGTAAGACTTTTGTGGAAATTGCTCTGTTTTCAAAAGTCTACATTGTTAGTATTGATTAATCCATTCTAGAAACCTCTTTTCACAAAAAGTGAAGTAATTTATCTTTCAGTAGAGTCTTTTCAGCTTTGTCATTTAATTATGAAACTGAAACCTCTCTTTTTGCAGATATTATCCTGGCAAGGAATATCTATTCACTAGTTCCCAGGCAAACACCCTACACCGGAATCAACAAACAGGTTTGGAAGAGATGATTGCAAGGGGGAGGTAGATGTATCCTTTGACAGCTGGGTTACTGGTTTATACCTAGCTGGGCTTGTTAGTGACTGAATGACATACTGTATTGCCAAAGCAACAGTTTTCATTGGCACTAGATATAATTTTTTTGACACATTTTTAAGAAAAAACAAGATTTTGAACTCCATCATATTTTATAGAATTTCAAGGAGACAGTTTTAATAATCTTTGCTTTTATTCTTTTCCATGCTTTTTCCTCTCTTCCAGTAATCTCTTAATTAATGATTTGTTTGGCCTGGTTTTGCAAGACCTTTGCAAATGGAACGAAAACCAAATAGGTTAAAGAAAATACTGCTGTGAAATTATAATTCAGCAGAAACTAACTTCATGACTTTCTCTATGAGTTGCTTCTCAGGAAAGAAACAAATGGAAATTCTGAATGTGAAAAATCCCAAACTTCAGATATTTGCACCTGAATCTAAATTAATCAGAACTACTTTAGGAAGAGACCTAGATGTGTCTATGAACAGTTCACTGAAAACCTCTTTAACATCAATCAAAAGATCAAACACACAACTGAGCTGCAGAATACCTTTCACTGAATTTGTTGTAAATACCACATTACATGTCAAGGGGTTGTCCAAGCCTAGCGTAGTTGTTGTAGCAGGAAGAGACAATATTGAGAGCCAGAAGATAACTAGAGACACAGACAGGCCACAGGAGTGTTGCCGTATTAAGTGACCTGAATAAGATCCGCTGATGCTCAGTAACTTGAGAAACAATAGCAACTTCTCCTGGAAGGGACTAGACAGGATAGAGAAATAAAGGAAAAAAGGAAGGGCAGTAAAAAGTGCGATCAAGAAAAGTAAAAAGGTAACAGAATATGGAGATGACCAGGCCATGAAAGAATAGAAGGGAGCTGGGGGGGTGAGACTGTTTTTATTTAAGAAATTAAAACTCTGAAAGATTAAAAAAAATAAAAATAAAAAGAAGAAGAAAGTAATCAGGCAAGTTTCAAGGAATTTTCTTAACTGTAAGTCTACCTTCAGATCTATTTGATTCAATAAATACAAAGTTTTTTGCTCTGCTTCCAAGATTGCTCCCTGGAACTGTAGCCCGATATGTTCGAGGGCCAGGTTTTGTTCTCCAGATATCTAATACATTGTAAACAGAAAAACCTTTTGCATTGTAAGGGCTATTTAATTGCAATGTATCAGTAACAGATAAGCACTTACACAGAGATTACTATGCTCAAAACAGTGTGGAAGCATTAACTAATTATGTTAAGTATTATTACCTCCAGTTTGCACGAGGACATTGGACAGAGAGAGGAAATACCACACCAAAGATGACAAAGTTCAGAGGAGGGTTCATAAGCCTTTGACTGTACTACCCCTGAGTTTTACAGACCTGTTTACTAAAAATACGGAACATTTTTGTTTATGAAAGATGAGGATTAATAATTTACCCAGGACATTAGGCCCTTTGTACCTAGTGTACAGTAGCATGCGTTGGAAGCATTTGAACTTTTTATAGACAACTAACAAAGTCTAAATTGGGACACAATGCCCCAGGCCCTGCTGGAGTTGTACATGACCTCCAACTGATAAATGAACTTACATGCTGACTGTACACACAGGGGGATGTTAAAGACAGACAGAAGTCTTTGGCTGAAGTGTGTTTCCTACCCTTTATAGTAATGACAACTGCATGCACTTGGTGATCTGTACCAAGTGTGAGATCTATCTGCACCTCCCTTGTGGGTAAAAAGGATTATGTGCATAAACATGAAGCATCCTTCTGCTTTCTTCTTCTGTCTTTTTACTGAAATACATGCAGACATCAATAACAATAACTATGTCTAGTTATCTGTGTTAAAAGTGCACTTATATTGTGCATCAACTATATTGAAACAAACTGCTTTATTTCATTACCACAGGCTTCTCCATCAATAAATTATAGCTTACATCAAAAGAACAGGGTTGTTTTCTGTTTTCTAATTCATCTACCTTGTTCAGTCATTTGCTTTCCTGAAGTCTTAAAGGACTTCAATAGGCTAAATGGTTTCTATATTAGTCACTCTTTAAGGTGCTAGCTAATACATTCTAGTCAAACATGGACTTTATGTGTGTGTGTGTATATGCAAATATTTTTTGTGTGTGTACATTCAAATGATATTGTTATGTGACTGCCTAAAAAGTGATTCTAAAGAGTATATTTTTATTATGGAAAGAAAAACTTAAGCATTTTTCTTTGTCATCTATTTTTTATCATCATATTAAATGCCTCATTTGTTTAGATGCTTAACTGCTTCTCTTAAAGAATTCCAGTTTCCTACAATCTGGAATTTGCTTCCTCACCCGAACTCAGCTGCTCCAAATTTCTCTATCCTGGTGCTTTCCAAAGTCAATAGCTTTTAATAGACCTTCTTGAATATTTTAGGGTGTGTTTCTTTATCTCTAAAACCAAGGAACAAATGCTACAGACATCTATTATTATATTGTATATGGGCATTTTCATCAGGTTCACTCTTTCTCTATACACTATAATTTATTTTATTTTTTTTTTCTCTCTCTAGTTTTCTCTAAGGTTTATTTGTTAGTAAGCAAGCCAGAACTGTCAGGTTGCTGGATCTGTTCTTTGATGAACCCAATAGTACAATAGTGATATTTTATCAATAACAATCATAAAATCGTAGAATTATGGAATAGTTTTGGTTCAATGGGGACTTTAATGGTCATCTAGTCCAACCCCCCTTCCAGAAGCAGGGACACTCTTCATCCAACTTGAAGATGAGACATCCACAATGTCTTTGGGCTATCTGTTCCAGTGTCTAACCAACCACAACCTTTCACATCATTATTTATGCATGGCAAAATACCATACTGATATATTGACAAATTAGAGGACTGGGCAACCACCAACAATATGAAGTTTAACAAGACCAAGTGATGGATTCTGGACAATGGATGGTCCAGGAATGGTCCAGTCCCTGGATACACAGACGGACTGGGGGATGAGAGGCTGGAGAGCAGCCCCGCAGAAAGGGATCTAAGGGGTTTGGTCAATGGCATGCTGAATATGAGCCAGCAGTATGCCCTGCAGACAGGAGGGCCAACCATACGCTGGGGTGCGTCAAGCACAGCACTGGTCAAGGGGAGGGATTGTTCTTCCCTGTTCTGCATGGGTGCAGCCTTACCTTGAGTACCGTGTGCAGTTTTTGGCACCACAATATAAGACATAAAACTATCAGAGGATCTCCAAATCACAGTAATAATGATGGTGGAAATGGAAAGATGTATGGGAAGCAGCTGAGGTCACTTTGTTGAGCCTAGAGCAGGCTGAGGGGAAGCCTCATGGCAGCCTGCAGCCCCCTCACGAGGGGAGCAGAGGGACAGGCGCTGAGCTCTGCTCCCTGGGGCAGTGACAGGACCCAAGGGAACGGCATGGAGCTGGGACAGGGGAGGGTCAGGCTGGGGGTTAGGGAAAGGGTCTGCACCCAGAGGGTGGTCAGGCACTGGGACAGGCTCCCCAGGGAAGTGGTCATGGCAGCAAGCCTGTCAGAGTTCAAGAAGTGTTTGGATAATGCTGTCAGACATATGGTGTTGTTTTTGGGTGGTCCTGTGTGGAGCCAACAGTTGGACTTTTGTGTCCCTTCCAACTCAGGAGATTCTGTGCTTCTATGATTCCAAGGATTTTCTTAGCTGTATAATGTAGGCCCTGAAATTTCTGAAAACAATCCCATGCTTAATCTCCACATATGGCTGACCCCACATGAATCATTGCATCATGACCACCATCTTCTGTTTTGTGTACATACACAAACATACACACACACATTTATACTCACCTATATATAAGAAATCTTCATGGCAACGTCTATTCTTCTCGAAGTCATGGCTCCTGGACCAAAAGACTACATGGACATTTTGGTTTTGATTTGTGACACAAAGTTGTAAAGGCAAGCACGATGATCAAAATATTTCCTATGATCTTTAGAATCCCCAAACCAACACAAAATAAAATCATATAGCAGCTCTCATTTCTTCCTTAGCCACCCAGTGCAAGAGCCAGCTGCATGATTTAGAGACTATGGCATGTTTAGAGGCAGATACACAGTGGTTGAACTACTGCTCTACCTAAAGTTAAGTGTGTGATCTAGTATTTTTAGGTTTAGATCTCTACACATATCTGCACATTGTAAGCTATACTTGTGAACAAGCATCTGAACTGCACCCGGGCTGTCCTTGGGGAAATAACTTCATTTTGCCGTCTACACTTTTTTCTCACACACAGACACCCAGCTCCAATGTGTCTGTATACCAGACGGAACGCATGGGCTTGCTTGCTTGGAATGAAAAGCCAGAGGAAACCTTTGAAAAGTTAGGCTTTTTTTGCTACTAATCATGTTGGGAATAGGGAGTGAGGCAATGGGTGCTAGTGATGTTGCTGACAGACACCAAGTACAGCAGCAGCTACTGTTCTGCACATCCTGTTCTCAATGTCAGCAGCAACAAAAGGAGAAGATACTCAGACAGGCAGAGGAGGGGGATGAGTAGTTTAAGGTAAAGCAAATATTTCTCATCTCCATGGGAGTAGGCAGACTTGATTCCACCTGGAATTTGCTTTCCTCAACAAGCTTATGCCTCTGACAGAAGTGTGGATGAGGAAAGAAAAATTTCTTTTATTGCTACTCTAGTTGTACAGGGATGGCCCAGATGTGACTGGCTGAGACACGGATAGAGGAATATCTGGCATATCAATGTTGACATTAAGGGTGTTAGAGGAAAGGAAGACATCCCGACTTTTTATAAGTCCCCAGTAAATCCAGGCTTGTGCTTTATCACCTTTGCTAATGGTCACATAGGCTGAAGAACTTTAGACATCTGCATTGTCAACATCTGTACCTGAGGTAGACAATGCAGGCTCTCCTTGTATGCAGTGAAATGCATGAGTATCCCCAGGCAACAGTTCCTCTCAACAGCTGTTGACATATATATCTGATCAGAAGACTTGCACCCAATATGCCTTCTTACTGCCTTGTATGTATTTAGAAGAGGTGCCTCAAAACTGAGAGGCAATTTATAGGCACAGAAGCTCAAGACATGGTAGCTGGGATTACAAGTGTGCTTCACTGGAGGGGAAATCAAATCAAAAGGTGAGGCTGGTGTCCCATCCCAACCTCCTGTTGGCCTTCAGGGTCCAGGTCACCTCTGTGTGACTATGAAGTCATCTCAAACATGATAATTTCCTTTCTACCTCTCAGTAAACCTCTTCATTTCTTACACAATTTATATTTCCATTCTTGGATAAAGTGGTTCAGGAAGGCAAGTGAAAACATATATGAATGAAGATACAGATGATCCTAGAAAAAAAAACAATGTCTTTGCACATGAACATCAAAAATGGAGAAATGCAATGAATAAACCATATTATGAATCTTTGCATGATACACACACAGTGACTACAGATAGATTTTTTTTCGCCTGAATTATTAATATAATTTATCTCATTTTAATTAGCCAATTTTCATCCAAAGCCTATCAATGCCAAGCGTCCTTTTGATTTCAGTCATGTTTGGTCCAGACAAATCTAGCAAAATACAAATACATGTTTCAGTAATAAGCTATCCATTATTGAACTGGCCATTTTTTTTTTTGAGAATAAGCTGTGTTTCATCACTTACAGAAGCTTAAAGCATAAAACAGAAACCCCTCCTTCAAGACTCTTCAATTTATACTTTAGCTCTTGGCCTGAAGGTTCCCATCCTCTTGTGTAACATCTCAAGTGAGGAAAAGGTTAGAAACAAATGCAATTAGCATTTGCTATTCAGACGGAAGTGTAGTTAAGTGAATGTGGCTTGTGGATGCTGAATTCCTGAGGAGCAGCAGAGAGAGCACAGGCCTCTTTGAGGCCACAGAAGGAAATGAATTCATCTGCTTTATTTGAGGGTACTTGCAAATGACAGGGAAAAAAAAATCCATGGAGCAGGTCACCACAACCCAGCAAAACAAGCCATGCTAAGTACGGTACAAGGGTCCAGATAAATACCATCTTGAAGAAATGGCGTATTGTTGAAAAATATGCAAAACATATTATCCTGCTGCAAGCATTCTCCTGTTCCCAGCTGTCTGCTGCATACCATAGCTACAAAATATGTCTCTCTATTTCCATGAACTCAGTTGTAAAGGTTTTTGCTTGGCTGATTTTTCAAGTTAATGACAGTCAGGGCACTTGGGAGAAAGATTTATGTCAGTGATACACAGGTTCAGCAAATTGTCAAAGAGTTCTGCTGTGCAGTTAATCATCTTTTCTCCATTACAATTTGTAAGTGCCAGGCATATACACTGAACCATCTTTATAATATAGATATCACAGGTATATAAGTATTATATGAATCAGCTATTAAAAAAAAAATACAAAGAGTGCTTGCTACCTCACAGATTTGTAAATCTTTATGCAAAAGACACCCCTCCAAAAATTGTGGAGGCAGTCACATTTAGCTGTCATCATTTTTATGACAGTACTTTAATCAGATCTGCATCTCAGTTATATTTGTGTGCTCCAAGCTACTCCATCTAGAATTTCATACATTAGGATTTTTGTTTATTTGGTTTTTTGTTTGTTTTCCAAAGAGAAGCCATTCCTAGTGGGAAAACAAAACAAAACAAAACAAAACAAACAAAAATGAGAGAAAGAATCACCTAAGAATGCTGGCTTGTTGCTCATGTTATTTTTTTTCTTTTAATAGGAGTGGGACTGAGGAAAGACTCTACCTACATTGAGATGTTGATGGTGCCTATTAGGCCACCAGCACTAGCTCCAATAGTTATTCTCCAGCCCACCCAGCCAAGGCCAAATGCAAAGCCTTTCATCTTTTCTCTGAGCTAGAGCCACTGTCTCACCAGCACCAATTGTGAAAGATGCCTTGATTCAGGACCTTGCCTTTCTCAGTGGTTTTTCTGAGGTGATTCAATGACTCAGAATTGCTCTTTTAGAAACAAGATAAGCTTTCCTCCTTTTTGGGTTTTATAGTTTAGTCCCCAAAACCGGACTTCTGAGTGATGCAGATATATATATTCCAAGGACAGCCTGATTAAATTACCTGCCTGCCTCTGTTCGTGCCTCTTTTAAATAACCTTAAACTAAAGTCCCTTATTTCTGTGGGACAGTACAAACGCAGAACCCAGCTTCCTTATAAAGTGTACTAATAATTAGGTAAAACTACAGGTTTTGTTGGAGTACTGAGGAATTCCAGGGTAAGTGGGCTCAACTCCAAAGGTGTCATTGCCATGGGTGCTCACATCTCCCTCCCTCCAATCAATTTTCCCTCTTCAGGCAATTCTGTGAGAATTTGGTTAATTTTAAAAGTCACACCTTCAATAACTTTTTGCAGCTCTTTTGTGCAATTTTCTTTTTGGAACTCAGGAATACAAAGCATCCAGATTATTAGTGTTTATTAGCCCAATAACTTTTGGAAGTCAGTTTTATAACGTGTATACTGCAGCATTCCATTCAGATCAAAGCAAACAAACTGCTCTAATTGGTTTTGAGATCAAATACACAGAGCTTTACATTCACTGATCTACACGTGGTTTAAATTATCTACATTGTACAATCCTGGACTTCATATTTCATGCTGTACAGTAAATAGAGCACATGTGGCTTGGAATGTATCTACTCTATGCTTTAGTGCTCATACTTTTGCCCTCTAACCAACAGGATCAGTTAAAGGTACTGGCAAGAGCCTAATAAAAGTTGATTGCAATAGCCAGATTCAGACCTGATGTGGAAGGATACTAGTTTATTGATTTCAGTGGGGTCTGCAGGTGCTAAAAGTAGTGTTGAACCTTTTATGTGAAGCTCCAAATGCATGCAGACAAAGAGTCAACACAGTACAGAGTCAGTCCTGACCTCTCTTTCATCGATGTATTGGATTACTCTTGATGACATGAACAGAACAAGTATGAGAATATGTGCATGCATAGATATTTAGATTGCAGAATTACACCTCTTTTTTTTTTTTTTTTTTTTTTTTTTACAATAAATTGTGTTTACCTAGATACAAGTGGACTTTTTTTATATTACTACCAATAAAATAATTATATTCAAGCCCCTCTCCTGAAGACTACGCAATTTTTTGTTGATTTCAATGAAGAAATACAGAGGTTGAACATTATTTAATTGTGTTTGAATGACACTTTTAAAACATGCTTCAAGTAAGTACAAAAAGTTCACTTTAAGGGAACTTTGATGCTAAAAGATATTTGAAGTACCAAAATAAAGGAATATTCCAATTTTGATATTTTTTGTAGGTACTTTTGCTCTTCCAGAAATACATCAGTTTGCCCACAAAGTTACAAAACCATTTTCAAATGCTCAAAATGAGTAATATTTCAAATACTGCAGGGAATTGTTGATTACTGAAGTGAGGTAGAATGTAAGGCCTGGCATAGCCTGAATATCTGCATGCATTTAACTAGCTTTCTCACTTCCCAACACTTTTGGCACCAATAAACCTGCAGGCACACTTGCTAGGGAGCTGTCACTAACTTGTCTCACAGTAACAGCCTTCACAGCTGACTATAGTGAAATCTTTGTCAAAGCTTCTACTGATGCATGTTTCTTGATACCACACTGTTTGGAAAGAAGTGTAACAGAAACAGAAAGGCTTGGGATGTTTTCAGAGAGGGAATGCAGAGGGGATACACAGCTGTAACTGGACATCTGCTAGTACAGCAGGGTAATGCGAATACAAGAGATGAATTCCTCATTTTACTATGGTGCATTATTCAGGAATTAACCGTACAACCAGCAATGCTGAAGGATAAAATAAAATTCTAGATCAAGTTATAAACCATTCTGCTGCCATTAAAAAAAAAAAAAAAAAAAAAAAAAAAAAAAAGGGCAGAAAAAATGGTCAAATCTTTCCTGGAAAGAGCATATTTTGCGAGTGTTCTTGTTTCTGACTGAGGAGAAAAAATGACAAATACCAATTTTCAGCACTTCCTTACTTCCTTCAGTTTGGGATGGAGGAGGATATTATGTAGGAGGTTGGTGTGTTTGTAAAAAGTGCAGATACAATCAGCAGCAAGCAGGCTTGATTTATCAGTCAGGGTGATCTATTGATGTCAGCAGAGGTGGGAGTGAAATATCTGAATATGCTACTAACAGCTGAAACTTGTTTGTACCCTTGGAACCGAACTTAGAGACCACTTAAGCATTCCACTCATGCCTAAGAGATTCGCCTGGAGAGAAAAGGTTTAAGGACCTGACCAAAACCTCTTCCACCTTCATGAGGTAGGGCGGTGCTACCTAGTTGTTTTATATAACCTGCTGATTGTTTCTCCCACCTGCTGACAAGATGCTTATAAATCATCCTTTCAAACCATATGGACATGCAAGAGTTCATAACAAATTTCAGGTTGGAAAAAAAGGCAAAGGTAGTTGTCATCTATGGCTCTGTCCATACTGCTAAGTGAAAGAGGGAGCAATCCAAAGCACAGAAATCAAGTGGCACAGACTTAACTCGTGCCCTCACTGCGCAAGGCACATCAGGCTGACTTATTCTTCCTATTCTCTATATGGTACATGATCCATGATGTGACAGGAGGGCATGTAGAGCTGTGTGAGGCTTCTGGGGTAGTGCTGATGGGCAGACTGATCCATAATGACTTTTTTGGGCAGTCCTTGGAATACACTCTCTCTAATTATTGTCTTGAGAGAGCTAGCCGGAGTGGTCCCAACCAGAGCCACAGGGTGAGCTGATAATTAAGACATCTGGACACTCGAAAGACCTGTGCTTCAGCATGCTGCTTAGCCTTCTTTGATTCAGAAAACTTTATTCAGTAAGGAGCTATATGCCCAGTATCAGCTAAGGACTATAATGCTAAATGAGGAGGGCAGAAGGGCTCAAGAACACATGCAGAAAGTTATGGCTAAACAATGCATTTTTATTTATTTATTTATTTATTTTTTTCTGCTGCTTGCTCACCAAGGATTTATTCTGTCTCTGGAAACACTTATGTTAATGCATTCTTCTGTAACTCATTTTTGTATATATTTTCCATATTTTCTCTCCTATTTTATTTTGTTACCAAAGGTTACTTACATGCAAATAGAAATATTTTGAGGGTTTCTATTTAAGTTTTTCTGCATCTTTCTGATGTCCTGCATGCATGTTTGTTGTTTTTTTTTTTTGCTTAAACTCAAAACTCGTTGGCTATCCAAGCTGAATTGCTTCTGAGATGAGAGCATTCCTCACAGACAGCTGTACAAGAGAAAAGATGGGTTGGCTGTAACAGGGACATTTACTAAGGAAAAGGTAAAATCTATACCAACATTAGCCCCCATAGCAGCTTGTCTGTCTGTGAAACTTTAAAGAGCTCTTTAAAAGAGAGCTCAAAAAAATTGTGCAACCAGTTTCAGCAGATATGGACTTACCAGGAGGTGCAGGCATGTTCAGGAGTCCCTTGTTCCTGTGCCTTTCTGCTGCAGCTGGAGAGAAGCCACGGTGATATGTAGTCAGGTAGGCACATGGGGGGAAGGAGAAAGGGAAAGAAAAAGTTTGCATGTTTCTCTGTGTATCTGGTTTGGTCTGTTCTCCACAGAGTTAATTTTCCCTCCCAATAGCAGGCTTTACCAGCCTCATTCCCCTGCTCAGGTAGAAACACATCTGCCTCTCATTTCTCTTGTCTCTTAGCAAAAGATGAGAGAAATGATAATGTTTTCCTGATTTTCCGGATTCTTTTTTTTTTTTAACTTGTATTGTACTACATCTCTTTCTTAATGTATGTATTTAGTTTACTTTCCTTTTCTCTGGCATGAAGATTGAAAGCAGTAAGTGTCCTAGGTCAAACTCAGCTGGGAGAAAACAGTGCAGATATGGGTGACATCCAGTAAATCTGCAGGAGTCGTACTTGGACCACCTACCTAGCTTCTGCGTCAAGACTGCTGCAGCATATAAATTCAAGACAGCAGTGTGCAGTTCCTACAGCCTGCTATCCAAAGTTGCCTACTTTAGGTTTCTCTTGTAGTTATAATTCTAGGCTAGGCTTAATACAGATAGGTTTAATAAAGCTCTCTGAATTTTTATCAATATTGAATTTGTCTTTGCTTGTATACAAAATAAAATACACTAGAAGTCTCCTCATTTGCTCCAATTTATCTTTTCTCTCTCTCTCTCTTTTTTTTTTTTTTTCCTTCTGAGAGTGAAGAAATGGAAAACACTGCTTAGATTGCTTTGTTACTAAGAAAACTAGGAGAAAAGTTTAAGCTTAAGTTTCTCTTTACTTTTTTTAATAGCAAAATTTGTTATTCAACCTGCATGTTTGTTTTTCAAGGTTGTTGGCTCAGGTTTAGAAGTGTGACCATTAGTAGTTTATTTTATGTTCTCTAAAGCACACTTCTCTTTAATGGCTGCTGCTACCTTTGTAGTAAAATGGCTTAAAATGTTTAATTTTAGGTTTCTAAAAGTAAGGCATTTAATCTAAGCTAGTTGAATCGGTTCCCTTTACAGTGAATAAAGAAAAATAGGCATTTCCAAGAGATATTTCACATCTCTCTACTGATTACAGAAATAGTAGAATAGTCTCTACTAGACTATAAACCAGTTTTTTAGTTGGCTATAAGAGACCTCTCACTTTATAAAAATCAGGTACTGCAGTCATTTTGAGAACAAAAATTAGGAGAAAAAAAAAAAGAGGATGCTGTTTTCTGAAGAAAAGCTTTGATTTAGAACAGTTGCAAAGTATTTGACTGCAATACTGGTACTCATGCATGATACATTTCATTAGAAATAAGTGATTTTGTAGAAAGAGTTTCAGGAAAGAGATGTGTGTGCTCAAGTGTTATGATACTCTTTTGTATTCCTTAGGTATCTGACTACACACAGATCCTCACAGAATCATAAAATGGCTGTGGCTGGAAGGGACCTGTGGAAATCATTGGTCCAATCTCCCTGCTCAAGCAAGGACACCCGGAACAGACAGAGGCTACTCTCTGGGCAACCTGTTCTTGTGCTTAATCACACCTACAGTAGGAAAGTGTTTCCTGATGTTCAGATGGAGCCTCCTGCATTCCAGTTTGTGCCTCTCGCCTCTTGTTCTGGCACTGAACACCACTGAAGAGCCTGGCTCTGGCCTCTTTGAACTCTCCCTGCAGGTGTTCACATACACTGAAGAGACCCACCCCGAACCTCCTTTTCTCCAGGCTGAACATTCACTGCCTTTCCTCATAGGAGAGGTGCTGCAGTCCCTTCACCGTCTTCATGAACCTTCATAGGACTCTCTCCAGAAGCTCCATGTTTCTCGTGTAGTGCGGAGCCCAGAACTGGACACGGTACTCCAGGTGCTAAGTATTCTCCTGAAATTTTGTGCCTGTCCCTTGAGCACTGTGGTGAGACGATCCCTCCATGCCACCTTCTAGCTACATGTATTCCCATCTCTGCCTGCACTGCATCTTTCACTGTGCAGAAAACTGTTAAGTAAAAATGACCAAGGAGGCTCATCCCACAAAGATCTGCCTGTTTATTTATACTCAGTTCAGTGTTAATTTTTGGACTGTTCTTGTCTACTTCACCATCATGTTTTCTCATCCCAGAAGCCCAAAACACACCGAATCTTTTAAAGCCAGAAAATCTACACAATAGCAATGTGATCTGTTCCATAAGTGCACCTCACTCATATGGGATGCACCTCATTCACAGTATTTTGTTTCAAATCCCACATTAAGCATAAGTAAAGGGATAATGACCTTAAATACCAGACAGTGAATGTCTTACAGTCAAAGAGACAGAAATTATCAAAAGAAATCTTATGGATGGCACATGCTTCTGTATTTGAATTTTAATGATTTCATTTCCAGCAGAGGAATTGATTCTGCAGATTTGGTTTATTGTTAGCTCAGCTCAATAGTATTGATTTAGATATTGAGCATGATATGTGCCGCTACGGTTATTGTTTCCCTGAAATAATTTGTTTTGATATATATACATTGATTACATTTTTACTCCTTTAGCAGTACTGGTCATGATAATGGTATGACACGTGAGCACAATGTACTGGTCTCTGTTTCCCGAGCCAGCGATATGACACAGGTCAAAGTTACCAGATGCTGTGCCTTCTTCCTGCTATGTGTCAGGGCAGCCAGTACCTTGTCTCACTCCAGCACCTGCTGTTACACCAACTTCTCATTATTTTTAAAAATAACACACATATTACCACCTAATACAGTCAGTTATAACAACCTGATGGAGCAGGGCAGACAGCTTGATGTTCCCAAAGTGGAAAGTGTTCTCTCCCTCTTGTGGGATGCATTCAATAACTAATGCTTCAAAGTCACAGGGCTCCTCTGATCTGAAAACTTCCCTCTCTCCAGCTTAACTATTGGATTTGTCCCCTTACCTGCACATGTTGCTTATTGATGCCCCTCTGCCTTCTTGGGGAGGAAGGAAGGAGGTGAGATTTTCACAGACACTTGCATAACATTCTGCACAGTACCAATAAGCAGTACCAAGAAGCAAACTCACTTGGTCAACTTGGATATACTTTCATTGTCTTGTCTAGGAAAGAATACATACACATATTTTTGGTACAACTGGGAGAGATTATCTTAATAGACTGCCAATTAGTCTTTGTTCCAGCATGAAGGGCAACCAGCTTATCCAGATACTTCTTGTCTTCTGATCTCCTCATATCATTAACTTTTGCAGCCACTTTCCTCAAAGGGTGGGAATCAGATACTTCTCTCTTCAGACCACACGTCTCTGAACTGATGACCTTTGTGATATTCTGTGTATGGCTCTGCCAATTTCCTGTCTTTTCCCTTTATTTATTTATTTAGAGTCTACAGGATATGTCTTGGAATTGCTGGTTTTTGCTTTGCAAAATTTTGGGTTTTATTCAAAATAGGACCACTTCTTCTTGATGTTGTTGTGCACCTGCCCTCACACTTCCTGCAAACAGGTATTTGCCCCTGTTATCTGATTCTGTCTTTGTTGATTAGATGTACCTTAACTGTTCTTAAGCAGTTTCACTTTAGAGAACGCAATCTTCAGTGCAAATCTTTGCTTCTACCTGTTCTGAGCAGCACAGTGTCCACTTCTCACAGGGAATGCTTTGCTTTGATCTTATTGCCAGTTCTAATGCTTTTAATTTGATCTCTAATTATTCCCTATAATAAGTGTTTCAGTTCATGTGTCTTAGCTTTAATATTAGGGTGATTAAGCACTCGGTGATCCTGCTTGGCAGCCACCTTCTAGTAAAGAAACATATCATTCCCTGAAAACATTCCTACAGGAGTCCAAGTGCTCTAGAATTTTTAAATGATTTTAGGAATACATATCCTTCTTCATGTTCCCAAGGACTAAGGTATAGCTCACCTCTGTGCTGAGCCTGTCATAAAAGCCCACGTGGAATACTTCTGGATTTTGTAATTGCATTTGCTTTGCAGTGCAGCCACTGTTTCTTGATCTGCTTTTGTAGGTTGTTTTTTAAACATGAAAGATTGTGTAACAAATAAGTGCTCTCTTAGAGAGAACTTTATATCTTGTTTTTGCCAACCTTTGATGGACCAAGATTGAAAAAGATTATGGACCACTCATATGGCATGAAAAAGTCTGCTGACTATTGTAACGTTATAAAACATTGGCTACGCACATCATTGTAGATGGGAATACCATAATGAACTGAATTAATTATAGCTTGCTAACTTCTTCAGTGTATGTTTCCAAAGCTGTAGTTAATACTTTATTTTTGACATAGAGTAAACAAGTGTAAGTTTCAAACAGGAATTGAATTTATGCAGCTGTTAAAAGGCACAGAGCTGTAATTTAGAGATGAAACTGACTCCTTTTTAATTCCCTTTTTATCTAGAAAGTAGTTTCATCTTTCAAAAACAGAGAGAGATTTTTACCTTAAGGTAAAAGTAGGGATGTTTTTCCTTGCTTCATTTAAGAAAGTATAAAATTCCTTTTATTTTAAATTATGAATTAGAAACATAAACATATTTATGCAAATCATTGATATATATACATAATCTTTAAGAAACTATTTTGGCTTCATAATCATTCCAAGGCATACCTCACTGGACTCATATTGTTTCTATGCTCTTTACAAAGAAATAAGCATTCCAAAAGCTGTAAATCCATTTGTAAACATTTTCACATACCACCAAAGGAAAAAGTTATGCATTTTAACTTTGATACATTCTCTTCTTTTCCAGCTCAGCTGCAGCTTTTAATTCCCTCTGTTGATAAACCCTTTTGTCAAACATATCCGATGGGAATTTAAAACAGACGCTTATTTCAATACAGGTTTATGAGGATGTCGTAGGTCAAGGCAAATAGATTATAACAGGAAAAAATATTGGATTAATGGCACCTGTTCTCATAGATGAATTCCATGTTTGTCTCTCAGGGATCAAGAGAAATTAATCACCTCTTATATATTCTAGACATTTCTACTTGTTCTTTTCCAGGGTACACAAGAGTCAACATTTGTCAATATTTAATTGTTTCACTGTTACTGGATATTTCCCTCTGTAAAACTGTGCAGTAGGAGAGTTGTAAGTATGGTAATAAGCATCTGTACTTGATGCTTTACCAAAACTCCTTGTTACCATTTATTTCTAGGGCCATGGACAGCAGACAATGTGCCCTTGGAAGCCTTCTCCATGGCCAGCTGATCTTCTCCTTGTCAGGTAAGAACCTTTTCCACACCCTGCCACACTGAAAAGATTAATCAGAAAGTGTCAGCCCTAGGTACATGCTCATGATTCAAAGCCAGGGGGTTTTATAGGCTGTAGCAATCTTGACCCTCTTTTCCAGTGACACAGCCTCTGTCAGAGAAAACTTACACCCTGAAGAACAAACACAGCTTTCAGTCTCTTGTCAAGAAAAGTGAAACGCTGAAACTCAGAAATACAGCACAGTTGAGCAATCAGTGAAATACTGAAACTGTTATTTTGTTAAGAGACATTTAAATTATAACTGCTTTGCTACAATGATCATCTCTTTGTTCTCTGTGTGGCTCTCAGCACAGGAAAGTCCTGGTGCATGTAGATGTACAGTCTGTTGTGATAGATGGTTATTGTCTTCATGACAAGTATCCAAGTTGTCCCATTGACTTTCCTCAGAGCAAATAAGTTAACTGCTGCTCCATTTTTTTTGGAAGGGGTAGTGTCAAGGGCAATCAGCTCTTGAGAAAGGAAGTTCAAATCAAGTCCAAGCAAAGACGAAAAACAGGTATGTAAAAGGGCATGTGCAGGCCAATTGAAAGAGTAGCTAAAGATCATACCTTGGCCTGTTTTTTGACAAGTCTATTTTACATGAAAAGTATTGATGACCACACAGCTAGCACAGTACTGCAAAAGAGCGGGACACATGCAAATGTTTCCAGCAAAGATCTCACAGACTGAGCAACTACTGTTGCTCAAAGGAATCCTCAGTCCCTGTGGCAAGCCTGGTATCACTTTTTTTTCTCTTTCCCACTAATTCAATTTCTTAGACTCCTTCCAATCTACTTTTCAGCTTGTCCATGTTATTCCATATCACGTTTTCATTTTTTATAATTTAGTTTAAATTCAGCTGGGTAGGAAAAAGCAACATAAGTATTTACTATTACTACATATGACTTATTAAATGTCAAAATTCTTCTGTATTACTAACACTAGTAGGTCCTGTTCCTTTTATAAGCTGCAAATAAATCTCAATTATGATCAAAATTTTTGTTCTACACGTCTTGAAAATGCTAACTTCTGATTTCACCCTACAAGGACACCCTGCCTTTGATATCAGCTTTGCAAAGTTCAAACCATAATTGCATGCATATGCAACCTGAGTCAAGTTTCATTTGTCATGAGTATTTCTGTGTTCTAAATTCATCCAAAGAATGTGTTGGTTTTTTTTGAGCAAGCCAGCAACAGATATCTTTCAAGTGATCCCTAATTACTATTCAAGTAAAGATTCCTAAATCCTTTTTTACAATATCTGCCTAATGTCAATGCATTGAATTTAAAATGGGATAGGTATTACAAACACCTACATCTATTCAAAAATATTTTATTTGCTTGCAATGGCTATTTTTTGAAAAGAAGTTTTCTTCAGGTCTGTGCCATTCTTGCAAAGAAAAAACAATGAAAATGAAGACATTTTCTACTTGACATAAGATTTGTTGTTTGTTTTAATAAGATTTGTTTACCTTTGCATGTGTATGTAAACATACACTCTTAGGATATGCTTATGATGTTGCTGCAAGGCTTATTCTGAAATGTATACGCTCCATTTGGGATTGTTTATCAGCAAGAGGAATAGTCTTGCAGTTAAAATGATATCTCTAACATGTTGCTAGCTATCTTTCTAACTCTATATTTGGTTGATACCTATGCCCTCTTGAAACTGGCAGAGAGTTTTTTGAGTGGGCACAGTGCCACCCCAACAGATGGTCACAGGAAAAGGCATGCCAGAGAACCAGTATGTGCATCATGTTTGAGTATTAAGGGATGGATTTCCATCCAAGAATGTCAAAACAGCAGTCAATGCAGAACATCTGAGCTTATGGTTAAGGGGATATGCTGACTGTTCCTGCTCAGAGCTGGATTAACTTTCAAAATGATGATTTAAACAAAAACACAGAGAGAGAGAGGGAAAGCCTTCTCCAGCTGTGAGATTTTGGGTCTAACAAATCACGAATAGAAGGAAAGAGAAGTATTTAATGAAATCTCCACCCTTAACAGTTCAAGTAACACATCAAGCTCCTGAAATCTCTCCAAGTAAATAAAAATAAGCTTCCATGGCATGGGTCAATTTCCTGGTGAATAGCCTGACTGATGGCAGAAATTAGACCTGCAGATTACACAGCATGGTAGCCCATGTCTGCTTTCTGTTAAACACAACCCAGTCCTGTTCAGAGTATGCCACACACCATGTCAATTCAAATTGGCATGCATTGGTGAATAACACCGCGTTCATTCCAAGAAGGTCTAGTGCATCTGCAACTGACAACACTCTGCACTGGGAAAATCAAAATCCTAATGCAAAAGAGTAATTCTAAATTATGTGTTCTGTACCTTTCTGTGCATTTGTTATGCTGATATACAGTAAAAGTAAAGCCTTGAAAGAAACATACTGAGTAGTTTCATTTGGATCAGGGCTAACACTTCTTTTTAGAAAATAAAGACGTTGCTAAAGAAAAAGTTATACAGTTCTAAGGATTATAGTGCAAAGGTAAGAGTTGGTGTTCTTTGGGGGCAGAATTATTAAGAAACTTTGTGTGTTCTTTTTCCTTGGCTCAAGAATGAATTGATTTTTGGAATTTATTTTAAAGTCAGAATCAAAGTTGTAAATCAGAGAAGATGCTGAGTAGAGCATGAGAAAAAGCTGCCATTGACTACTGTTGAGTTACTATTGAGTTACATTATTACCATTGAGGGCTAGTGGCACTGAAGAAGAGAGAGTGCCGAGCATCCTCTCACCCTGTATCTTGCCTGGCTCATTTTAAGTGGTATCTTTGACATTTAGGTTGTATCTGCACAGGAATATTGTGCTGATCTCCTTATTTCTTTCACTGAAAATAAACGTGGCAGCTCAACTCTAATATACTGTTCATTCCACTTTGCTATCTAAGTTAATCTAATTTCCTTGTTAATCACAGTGTCAATAAAGCTTTGTGTTTATGCATCTTAATTGCAAGACCTTTCCTGGAAAAAAAAACCAACAACAACAACAAAAAAAAAAACGTGCAACTATCTAGTTCTATCAAAAATCACTATTCTGATTCATCTTGCTGTTGCATGTGTACCTCAAATTAGGCAAAATCTGAGAAGTTAAGTTAACAAACTGCCTGATTGCCACTTTTTTTTTTTTTTTTTTTTTGCAATATTATTTCTTAACTACTGCAGCACAGTGGAAAATAGCACTCCGCTGAATGTCAGCAGCAGCATAATCATTGGTAAGAACTGGATAGAGAGCGTTTATGTCTGCTGAGAGCAGATCTGCTAACAAAAAGAAGAGATAAAATATTAATTTCTCAATGCCAGCCTAAACAGTTAAACAAGAAGGTTTAAAGCATAGGAAGACTATGGAAAATAAAGAGCATTTTCAAAATTCCTGTACAGAATAGTACAGAATATATATTTCTCATTACTCACAGAGTTAATATTTTGATTTATACTAAAACAGACATCTTATAAGACAATTTTATGAGGTATGATCTCTATACCATGCAGGATAAGAAACAAACAAACAAACAAAAAACCAAACCCACACACACAAAAACAAACAAACAAACAAACAAAAAAACAATGGGGCTTTGTCCCATGTAAGAAAAGGTGCTCGAAACCAACCTTTTACCTAAGCCTCTTCTGCCTCCAGACTGATGCAGGCATTTTCACCTTTTCAAAATTCACTGGAAAAGTGCCCCTTCAAAACTCTGCTTTCATAACACTCTGCAAACATGACCACCTAAGTTCCAAAACCAGCTCTTCATCTACTTTCCTCCATCCCTTCTCTCCCCTATAGTTCATGATGTGATAGATGTTCTCCAGGTGATGACCAGAGAATCTGCATTGGCCAAGGAATGGCAGGTACAAGGGCAACTGGAAAAATAAGTACAATTCTAATTCTTGTTCCTAGAGGACATTTAATTTATGGACTTAATTTTAAAAACCTAATTTAAAATTTATGGACCTATTTAAAACTAAGGATGTGTTTACAGATAAACATTAAATTAGTTAACAGTTATCTATTTCGGTGAAAAATATTTTCCCAGAGGTCAGCATAGGAAGGAAGTCTTCTTCCTGACTGACTTTTAACCAGGGTCCAGGATGAGATTTTCAGCTGAGCTCTGTCCTACTATGCCACATACTCTTAGCCATGCCTGTATTAGCTAGATTACAAGAGCTGCACCAGTCTCCCTAGTCTTTATGCTGTGATAACATTTGTCATTTCTATAGATTCGTAGTGCTGCATCCTACTGCTCCAGGTGTGATCATTTCCAGATTAATTCTTCCAAGAAAGATTAAACATTTGAGAAATTATATTGATTTTAGGTAGGTGAAATAGTTGGAAAGTAGTAAGATAGTAATTGCATACATAATCACATAAATTGTGCAGTTGTGCATCTGCAGGGAGATATTGATTACCCAGAAAACATTAAAAAAATCAAGCAAAGCTTTCAACTCTCTCCAAAATAGTCTGAACACTTAACAGAAATAGTTTTCCTTGCAGTTATACTGTGAAATAGCATATGTTTGAAGTTTTCCTTCCAAGCAGTTTCTACAGAGACTTGAATTTTAATCTTTGTATTATGAGAAAACAAGGGGACAGTTAGCATTTGTTCAGTGGCCTAATGATGGCTCAGAACTGCTGTGTTATAAATGTATTCTTCTTAGAAGAAAAGAAGGAAGGAAGTGAGATGAATATGAAGCCATGGGAACAGAGCTGCAGGGAGAGAGAAAACTACATTGGATTGAGTGTGATTGTCTGTATGCAGTATTTCCATAGCATCCAGAGTTGTTGAGGATGTAGTTTTTGATTGTCCCAACAAATTTTCTTGTCTTAGACTCCCATGTCAAATAAACAATGCTGAGAAATTTCTGGGCTGCTTGTTTACGCCAAACGTTTTGCATAGGATGCTGGCTTCAGTCTTTCTGTCCATACCACAACTCTCTCCTTTGCAGATGAAATCATTTGCTAAAGATCGGTCCAATTCCTCGTAATAGGCATGCTATCAGAACTCCTTTCCTGGCCTCTTATTTCCAGATACTCTCTTAGCCTTTCTTTGCTCTCCTTTTGCACAGTGGCCCTAGCTCCGGGGGTGCTTCCATATCTACATTCACTTTGATATACCAGCATCCACACCCTACTGACTCTGACCTAGATAGAAGTGAATGAACAATTCTCAGAAGCCTAGGACTTCCAAAATAACCTAGGTCAAAGCACTTGAGAATTCGTTAATGCATGTTAAAAAAAAAAAAAAAAAAAAAGGAAAGGTTTCTTGGAAGTAGGAGACTGTTTTGCACAATTATCCATGAGTCCTTCTGAGTTTTCTTTTTCAGCTCCCAGTACATTGTGCAGGTTTTTTTTTTTCCCCCCATTGGTGCTCAACACTGATCACCTGGAAGGAAGAAGACACTTGAAAGATAAAACCTTGAAAGTTCAAGGACTTGTATTAGCCCTCTGAAGCTCTTCCCAGAGATCTGACTTTTGATAAGGATATCATCCTCAAATCAGGTACCACTCCTTATTTGTCCAGTCTCCTAATGTTGAACAGATCAGAGCTACTGCACAGAAGTGCCTCTTTCTGGAGAGAAAGACTGAAAGAGGAAAAATGAAAATTCAAGAGAATGCCCTGAGCTGCAAAAAGGGCTATTTCAGGAGGTGTGGAGTTCATGATGAGCTCAGAGAACTCGGGAAATGAGTAATTGAGTAAATGTAACAGCTCTTTTACTTGGGATAATGGTAGTTTTGTTTTGTTTTGTTTTGTTTTGTTTTGTTTTGTTTTGTTTTGTTTTGTTTTGTTTTTTTCCACCATAAAGAATAAAAAGACCTGGTATAATGGAAGCACATATCTGTATATCTTACTTTCACATATTAGATATAAAATGAACCTGACACCCCACTGCAGTGCTCGAGCTTTAGTGTAATACACCTCCAATGGTTTTCAAGCAGTTGGTAACACCCTTGAGTAAAACAGCCGTGGAACAGATCCAGAATATGTATTATTTATTATCCACAAGGGACTGCAAATGGCAGCATATGCATCCTCCAAGAAAGTGGGGCTGGGTGAAGACTTGAGTAGTTCTCATAACATTTTCCTGGTTTTGTTTCTCACCTTTCAGGACTTTTGTATTTGAACAAATTCAGGAAACAGCAAACTGCCTGCAAACCCCTGCAAAGTCAAAAGATCAGTTATAATGATTTAACTAGAGAGCTGACACACCTCTACTGGAAATGATCCATTTTTAAGATGAAAACTATGCAAAAGTGAAATTAATTTGCAGTTTGTGACAAATGCCAGCATTCTCTGTATTTGAGGGTTTTGAAACCAAATCTGAGCAAGCACTTTTTGGCAAAATATGAGTGTTTCTTGATCAAACTTTTGGCATGACTTCTCTACTCCTTCCCTGCACCTTCTGAAACATTTCTTCATTATAATAATAAGAAAACAACTTTATACCTGAGTTTTTATGTATTATATGTATATATATACATATGAAGGTGAGAAATTTTACTGGCTACTTTTTTTTTTTTTTTTTTTCCAAAAAGTTTTTGATTGGTAATTACAAATCCATTTATACTATAACCTATTCACAACACAGAATCACAATATCTAAATCCTGATATGTGCAAAAATTTCACTTCTAAAGTCTTAAAATACCAGCATGCCTGCGGGTAAGGAAAACAGTGCAGAACTAGTGATTTAAGGGATAAGAAAGATTTTTCTGGATGATTTATTTAATATGCAGTGTATATTTTTCTCCCTTCATTATATACCACTTGCCAGAACTATTTGATTCTGTGAATTATTTGGGATTTTTAATTTAATGAATAATTCACAACTCACTGCAGTGATTCTAGAAAGACATAACACCTTATCACACATTCACATCAGTGCACAACACTGAAGGGAATATTGTTTTCTTTCTAGAAAGCGTTGTGCTGTCTTCGAGAGCAAGCATAGTTTAGCTAAGCATTAATAAAAATTACCATGTGCTTACATGCACTTTCTTGCTTCTAATCTTCTGTATAACCTACAGGTAAACCTTTTTTTTTTAACCACAGCACCCACTCCAAAGCTAGTCCATGGCTTGTGTCCAGAATTTATTCACCTGTGATGCACATCAATGCCATTTCACCCAGTTTCTTATCAGAATTTTGCCTTTAGGGCACCAAATAGTCAGGTACTGTAGTAGCTAAAGAACGTCTTGTGGATCCCATCAGAAAGAAATTGAACTGAATTTCAAAAAAGATTGCTCTCAACTCTCCTTGCAGAAATCTACAGAGAACAAAAGACCCAAGTAAGAACACAGCATACACCAGGACCCTGAAGTAAGTGGAAGTTTTAGGAATTAGAGTCATGCAGAGTAGGACAGGCAGCAACATCACAAAGCACGTGTGAAATGAGAACTTCCCAAACGTAGTTACTGAGTAAAGAGAGAACCTTAAAAATGGGCACCCTCACAATACTTTCTTGTCTGATATCTTGGACATCATCCAGACTAGGGAAGCAGAAATGTATTAACTCTGAGCAACTCCAAACTGATGGCTTCAGGGAGCACAGATGGGGCTTATCCTCATGTGTTGTGACAGATCAGTTCCCCACCACAGACAACTTGCTAAGTTCACAGTAGGTCTCAGAAGTCTGAAAGTGAGAGAGTCAGCACTCAGTATTCAAAGACTTTTTTTTTTTTTTTTTTTTTTTTTAAACTGCACATAAAGAAAGAAACGCATCTGTCCTTCTGCCACAGTACCTGCAAACCAGGGTCAATTGGAAAAGTACAGAGGCCAGGTTCTCTGCATTTTGCTGAATCATGTACAACTCAGCAAAAGGAGGGTAAAATGCAACTAAATAGGAATGTCTGCATTTCACGCCCCTTTTGCACTGGGTGCCAAAAACAAACAAACAAAAGAAGATTTTAGTCCAAGATATCCAGCTAAATACCTAAGATCATTAGTACAGAATCTCAGAACTTCGTATTTACTCTTAACTTGCTGTTAAGAATAGTCTTTTGCCTGTTTTCCATACAGTCCTTGCGTTTAGGGATACTTCTGCAGTTAAAACGTTTTCAATAGAGCATAGTGTTAACACAATACTATAAAGAAAGCTAATGGAATTATTTGCCACTGATGACTATGAATAAATTAGGCATTATTTGGAGTAACAAATATCCACAGTGGTGGGTAAATGGTAGTGAGTTTCAGGGTCCATATAAACTAGTTGATGAATAATTGGGAGCTAGGTCACATTTTTAGTCAAAACAGAAACAGGTTTGCTTTAGAAAATCAGAAATGCTAGAAGAAATATACCTACAGCACTGAAAAACTGTTCATTGGCACCAAAAAGATTGACTCAAACTGGCAGACAGATGAACTATTATTCCTTTGAAAATAAAGGATTATAAATTTGTGCACCCAGATCTGGTTTTGGATGAAAAAGAGAGATAGAATTTGGTTTGATAGACAGGTGAAGGAGTACTTATCTGCTCCTGACTCTAAGAAGTTAAATAAGCCCCTAGAATAGCATTCACGGCAGGTTTTCTCTGTACCTAAGACAGTGATAATGATGAGAATAATACATTTCCCTGGTAGGGCTCCACTTAGAACAGAGCGTTCTGTTCTTGTCAATTCAGATTAAACAAGACATTTTGGGATTTGAGAAGTATAGAGAGAAAGTGCAGTCAACTATGAAGATGAATTGTACAAAAACAAGTAAACATGTGTGTCTTAGAGGTTCAGTGAAAGCTAAATAGGTGACATCTTGAACATGTGTACAATAAATCTGACAGGTGTGATGATACAGCTCTGTAGCCATGTAAAAATCTACCCCTGTAAAAGATAATTTTATATTATAGACAGAACTTTAATGAAAATTATACCAAAGGTTGCCCAAATGCCTATTATAAGATCATGTTTTCAGTGATTAAATGAACCATTCAGCTGTACATGTTTATGTTTATGGTTTTTGTTTTGTTTTGTTTCAGATATACATTATACATTTGTCCCCTGAAAGTATTGGGGAACAGTTCTGCTAAGGACTTGACAGTTTCCAAGAACAGTATCATAGAAATACACATTTTTCCCTATTTAGAAAATAATTTTAACTTTAATTTTTAACAGTCATTTTACTGTCAATCTCTAATCTTTTTCGTGTACTTCAGAGTAAAGGCTTGAAATGAATTCAAGTTGATTTGTTCTTCTGTCTTTTGCGATCCCTACGAAAAATTTTGTTGTCATAAAAGAATCTGGGCAATTTTGATCTTTTGATGACTGCCCTGAGTTGATGAGGGTGATGATGGAGTTCATCATCTTTGGATGGACTGAAGAGTACATTTTGACTGAGCTTTTCATTGCAGGTCCTCCACAGGGTCAAACTGTTTGCACCTTTTCATAGATAGTGTAACATTGAAGATCGAGACTTTTGCTTACAAGGAAGATTTCTGCACTGAGCTGCAATAGGCTGTTCCTGGTGCAGAGGGTGAGCTGCTGTACTCCCCTTCCTCTCTTGATAGCCTCCAATTTGGGGGGAAGATGATGCAGAGCCAAGAGTAAATGAGCAGCGAGCAGGAATTACAGACCAGGAGAGGGTCAGCACCTGGACACATGGGCTGGGGGCTGGAAACAGAGCTAAAGAGAGAGGCAGGAGCAAGGAGTGGCAAGAATGGAAGAAGAAAGAGTGAAAGAAGGTGATAAATTCTCTCTGATTTGGAGAGAAGGAAACCGTGGTGGAGAACAAAAGCTGTGCTGAATGGCCACTGGGTAGGAGGAGAACAGAGATGGAGACGTGCTGATTGCACAGGCAGGATTGCCTATAGCACAGTCTTTTTCAGAATTAGAAAATGAGCCCAGAGGATAGGTCTGTGCAATGTGTGGCAAAGTACGTTGTCCTTTTCCATGTTTGTCTAATCAGCTGCCTATACAGCCATTAACAGCTCAGAGTTGACACCAGCTTTTTTCATTAGAAGATACAGGAAAAACCTGGGGAGCCAGAAGCCTGAAACCTGCTTAGTAAACTCCAGATCAGAACCCAGTATTATTATGTTTGATTAAATAGCTATGGGAAAGGGGCTGCTTTTTTCCTGTGGGTGTTTTATCTGCTTATTTTTAGTAAACAAACAACAACAAAAACCCTACATCTTTTAAAGAATATTAAGGTTGCAAAGCTTAAGGTTGCAAAGGTTGAAAAAGACCAGAACTAACATTGCCCATGGCAAGGGGGTAGGGATTAGAAGATTTGTAAGGTCCCCTCTGACCATTCTGTGATTCTGTGATTCATTCTATGAGTGCAAAGAAAACTATATTCATTTAAGACACTTACTCTGGGAGCTTAAAGGTACTCACTGAGGAAGGTTAAAGGGGGAAGATTAAGCCAACAATGTATAGTAGATAAATTTACTTAAAAGCAAATATTCCCATATTTGAATTAAATTAAAAGTGCATGTTTCAGCTTTATCTGCAGACCTCCTTCCTAACCATCAATAGCTATCATTTCCCGAGTCACTCCAGCAATTGTTCCTGTGGAGAGTTTTTAAGAGTATATCCCACTATATGCAGTAGAACATGTCCATTAAGACACTAATTGAGAAGACCTCTATCCAAAACCACTCATTTCTCTTGAATGAACTGTTTCACCTAACAGACACAGAAACCTTTAGCACAGATCTGCATGTATAAAGCATATTTTTGTGTAATTTGAAACTCATTGCAGAGCTCCGGGACCTGAGTTCAGCTTCCAGTCTTGGTTTTAAATTAAAAGAAATCACGAATTAAAAGATGACACAGAAAGAACATAGAAACTCATTTCTATTTTCTCTCCTTTTTTATCTGCCCAGCTGTATTCATAACTACAGCTGGTACAGAGCCGTAATAAATGTTGCTGCAGAGAAATGTATCCATTTTAGTAGAGTAGCTTGTGTGATTTCTCATAAATGCTTTACAGTAATGACAGCCACAGCTCGGAAGCTATCGTGGTCATTTGCCCTGGAGAGCAATATATGAACCATACTTAGTGTTTAACCTTTTCTAAGAGGGTAAATGAAGCAGGAGTCAGGCATAATCAAGAACCAGAGGGGGGAAGCTATATAATCAAATGTGTTTTTCAAAAATGTCATTCAAAGAGTTTATTCTGTTTTGTTTCAAGAGGTCCTTTTTATTTTTTTTATTTTTTCTTTTTTTTAATTTTGGAGAGAGGCAAGCTAGCTATAAAAATGCTTCATGACAGATCCAAAAAAATAAAGCTTTTCCACATTCCTTTCCATATTGGCCAGACAGTTACCTCACTCAACTGAATTGGGGACCTCCCTTTCGAAAGTCTGTTCCTCACACAGGGCAAAGTGAGAATATCAGCTTGCACAAATATATGCACTCCACCTGCACATGTCCACAGAGCTACAGCACACTGGGGACTAGTGCATGCATTTGTCCTTGCAAAAATGACGTTTGGGTAGCTATTGCAACTGATTTCACTGTGTGCAATTAGAAACCATTTGTAAGTATGCAAAATACCCAAACTCAACTTGATAGAAAGAGCTTAGCCCATAAATAAATGACCCTAGATTCATTTGTAGTATACTGTAGTACCCTCTGATAGCAGTAGTCTATCTTTAATGCTAAAAAGTACATATGAGTTTCTAATCTGAATACAGGTCCTTTATTAACTCACTGCTGAGCATGATCCTTTGTCTGGAGCAAAGTGTTGCTGTGGAAGCCAGATCCACATGAACGACCATTGTGCTATAATGGCTACTGCTTGTGTGTTTTACTTCTCAAAAATCAGAACTATTGCCATATATTTAGCATGTTACAAATACATATCTCACATCTAATTTGACATTAAAATTGTTGTAGTCATTGTACTGGGGGGGATTATTTTTTTTTCTTCTTAAGTGCTAGGGAGGTAAATGAGAACATAATTACATTGTCAAAGTCAATAACAGCAACCAGCCTCTGTCAGGTCTTGCTGCGCTCAGCACTGTTTCACAGGAACTGCTGGGGAGCTCTTCCGCCACCAATCCATTTGGCTCCATTTAAGAACTGAGTACAGGAAGGTAGTTATTGTACAAGATTAGTTTCCTGTATGCTGCAAATTGGCAGTAGCAGAAAAATACAGGATGAATTTATTAGCTTGCAAGGTCAGCTAATAAAAAGAAAACTATGCAGCTCGGACTGTTGTTTACTTTAAGTCGGATCACTTATTAGGCTTCATGCAAAATTTAAATTGGTTAACTCCTGCATTTCCAGCCTGCAAAATCTGCACAGAGAAAAAGTAATAAAAGTTTTAACACAAAACCTATGTTCATGTTCAAGGAATTTAGCAGGGTTAGAATGCCTGTTAAAAAACTGTTAAATATACAGATCTTGTGCTGTGCAGGCAACTGTATCATTTGTGTTTTGTCACAACTACAGGAAGAACATGATGGTAAAGATGGCCCCATAGTATTTCATGTGTGTGATGAGCACTATTATCAAGTTTTATATTTGGGAGACATTACTGTTGCTAATGAAACTGAGACTTTAGCCTAAAAAATATTTTTTAATTGAAGTTCAAGGAAAAAATAATAATCTGGGGACAAAAGATCGTATTTGAAGATGATAATAACATTGTGATGTTCCTGAGGAATAACGTATGATGTAAACTCAACTTACTGGTGCCCTTCCTTTACACAAAGTGTAAATGGACTGTTATTAAACATTATCACCATTTCAGAAAAACATAAATCTACTCTTCAAACAGCAGACAAATGGGGTCCGTTTGGTCTTGTTTTTCTTGGGAATCTGAACATACACATACACGCATGCGCACACACATATACACACACACATTCATGTAAGTGGAAAACTGGATAAAAAGAGGGATTTTGAACTCTGTTGCAATATCTGTACAGTTAATTTATGCCAGATTAGCAGTGAGAAATTCCAAGTACTTAAATTGATTAACTGGATTTTTTAAGCTCCTAAATATGTTAGGTAGTCATAGTAGTTAAGTGCCCAACTTACTCTGAATCGCTTTGAAGTATATGAGGCACCCGTTCACATCATTCGTTTCCTAGGGGAAAGATTTAGAGTGGAACCTTCAGGCACACTATAGCAGGCACTTTCAGCAACAATCTTGCCTAACACATCTAACCTGTGCTCCTCACCAAGCATTGTTTCACTTGATCTTTGGGCAGGACACAGGAACTTAAACTTTTCATATAGCTGAGGAAGGACCAGCAAGCATAATGCAGAGAATGCATTCAGGAACTTACTACAGACAGCTTAAATATGTGTGTAGTGGAGAGGCAGGATCAGGATCATCAAGAGTCAACTGCTGACTTGACATCTGCTAACACCAGAATAGTTTTTAGAGATGTTGGTTTGCAATAACCAGCTTTGTGGTGGCCACAGGCAGTGACTGCTTTTTAAATTGTAAGTCTAGAAATGGCTGCTTACAGGCCTAAAATGAGATCCATTTTTTCTGTGCCCTGGTGATCTTGTCCAACTGATCTTGCATCAGAAGATTATTCTGAAAGGTCTCCTGAGGCACAGCGTGTTTGAGACCCAACACCCAAAGTCAGTTTTCAAAAGTGAGTGTTTTCTCTGCCTCTTTCTAGACAGAAACATCTAAACAGTTCACCATCTTCCTCAGAAGCTCACTGCTCATCAAATTCAAGAAAGTCAGTTAAGGGTGAAGGGGGGAAAAACAGGGTGTATATGGAGTACTAAATAAAATCAATAGATAGAACAGGTTGCTGTACTCAGTATACTCTTTATCACTGTGGGAGACACCATTCCTTGTTTTGGAGTCCCGCATCTCAGCAAGATGCTGCAACAGGACTTAGAGAACACTGATTCATCTTTGGGATTAGAAATTTGGGACATAGCATAGACGACAAAGTGAGACACACATCAGGGCAGGCAACCATGAGGCTGAATTTCAGTGGCAAAGGGTAATGCCAGGATGATAGCCTCTGCTTTCTGGAAATTAATATCAAAATAATGCAGGAAGGGGGAAAAAAATTCCTGGGAGTATGAAACATTTCCTGACCTGGCTGAGGAAAGCTGAGACTGCAGTGTTTTACACTGCTGTCTGCTTTTCTGTCAGGTGCCAACGTTTAGGAAAATAGTAATTATGCTTAACTTCAGGAGAATAAAGGTACAAAAGTTCCTGTCCTGTTTAAACACACTTCTTGTAGGCTGACTTCCTGCAGCATGATGAAAGCACATAGTCTTCCTTTAATGTGAAGATGCAGCCTTACTGATCTAACGTCCAGCTAGATGCAGAAGGCGTTCTGCATGCCCAGGCCTAAGGGCATGCCGTGACCGTGCCCTGATCCCATACCCAGATAAAGCTCATCTCGTAATGACACCAGCCTTCACTGAGGGAAAGAAAAGGCAGGTGGAAGCCACATCACTCTTTAGAGGGTCTAAACAACCACAAAAATAGGACTTTGATGTGAACTGTGTAGAGCCAAGGAAGTAAATCCGTGTGTTCACCCTTAAGAGCCCCATCAACCTTCCAGAGACACTCCCTGCTCTCAGCTGCTGAGGTTTGGTGGTGAGGCCTCCATGCCTCACCTACAGCACTCTGAGTCACCCTCCCTGCTGGGCCAGGCCCAGGGTGGGATCCGGCATGTTCCCCCTCCCCACAGCCCGCCAACTCCCACAGGGGCAAGGCAAGGGTGTGGTTATTTTCCATTTGTCTGGTGCAAGCCTGGGACTGGGGGCAGTGAGACAGTAAACAAGGCACTGTTCCTGGCACTGCTTATGCATTTCCTAATTAAGTGGCATCAGATCAACAGCATCAAAAGCAGGGGCAAGGACCCAGGGCTTCTTTCTCCCCAAGGAGCGTCTTCGTGGCCACAATCTCAGATGCCTTCTTGTTTATTGATCTCTCCCTCCAGCCCTTACACTCCTGGGCAGCTTCAACCCTGAAGCCCCAGCCATGCCTCAAGCATTTTGCATGTCCACCCTGTGTGATTTAGTTGTGAAGACTTAGCACGGCAGTTTCAAGTTTGCTGATCTCTTGCGGCAAATGAATCAGAGCCAGAGTAGAATGTGAATCTGTGAAAATAAGTCACCTAAAATGCAGTTTTCTGAAATGTCTCAAGCCACCTCTAAAAAAGGCAGGGAAGACAAATGAAAACTCTTTTGAGAGTCAGGAGTGTAATGTACAGCATCAGATAGGGGGGCTGGAGCAATTTGCAGCACGTAAGACTTCAGTGCTCAGCCTCTATTATCTGCAGTCAGCAGAGGCAAATGCTGCACCCTTAACGTTATCATGCTGTGAAACCAGAGATTAAATGTAATGGTGTCAGAACCAAACACTGACCCAGGGTTTCAAACTGCTCCGCAAACCAAAAGCACCAGCCACCCAGGGTTTCTCGCAGGGAAGAGACAACTGCCTTACTTCAGGATCCAAAGACTGCAGTCTTCAGCAGAATGCAGCTTTTCCTTGTCCAAGTCATCTTGAGAGAAAAAAAAATAAAAAATAAAAAGAGGGAAATACTGTTTGTTGGCACAGAGTAACCGTAGTTCAGAAACTAATTCTCTGATTGTGATTTAAGATTATTCACTAATGCTAGTTCACACTACGTAATGATCTGTATTTGGTTCCTGGGATGTTCAATGCCTTCTGTAAGATCTTCAGTGAGTTACATGTGAAGAAAGGTTCACTGAAAGTGATTTTTTGGGTTACATTTTTAATGCTAACTAAGTAGATTTGGGGTTCTGGTAAGACAGGGCAGTCAAGAAATCAGAGATTGCTTTCAATTTCACGTGGGTCACACTGGTATGAATACAGAAGAGGTTTTTTCAAGTGCTGGTCCTGAGCCAGAAAGCCTTACTTACATCCCTAGTCCTACTGAGTTTCCCCAGTAAAATAAATGCAATCACTCATTTGTCAGCCAGGGCAGTGTGGCTGATGGCTAGTTGCTGCCCTAGAAGGCAGGAGGGTGGGCACCTCTACCTGCTCCTCTCCTCCCCCCCAAGCTGTGTTCCTTGGTGCAGAGTGGGAGTGAGCAGGTGGCCCCTTTCTTCCCCATTTTCTTCCAGAAGGAAGCGATGCATCTTGAAACCCTGCCTTAAAGGCCCACTAAGACATTTTAAGCTCTAATTTTATGTGGGTAAGACTTAACAATGTAGCCAAGCTGGTATACTGCAGGAAGTAAGGCAGGTCTCCCTGAGTCACAGTGTGCAATAAAGCAATTCCCTGTTTGGGTGAGAGGAGTTGTTAAAAATTTGCCTCCTTCAGAGAGGAGAGTCACAGAAGGCTCCAGGTCTCCAGGATGGTCAAGTAATTGTGAACAGTCCCTGACGTGATGCTGAGCAAGATAGGCAGCAATGGTTTTGTGTTTACCTGAATGTGTTCATTCCTTACAATGCACAAAGCTTCTTTTCTGCTGCTTGGTTATCTGGGTCCTTACAACTAAATAAGTGAAAACACAAGCTCTGGGGTAAGAATTCAATTTAAGTTTTAATCCTAACACAATCTGCATTTTAAATTATTAACCAAATCCAAGTTTTATCAGTCTCTGCCCCACAGTCTGAGATTGTTCACATTCCTTTTCCAGTCAGTTTAATTAGAATTTGTAGGTCTTCATGTTCACAGTGTCCACTTTGAACTGACGGGGTCAGCAGAGTTCAAAGAAAAGCAAGAAAAAATCCAAAATCTAAAACAGAAACAAGCCCCAAGCCTTATCCCAGCTGCACAAATGCTGAGCAAGTTTGGATCTGGAGGCAGAGATTGCAGCTGGAGTTTGCAGGCAGCAGGGAAAGTTATGTTCTTCACACCATGGGGTACCTCCACATGTAGTGGAGCTGATCAACCTTTCCACAAATCTTGAGCCAGCAGAGCTGCTCCAGAGGCACTCAGCCTGGAAAAGGGAGTATAGCCACTTCTCTTGCTTGCTTAGTCTACCACTAGGCTGAAGATTTACATCTGGAGGATTATTTCCACAGGAAAATAATAACAATAAAAATATCATAAAAAGTGTAAGAAAATGTTAAAAAAAACACGCCAGCATATAAATACAAAATTAGCTTCTAGAGTATAGTGTGTGTTCAGTTACCTTTTTGCACATACATTCCTGAATTGTTGCAAGTGGCATGTCTTGTTTTGAAATTCCCTATGTTTACAGCATAACAAGGTGCATGATAAACTTAGATGACAGCATTTCTAGTAGTATTCAAAGAATACAATGTAAAGATTTATTCCTACCCACTAGTGCAGAAACACAGAGCTAAATGAATAAAAGAATGAATACACACACTGTAAAAAACATTCTTCCCTCCAGGCAAGATTAGATGTCTGGTTAAACTGTTCTGCATGATGTCCATCATGCATAGTTATGCACACTGCATAAAAAGACAGTCTCCCTGCCCCAGAAAATAAGGGTCTGAGCCATACAGGTGAGTCCAAATCAACACCCAAAATCACAGAATCACAAAATGGTTTGGGTTGAAAGGGACTTTTAAAGATCATCTAGTCCAGACCCCCTGCCTGGCCTTCCAGTGATGAGGCATCCACAGCTTCTCTGAGCAACTTGTGCCAGTGCCTCATCACCCTCATGGTAAATAATTTCTTCCTTATAACTAATCTAAATCTCCCCAGTTTTAATTTAAAACCATTATCTCTTGTCTCTCACTTCATGCCCTTCTAAAAAGTCTCTCTCCATCTCTTACAGTCCTCCTTTAAGTATTGAAAGGCTGCAGTAAGGTCTCCACAGAGCCAGTAAGGCTTGGGAGATTTTTACCTCTTCCTTGTCAGCCAATCTGCCAATTAGAAGTGGATATACCTAATTTTTACCCCTGAAGCAAAGTACGTGAACCAAAGTACCAAGCACCATTGGAAGACGGAGACCAATATACACCAATATAAATCAGTATACACTTACTGTAAATGCTGATGCAGTAGCAACTATTACATTGCAAGAGTAGAGCTAAACCCCAGGGCTGAGGTCAGAGCAAGTTTAGCCAGGATCGTTGGGTTTGTACAAAGGCTTTTTGGCTTTTCCCATCAAAGATCTATCAGTCAGATATATTGCTTCTTGCTGCCACAGGTGTTTATGCAGCTGAAGTCCATAACATTACCTGGCTTAAGAGCAGGGGAACAGCCATACTAAAGTCATCTTCCTGGAAATGGAAAACACCCCAAAACGGCAGTATAGTTACTTTCAACCCAGTTGTCCTGATCAAGGAATGCATAAATTTTCCCAGCTCATGAGAAGAAAGATGCTCAGAGGAATGCATCTTGTAGCCCTGAAAATAATATGTAACAGCCAAAGCAAAAAGGCCATGGAAAGGAAACGAAAGGCAAAGGAAAGATACTGGTTGAAAGAGATATTTAAGAATATTTGAAAGAAAAGAAGACTGGAAGAAGCGAAGGAAGAAAACCTCTTGTCCCAGTTATGATTAGTCATATAAGTCCAGTAAACGGGATGAGGAGATGAGAATGGTATAGGGAAAAGGACTATGGTCTCCTCTCTTTGGATCTATTATTTTCCTCTAACTTCCTGTGCTTCACCTTTTTTCTTTTTTCTTTTTTTTTTTTCTTTCTTCTTTTTTTTTTTTTTCCCAACACACTGTTCTATGGATGTAATGCCACAGATGTATATTTAAACAAAAAGCCAGATCTATACCTGATTTCAGCAGCAATAAAGATGTTCTTTCCTGCTCTTAAGAGAACAGTACAGCAAGCCAGCCCCTAAAAATACTACAGAGAGCCATGCTTCGTGCTCACACATACTGACTGATCAATGGGAACTTTGAGGAGTCTTTTGTAGGTGTTTGTGTATGAGA
Source organism: Anas platyrhynchos (assembly GCF_047663525.1). Taxonomy (NCBI): domain Eukaryota; kingdom Metazoa; phylum Chordata; class Aves; order Anseriformes; family Anatidae; genus Anas; species Anas platyrhynchos. The sequence goes on from NC_092587.1 coordinate 145,973,029, forward strand.
ATAGGCACATAAGAGAGACAAAGAGCAGGAATGTGTTGCTATTAGATACCTCACTGTGTCCCGATGAATCCGATGTGTGAAGGTAGCACTTATTCTGCACTCCAGAAGGCATGCTGTGTTATTTCTCTGGTACAATTGTTTTGGTCCTCTTATCAGAGCATATGTTAATAGCTTTATGCTACTTACACTGAGAGCTGGAAATTGCTGAGAATTTCAAAGCTCCATCAGAGAGAAAGCAGGAATGTTAGATGCCACAGAAATATCCTGCAGAGAGATTTAGCTTCTGGCTGCATTTTTACCTTTATGTTGTTTTTCCAGGTACTTGCTATTTTCCCTCAGCCTGCAGACAAACCTATTTCTAGTAACATCATTCCAGTAACATTTTTTTTTCCAGCCGTAAAAATATATTCATATTTACTTGTATTAATTAACTAAGAGAACGCTATTCTTCTGAAATAACATCAAATTAGTAGAGCAGAATAGCATTATTAGCCTGAACACATCAAAATGCTGACAGAAGCTGTTCAGCATCCATGGTAAAGCATCTTGTATGTTTGCTTTGTATATCACAATAAAGTAAAAAGTGATTTGAACAGTATTTTTGGCAGCTTTTGTGTTTTCTGTCATATATATCACCTTTTTATTCCTCAGTCACAGAATGTTGCATCTGTATTATTAAAGCCTTTAGAATAACAAAATACATCTCACAAAATATCAGTAAGTACAATTAAAGACTATACAGTTGCATTAGAGCACTTTCTCAGAAAATTAATAAAACAATGTGATCTTCAATTGCATATTTCTTGCTGCCTTTTATTTTCAGCTTTTCATGCTTCTTGATCACCCACTGCAAAAATGATTCCCAGGAGGAAGAGGAAAAATAAAAAGCTTCTTCAGAAAGTGCTGAATTTGTGAGACTTTCTAACCCCTCTGAGACATTTCACGGACACGTGTTTAGAAACATAGTACAGGTTAACAATGTCAGCTGATGCAATATGGAAAAAATAGTTAATGATCCCGGTTCTACCAGGTTTCAGGTAAAACTATGAGGCATATGAATGCTGCAAATCTGTGATGCTGGGAGCTGTAACACCTTTGCATACAGCTTCCCAGTATGGATTACTTCTTCTTGGTGCATAGTATACTTTCTTAGGTGAGGAAAATAGGTCTCTTCTCAGCTAGACAATAGTCTCTGTTCCCTTATTTGTCCTTCATAATCTCCTGTTTTGGCTTTGTTTTTGAGGGCTTGGGGAAAAAAAATAAATATCATCCTGTTGAGAGGTAAAAAACGGGGTGAAGTGACATCTTTACTGAGGTCATGCTATTTTAATGGAAAGCTTCTTTGACCAGGTTCTTCATAAGGAGCAATTAGTCCTTAACAATTAGTTTTAGGAAATGCATACATAAGCTATTGAATGAACCCTACTGGGGCCAGATTCAGATATCTGTTGCTTTGATTTGTTGTCCACTCTAAGGAAGCACCCATATTATTTGCAAGAATAATGCCACTTCTGAAAGTGCTACAGCAGAGGGATGGGTAATAAGGGAAAAGAAAGTGTTTATAGGTATATCCACAGGTAAATCTGCACCTGCTAGTTGATCTCCACCAAAACAAAGATGTACATCCTCCATGCTCAGTAGAATAAATCCACTATGCCACCGCATTTTGGAAGCTCCATGCAATTCTAATCCAAAACAGGAGTATTTTTTATTTTTTTTTTATTATATTTTTTTTCATGTGGTATGTAATTAAACTATGGGACTTCTGTCTGCTGCAGAGTGGTAGAAAGCTAAAAAACCAACCAACCAACCAACCAAACACATAAATTTAAAGCAAGATAGCAGACTCCCAGAAGGAAATCTATTGTGAGCTACTAAGAGGCAAGATAGCACCTTTGTGCTAGGTAGACCCTAGCCCACTGCTGCTGAAAGGTTTATTTAAGGAGCATCCATTATATTCTGCTTGTTTTCATACCGTCCCCTCATCACCAGTTACTGGTCTGTGTGAGAGATAGAACAGAGGAGGCTATCAGGCCACTGTGCTCTTTCTCAGTGCTGGTTGCTCCTTTCATCCCTGAGCTGACTATATTTACAGTGCAGGAGCCAGTGCCTCTAAAGGCTGCCTGCTGTCTGCACAGTAAATGACCATGAAGCGCGGTTATATCTGCAGTTCTAGTTCTTTGGCTCCCACAACATAAGAAAGTCAACGAGTTGCCCTGCCTGGTCCTGGGAAATGTCTGTATATACAACATATATTCAGTATATGGTTTAGTGGGGACTGTCAGTGTTAGGTCAGAGGTTGGACTCGATGATCTTGAGGTCTCTTCCAACCTAGAAATTCTGTGATTCTGTGATTCTGTGATACATATCTGTGTACCAGATGCACCGGGAGGTGATGTAGTTACAGCAAAGCAAGGGAAAGAATATGGATAACAGCCATGGAACTACATTTTAAGAAAGGTATATGTTTGATGGGACTTTGAGGTTTTGCAGCAGGAGAAAGTGCTTCTAAACCATTTTATTAATGAATCTCTTTCAGTGAGTTGGAAAGTTCAATTTGTTGAATTAGTATATTTTCACTCAGTATCGATATTACTATAACTAAAAAGCAGGAAAAAATCTTAAGAATATGTAATTTATCATCAAAATGTAGGCTAATTTAGGTCCATTTAACTGCTATCCTCATCAATTACCCCATCTGCAAAAATACCTCACTGTGATAGCACTCTGTCAACTTATATCTGTTGTAAATAATTTTAAGATTTATCCTGTTTCATAGCATTGAAAGAAGCTTCATGCAAGTGCAAAATAACTAAGAAAGAGTTCAGAATTTTTAGAAAAGAGTATGCATTTTATGTTGTCCAAATAAATACTTTGAAAGACTTCACATAAAAAATAGCTTAGCAATTTCCATGTTCAGCTCAATTTCCTCAGAAATTAAAAAGCATCAGAAAACAGCTGAGAAAATAAGCTCTGGCTAGTTCTACTTTGTTTACATTTTATTTATGTGGATCAGCTGCAAAACAGAGTGCTAATGCTATTCATCTTTAATGAACCTTTGTACCGAGGACAGGGAGTTTATGAGGACTAAACCCTGTGAATAATATTGGACTTCCAAGCTAAATCAGCACAGTAGGACTAAAATGCTTTATTGGATCTTATTCACAAGAGGTTTATAGTATACCACTGATATCTTCCATTCCACTTAATCACTTTTATGAACACAGGCTAAGCCCCTACCACAAATTGCCACCCGAGAGCTTAGCAGTCTAAATGATACTTCGCTGAAGCTTCAGAAAGTCTCTGTTTTGGAGAAAACATACTAAAGCAACCTGGCCCTCTTGGTTTCAAATTTGCTTTAGAAAGCATTTATCACCACTCTTCTTTGGTAGGATCATATTCATGAATAAAGACATTATTGAAATGTGTCTGTCACTCATCTGTATTGCCCCAGCTTGCACTGTCTTTCGGTAACTCAGTAAGTGTGAAGTCATTTATTTGCACTTCCTTAGAAATGCAAGAAGTTTAGTAATGAGTTTTTGTAACCTAGCTGACTTTATATTAGTAATAGTGTTCCATTACTTTTATATGGTTTCTATAGAGTATATAATTCTATGTTCCATATACACCATTGTGGCACTTGTCATTGTTATAGGTGTCAGTGGTTATCTCCCTATTTATGACAGTGGTTGGGGCTTTAAAGTAGTTTTTACTTACCCAAGAAATCTTTTACATCGGTAGCAACTCAAACCTTTGTGTGAGGGGAGGTCTGATAAATTAAACAGGGCACTATTTAATTCCTTTACTAGAGAAATAAACATGCCATGAGCTGTACTCTGGCATTGAATCCAGGTGGCTCACAACTAATCGTGTTCTCTGCCTCTAGAAGAGTTTGCACACACTCCAGCCTGCCTGTGGGAAATGATCCCATCCCCATAAAGCTCCCAATCCCTTTCCAAGGAGCAGGAGAGTAGTAGATGATTTAGGTCAGAACCAGGGCAAGAATCACCCTAGCAATTCACCAGGACAAGCAAGCTCCAGACTACTTGTAAAGACACGGGGAGGTCCCCATGAGGGATCATAGTACTTCACTGGAGCATTTTGATCGTACAGATATGAAGATTATCAGGTCCTCCAATGCAATAGTAATAGAGGTACCAAAAATACTTTTTTCCATTGTGACAATAGACACATCAGGCATTCTAAAAGAATTGAGAACAGAAATACTGTCAGCTTAGGCCTTCTTGTTACTGTCATGAAAAGCATCAGCATGTTATTGCTTGTACAAGAAGGCAGGAACATATTTCTAAGAGGCTGCAGTGCATTCAGATCACAAAGGTAATATTCCATGCAGTGCACCATTAAAGAGATTTCATTCCCCGTTGAAGAGCAAGAAGAAAAAAATGTGTACACTATCATGAAAAGAACCTTCTTCACAGAAGTATTCATTTTAATTGGCTTTTTGTAGTTATCCTCTTCAAACAACACTGAAAGTGTCTTCTGACAGTAGCAAAACTGCTCCTGCATTTATTAATTGATGACAGCACAAAAGAAAGTAATTAAAAGTCCCATGAAGCCATTCATTCTGACTGTCCCACTTGTAGCAAGACATTCATTCCCACTGTGCTAAGATTAACTGTTTCAGAGAAATGTATAAACAATGTGAACTACAGTCAATAACACCCTCATCTGCCAGCAGCATTGGCAAATGACAGGCAATCTAGGCACCACTTAGACTGGCTCCTCAGATTACTTTCATCAGATTGAGTCTCGGTGATCAATACCAAATATTTAACGCTTGCACCTCCTGCTTTACACCAAGAGGAAAGACTGGAAACAATTTGCTGTACAGTTATCTTTCATCACTGGATTTATTTAGTCACAAGTGTACATTAGTGGTTCCCCTGTATTTTAGAAGCTTGACTCCCATATTCCACAGATTTTACAGTGAAGTAGCTGGTGAAATCTTAAAAAAACAATCTGTGAGGTAATGTATGTTCCCAAACCATCACGTCTGCTTTTGTGTGCACAGCGAATAGCGTGCTCTCTCCATTTATTTGTTTAATTTTTGATAGTAATCCCATTACCTTTTCTACTGATCAGAGCAGTCTAAGTCTGCCCAGCTGATTAGCTATTATTATGTCAAAATACTTCATAATCCCCTCTGATCTCTTCTTAGCAGTGATGCCAGGGCAGTGATACACTTGTTTGGATACGCTCAGACATGCAATCATAGGAATAATGCAGCATACTTACCACTTTTCAACTGTGATTTCCTTATGACCAGAGTCACAGACCTGTTTAGAAAAAATATTTTCTACTTCTGACTTTCCACATGCATGAAACAAACTGTGAGGCTGCTCCAGAGATACCTGAGACAGGGGGAGAGGGAACCCAGAGCTCACAGAGACTGATGAGACCCATGTCCCTTTGTTTCCTTTTCTTGGTTAACAATGTGTGTGTGGGAAATGCTACTCAGCAATGCCTTCCTAAAGTCTATCCAATATTGCTTATGTTTCTGTGTCTCACAATAAGTAAATCAGCAGCTGTCCTGTCTGGAAGTTACTGTTAAGTAGCTGTATCCTGGATCTTATCTTAGCCACAACAAACAAACGATGCAACACAAGGGGAAGAAAACAAAAATTAATATTAAATTTAGCAAAACAAGGACACTGCAGTGCCAAGTTCTCCTTTGGTAAATCAGCACAGATTCATTGTTGTTTACATCAGTGAAGCAGAAGAATGGAAACTGCTGACAGAATGGGAGCTCAGAGGCACATGAGTCACCACTCATTGAATTTCCATACTCTCGTGACCTAGTAGTGTTGATGGGGCATTCAGCAGAAGATGATCTCAAGATTTTTTCTCATCCCAGTAAATGAATGTTTGCATTCCGGGTGCATACTGGAGGTTTCCAGAAAGCTTTCTAATAGTGAAGAAAAAAATCAGACTAGCAACTCGAAATTAGCTTGCATCTCAGGCTAAAGCTCCTTGCCAGGGAAATCTACTAAGGTAAAACAGCCTCCTAAGGGAAGCAGTGGAAATTTCATATCTTGACACATCACAAACTACACTGGATAAGGCACTAGCACATGCATAAGAAGAAGCAATCTTGCTTTTCACGGGAAGATAAGTTCAAGCACTGAGCTGCTAAGATACTTTGGGGACAAGTGTGATGTGAGGTCTAAAATAAACAGAGCACTTCATTGCACTATCAGTAATGAACTGTAGAGAACTATCCTGTTCCCTGTACTGTGCTAATAGGGCTCTATCTTCTAAAATACTGAACACCGTAAATGTTTGTTATAAAGGACATAAAGTATTTTTAAGGGGAGGAATAAGAATCTGTAATAAAAATAAATAAATAAATAAATAAAAAGGACTTTGGTAATCATATTTATGAAATATAACTAATGAACAAAAACATAAATTGAAAATCTCCCTCCAAAATCAGGCTTAATTTCAAAAGACATTTCAGAAAAACTGTCTTTTCTAACACTATTTTTAGTGTACATTTCTGTTAACTTCATATATGTAATTCAATTACCCTAGGTTTCAGTATGTTATTTCAAATGGGAGTTACAGTCAGTATGAATATATTTCAATACCTCTTCGTAACTGATTCATAAAAAAAATAATAATAATGTGGAAGAGGTTTGCTCTAATCTGGACTCAAGCTTTACCATATTTAGTAGGTCTAACTCTATCTAAGAACCGCAACAAAAATTATTTGTTCTGCTGCAGAATTTGGAATAAACATTCCAGCAGTGTGAATGGAAGTGAACATTAAGTGAACATTATTCAAAGGTAGAACATTGGACTTGTTTCTAAAGTATTTGCACAGTTTGTGGAATTCCTCTATGTCAAACATTCATCCTGAGATCCAAACATCCATACCAAGTCTTCTGTTATTTTGTAATAGTTCAGTAATGCTCACGATTTCCTGATAAACCTTTCAAAGAACATGATCAAGACTGCATAATATATTTTTTTGCTGTAATCAGATGTGAAATCGAGAAGTTAAGAGTTAAAATACACACAGAAGAGAAATCCCTCTCATTTGTTCTGTTTTGTCATCATATTTCTTCAAATAAAAGCAACCTTTCTTACCAAATAATTTATCAATAATTCTTTACTTAAACGTATGCTTCCTGTCATAGATTTTGGCACATAGAAAGCATATTGTCCCAATTTAAAGTTATAATAATTTTGAGCACTTTGTGAAATGAATAGAAGTAGCAGTTAAATCTTTCCATTACATCATTTATAAAGAGCACAGAACTTGCAGTTTCGTAATTCTCTTCTAAGGATCAAAAGATTGAAATGGAAAATATTTTTTAGATCCTGCAAAGAGAGATCCTGCTGCAGCATAGGGATAATTGTCTTGTGAGTACAAGCCTGAAGATTTCTTTTTTTTTCTTTTTTTCTTTCTTTTTTTTTTTTTTCTTTTTTTTCTGTGCAGTAGTGACAACAAATTGAAATAACAACTGAAATCTTCCTGCCTTGCTAAAACTTGCTTAAACAGTTCCCATCTCCATCTTCCCTGTCCCAATCTGTAGCTCCCAACCTTGTGCTAAAGCTCATTATTTCCCTGGTTGTGCCTACACAACTGTTTCTGCAACATGGTGCTGCAAAGTCTTGTATCAGCAGTGTAGGAATTAAAACTACCAGTAGTAGTCGTGAATTTCCATGGCTTGAGGCATCCATGGTCAAAGAGAAAACACTCTCTCATGTCAATTTTTATATCTTTAACTTTAATTGAAAGAACACTAATATTGTGTTTGCTATACCTAAAGCATCTTCACAGAGAGATTTATCATTTTAGCTATGCATGAAGCTAGGAAGCTAGCACTTCTTATCACAATCAAGTGGTCTACTGACATGACAGCGGATGAAAATATTTTTGTTGCCATTGCAGAAAAAAATAAAAAGTTTTTTACTGTATTTTCACATTACTCATTATATTATTTTTTTCTCAGCACTCTTCTTTTGGAGTTACATTAGACTTATTTCAATCATCTGCTCCATTTGTATGCAGGCCTACATCTGAGAGTCTGCTGTAACTGAGACACTTCTGTATATATTGTGATATGTCTTATGGTAATCACTGTGATCTGATCCATGTGAAATCACTTCTTTATTCCGTGCAGAAAGTGATAGTTTCTGCCTTTGAGTGGGTATATGCCAACTTGCTGTCAGAATGTGGCCACTGAGTTGGTCATAGTCCACAACAAGTCAGCCAAGTGAAAATACAGTTGTGCCTTAACCCAATCACAGACCCCTGTCACTTCAGACTGCTTTATGTTGTACAGGACCACTATATATCAGACACTATATATCCAAAAAGGATTAAGTATTGTTCCCATATAGAAAATATTCACCCTGTGCTAGATGCATGGAATGAGGTAATCTCCATATACCAGAAGAAGCTGAGCATAGAAGGAAATCTAGTTGCACTTCTCCTACAAGAGATGACTTACATAAAATGGAAATGCTGGACAAAATGTCCAGCATACAGCTAGACAAATATATAATACATTGTGTGAACAATTGGCTGACAGGTCAGGCTCAAAGGGTTGCACTAGTTGGGGTTACATCAGGATGGTGGCCAGTCACTAATGGGGTTCTGAAGGGCTCCATTTTAGGGGCAGTTCTCTTCAATGTTTTTATAAATGACTTGGATGAAGGACTTGAAAGGACAATGTGCCCTGGCAGCCAAAAGGGCCAATCATACCTTGGGGTGCATCAAGCACGGCATTGCTAGCTGGCTGAGGGATGGGATTGTACTGCTCTGCTCTGCACTTGTGCAGCTTCTCCTTCTTCTCGGACCCGACAGGACCCGAGGGGACGGCTTGGAGCTGGGACAGGGGAGGGTCAGGCTGGGGGTTAGGGAAAGGTTCTGCACCCAGAGGGTGGTCGGGCACTGGGACAGGCTACCCAGGGCAGTGGTCAAGGCACTGAGCCTGACAGAGTTCAAGGAGCATTTGGACAACGTTCTCAGACACAGGGTCTGATTTTTGGGTGGTCCTGTGTGAAGCCAACAGTTGGACTTGATGATCCTTGTGGGACCCTTCCAGCTTAGGACATTCTATGATTCTAAACTGTTGGCTGTGATTGAGTATATAGACCTTGATTTCAAGTCATAATGCTTTGATAAATTAAACAGCTTTCAACAAAGATTAGATCAAACCACGAAGATGTTACTCTGAGTGAGCACTCCTAGCAACTCCCTGGCTTGCCCCCCAGGTCCCTACCTCACTCTAGCTAAATTCTTCTTTTTTTCAAGCAGTGTGTTGTCACAGAAATGGTAAGACTCCAAACCCATTTTTTTTCCACAAATATTTTACCACTGTCCTCTGCCACCCTTCCCATGTCATTGCCTGGACTTCCAGGGGAACCTCTGGCTGCACCTGGAGCTGAGAACCCCAGTGGAAGTGCACTTCTCTAGTCATGAGCTACTGAGCCAGGTGGAGATTTCCAGAGAGCTGTAGTAAGGATTCTCTCTGAAAACATCCTCATTCCATCACTAGAAGCTGTCTGGATACCACATATCAAAACGCTACCTTGCACATAGTGTTCAGTCACTTCACAACTGTCTGCTGCCCGTGTATGTCAACCATTTGCTTTTTATATAGCTATTAATATTTTTTCCAGCTTTTTTTTTCTGCTTGCATTAAATTGTTGTTATTAAATTGTTGGTATTACTGAGCAGAACTGTGAAGCAATATTGTGTTTTAAGCAGCAATCTAAAGCATGAAAGCAAATCCATTATTTTATTTATTTATTTATTTTTATTTTTCACAGAGCCTTCAATTCAGTGTAGTCTCCAGACAACGCAGAAGGAAGAACCTTATTTCTTGTGAGCTTGTTAGTTACTTTTTTTTAAAAAGAATTTCTCCAGGGTGGATTTTGCACTTAAAACAAGACTTAATCAACATTTATATTGCTTAGCATTGCACTGTGAATGTCTGATGGTTTGACTGACTGAGCCAATCTTCTCTTTCCCTGTGCAACACTGAAATGAGGGACATCTTTTAAAACAGGGGAAGGCTATTTCCCTGAAGTGCCAATGTCAGGAAAAAAGACCATTCTCTTAGAGTACAAGACTGACAGATATCTTAAGTGATGTAGCTGGAGCTCTGGAGGGCACTGCATCTAAAGTGGGCACAATGTCCTGCAGACTGCTACAGCAGCAGTATGTTGCCTCTGTACCTTAATAGCCTACAAAACTTTCTGGGGATTGGGAGGAGAGGTACTGGGAGAGAGCTCTTACTGCCTTCTCATTCTTCTCTGGAATCTACTGCAGTAAAAGACTCTATCTTTGCTTTCTTTACTTTTTAGAGTAAAAGACTCTATTATGGCTTTCACTTTGCACAAAGGCATGTAAGACCAGCTTCTGCCTGCCTTGTCCTCAGTGATACTGCCTTCCTGCTTCCGTGCTCCTGGCTCAGTCATGTAGCCACGTGGTGCTTCCATTTGCCTGTCTCTGCCAGCAGGACACTTCCCCACAGAATGACTGTGAGAGTCATTTAATGTTTAATTAATTTAATAATAAAATTAATTAATTAATAAATAAGGACCCTTGGGTGTGTCCTGTCTGGTCCCATGTTTTGTGTATGTTCATTTGGGTTAAAAACTCCCTATCTAAATTCTCCTGTGTTTCAATCCCACTGACTTTGCAGGGAAAGGAAACTAATGTGTTTTTTTTTCACTATTCTCTCTAATGTAAAATTGGTAGGACAGAGCTGTGAATTGGTTCAAAAAGCAGTTAAAGGGAGTCATGGAAAATCTATCAGGACTCTTCCATACTAAGATGCTGATTCCACCACCTGATAGCAGGAAGTCCTCATTCAAAAGACTGCTAGACGGCCAGATGCCAAACATGGGAAACCTCCCAGTTTGCTAACCAAATTGCTGATCTTTTCCTTGTGCATTTGTTCCTGGTTTTCATTCCAGATGACTTCTACCAAAGAACATAGCTGAAAGACCTCCACACCACCAGATAAGATCCTGAACTAAAGGACACAACTTGCATTTTTATCTTTTAGCTGGTTTCCCTTGTATGGTGGGGATTGGTCTCCCACATGCCCAGTGATAGGATGAGGGGAAATGGGCTAAAATTGCACCAGGATATGGGATATTTAGGTTGGATATTAGGAAGAACTTCTTTACTGAGTGGGTTGTTAGGCATTGGAATGGGCTGCCCCGGATAGTGGTGGAGTCACCATCCCTGGAGGTCTTTAAAAGACGTTTAGATGTAGAGCTTAGGGATATGGTTTAGTGGAGGAGTTGGTAGTGTTAAAGGTTGGTAGTGTTAGAGGTTAGTGTTAGAGGTTAGAGGTTGGACTCGGTGATCTTGGAGGTCTCTTCCAACCTAGATGATTCTGTGATTCTGTGATTCTGTGACTTTTGGTCCAACTCGGTAAATTCTTACCTTACAACATTTTTGTGTTTAATGTTTTTTTTTGTTTGTTTGTTTGTTTTGTTTTTTCTTAGAAATTTAAAGTGTAAGCTTTAAAGCCTCCACTTTTGGTGAAGATATTACATGTATCCCAATGATACAGGCCTAGATGTGAATGCCTGGTCACTCAGATGAGCAATGCTGTTAAAAATGCTTTTATTACTGTAGCTGTTCACCAACACAGGTTGCATGCTAACTGGACTATATGAGTAGAAATTGGAAAACATTTTAAAAATAGGTTTTAGCCAAAGTAAACTGCACTTGCAGCATCTAAAAATATGAAGTTAACAGTGGTTAGCTGTAACCTCTTCCATCACTTCTAACCTAGCAAGGTTTCTTAAGGAAGTGTTATCAGCCATCTGAGTGCTTTATAATTGTAAAGGGATCTTCAGTCTTTAAAGCTATTTTCTTGATACCTGACTGGGGCAAAGCCACAAAAGATTTAAATCCATCTCCACTTTAAAATATTGTCATACCCTCAAGCAACAAGTGAGGAATTCTTCTCATCTCGAAGTCAGTGGTTTTGTGAGGATAGCAGAAAGTGGAATATGAGGTTGTGGTTTATACAGATAATTATCTGAAGTCATAGTGGCCTTTGTTGAAAACTGCACTGAAGAATAATGAAGCACTATATAAACTGTGCATCCTAAAGGGAAGGCAAATGTACATAATGGCATCAAAGTCCATTAATTCCTAATAGGTCCTGTCACAAAGGGGACCTTTGCTATTAAATGATTAATTCAGTCCACTGAGATATTTTTATCTCAAAAACTCTACATTCACAGTCATTTTCATTCAAAAAGACCTACTACTTCTGATATTCACGATTTTTTAATGTGTATATTTAAAATCTCATGAATATTCTGAGGGCTTGACATTTGGAGGTCAGCAAGGGACTGTGCTAGCACTGCCCTCTTTAATATGTATATTAGTTGCTGGTGGTTGGGGAGATTGCTAAGTGTACAGCATCAGCAATTTGCTGAAGCCACAACCCCATGCTTCCCTGCCATCAAACATAGATGAAACAGCGTTTTTCTTTACCCTATGAAACAGACTATGTCCGAGATTGGAAGTCAACCCAGCTAAGGAATAGACATTAGAAAGATGAAAAGGAAATGAGCTTGAAAGGAAATACAATGAAAAAATAGAAAAACAGTGTTAGTATTAGTCAGTTAACTATATGTTGTTTATTCACTTCAGTATAGGTTTCATTGCAACATTGATGGAATACAAATTGACACAAAATTCATGTAAATTTATGTAAATGCATATATAAATGAGTTGCAGCCCTCAGGCTCCTGGCAAGTTGCCACAGTGGCTCTAAGCAGAGCAGAGATTTTGTGCCACTGTAGTACTCTGAGAGGTGTTATTGTGAATTAGAGTGTGGTTTTCTGAGAAACATTAGTAGCTTTATCAGTTTCTACATGAAGTTTGCCAGGGGCGAAAGAAATACCACTTTGTGAACTTTTGGCTTCTTATCTGAGTTAGTAATAGCACTGAGCCTAGAAATAGCTCATGTGTGACCACTACAAACTCTTTCACTTTCTCAGTAGAGTTTATAGTTACTGTGAGACAGAAACACTCAGTTTGTGAACATGATAAACTTCACTGGTATTTCTCAGGAATTTGTAATAGCCATTAACTCAGAAATAGCTGGTTCATGACCATTATAAACTCCTTTGGCTTCTCAGTGGAGACTTTCTAATAGCCACGAGCACAGAAATAGCTGGTTCACAACCGTTAAAATCTTTGTCAACATGTCCATTGGGAATATAATGGTTGTAAGCCCAGGAACAGCCAGTACACAATTTGTACACGTTTTTTTATTTCTCCGCAGTGAAATACAGCTGCGTAGCCAATAACTTGCCAGTAACAAATAATGCCATAATACAGGCTTACTAAGGAATTCAAGGATAATGCAACAGAATAAAATATTATACATTAAGGTAAATGGCAGGACTACATTTGGGTAACTTTCCAAAGCTTGTGACTTATGTCTGCTGATTTTCTCTCTAGCTGCCCCATTGGATTGGCATCCCAGCTCCATTCATAAGGGAAAAAGATGTCTCAGAGAAAGTGTCACATTACAGCAATGATGGGTCACTGTCCTGAAAGGCTGAGGGGCTGTTCAGGTAGGGAACTCTTCTTATTTTTCAATATAATGGATCTCAGGATGAATATAGCACTTCTATGGCCTGTCTACAACACTATCTGTAGGCATGTCTACAGAGGGACTTGCTGAATTTGTACCTGTATCTATATGGAGTCAAGTCTGTTGACCACACTGGCAGGTTCAAGCAGCTGACATGGTGGCTGAAACACCCCCTCAGCCCTTAACAACCCACACAGACCACACTCAGCCATGGCATGACTGGAGGTGAGCCTGCTCAAGGCCCTCCTGCCTCTCCACAGAACACTCAGTCTTTGCTAAAGAGCCCTCTCTCCATCAGAAGACTTCTGGAGGAACTTTGGGAGGTTATCAGGGTCCTTGCACGCCCATTCCTAGCAATTCTGTACACTTACAGGTGCCCACGTGACAGCTGAGTATAATTTGCAGGCTTCTACCAAAGCAACAAATGTAGGACAAGCCCTAATTTTTAAATATCAAAATGGAAAGGGAGCACTGTAGCACTGTTCCTCTGCGTCCCTTCCCACAGCCTCTTGCTGCACACCTTTTCTTTCCCCATAAGCCCTCTGCTGTGTGAGTCCTCCCTCGTCACTGATCTCACAGGAACCCCATCTGAAAACACTTCTTATCAGAGATTTTCTGGGTGCTGAAAGTGTCTCCTTTTCCCTTTCTAGCCCACCATAAAAAAGAGTGGGTGGGGGCAACAAGGTACTGGTGGCACAGGAGGAAGCATTTAAGCATTTACAGGCTCTTCTCCTTACTGCTTTGGGGAACATATTATTTCTTATAGAAAGAAGTGTTTGTGTAAATCAGGCTCTCTGGGACTGAGTGGTCTTACAGTCTTGGGAGCTAATTCTGTTCCCACTGAACTCCAAGTCCAAATCTCTGTTGATTTCAAATGAAGCAGCCCTGGGCTCTTTGGTGGTTTCTCTATTTTTCTCACTAAGAAATTGTTTTCTTTAAACCTCTGACATCACATGATGCAACCCACTGTAAAAACGATGCTCTTGGTGTGCATAGATGTAAAGAAATAATTTTTCAGTAATAATGATAATTCTCTGTGGCATAGTGAGCATGGGAGCTGAACCATTGCAGGATAGAAAGCCTCTGGAGGAAGCATGGACTAACACTTCAGGATGCAGAGAAGAAATCATGCTCCAGTAATTAAAGGTAAGAGGGGAAAAAAAAATAATAATTTTACCTGAGTTTTCACTTTTTCCAAACAAACTTTGGGAAAGCAAAGGACAAATGGAACTTTCAATGAAGTTAAGGGATGAAAAATATATTGAATGGTCAAACTGGCAGGAAAACAGTAAGAGATGCCAAAGTGTGTTGTTATGGTGGTGCTGGGAAAGAACATTAGTCCCAGGAGAAGAGAGGAGGTGATCAAGGGCCTGATCCTGCAAATCTTTATTTGCTTATGTGAATGATCTCATTGATCTTAGCTGGACTCTGTGCCTGGGAAACTATTTGTGGAATCAGATCACAAAGTGTTAGAGAGAAAATGCTTCCTCATTCATTGCCTAACCTGTAAACATCTAGCCAGAGGGACAGACCAGGGGTTGGAGGGAGGAGGAGAGGGGTTGTCAGAGTAGGAATGAGAAAGTAACACAGCAAGAGCAATGTTACTCCAGTGTTATCAGGGTGATGCCATTGACATCACTTTGCCACAATTTGATCTAAAAGAAAGGAGAGATCCAGGATTTAAAGATTATTATTATTATTATTATTTTAATTAAATGCTGTTTCTGCATCAGGGTTTGCTTCACCCAAGGCTTAGCCCAAGGGAAAGCCTGACAACAAAGTTATAAAATCCCTCAAAAAATAAGAAATGTTGGTACAAATGTATCTAGCCTGGTGTAGAAACTGTATCCTACTAATATATTGTACCAGGCTATGATCTATGATGAAACTGCTAAAGAATAAATACCTACTGAAGAAATAAACCTGTTGAAGTAAAAATTTTGTGTTAATATTCATTTATTTCATTTCCTTTGTACTCATTACAGTACCTTGCACAGTACCAAATTCATCACTAATGTTTTCCAGTGAAAAAGATTTTCACTTCCAAAAGCTTTGGACTGAGTTACAAGCTACATACACATTAGTTACTGCAAAAAATGGTATTTATGGCAGTTGTATTTTCTCCAGGACCATAGATCTATGTGGGTTCTCAGGGTGCTCCTGTCCTTGATAACATAAAATGTTACTTTACTAGTCCTTGGAGAAAAAGCAGAAGGGTAGATGCAATGTCTCCTAGTCTATTGCATAACCCACTGCTAATCACAGAGCAGCTTAATTGCCACAGTGAGAAAGCTGATGCTTTTAACTCTAACATTATAGATACTGCTGCTTTTCAGAAAAGGTTAGGGGAAGGATTTCTAGAAATATAAAACAGGAATAAAATTACACAGAGTGTTTTTTTTTTTTTTTTTTTTTTAACAGAAATGTGAAAGTTGCTTATTTGACTGTGGGATGTACTTTGCAAAAATGTATCTATGCTGAAGCAATTGCAATCACTTGCTGATGTGCAATCAGAAGAAAAGCAGACAGAACAAAAGTGTATGATTTATTTATAAGTCTGGGAAATAAAGAATGTTCACTTCTAATACTTTCCACATTGTAGGCAGGTAGGACAAAAAGGCAGGAAAACACAGATAGGTGACAATAGTGCTTTCTTTTAAGGTGCTGAGTATTATATATATATATATTTTTTTTTTTTTTTAAACGTGTAAGTTTACCTTCAGAGAGATATAGATCTATAATGACGTAATGGAAGAGAAGTTTGTCCTTTCACCACCTGAGACATAGCTTAATCTGTCTAAGGCCATAAGGCCTCAGGCCTATTTTTAGCAAACTTAATGCTAAATAACTTTCTTTGCTTTAATTGAGCTCATTGGACTAATCACTAGAGATAGGAGATCAGGGTACAGTTCCTTAAGAACTGTGATGGTAGTAGATATTGACTATATTGGTGATCTTTTCTAAAATAAAAAGCTATGTTATTGCTGATTCTGATCTCCCCTTGGTTCTGCATGAATGTAAATATAGTTCAGTGCTTTCACTATAATTTCTTCACATTCAGCCTAGCATCAGTAAGATCTGAAAATGCCATTCGCTCAGCATTCTGAAGAAAATACCTGGCTTTTCATAAAGGCAGAAAAATTCTTATTTTAGTGATTTCTTTGCGACCAAACTTCCTTCCTGAAATATTTAGGGTCATACAGGGAGCTGCAAAGTGAAATGCTAAAAGACTAAGTTCCCAGAGTTAGAATCACATAGACGAATCATATAATTTCCTGTTATTAATACAAACAATTCTTCAGATTTCTTTTCCACTGCAAGCTGTTGACTATTCAGATTTTCTAAATTCATAAAGTCTGAAGAACGTAAGTATCAACATTTTTGACACAGTTCTTTCCCTTTATCAAAAATTGTGTCCTGAGGTGTCGTTTTCTTTCCCCACCTTGGCTATCTATCTGCCCTTTACTCTTGTTAACAACCAAAACACTTTCCAAAAGGCCCTGTAGGGCATTTATCTGTAAGCCCTCAGATTTATCAAAGGGTGCCCACCATGCAAGCAGAGGACATGCATGTGAGTAAAGACTGCTCTGGAACCAGCAAGCAGAACTGGGTATAAGGTAAAGGAATGGTAATAGATAAGCTAGAGCCGTAGTAACAGAGCTGTTTAATTTCTGTAAAGGTGTATCTTGGCATTCAAGGGGAGAAGTGTTAGAGGAGCATGACACCTCCAGTTGCCCTGCCTGTGGCCAGCATCCACAATATGTGAAGCACCTGTTGGAGGCACAGAGCAGACCTCCACGTTATTGCCACCAAGAATTACAAGGAACTCCAGTACCACCCCTTGTGGCAGGAGATTCAGTATTCTCAGGCCCTGAGAATGCAATCTGTACAGTCAATACAATTATTATTGCTTATTAAAAGGAGCTAATTGGGACGAAATGACTGAGATGGACTTACGTTGAGCAGGAGTCTCCATCTTGAATTAAAAATGTCTCATTCTCTCCGTGTGCTTTATGAATCTGGTGTGTATTTGGGAAATTTCTAATATGTGTCAGTTTCAGCTGAAGCTTATAATGTAAATAGGCATAAGAACATTTGGCAGATAACCCAAATTACAGCTTCGCCACTGCAATTTCATTATAAAATAGATATATTAGAAAACTAATCTGCTGGGAGGTACAGCACAAACCGACACTTGCCTTTAAGCTCTTACAATGCCTGAATTAAAGAATTTATTATTATTATTACCTTAACATATTTAAATTAAAGTCAATCAAGTATGTATCTGAACTCTGGGATGAATTATTATCACTGTGTCAGTGCCTTGAAATCTGTTAATTATCTAGGAAGAATCCATTTGGAGACTTGCTGCACAGATAGATATGTACCACGTTCCTGATCTGAAGACTTTCACCTGTCATTTAAAATAAGATTAATCTCTTGAATATCAATACATGAGTGCAGGGTCATGAATCTGAATGAAATGATTCTAAGGCAATCTCATAATAAAATTAAACTCCGGCTTCTTTACTGGAGGCTAAAATCATAAGTAGACTTCACTGTCAGGCCTGATGTTTGATTTAATCAGTAATAAATAAATAATCCCTCTCACAAGAAGACCAACTGACTGCCAACTTAGACTTTGCATCGGTCTAACACCTGTGCAGAGTACACACCTGTTTCTAAAGTAGTTTTCAAAGAAAGTAGCTTATAGGACATGTGACAAGCAAAGATCGGGAATTAAAGTCTTGCAGGGATCTACAAGAGCTGGGGACATTAGCCACTAAAGACTGGAAAGCATCTGCTTTATAGTGCAATTTAGGACATTCAACAGGCTAAATATTCAAGGTGAAATCCTGATTCCAGCCAAATCAGTAGCAAAACTCCCATAGACTTTAAAAGGCCAAGATTTCTCTTTATCTCATTGTAAGTACCTTTGAACTCAACTTTGTAAGACGATAAACACACAAAAGTAATGACTATTCTCAGTGACTGCCAGAGTTAGGACTCGATTTCAGCTCAGGCATATCTGATACGTTTCTTCATACCTAATAGAAGAAGAGATGCTCTGTACATGTGAGAACAGGTCCCTAACAAACTAGCAGTAAAGCCTGTCTTGCTTATCAGGGTATGGTTTAGGTAACCAGAGATAGGAACAAAGCTTCAAAGGAAGAAAAATCCCCTACACTCATTTCTTCCATCCATCCTCCTCCACCCTGGAATAATGAAAGAAGCTCTTTTTGTTCCCTGCACAAAGTAATTTTTTAAGCACTTCTGTTTGAATTTTCCTTTGACCAAGTGGAAAAGGAACCAACAAGACAATTTACATGGTTGGTTACTAGTCTGATAATTTAAAATATATTTATATATCATAGGACAGCAGCACAGTTAG
Source organism: Anas platyrhynchos (assembly GCF_047663525.1). Lineage (NCBI taxonomy): Eukaryota > Metazoa > Chordata > Aves > Anseriformes > Anatidae > Anas > Anas platyrhynchos. Next base: position 145,992,034 of record NC_092587.1, read on the forward strand.
GAACAAGGAAATAAAGGAGCCCTGCAAGGAACAGCAAGCAATAAAAAGTTCCTATTGATTTCATAAAACAGGCCCAATTGTTCTTGGAACAAGATTCAGGGTCAATTGTGAGTTACGGAAAAGGGAAAAAGGACAAAGACTAGAGACAGTTAGAAAACAATTCCAAGACCCTGTGAGGGGAAAAAAAAATAATATATATATATATATATATATATATATACAAACAAATGAAATCATGCTTTTTTATTTTTTATGTAAAGGAGAAAAGTGATGGATCAATTTCATTCATTGTTTACATCTCTGGATTCAGACAGTAGTATTCTACAGAAGTTAATTCAAAACCATACAAAATGCAGTTTCCAAATCTATTATTTTTTTTTTGACACTTTTAAAAAATGTTCTAGCACTATTGTACTTTCCTGCTCTCTCCTGAACAGCTTCTTCAAGAAGATGGCCAGAGTCCATTTTTTCTGTGTTCCTCTTCTCACATCTTTGTCTGCTCTTATTTTCTTAATGTTCAGACTTTTCACACTTATCTCTATTTGTTAAATCTTTCTATCCCTATCTCATCTGGGGATTTATATTCACAAACACAGAAGGTTTCTGTTATAACAAGGTGTCTAATATGGAGTATTTGCAAAGGCAAGAAGATATGAGTTGGAAGGAACTAGAAAGTAGTAGCAGAACCTGTTCTGACTAGTCACCTATAAAACACAGCAAAATTTCTCTCCCAGTCACAATTAGAAAGGCTTTATAGCAATTCCACCTCTACAAAATTACCTCTAGTTACAGAGCTCGCTAAAATCCTATGGTGAAGTAGGTTATCACTGAAAATAACCATCCATGTGCCCCTGCATGGTTAACATCTCGCTTGTCTTATGGCAAAAAGTTGATTCTAATACATTTCTGCATGAGGTGGCTAATGTGACCAGGTAAAAATGTCACCTTCTGACAGTGGTGACAGCCTTAGTGTTTTATGCTACTTCCCATCACTGCAAGCATCTGAGCGCTGTTCTTGTCAAATTGGTTGCATTAGGAAAATATATCTTCTGTGAAACACACAGTGGTAGCTGCTTTTTTTCTCTCTTCACTTTGAAGTTTTGATAGCACATAATTTATATCTTTGCTAGCTTTTGGTGACGACTTGCATATTTCTTGGTGCTTGAAAAATAAGTCTTCATAGCCCAAGAATGCCCACAATAGTTCAAAGCAGCAGACCATACATATCTTTGGAAATAGAAAGAGAAATTCTTCTAAGAACTTCTAAGATAGATGAAATAACCTTGCATGCACTGTCTTTTCTGAATTCCACCTAGATAACATGGATCCTAAAACATTAGGGTGTGTGTCTTTGATCTTTTTTATCCTTTCTAATGTCACTATTGTAGTTCTATTATTCAAAAAATTACAAACCTTACTATGACTCCTTGGATGTTTTCGCTTTATACAAGAAAGAGCTAGACAGACCTCTTCTAACAGACAAAAAAAAAAAAATGAATGCTAAGCCCCACAGAAACTTTCCAAAAGGGTTTTGCTAAGGTTCAGGTACAGATCAAAAATTTAATTTTAACTCCTTTAAGAGACCTTAGTATACTGAATAGTGTAAGATAGCATTAGAAACAGTTTGAGATAACGTTATCAAGAGCAGCTTAGCAAAGATGAACAATTGTAAACAGCGTGTGCCTAGCTGAGCTTTAGTCATGGTACTAAGAAATAGGATGCCTAGAAAGCACTGTTAGTGAGAACATCCACAATTTAAAAGCTGAGTGGGAGCTTTCAGTGGGTGAAGGTCAGAAAGCAGATCTGACCATAAACAAACAAAAGTTCTGTCCCTTCTGGCACTGAACCTATATTCCTCATTAGATTCCCACCTGTAGATGCTCTGAAACCTTCTTGAAACTTAGATGCTGAACTGAGGTATAGTTAGGTAGCATTTGTCCCAAATATCACATACTTGAAGCAGTTTCTAGAATAAATATTTTTCCTTTTTATTTATTATTCACACAATTGCAGACTGAATATTTTTCATGTTCTTGTTATATGTGATAATAATAAGTTATCTGCATTGCACTGCTTTTAATCTGCTTATTTAATCACGTGTCTGATATTTTAAGCAAGATTCTCACACTGTGATAATATGGTTCCTCTAAGACTATTTTTTTTGCAGCATCTTTATTTCCAGGTATATTTGTGTTTCAACACAAGCACTTTCCTGTACCAGTGCAAGACTCAGAGTCTCTGGCCAACGCTGCTTACTGAAAAAGATTTTATTTGCAGTGATGCTCTATATTTCAAACCAGTTAAATAGATTAAAGAAGGAACACTTACACTTCAGTTCTCCAAAACACGTTCACTGGAGTGATAGCACAGAAAAATGATTAACAACCCAAACTTTAAGGGTCACCACATCCAGAGAAATACATGTTTTGATGTTTGGATTACTCTCAAATTGCTTTTAACACAAGATGGATAATGGGAAATATGTACAGAAGTAGATATAGACACAGTTATAATAAGTAATTATTTATTGTGGTTTGAATAGCTGATTGCTTGGTTGAAATTCAAATTTAACATAAAATAATAATAATAAAAAAAAATAATGATTATATATATGTACTTCAGATCCACTCCAAAACATTTCTTCTTTTCTCCAAACACTGCCAAGATGCTCCCCTACATGGTATGCTTAGGATGAAACTCTTATCTTTCACTCAGAAGAAAACCTTTTAGAAGGCAATGAGCATGACCACTTAGGCTCCTGTTGAGGTTATATTCAGACTCAAACCTTTACCCCGTCATAGATACCTATGATCTGCAGCGTCACCAGAGTGATAATTTTGACATTTCTCCTGAAGTGTTAATGGCCTCCCCCCTCTATATTTGAAACTTATCAATGCCCCTTTCAGATAGTAAGGTGGAGTTATTTCCTGGTAAATAGAAACTTGTTAAGGACTATTTCAGTATTTAATATAAACAAGTCGTTAACTCACTGGGGAAGACAATGTTCCCTTCTGCCTGGTGTTCAACAAATTCAGCTCTCAGTACATATATTCCTTACAAACAAAAATCTGTATCCCATGTAAACATCTAAACTGGCAAAAGTATTTCATACAAGCACATAAATTACAGCATGCATGGGGTTCATTATGTGCTGTTGATTGAGGGTGGGCATAACCCTAGACGAAGAACTATGAAGAGATACTAGATTTGGGGTTTCTGTAATCTAGACTTTGGAGAAAAGCACAGTACTTCACAGTCTCTGATGCCAAGCAGCCACAGCTATGATGATGAACATTTTTTTCATTCCAAACCTAGAAAACAATCTGTATTTTACCTACAGGCAATAAATATAGCACAGGTCAGTCAGGTGTAACAAATAAGGCCCACAAGCCCCTAGAGCAAAATTGGTTCTTTGTTGCAGTCAGTCCCAGGAAAGGCTGAATGGTTCCCAGCTGGCACTAATTCTCAATTTCTTTGATCAAAGCCAAAAACACAGCTGCCACCTTGAAGTCCTTAGCCTTTTGTTTGTCACTGTAGAAACTCATATTAACATCAGTGGTTAGAATTTCTGGTTCATCTGTTGCTGAACATTACCACGTTGTGTTCACTGCAGTCTTTACTGAAAACAAAAACATGAAATCCACATAACTTAGACATTCTTCTTCTCTATTGGAAAAGCAGTGTAAAATAGCTCATCGCTCCCTGTCCCTGGATGCTCAGCTCCCTTCTTTGCAAACTCACCTGGCTCACAACTGTACTTCAGTGCCCTCAGCTGTGCTGGCTGAGAGGGCTGCAGGGTTGCTTTGGGCTGTGCTCTGGTCACAACCACCAGAAGGATCAGAAGGATTTATTTATTTTTTTTAAAAAGAACTACTTCTGAAGAGAAACTTGGATCATTTCAGAGATCTGGTCAATATCATAGCTCATGGCACGTAGGAGAAATATGGCAGGCAGTGGGAACAGGTAGAGGAACATGAAAAATAATAACCTCTTAAACTGTCTTTGCTGATGGGGAAAATGTTACTGGGATGAAGTGCTAGGGGCATGGCGCTGTAAGGCAGGAGGAGCCAAGTAGTTGTTCCACTGCAGAAAAAGAGGAAACCAGTGCTCCCTCACCATGTCTAGACAATACCTACAGCTTGTGCTATCTGTGGTGTTCCTCCAGTGGTGTGGAGGGACAACTAAGGGGTTTAGTGAATTGAGTTCACTAAAATGCTATGCAAACTCAGTGGAATAATAAAGTTTTTTTTTTTTTTTTTTTTTTCCCTTAGCTGAATGATGGGGGAAAGAATTGGGGCAGAAGAAGGAAGGTGAAAAGGGGAAGTATAAAATAAGGTCTGCGATCTGCCCTTCAGGGGCAGCAGTTACTAATCTGGCTCGGATGTGTCATGAAAATTTGCCATTACTACTAGGAAAAATAGTAGCACTAATAAAAATCTAACTATTGCAACCACTAAAAACTATTCGCATGCAGTCAGACTTCTTGTTTTGAAGACAGAAATGGGTTGTTGTTACTCAGCAAATCTCTTTCGTGATGTTATTTTCAGGGACATGAGTGCTCGCACTGGTGACACTTCAACAGGTAGAGACAAAGGGCTGCAGCCCAGCCTGGCTAGGTTGGACTTTGGAGCATGGGAAGCAAAGCAGCTGTAAACATCTCTGTTGTCTGACATAATTTTTAAATCTGTCTGGAAGACAACTTTATCACAGTGAGCCATCCTTCTGGGATTTCCTTCCAGCATTTTCTGGCATACAACCTGCATTGCCTTCTGCTCCTCCTAACCTTTGTTTAGCCCAGCAGTATCTGTTGGACATGGCTCTGGTGCAAGAGTACAGAACAAAATGCCATTGCCAAAAGTCACTGCAATGCTGCTGTTCAGGCAGGTTCGTCTCCTTTGCATTATATCCACATAATTCAGAATATAGATCAGCCACTAGTAACAGCTTTGCATATGAAAAAAAGGAATAAGAAGTCTGAAATCACTGACTTCTCACTGATAAGATGTTATCATTGACAAGATACTAATGTTCCTCCCTGATACATACCTGCCATTATATGGAAATACGGTTATTCTTGATTTTTGCCGTTTTCATAAAAGAGACTTTTTATTTTTATTGTCGCGCTCTAATTTTGTACTGCGTTGCACTGAAGTTAACCCCTGATGGAGCAAACAATAGTAAATCACATAATTTAGTACGGGGTTAAGAAACCCAGAACAGATAACAGAATCCAGGCAGCCCAGGAAACGAAAATGAAACACTTTTTTTTTCTTTTATCCTCCTCTCCCCCTCCCTACCCAAGAAGCAAAGTAAACAACAGCAGGGGCAGTGAATTGCTGCCTCCTTTGGTATTACTGGGCAAAATAGCTTTACCTGTTGGTAAAATGGGTCTAGAGTTCCTCACTTACAGCTTAATGGTAAATCTGGGAGTCATTTCCTTAAACATTGCCTCATCCTGACATTGCACTTAACTCTGAGAGCATCACCTAATTTTCTAATGACCTTTCTGAACCTTAGGGTGCTCAGCACTTTTCCAAGCAGGGTCATAAGCTAGATAAAGTTCAGTGGTTTTACTGCAAACGAGTCTGCCTTCTGGTGGGTTGCTGTTGTTGTTGTTATTATAGTGTAAATCTACCTTCATTCTTTAAAAATATTACATTCTCTAGAAAAAGTAAGCAAACCCCAATAGCTTCCTCTGTTAGGATTTTTTTTCCACACTTTCCTTTGTCAGCACGCACCTGACTGCTGCTGTGGCTGACACTGATAGCCTTTGCTCTGTTTACTTTAAAGAATAAGCCACTGCTGTTTGATTTAGTTTTTCATTTTTAATGTGTAAGCCCTCACTTGATCCTGCATTCCAGAGAAAAGGAACCAGAGTTCCTCTAAATATCATGCAGGGTGCCTCTGGAGCCAGAGATGTAGATGTAAATCTCCTTAGCAAATTTATAGAACTAAGATTTATAGGGGAAAAAAAAAAAGAAAGAAAAAAAAATAACAACAACACACAAAACACATAACAAACAAGCATGTGAGCACCAAGTTCCCCTGGCAGCATTAATGTGACAGGTGTACCTCAGCCCAGCCAGTCACTTTTCATTTAACTGTCAGTGCACTTGTTCAATGCTTCTAGCTGCATTGCACCAGGATGGCTTTTTATTCTAAAGGTCAGCCACCCACACCAGAGTTCAAAAAGACATTTAATGCAAACAACAAAAAAAATAAATCAAAGGTGGCTTTCATCAGACTTAACTTGGACTAGCTAGGAAAGGTGAGATTCGTTAACGCACGGGTTCCAAATTTTAAAGAAATAATTTTTGTCAAGGAGATACAAATTGCAGATTGAGTAAGATTTAAAGGGCTACATTCCTCCTTGTGCTTCGGTCTGTTTGAAGTGCTCAGGCTGCAAACAGAGTTGCACAAGGTGGGGTTTCTTGTATTTGTATCTGGAAAGAATAAACATCGAAGAACAGGACTTAACATTTTGTTCTTAAGGGAGAAATAAGGATGCTGATCCTCTGTCAGGAAAACTCAGTGCAGGTGATCAGAGTGCCCAGAAGCTGGTTTTAAACCATCTGTTACGAACCTTCAGCCCCAGGTCTCGAAGGCTTTCTCTAAGGCATCACACTGGAGGTGCCTAATACAGGTGTGACAGCTGCTGCAGCATTTAATAGCAAGAGAGCAATGATCAGTCCAGAGCCCCGCTATCCCAGGCTGCCAGATCCTTCCCCTGTATTACTGAGAGAGGCAGAAAATGAGCTGCAGTGACTAAGTTAGACATCAACAGAAGATGTCTCTATACGGCTCACGTAAAGCCAGTCTAGCAGAAAAACATCTCTCTTCCCTTCCCCCTTCCCCCTCTGTCTTTTCTTTCCTTTCTCATCTCTGGAAGGGAGTGGCAGAAGAATCACAACAGCACTTCACAAAACCTGGGGATCCCACGAAGCAGGAATGTTCCTTCTTCTGGCCAAATTGCCTGTTTTTTTTGCTGCCGGATGAACAAAGTGGCCACTATGTCCAAGAGGACTGGAAACAGGGTAATAAATGTGAAATTAAAGAGGTTTTCTTTTTTTCTTTTTTCTTTTTATTCCCCATGCAGGTCCACAGTACAGCGACAGCTGCTCAAGATGTAAACACAGTCCTCTTTAGCATGGAAACCACTTACACGAGTTGTTTGAATTGGCTGATTCTCAGCAAGAGAAAGATGTTTATATAAATCCTACACTTCATCCCAGATAACAGCATAGTGACATCTTAATCCGAATGACACCGGGTCTGATCTTTCAGATTATTTGTGTGAAGACTTCCTGATGGATTCCCCATGTCAGAAACAGGTTACTAATCTATCCCTAAGTGCATTTGCCTGCTGCAAATATTTACAGTTCTTCTCTGGGCACTTCCAGCCCTTGGGCATCTTAGCTGGTTTTATGGTACCATGCCCACACCGTGATCCTGGAGACACCTCCAGGGATGCAAATCAGTCCCTGAAACACATCTGATTATGCTAAGGTAAAAGGAACAGCATTTCAGGGCAATTTTCCAGTACTTTAAAGCTTATGTAGTAATTTACGGCTGCAGAAAGCAGCATTGCAAATTGTCCTTCCAAAGAGGAGAACTGAGGAAGCCTGAAAGTTCAGGAATACCCAACTCAACCACTGCAAACATGGGGGACTGGACCCGGCCTCAGAGGAGACCGTATCTCATCTCCAAACCTTTCAGACTCTTTTACATACCACAACACAGGGAAAACAAACAACAGATCTCTTTTCCCTACATTTTCATGTCATTTTTTAGTTTAGACCTAGAGATAATAGCCTTGAAATTTTCTTAATTTTTCAAACTTTGTAAGAATGAAATACATATACTTATATAGTTTCCGGTTGGAAGCTTGGCTTTGAGTTTTTTTTTTTTCTTTCTTGTGGAATGTTGAATAATGTGAAATTTTTGCTATCAACTGAAAAGCCATTTCAAGCTAAAAGCGACTTCTAGTGCAAAACTTTCATCAGTTCCTTTCTGAATACAAATCTTTAGTACCTTTGCACAAAAACCTTGTGCATTTCACGGTATATTCATACTTCACCACCTTCGATAAGGATATGCAGAGATTTAACTTTAAGTGTTTGTTCAAGTGTTTTGTTGTAAAGGAGCCTCTGAGACCTTGATGGCAGAAGGCATTGTTGTGGTGATTTCAGACCTCGAGGCAAGAAGAAAATTGCACATATTGCATCTTGCAAAGGATAGAAAATAACACTAGCTTTTTCTGAAAATATAAAAGCAGGCTTTTCCCTGGATTCTAAATGCACAAATTAGTGGTCATCAGCGAAGTCAAGGAAAGAACAAGGAAAATGATGGAGAAAGCGAATACCAGACGAATAAACAGATGTCTGTCTTCCTACAGGCTTTACTGAAACGCTTTCAAACAACTGCCTTTGGATCAAGAAGAATTCCTGAATGATTTTGCAAAACAAAGTAGAATTACAAATGAAAGCAACACTCTGACAATCAAAGGAGATGTTTTCCAACTCAGATAGAGTAAAACAAAAGGTCAGGGGAAGAAAGGAGGGAATTTGTGGTTCCATACAAGAAAAGGAAAAGGAAAACGGTTTCAGAGGGCTGGCAGTGCCTGTGAAGATGTAAAAGCACTTTACTTCCTGAAGTCTGAGAGGTACATTTATATTCTCAATGTTTTGCAACCCCAACTCTGGCTGGTGTGGTTTGTAGAGAATTTCTATTTTCATCCTACTGCTGCTAGTTTACATATCAATTGAAGCGTTTTCCTCCAACCTAAGAGATCCACAAGCTTGTCTTATTGAACAAAGCTGTCACACATACCCCCTGCACACCAGAGGTCTGTTATCTGTCTGCACACCTCTGTCTCTTCTGCCTGTCTGTCTGTCTGTCCAGGACCCTCTGGCACTGACCCTACATAGGCTTTTTTGACCAGGGACTCCATTCTTTTTATTACTTTTTTAAACATTTACCTAGTCCCTAAAACAAATGGCTTCTCCCATCATGTAGAGCATCTGCATTGACGTTGGTTTGTTTCTTTCTTAATTATCTGGGATTCTGAGCAAGTGATTGTGTAACGTTTGGAAGGCTGTCCTTTTTGTGCCGAACTGTGCGTATTTTTCCCAAGGACTGGCCATCCTGTACCTTGCCTCAGACACGTTTACCTCACTCGCAGAAGCATTGTGCAACCTGACAAAATGTTTGATACTGCAAACACTTGTGCTATCCTTGTTTGTGCTTTTAGGGTGCAAGAACATGGAAAGAACCACTCCAAAAGCTGAGCACAGCCTTGCTGGCCACATAGGAAAGGATATGGCCCTGCATGGAGGCCCCTGGCCAGAAATATGGCTGGCAGAGCTGGTGCTGGACCACATCTTGCAGAAGCCTTTTTTAGCACAAAGATGCCTAGCCACCTCTTCCTATGCCATCAGCTTCTGGGACACAGCAAATGGCAGCAGTCAGAGTATACATTGCAGAAAAGCAGTCATTGCTGTCCCTCTGGTCATCTCCTGCTCACCACACACATGCAAGCACACTGTGCTTCAAGCCAGGAAATAATCCAAACCCCAGCAGTGATTGCTGCATGGCACCACTGATTTATGGGGACAATGAAGGTTCCCAAATATGTGCCAAAGCATACGTGGCAGTCTGCAATATCTCTTTTTGGAGTGCGAGGAAAGGGAGTGCAGCCTGACTCAGACTGGAAAAGACTAGCTGCTGTCCAGCATTATTATCCAAACTTCCCCAAAAACAATAAAAAGAAGCATATTTATTGCCTGTATTCCAGGAACCTGACTGAATAAGCAATGGATGCTGTTTACTGTAGGCCAGAGAAAATTCTCTGCCAGAACAAGATTTTATTCATGATTTAACAACGTTAATACAAGAGATCCAGACCTGGCTCTGGGAGGCTTTGGTTCCACAAACACTTGAGTCCAACACTGAGGCCAAAAGAAGCAGTCCCATTATCCCACTGCCATGATTTTTTTTTTATTATTATTATTGTGTGTGTGTGTGTGTGACTGGACGTTGCCCTCTCCCTTGTCCTGGCATCAGAAGGTGTGGGTCCATGCAGTGGACAATGTTAAAGCCAGCCAGGACCTTTTTCCCAGCACAGCTTTCCCCTGGCCTGGTTCCCCTGCATGAAACAACCCAGCAGCAGAAAGGCCAGCATAGCACAGGGTCGAGGGGGAAATAGTCACAGGGCAAGGAGGAAGAAGGACTGCTTATTTCGGTGGCAGTGCTGTCTGCTCACTTAACTTGGTCATAAGTGAATTCATGGCATCAGAGTTGTTCCTTCTTGCTGTAGCCTCCAAATTCACTGACTTGTTTTGGAAGTACGTCCTCCACAGTGCCTTTCTGTAAATTGGTAAGAGGATGTTACTTATACAGGGTATTTATTAAAGTCACTGCATAGAGCTTGCACAAAGAAAATACACAGAATGTTCAGAGAGTAGGCAGCATACATATTGCATGGTGTTACACATGGATTTAACTATGTTAATGCTAAATATCAAAATCTGGAACTCAGAAGGCTGCATTTTCCAAACACTGGCATAAAAATTTGTAAGCCAGAATGGGAAATGGACCTAGGTAAGACCTGATCACTTAGTTCTCCCATAATCCATCACTACCAATAGGTACAGCAGAGCCACTGTTGAAAAAGCTCTGGTGAAAAATATATTCCAAAATAATTAACCTGATTTTACAAGAAGTTTAAATAAAGATTTATTTTTTTTTCTCAGCTAAATTTTGGATACTCTTTAATAAGAAAAAAAAAATATATGAAAGGAAAAAAAGAAAAGGAAAAAAAAAAAACACAACAGTATTTTTCTGGGACTAAAAAGCAGCAGTTCAGCTGCTGGCATGAATCCCCGTAGAGTACACGGAAGAAAAGAGAGGAATTGGGCTGTGCTATTTTAAAAGGCTGCTTTCATTGACCAGAACTTTGCTCACCGGACTGCAGCACATTAACACCAGGAGAGTATTTGACTTTTTTTTTTTTTTTTTTTTTTTTTTAATGCAGCTCTTAGAGCTTTGGTATTCTCAAGTGCTGGTCAGGCTACATATTAAATATTTCCTCTGTGACATTGTTCACTCTTTTGTGCTTCGTCCTCTGCCCAGGATGGACTGATCTGCTGATGACCAATGCACTTACGCATTGCCATTTGAATCTTTGATGATACTGATACCACCAAATGCCATGTTGCAGGAAGCTCTCGGTGAGATCAGGGGTTTGGTTTCTCCTCATTAACACCTCTGTTTTCCAGACAATGTGACTTTCCTGGCAGACATCATTCTGGAGTAGAGACTGCAGGAAAGTAGCATCATGAGACCTGCACCTCCAACACTTTCTCTTCTTCTTCATGTTTTCTTTCTCTTTTCCTTTTATTTCTCCCTGTCTCTCAGTGCATGACCTACACTCTTCCAAGCTGGCTTCCTGCATTTTTTCTTCTTCTGGAACAATGACCCACCTCACCTACACCAGCTCTTTTGATCCTACATCCTTGTCCCCTCAAGACTCATCCCAGACCCCATGAGACCCTCCTGGAGGGGTGTGGTCAAACAAGGTAGAGAGAAGGCTAGTAACTATGTCCAGGTGAACCCCATGAAGCTGGTGAGGCAGAGGACTGTGCTATGCTGCATCTTACAGATTTGAAGATGCAAGACAGGAGGGGATAAGGGTGGGGAGAGAGTCCCCAAGCCCTGTGGCTGACAAACTGCAGAGCAGCTGACTGGTGTTGCAAAGCTATACAAGCATCAGCACCTAATGATTTTGGTACTGCTTGATACCAGGTATGCTTAGAGCTGCAGCATGCTGTCTGGCACTTCTAGCAGAAGGTGAGAGGGGAGAACTGTTGCAATTGTTTGGTATTTTTTACTTGTCTTCTACTTTTATTTATTTATTTATTTTAATTTTCACTGGTAGTGAGCAAGTAAATAATTCTCTACGTCTGCTCCTTGTCCCCTCAGGCAGTGGTCCCTAACTCTTGGCTCAGAGACAGCATCTTGAGCACCAGATTCCTCAGCATTACTCGCAGCCATCAGGGAAAGCAAAGCACATCATCACACATCACTTATTCATCCCTTCTTCAGCACTATTACCCCAGACTACTGGAAGTTGGGGTTCTTTGCTTGGGCTTTGATGTTGGCCAAAACATCAGAAGGAGAAAATAACAAGAGCTGGAAAATCACAAAAATAATCTTGCTGTGTCTGGAAGCTCATCTTTTCACCACAGCAGGCCCTCAAAGACATGCCTAGGCAATTCTTTGCTTTCAGTGCCTCTCACAAACATTTCCTTCAGACTCATGAGAAGAGAGACAAAACAGAAACAAAACAAAACAAAACAAAAACCAGAAAAAAAGAAGAAGAAGAAAACCCCAAATTATACAACTGTGCATTGTAACAAGACTAGTTAGAGTTAGAGACAGATTCCTTTGCTGTACCTGAAAGCGAGGTAAACTGCCAACTTACATTTTCTTCATTTCTGTTCCTTCTTTTAATTTTTCATTCAGTTTTCGCACACCTTTCCTGCTGTTCTTCTACTCTATCCCAGGAATATTCCTTTCTGTGGTGCTTCCGAGGCTGGACACAACTGCAGGTTGCTGTTCAGTGACTGCAGCACTGACTGGGCAATGGGGAATGGTTCCTTTCATCTCCCCACCTGTCCAAATCTGTTTCCTGCTGATGTGCTCCACTCTTGGCCTCTCACTTTTTACATGCCATCCTCTTTGAAATGTTTTCTGTTTTTTTTTTTTTTTTTTTTTTTTTTTTTTTAAATTATGTTTTCATCTTTTCCTTTTTCCCAGTCTTTTCCAATTCTTATCTTTTCCCTTTTACCTCTGTCTCCAAAGATGGAGAGTCCACAACCTCCCTGGGCAACCTGTTTCTCTGTTAACCACCATATTTCACATCCAGACTGAGCTCCTGAGTCTATGCACCATCGTGCTGCTCTTCATCTATCCATTAGTTACAGGTTCATGGTAGACAAGATTTTCCCATCTTTGTTTATAATAATAATAATAATAATAATAAAATCTGGAAACATAATGAAATAATTCAGATTACACAGATCTATTTACCTGCTTTGGGATGATTATTTTTTTCAGCATATAAAGAATGACTTAAAGCATTCTGGAGTTCAAACTGACCCCCATGTTTATTTGTGCTTTAAGTTTGAGCAGAAAAGTATATAATTCATGAAAAACTAGTTAGGCTGCTATATACTGTTGATCCATAGCCAGTGATATGGCAAATTCCTGCTGACCAACTCTGAAGGTATTTCTCTCCTTATATTCAAGTATAGTGATGATGGACAGGTTACCTGTTCCTCTAGTATCAAGGGCAGCAGCAGTATTGCCTACTCGGCAGAAGTGAAGAGCTGTCCAAGCAAAGAAAACAGATACACAGGTTGGCCTCACATATATAACAGTCCTGGCCAGACAGACTTAAAGTGAAAGACACATTTACGGATGGGATTGCAAGGGTCCATGTGCCTGACACTCTCCAGATTTGGATTATAATGGTTACACACAGATGAGATAATCTTCTTCACTGCACAACCTGATTGTGGCTGAGAGAGAGATGATCTATCTTAAGGAATCTTGTCTTTGAATCTCCACCCTGCATTCAGGAGCACTCCACAGGCAGAGCTAACAATCTTGTGCGGATCTCCTACGTGGAAGAGGAGAAGAAGTACCTTCATTGACCTCTTGAAATTATGCCAGTTTGGTCAGTGGCTCTCTTCTCAAGTGTAATGGGATCCCCCAGGTTCACCCTAGCACTCTGACTGTGTGTTTCCTTCCTACCGAGTAACATGTAAATACACCACAAGCTCCACGTCTCTTAGTTGTGCTGCAAGCCGAGTACCTGCAGCAGCACAGCTTGCTTAGCAAGTTGCCAAGGCTACCCCGAAATCTCTCCCCTCCTCTTCTCTGCTTCCTTTCCATAGCATGCGAATGCCAGCGGCTGTAACCTGCGGCAGGGAGGCAGCTGGCAGCGATGGCAGCCACAGAGGAGGAGGCCCTCGCCGGAGACACTCTGCCGGCAGCGTTGTGCAGGCTCCCCTTCTCAGTTCACAATTTCTTGGCACCCACAGCCCTGTCTGACTGACTTTTACACGGGCAGAGAATCAGCCCAACAGATGGGCCTGGTGGCAGGCAACCAAGGACGCTGTGAATGCGCGTTGTCTGGGTGTGGGGACTCAAGCTGACAGTCAGGAAAATCCAAATCGCCGCCCGCCACTCAGCCCCGTGACGACAACACAGAGATAGGCCCTGAACAGCCAAGTTTTAATATCTTTCGTAACAGCCCCCTTCGGAGACAGAAGAAGGACAGTAAAATGGCGTCATGGCTGACGGCGCTCCTGAGGTATCCGGTGGCGGAGAGAAGAGCCAAGAGGAAGAGTGACTGTCACCACCCCCCGTCACCAGACTTCACAGGATATTTTATGTAGGACGAGGCGAGCAGCAGAGAAAGTTTGTCATTTGTCTTATTCCCTTTGAAACGAGGACCAAAATCTCATACGTTACGTTTCAGCTACACGGCTCGATAACCTTTGGACAATATGTGGTGACCTCTGCACGTATCATGTGAGCCGACCAGCCTAGCGAGCCCAGTTACCAAGGAAACGGGTTTTAAACTTGAAACATAGGTAGTCGGGAAGACAAAGAGATTTTGTACTTTTTTTGGAACACATCTCTTTTCAGATCAGGGAACGTAGAATTTTGCTTTTAAAATCAGCCTCGGCTTGGTAACGGGGCCAGTGGAAAATGTGGCTGCACTGCTGACCCTGGCTCCCTGGTTTAGCAAAAGAGGAAACAATATATATGGAAAGGTCATTGCACAGCATTGCCTGCTGATGTACCTTAAAAGAGAGCAAATACAGGTGTTAATTAGGCAAGGGTTTCCTTTCTTTGAGGGAACTGATCAACCACATTTTTTCTGTCCCAAAGTGAGATTTTTTTTAACATAAATCTTTCAAGTCCCAGTGCTCTAGCTTTATGGGAAGAGGAAATTGATCACCACCATTCCCTGACAGAGAGGCACTGAACTGGAAGTATCTTTCCTGCAGAATTTATTCATTAGTTCCTTCTCTCAACCTGATCTTGAACTTCTTTGATTAAATGATTGAAATTATTTTCTTCCAAAATTACAGTTTGTAGGACAAAATTAATTAAGCCTGCGGCTGAAGAACTGAAAAGTGTGTCCTGCTCTTTTTGCTTTGTATGGATTCTTATTCTTAAATAACCACGTGAGAGATATTGTAAGGCCCTGCAATATCTGGGCATCTGGCCTCGCTGATTCCTCTCCACCTGACTGGCTCGGGCAGTGGTAGGTTGCTGCTGGCTGCCCCGGCTTCCCCTGCCATCACTGCCCTCCCTAGAAGCAGCTCCATGCACTGTTGAAAGCAGAATCACGCTTTAGCATCTCATTTCACAGCCCCTCTACAATACATAAACTGGCCACGGAGAGCTTGAAAAATCGCTTGGTGCATGTAACACAAAGGGAAGGAACTCAGCTAGCTTCATTGTCATCTCATCATTTAAAAATACAAAAGTTACACCTTCTGTAGGATAGTGCAGTGAAAGTTGTGAAATTATTACTTTCTCACCACTTTATTTGATCAGCCTGTCAGGCCTTATCTACACCGTCAAAAATCTGAATCTTATTTCTTTGCTAAAATAGCACCATCACTTTTGGCAGCAGTGTAATATTAATGCAGATCAAGATCTTCAGTAATTGTTTCTTTTAAATTTTCTTACCCTAATAGTTTAGAAATACCCGACTTCATTTGCTAATGGTCACACTGCATGTACTGCTGTTGCAGGGTCATCAGTGCTGACAGTGGTGGATTTATCATGTAAATATACCCTTTTAAACAAGACTGGAGAGAAAGCTTGAAGGAGCAATGACTGGGCTTGACTGCATGCTTAGTTAAAACTAAGCTATTCTACTGACTGGTAGGGCTGCATAAAAATAGCTGCTAGTAAAACTTACCTTGGAAACAGAAGAAAAAGAAAGAGAGAAAGAAAGAGAGAAAGAGAGAAAGAAAGATTATTAAACCAAAACAGTATGTGGTCGTTCATTTTGCAAACAGTTACTTTACTCACCAATATATCAATGATGAAAGCAAACCTCCCCCACTCCCGAAGGGAAGGGAAGGGAAGGGAAGGGAAGGGAAGGGAAGGGAAGGGAAGGGAAGGGAAGGGAAGGGAAGGGAAGGGAAGGGAAGGGAAGGGAAGGGAAGGGAAGGGAAGGGAAGGGAAGGGAAGGGAAGGGAAGGGAAGGGAAGGGAAGGGAAGGGAAGGGAAGGGAAGGGAAGGGAAGGGAAGGAGAGAGAGGAGAGGAAAAAGAAAAAAAAAAAAAGAAAGAAAAAAGAAGGAGGAAAGCAAAATTGCCTACTCAGGGTAAATGACACAAACAAACTAGAAGAGGAAAAACACATTAATGAATCTTCTTCTAAGAGGTAAACAAAATGCTGGCTCCTTGCCAGGGAGGAATACATCGACATCAAGCAAGGGATCCCAGAAAGCGCATCAAAGCAGCTGATGAAGCCTCTTAGCGCTGCACATGAGGCAGATGCAATCTGAGCAATCACTGTGCCATGCACGCAAGCAGAAGTGATCAACTCGCCTGGCAGCTGCAGGGGCACACGTGGGCCCTCGTTCCTGACCATGGGGGCTGCAGGAGGCTACCTCCTCCAGCAGCATCCTCAGAGGGATACACCAAAATACCTCAATGATGCCATTCCTGCCCTTTCAATGGGGAGGGCAGAAAGAATCAGACAAGGCTGAGCCTGATGCTTCATGACATTCCCCACTTGCCGCCACTCAGTTAAGAGAGAGCAGCTTGAGCTGAGCCCGGCAGGTGATGCGTCCCATTAGCTCTGCAGGCCCCAGTGGCTGTGGAGGCCAGCATCTGTTTGCACACTGCTCCTGTACCCACCAATGTAAAGGCAATGGGGTTTCTTGAATAGTGATGCACGCTGCTCTGTTCTTATCTGGAAGGTTTTATTTCTCCCCTTGAAAGGCTCCTGAAGATCCTCAGATGGGAAAGGGAACATGGAAAGTCCGCCTTTTCTCTTGCTCAAGTCAGTCCAGAGCCACCTTGCAGATTAATGCATTAAGACAGTGGTTCAAAAAGAGCCTTGCAGAGCGCTCTCCCTCACTAAGTCTCAGTCACAGGGATTAATGTGGTGATTTAAATGCATGCACTAATAGAGGTAGGCGCACAACCAGCAGTCCCAGTTCTGAGGGAGGAAGATGAAGTCTCTAGTGCCTGGCAAAAGTCAGAGACCTGTCTGAAATTTCTGTTTGCATTCACAGGACAGTAGGTTTTCTCCTTGTCAAGCTTCTGTGCTAAAGGACAAATGAAATAGTCACCTACTCATCAGCAAAATAAAAGCAAACAACCTCCCCAAATCCATGGTAATCTGTACACTGACATCTGTCAAGTTATATTTGACTGCATACACAACTTGAGATTTCTTGTGTACATCACATATAATTAGGCCCCTAGCACAGTATCCACTGATAAAAATCCAGTGCTGCTTCTGCAGAAGATAAGAACTGGAGAGTTTAACTGAATAGCATGGGAGGATACCCACAGAGCAACAACACACCCCATTCACTGAGAAGGCACATAGCTACTTTATCCATAAAGTTGAGGAATATTGCAGTGTGAAACAACAGATTTGCTGGAGCTTCTGATTTGCAGTAGAATGGACAGTTCAGTGACTGAACAGTCTAAAGGCAAGTCCAAACATAACTGAGGTTCTTCTAACTATGCCTCCTGGATGTTTCTCCTGAACTGTATTTCTGTAAATGAAGAGCAAAGATCACAGATATAACCCAGCGATGGATCCTCCAGGTACATCACATAAGGAATGTGCTTGGTAACCAAGAAGACTGCAGGTTTGCAAACTGAACATCATGGTGTCCTGAATTTCTTTGCACTGCACTTTTTCTGTTTTTGAAGGCATTGGACTACAGCTGCTCAATTAGAAATCTCATTGTCTTTCTTAATTTAGAACAGGGAAATCATGGGGTTTCTTACCTTCACAGAAATACAAAATCAATAAAGTAATTAAATGTTTATATTATAAAAGTATTTCCTTTGAAATAGTAGAGCCATTATTTGATAAAAATAATATAGAATCCAGCACTGGTGTATTAATCACACTGCATTGAAGGCAGAGAAGAAAAACATTCTTCTTTTGTCATGTCTATTGCTAAGAAAAGACTCTGCTCAAAGTAGAAACACTTCAATATTTGTTCTACAGATAAATAAGATGAAATCTTAACCTTTACTCTTCTGAAACCCTTAGAGAAACATTCAGTTATCTGCATCTGAAATTAATATTGGATTGCTTTATTGATTCATTGGCTAATTATACAGACTGGCCCTGGAAATTCCTCTCTGCTTGCATTGACACATTGAGCAGGAACAAAAAAAAAAGTCATTTAAAAGCAGTTTAGCCTTGAGAAAATGGACAGTCATTGTGGGGTTTGGCATTCTAGCAAAAAAAAAAAAAAAAAAAGTTCTTGTATACCACTTAAGAATCAAGATACTTGTATAGAACAACTTGATAGACATGATAAATAACTGACTACAATTACACTACTTGAGGTGCTGCTCAAGGGCAAGACAAACATAGAAAATCCTTCACAGGACATCAGGTTTAAAAAAAATATATCAAAAACACGTAAATAACCTCTCACCTCTGAGTCAGAGCTTCACATACAGTAAATCACCATGAAAGCAATGGTGGCATACTCCTAATCTGCGGTCACCCAGACCGTGGCCCCGGGGTTTATCTTTGTGCAACAGCTTGTAATATTTAGCCTGAAAATTGGCAGCACTAAAAGGACAATGGGTGGGTATTGGGTATGTTGTAGGCGACCCGGGTGATCCTACTACGGGTGAGCTCAGTGCAAATTTATTTCCCAGCCTTAGTGTTTAAACTCTGATCCCATGGCAAGTGCAAGGTAATCTGAGGTAATCACTGCTCCACAGGGAAGGGGTAAACACCTCACAGCTATCATGGGTAAGATTAAGTAAAATGGTAAATATGGTGGTACAGTTGCTGTATCACTTATTCCTTCCTCCCTTTATCTCCATAGTTTGTTTAAGTATATCCACATTCATTTGAACCATGACAGGTTCATGTAGGTTTATCATGCAGCTGAAGTAACGACGTAATACACCGTCTCACACTTTCCAGTCCTTTTGCAGGGTGACACTTGTCGGAAAGGTTTAACGAGAACAGGCTGCTTTGTCATGCTGACCAGCTCCAACCCTTATGCCTGAGGAGCGTGGGGAGCTCTGCTCTGCCCCAGAGCATCCTTGGTGTGGCAGTTTTACTCAGCTGGGCAGCAGAGCTCCACCATAGCCACTCTCTCACCCCCCTCCTCAAAGGAAAAGGGGGAGAAAATACGATGAAAAGGGCTCAAGGGTTGAGATAAGGACAGGAAGATCACTCAACAATTACCGCCACGGGCAAAACAGACTCAGCGTAGGGAGATTAATAAAATTTATTACCTATTACTAACAAGCTAGAGCAGTGAGAGACAAAACAAAATTAATTAATTAAATAATTAATTGATTAAAACACCTTCCTCCCACCATCCTCTCCTACCTCCTTACGCCGAGTGGCATGGGGGAACGGGGAATGGGGGCTGTGGTCAGTCCCTAACGCTTTGTCTCTGTCTCTGCCACTCCTTCACGGTCCCTCTCTGCCCCTGCTCCCTGTGGGGTCCCTCCTACGGGATGCCGTCCTTCCCAAACTGAGCCTGTGGGGGCTGCCCATAGGCAGCAGCTCTTCAAGCACTGCTCCCACACGGCTCCGTATCACGGGGTCCATCCATCCCCCAGGAACAAACTGCTCCAGCACGGGTCCCCCACGGGTGGCAGCTCCCCCCAGACCCCTGCTCCTGCAGGGGCTCCTCTCCACGGGCTGCAGCTCCGGCCTGGGGCCTGCTCCTGCGGGGGCTCTCCATGGGCCGCAGCCTCCTCCAGGCCACAGCCACCTGCTCCACCGGGGGGCTCCTCCATGGGCTGCAGCGTGGAGATCTGCTCCATGGGGGACCCATGGGCTGCAGGGGGACAGCCTGCTCCACCAGGGGCCTCTCCACAGGCCACAGGGGAACTGCTGCTCCGTGCCTGGAGCACCTCCTGCCCTCCTGCTGCACTCACCTGGGGGGCTGCAGGGCTGCTTCTCACTCCTCTCTCCCAGCTGCTGTTGTGCATCAGTTTTTTTCCCCCTTCCTTAAATGTGCTCTCACAGAGACACAATAAACTTAACTTATTCACTCAACTCTAGCCAGTGACCTTTGGAGACAGCTGAAACTGGCTCATATCTGATGGGAGGCAGCTTCTGGATTCTTCTCAGAGGCTACCCCTGCAGCCCCCTGCTACCAAAACTTTGCCATGTTAACCCAATACTCTTGGCAAATGGGAATTGTCAGTCTTCTGTAACAGGCAGGAAGGTACATCTTCCTGGAAATATTGGCATCTCCCGATACAAAAAGATATTGCCTGCAACTGTGAGAGAAGTCAATCACAGTGTTGCTCCTTTTTTTGTTGTTGCTGTTGTTTCTGTTTTGTTTTGGATAAAATTAAGATGTTACATGAGGAGTCTCATCTGCTGCTAGATAAGAGCACTCTTGAGCAAATGATCTGAGTTTGTATTGAGAGTAACCAGCCTCACCAGTTCCTTTCTCTTCAACACCTGTCTCTAAATTAGGTCAATTGCCAGTAAAAGACTGATGTTACGGGTTTTATTTTATTTCTTTCCAGTAGTAACTGTTCTGCCAACTCGTATCATCATGAGTTGCAGCACTACCTATTTAGACTGTACCTGTGAAGCCCTCACAGGGAACACCTGGGAGACCTTTCCACAGCCATTTAGCATACAGTTTTGTACAAAATGGCATTATGCCTAGGTGAGAGGAAATTTTTTAAAGGAACTAGGAGTACTGGGACACGACTAATAGACTAATAGTAACTCTTCTGCTTTAGGTCAGACATTTCACACAATAATATGATGGTTTCAGATGTAGCAAATTCATCCCTTTATACACAGGCTTCATCATTTGATCTAGTATCTTGAATAAGGGTACACTGTAATTCATTTATTTTAAGAAAGTGAGGGTTATAAGATCTAATCTGGGCCTTATTGCTTAAGGAAAAATTTCTAATGTTGGAGTTGTCTAAAGTGGTAGTTCTGGACACTCACCTCCATAATAAAGTTTTACTCAGGCTAATGAATGAATGGGGAAATAATAACTGTACTGTTGGATACACCCACATTTTCAGACAGGATCCCTTCTTAATGAGAAGGAAAACTACTTTTAGAAGCAGCAGCATAAATTTCAAAGGTTGACACAGAATAGTATTTTAATGTTAATTCCTGTCAAATGTGGGAGTTTTACCAGTCCATCTGCAGTGAGCATGATTACAAGTAGAAGAATCCTGTTCCTTTATCTAGATCCAATGTTATTCACATTAATGGATGTTTCAAGGTGTGTCTAATTCCATCCTCTGCCTCCTCCACTTACAATATGTAAACACAGCCTGATGTTTATTTCTTCTACCTTGTGTAAGAGCTAGTATTTTGGCAGTAGAGCTCATCATCTTCTAGACATACCTTCTACATTCACTTTAGCACTTACTGATGCATTTTGTGATTATGTGCATTACTCACTTTCAGCAGGGGGGATGAGAAGATGTGAAGATAACCTGTGAAGAAATACCAAGGATCAAGTAAACATTTCAAAAACTTTTGAAAGCCACACATTCAACATGTGACACAGTGTTGCCTAATGATTTGAAAAAAAATGATGAGGCTCATATGTAGCAATGTTATGTGTCATATCCATCCCACAGGCCAGTTATCCCATCCCTGTTTTAAACAGTATAAAACATATGTTTAGTCTGATATATAAACACATAATAACAACAACAACAAAACAACAGGGATCTGTATTTTCAGAAGTGGATGGTGATACCTTCCATCCCTGTTGTTTTGGTAGGCTGTTGGAATACTTCAAAGAAGCCTGTTTTCAGGAGTCAGTTCCAACTAAACGTCACAAATTGTACCCTTAAATAAGAAATGCCTATCATCAACTGTAAGTTAAATATTTAGGGTTCCTAGAAAGCCAGTCACCCATTCACTAAGCATAACTTCTGTTTGCATACCCTTTCAGAGACTCCTGTCACCTAGAAAAAGTCAGGTGCAAAGGTGGTTCTCAGTGTATCTTGATGTCTGTGCAAGAGCTAACTGAGGTTCCTCAAGATGGAAAGCTGTCTGGGAAGAGTGAAGAAGTGCTAATACACTGAAAGGTTTGGTAGATTGTTTGCCTCCAAGAGAGCAGGAAGGCTTGCATCTTTGGCCAAGTCTATTCACTTTGTGCTATTCAGTAATGGCTCTTCAAAGAGCAAGAGGCTGAACTGCATTTCCTCACTCACAATAATAACAAATGAGTACAGAATTCATACAGCTGATACCCTGAGCCCTTCCTTCTTTTCCATGAACAGAAAAATAAAAGTGGAACAGTAGGGACACACGTTGAAGAAGGCAGCTTGCTTGATGAGTGTTTGTTTTAAAGGCTGTTGCAATGCGATGCCTTTCATAGTACTGTCCAGCAGAGAAGATGACACTTGTGGGCAGTTGTGTTTCTCCAGAGCTATGTTGTAGACTAAAGCAGTTACTATTTCTCTTGAAGGGTGTAGGTACTGTAAGATCCACAAGGTTCCCCCATTCTGTCTTCTCTAGCTAAGCCTACAGCTGAGGCAGTCGTGACAGATAACAAGGGACTAAATGTTCTCTCTTGGGCAGCACACACATTATCAGTGATTTATGTCTGCATTCTGTGACTGATATGGACACTCCAGCAGCCACAGGATGATTTTACCGCAGCAACAGACAGCGTTGCTCTTTCCATTCGAGCCACTTACAGAGAAAGAACCTGAGCTTGCCACAGCGAGCCAGGGTTTTTGTCCTTTTGAAACAAGGTTGTACTAATATGGTCCTCCAATTATTCCCCAAATGCAAGGTAACCATGAAAATACTAGCCCATTTAGTGGCAGATGTTGCCATATATGTTATATATATATTATGTTATATACAACATTGAGTGAATTTCATTTCAACTCACTTTAAACATGGTGCATTGCGAGATGATGTCTTCTCTGTGTGATCAACAAGGTGTGTCATTCAGACACTCCTCAGTTTAAATGAAGGAGATCTCAGCTGTGAAAGAGAGATCAGGCTTTTTATCAGTCTACCATCATCCACTGTCACTACAATCCATGTCATGAGTCAATGACCATCACATCACCAGGCATTTACATGAATGCAAGGAACAATGAAAAAGAATTGCAAGTTAAGGAACCCTCCTACTGACCAAGAGCAAATTTGGCTACAGTGACCCCATGGCATCCCTGACTGTGCCCCAAAGCACACAAGCCAGCAGAAGAAGGTACCTGCACAGTGCATTGGGCTCCTTCTATTCACCTTGTACCGGTGTGACTATATGGTATGTATAGGGCAAGCGTGTTCCATCTAAATAAACTGCCAGAGAGACTCGTTTAGTCATCTGTTTGGATGAGAGCTTTCTAAACTGGAATTAAAAATATAAACTTCACCTTTATTTTATTACACAGATTATTACTAAGAAAAAAAAAATGGTTTCATGAATTTTCAAGTATTGTATGTGTTAAAAGACAGTAAGCATGCGCAGAGCAGTAAGATTTACTCAGAGAATGTTTTTCACTTTAAAAGAGAAAAAATTATTATTATATAAACAACCTCCCCGCCTCCCCAAAAACAACAACAACAAAAACAACACTCCTAGAGAAAAAAGGCACACAAATACTTTACTTCTTTCATAAATAATGTATTTTATTGCATATGGCTATTAAGGAGAGCATCCATGATCAATACAGACTAAATACAATACACTACTCTAGTTCCATTTATTCTGGTCTCCAGCAGCATCACATTTATCCTTATATACAGCGTGTACATTGGAAGACACAGCAAGATAAGTTAAGTCTCTTGTCATATCACAATAGCAAGAAATATATTTAACATCTTGATATCCAGAAACAATACGTACCCAAAAAGAAAACACTGCTTAATAACTGTTAAGGTTATATAGCAAAAAATATTTTAAATTTAAGGTAAGTCAGGCAAAATGTACAAAGACCCAATATACATTGTGAAGTTTTAGCAAACATAACATTTATACATTTTGGTTCCATTCTGTAAACTAAATTAAGAATGTAAGTATTGCATATGCCTTTGCGAAATATACAGGATAGAGAAGAATTGATTATATCGTCAAGTTTTTGTTTTGAAGTTGCTGTATGCGTTTTAGCCATTTATTTTAGTGGCATGAGTTCCTAATCAGTACAGAGGGCTCCTTCAAAATAGAAGTTCAAAATTTTGTATTCAGCAGGTACCACGCTCAGTGCTATAGGGAGGTTCAGACAGAAAATGTCAACAATGGTATTTGCTTTTTCAGTTCCAGAATTGAACAAGCAGCATTTTAGCGTGTTTTCGAACCATTTATAGTATTATTATTATTGAAAAAAAAAACAAACACAATTCAGATAGATTAGATATTTAAATTGATTTTAGATCTAATATTGTATTAACCTATGCATTGCTGTGATTTAAGACCCCCAAAATTACACTGAAAAATAAACGTGTTTCAAGGGGTAGGGAAGGAATTAGTTTACATTCATCTTTGTCTTGTAATACAATCCTCAGTTCTAAAAATTCAGCATGTAAGCAGGAAGATCACACTGTCATTCATTTGTAAGACATTGACTCTCGTCTTCCTCAGAAAAAAAAAATCCAAAATGATAATGCATTGTTAATAGTGATGTACAGGTCCCACCTAGCACAATGATTTTCAGAAAAATAAGTCTCACATAACTCAAATAACTTAGTAATACTTACATGTCTATCAGAGCAGGCACTGGGGAGGTACCATTAAAACGTATATGAACTCTTCAACAAATTTATCAAAGGAGAAACAAGGTGGCATGACATTCTGCTAGTCTGGAGCATCAGCTGTGTATGACTTGTGACCACAGCCGCCACGTCACTTGTATTTTCAGACTGCTTGAAACGTGATGCACAAGTAGTCTTGAAAATAACTCTGGATAAGCGACTGTAATGTTTCTTCTTTCCCTGTAATAATGCCTGTAAGCTGCAGTGATGCTTTTCTGGTAGAAGGCAAATATTAGGACTTCCTAGATGGCAAAATAATACTGTGTTAATATTAGCGCTCGAACCTGTCCGATACCCACTATCAGCCCTGCATTCCTAGCATGCCTACGTAGATTTTTGGTTACAAGAAACGCAGCTAAGAACAGGGTTAAACTGACAAAAGTGAGCTTGTAGATAGGAGAAAAGGCTTTTGCAATCTGAAGTACCTACATCAACACCTACATAGAGAGGATTAAACAAGTTGTCAAAGGTAAAGAGAGATACCCCCAATACAGTTTGATGTTTTTAACTCAATGTCACTTCAGTTACACATTTTTATTTTTCAACTACTCTAAATCCTCCGTCCAAGTCCGATCCACAGAGTTTCATCCTGTCTTAGACTTTCCAGTGCCCTCACCAGGCTCCGTCTGAGAAGCAAGCTCTGCAGCTGGCGGTGGAGAAGCAGGCAGCAGCTGTATGCGTTACAAGTTCAGTAAGGCTGGCGACCGCTCTTGAGAGAGACTCAGCATAGAGATAAAGGAGGTCCTGTCGTACACCAAACACCGCAAATCCGGCTTTACTTTGAACTGAGGTAGGTAGTACTGTGATAGGCTTGAAATTATGCCAGTAAATACCAGATCTGACTGCTTCAGCAGGTGCCACAGAATCCCCTAATATGCCAAAGGATAAACACAGTTTGTCTTTGCAGAAAAAGGAAATGAAGGCATTGGCCATTAGTTAAAGAGGCTGGCAGAAAAGTTCCTACTGCCTAAAGAACATCTCCAACTCCTGCCAAAACAGCAGCAAAATGATAGTGTAGATGCCATTGACAGGACGTGAGTTGGGCAGGTTGCTTTCCCTTCCTCGCTGATCCGCTGTACGGTTTAGTCCACAACAGTTCGAAAGTTAAGTAACCGTCCAGACCAACAATGACAACAACAAAAAGTAAACCTTAAGCAGCTTCAGTTAAAAAACAAACAACAACAACAAAACAAAATGAAACAAAAAACCATGTATGCTGAGCAGCTTCTTTGAATGTTGTACTCTGTTGTTTGAGGTCATGGTGATAAAACTAACTCCTTCACTCTGAAAAGAAAAACGAAAGAGAGTCAATAACAGCTGCAACAAAAATCATATTGATGATTAATACAACACAAAATACTATATACAGATCATTCAGAAGGGGGTTTCATGGAAAATAAGGGTACGTAATAACTGCTTTTCTATTTGCATACATCATAAGGCATTGTGGAGGCAACAAAAGAAGCTCTTTCCAATCCCATACGATGTTCCTTGTGTAGGACTTCCAGCAAAACACAGGAGGCAGTACCAGCTAGAAAACATGCCATGAAATCCCCCCAGTGGAAGTTGTGACCCTCACTGTTTTGTTTCAGTAGTAAGAAAAATGTGTTGCAGAAAGTAGGTACAAATTCAAGTGTTTTTTTTTTTTTAATTGTCTGGTTGTTATCAAAAGCTGCCCAGTTCCAGACATTAAAAACAAGAGTTTCTTGAGACTGTTTTAACTTTAGGGAAAGAGTCTTCCAAAAAA
The DNA here is from genome assembly GCF_047663525.1 of Anas platyrhynchos. Taxonomy (NCBI): domain Eukaryota; kingdom Metazoa; phylum Chordata; class Aves; order Anseriformes; family Anatidae; genus Anas; species Anas platyrhynchos. The sequence goes on from NC_092587.1 coordinate 146,018,812, forward strand.
GTAAGAAAGGCCCTTGTCCTAATTTAATTGTTTGCTTTACTATTATTCTGTAAGTAAAAGAAAATGAATTTGTCGGCAAACGGATGGAACCTTCTTCAGATTACTGCCTACAGGGCTGCTTTAAACACGGAAAGTGAATTACGCAGTAACATAGAAACTGATTATGAAGTGACCCATCCTATTTTAAAGAACCCAGCTGACTCCTCTCTTTTTTTACTGCAGAGAATGAATGGATAAGATATGCCACCGTCATAAATAGATGTCACGTTGATTAACTCACAACATTAAGGTCATTCGTTAACATGGTCATTAAAAATCAAATTTCCTCAATTTGTTGTTTATTGATAGTTTTCCAGTTTGCTAAGATTTTTATAAAGCAGCAATGTAAAAACAGTAGTGATCAAAACACCAAGACTGTAAATTTTATATGAAAGAACACCGACACCTCATTTTGAAAGGTGCTAAGTGGTATAGCCTGATACAATCCCAGGCTGCAACACTAAATTCCTCTAAGTACTATTAATGTTATCTAGTCTATCTTGATGTTTAAAGCAATTTCGTTGTTGTATGTTGCTGTACCCAAGTTTACAAGTTAGATGAAAACTCTAGCTTGAAGACATATGTCAAAAGTTGTTTTTTTAGAAGCTGAAGCTTCTGGGATTTTCACTCTGGGAACTAACATTGTTACCTAGAAAAGCCTTAGTCCTTCAATTTTGACTGTATGTATAGAGTCAGTATTTGCTTTGGGACCACTATGAATTATATATGACCCCTGGATGTCAAAGTGCTTATCTGTGCAAGTTTCACTCCACACGAGCTTCTAATAAGCCAATACAAAAGCTTTTCTTCAAGTCTATACAAAAAACACAGGTTGACATATCTTGGCACATATGTGAGAATTACTAAATTGCTATTGAATTGCTCAGAGCTAAGGTTTACTTAAGGAATAAGTACTGTCGAAGTCAATCGGAGCTGCTGTATGATCAGTTACTTAGGATGTTACTTAGGATTTAGTTTACTGACACAGCCTGAGATGAATTAATAGCTTGCCAAGACCAAAAAGAAAGTATCTCATTGCCCGCAACCACTGCCATTTATTTGGTACCACTTTTCTGATCTGACACTAAGTCAATTCTAGCCATTCAAACTTCAGAAGAAGAGCTTTTTTTTTTTTTTTTTTTTTTTTTTAACCCATCCCCAAACTAATAACCTGAATTGACTTATGATACAATTAAGGAAGCCCCAAAATTGCCAGTGGGACAGAATTAGAAGTAGTACTCAGATACATAGGATGAAATAGGAGCTCAGGGAGTACGAGGGAAGCTGATGTGGAAAGAGGACATGGAAAGCCTGGAAGAACAGCAAGGTTTGTCATTTTTGCTCGTTGTGAGCTGTAAATACAGCTGCTACGGATACTGAAGATCTCATAAAATGAAACCATATCCTAGAGGGTTTTGTAAACTTCGAATCTGGAGTTGGGAACCAAAAGAAAGTAACTGGCCTGGCAGTCCTCATCTATTCCAGCGAGACTATGAAGGAGAACAAGGGCAGCATGGGTGGCTCTCAGGAGGGAGCAGAGATCCCTTGTTTGAGGAAGAGTTGCCTAGCAATCAGCTTTGTTCTGACTTTTATTCGGGGAAGCAGGATGCATGCACATCACAGAATCATTTCGGTTGGAAAAAACCTTTAAGATGATCTGGTCAAACCTTTAAGCACTTACATGTATGCTTACATTTAAAGATATGCACTGATTCTGTGCAACTGCTTTCCTTCTCCAAATGGAAACCAACAGAACAGCTAAGTTTAGGTTACCATTGCATCAGAGCGATAGCTAAAGCCCAATATTTTTATTTTTTAAATAGATAAATTTAAAAATAATTTATTCAGATAGGGAAATCAGAGAAGGAGACTTTTGTACATGCAAAGACAGCAGGCAAAAATGTTTCGAGAAGTATGTCTGCCTAGGGTGGCCACCGGGAAGGATTGATCGTTAGCTACTGAGTAAATCTGTGATTGCTCTCAATTGCTCTTGCAGTACAACAGGTGCTTTCCAGACAGAATTCAATTGGAGCAGGTGGGGTGGTCTCTGTTAGAGCACTCCCAAACTTGGTTCACGGGGCTTTACATGGATATTTACATCAATATCACTATCATTATTGCTATTATTGATTTATTTTACTTCAGCCATTAATATATTCTACTTATTTCAAGTCCCAGGTCAGCATTGCTCTTAAAGTCATCTATCATGCAAGCCAAACCAGTGTGCATCACCTTTACCCTGGGATTAAGCAGAATTCCCAAATGACATGAATATATTATTTGATAACCTTATTCCCCCTGGGTACACAGAAATCACAATACAAAGAGCAGCACTGTTTCAGTGCTGAAGTTCCCTCTTGGTTTTGAGTTTTGTCACGAAAAACCTCCATGCTAGCTGCTGGGTTTCCACAACTACCTCATGTCAGCTGATTACACCAGTGCTTCCTGGGGAATAAATCAGATAATAAACACACACAAAAATTGCTCGGAAGTGACCAAATGCTCAATGATTTGCTAAATACACTGTGAAGAGAATACAGTGGTTAATCGATTAAAGATCTCATCTTCTTATTAATTTTCAAAGTCAGTAACCGATTAGCAAAATTTTTCTTAATCCTTAAAAATAATTCTCTTTTGCTAACAAGCACAAAAGACAGAAACCGCTACTCGTGTGGCTCGTGGCACAACACGGTGCTGGTTATTCATCATCAGTCAATTTATTCAAGTGGCAGGGCGACCGTCAGAGCGGATAAAGCACGGGGCTGAGAGCCCCCAGCGCTGCTGCGGGCTTGTGCCCTGACTCCAGGCAAATGGCTCCCTGGCTTTGTCCCTTTGTCTCCCCTCCCCACATTGCCTGCCAAATCAATTAAGGCTGATCCTGCTAACTAACTTTTCCTGGAAGAGCAATCCTATTGATATAACTGAATCCCAAGGTTAACAACGGGGACGTTTGCAGGCTTCGGGCCAAGCACAGCCCAAGGACCTGGATCCCACCTGCAAAATAAATGGCAGGAGCCAAATCCTGACCTAGCTGTGACTCTCATTAAGTAATTTAAGGAGCAATATACTTAATAAAAAGCACAGAGGTAACCCTGCTAAAGATAACACAGCTCGTGCGTTTAGCTGTGGGTCTCCACCAGTAATTCCAGGGAATTCAGTGAGAATGCTCCTACCAAATAAAGCAGAGCTTGGCCATCGTCACAAGGAAACATTTCCATTGGAGCTTAAACATTTGCCTTAACAGCACTTCACAGGAAAACATGAAGTAGTACGCTCTATCAATTTACGAAGTCCAAGAATAATAGCAATTCAAAGTGAAATGTCTCCAGATTTGATGTGAAAAACAAGTTAAACCATGAAATTAAAAAGTCACGTTAAAAGTACTTTTTTTTTTAAAACAAGTCATGGTTGATCATATTTGGAGACATGCTGCCCCAAGTAACTACACCCTTTTGGTATGAAAGTCCGCTAAGGAACAGTGCATGATGTTATTTGGATATGCTTTTGTTGTTTTGTGCGTTTAGAAGAGCGAGCATTGGGTCAGTACTGATTATTCATGACTGATAACGAAAACTACTGAATTTCTTTCAGGTAGTAAAGCAAGGATGCTGTGGCCACAGTCATCTCTATTAACATGAACTTTGTAGTACTCCTCTCTCTTCAGTCAAATAGTTAAAAATCGTAACACTTTGAATTGCATTATGATAAACATGGATAAATATTATCTTCTAAGGTGGGAAACAAAACACTAGGTTGCCTGGAAAAAGATGCTACATGTCACCAGTTGCGAATACTGTTTGTTTCCCCTAGCATACACACAAAAGGCTGACATGTTCATCTGATCTACGGACAAATCCCCACAATTAATTTATTTTGAGTGTCAACTTTTATCCAAATGTACTAATAAAATCAAAGGCATCTGTATTTGATACCATCTATTTACATGGATAGCAAATATTTTATCTGCAATCTTTCACTAGCAGATGAGTCCAGAGTTGAAGTGCAGATGACAATGGGTGCTACGCTTAGTTGATTTCAGAATTTGATGTAATTTGTGTTTCATATCATTTTGTCAAGGTTTTTATAGATTTCGTAATATGAATAACTAAAACATTAAAATGCAATTATGTGGAAAATAAAGGATTAAACTTACAAATGCCATTATAATGAATTTATAGCTAAAGTGCTGGTCCAGAAACACATTTCCCATATAAATTATAATAAAAATAGGCACTTCAAATTTAAAATGAAGAAACTAGACACGCTCATTTTTCCAGGATTAATTTAATACATTAGCAATCATACCTCTTAATTTCAGAGCTACAGCCACTGTACACTATTAAACAAGTTTGTATAGATGTGATTTAATCCCATGATTAGGGAAAAAAAAAATAGACAAAAAACTCAACATAGTACTATCTGAAATTTGTCCAATTACCCTTCTCTTGCTGTATAGCAAGTTGGCTATACAACTGTTTAAAAACGTTAAATGGAATTAAGCAAAAATCAAGCTTCTTTCTCTTAGCAGGCAAAAAAAGAAAAAAAGATGTCTAGTCCTTTTGGCCTTCCACTGGGAGTTTGTAAGAGGGACAGAAACACATACAAAGAAGCAGATGTGGCAACTATATAGGAAATGTGCTACTGAAAAGATTAGTCTATGGCGGGCAGCCAAAGAGCCACTCTGCAGTTCACAAGTAGAGGATTTAGCCATCATGGAAAAAGGAGTCATCTTCTTGGTTGATGGCCATTACCATGCAACTGTAATTGCCTCCCACCTTACAAACCATCAAATCATTCCTTTAGCATCGTGGATGCAAAAACAAAACGCTGGAAATGTAGCCTCAATTAGCCTGTTGGCTTGAATTTTTACAGCTCCTTTGGTCATGTCAATGAGAGAGAGCAGCTCTTCCCAGGGAAAGATTGATGGCAATGAGCAAATTCTAGTAACACCTCTTTGCATATATAGTGAGACGGGAAGTTTCTTATTAGAGACAGTCTTTGCAAAACAACGTGCTCACTTTACAAGTGATGAAGGGCGAGGGAGGAAGGGATTGGTGACTAATACAGCGAACTACATGCCATCCCCATCTTCAGAGACACAACAAAACCACGTATATTTGCATGTCTACCCCTTAGAGCATACATTGGGTAACAGTCATCTCAGCACACTTCTAGCATCCCCAGCGTGTACCTCTACATCTCTGACCCACTCACCCTATGAGGAGCTAGGATGACTAAACTCTGGACAGGCACTTCTAAGCAACAACTCATCTGCCCTATTTCACACAAGGCTCAGATGAATAACAGTAATGAAAAATCTCCAAGTCTGTGAGGTGTACAACTTTGTATTCCTCTCAGGAGCACAGACCAAATCGCCTTACACACCTTTACAGCTGCTGGAAGTTTGCTCTGATTGCAATTCAAAGGTATATGTGTCCCTCCTCTAACACTTAGCAGTAGCCATTAGCAAGGGCAACAATGACAAGAAAGAAGACCTCTTGTAACAAGAGCTTGATATTCTCACACAACCATGACTGAAATGCCATCAGTATTGGTAGACTTAGTTCAGGAAGGTAACAAGGAAAAAGAAAGCAGAATTGGATTTCAGATTAGATCCATAAGCAAGAACCTAACTGACATTTTGGACACCAATGGCCAATACCAAAGACTGATGGCTTCTTCTCAGCCACTGGGTTACCTCCGTACATGTGACTAAATGTACAATGGTAGAGTGCACTCAAAGAGATGAAAAGCATGCCTTTCCTCTCTCGCTTGGGAGAAAAAGCAATCTTTTCCAGTGATTAAATTGAAGAATTATTCATATTAAATATTTAAATATTCATGGGAACAGGAATAAGGACTCATGTAAGTTGTGGGAAGTCATGTTCACTCTCTCTTTCCACTAGAACAGATATCTAATTATTCCATGAAAACAGTTTCAGTAAGAAAGAATGAGAGCACTCTACCGAAGAATATATGGCTAAGATGTGCTAGGGACTAGGGCATTGGGGAAAATAATTGACTTTTTTTTCAGCTAGAAAGGTACTGGATGCAGGTCAGTACTGGGTGAGTGCTCTAGCCACTTAAGCATTGTGGCTAGGGGAAGAGAAATACTTCTTCCAGGCACTCTTTGAAAGATTGATCCCTTCCTTCATCATTGACAAAAGGGCTTAGGCACCTAGAATGAAGAGGTTTCAGATTTACAAAGTCTGTATGGAGACTGGAACATTCCTCCACCCTAGAGGAAGACATTTATCTTCCTGAGAGTGCCATGTTTTAAAAGACAAAGCTCTCTTCAGCTTTCACAATCAACTGCTTGCTTTGCAAATAGAAAGAACCTCCCCAAAACCATGAATTGAAACGGGCAATACAACACAACTCCTGCACCTAGCCTCCCTTCATGGAAACTTTCAGTACCTGTAGTCTGGAATTTCACATGTCAACTACAGGGTGTGAGAAGAATGATATCCTTTTGTTTGTTCACAACCTGCCACATGTTAATTTAATGACTCCAATAAAGCTGGACTTTTAGTTCCCATGTACAATCAAGAGTCCCATATACCATCCCATTGTGTCTTTATTTCATATATTGAGACAAGAAACAAGTAGAACTGCAATTCCCCCATATGGATGTTTCCTGCACACAACAGAAAGGCTCACAAACAGTGCCCCAAAATTTCTATACAGTCCTGCAAAACTGGGATGAAAAGTTCTACATGGCTAACAAACACTTTCTTCAGGATTTTTAGTAGAAGAAAACCTATGCTGCATGTTACATGAAAAAGTTTCTAATGCTTCGATCAAAAATAAATTATACAGTGTACACAGACTGGGGGAGAGGATGGGAAAGGAAATTCCCTATGAGAAGAGAAAAAAGTATCCACAGATATCCAGTGCTGAGCTCACTACTTTATTTTGCCCATCTACTGTCTGCTTTTTAGGAAAAAAATAAAAAAAAAATAAATAAAAAAAAAAGGAGCAGGAGTAGTATCCCATTTTTCCAGGATTTCCTAATGGGTTCTCAATATTTGACACACAGAGAGCTCCTATAACTTATTGTGTGTTCAACCATGCTTCTCCCAGTAGGTCTATACAAAGGTATTTTTTTTCCTTTTTTTTTTTTTTGGTCATTTGTCTGAGTTTAAAGAGCTTTTTTAGTTTGTTTGTTTTTCCCATGAAACCAGCGTAGAATCCTTCCTTCAAACTAAAAGAAGAATGAGCCACTGTTTTAGGGAATGCTGCTTTGAAAAAAAAGTAGGAAGTTTGCTTTCTCAATTTCTTATCTTCTGAAATATCATTACTGAGAATCATTAAATAGCCACATAATTCCATTCAGCTATTAATCTTATTGTATATAATATTACTCCTATTCTTTTAAGAGTATGTCTCTAGTAGCCCAGAGTTGTTATTACAGTAGCACAAACCAGGTTAAGCACTTAACCTTTTTCCACCTAATTCCACCTAAACAATAATTCAAGCACCTATGTACAAAAGTTTGGATAAAAAAGTAACATATTTCCATTATCTGAAGTCTCCTTATTTTAAAGGCTTTTTTTTTTATATATATTCTGCAAACTTTGTGGGGTTTGTATTTATGTTGTGCTTAGAAACCTCTATTAATGGAGCCTATAGTGCTAGGCACTGCACATGCACAAAGGCACGATATATTTCTCTACTAATCACAGGAAATTATCTGAATAGATGTGTGATTATGGCTTTTTGTTGAATGCACTGCTCCTGTTAGTAATGAAATATTTGTGCTATCAACATATAAAAGAGGAACTGAAAAGAAAACTCTCGAAAAAAGTGCTTGGAGTACTGTGAAAAGAATTCAAAAGACTAAATTTGTGAGAAAAAGACACAAACAAAATGTAGTGAAAAGGTAAACTTCACTTGTAACAGATCTCAGTACTTTGCTTGTGGCAGCCCGCCACCAGTGATGGCCAGATTCAATATGCTATCAGGGACACGACAACACGGACGTGAGGGAAATACATATTCCTGCGAATGAGCCTTTACATTTTTCAAGCCTCTGAAATATTTCTGCAGGAAAATGATTTCTGGCTGTCTGAAGCACAAGCTTAGTTTATTGCTGGTCAATAACTTTTTTAGATCTATTTCTGTGCATTACAATATTATGGTTGCTATTTTATAATCTGTGCAACTTACTGTGTTCAGCTACACTCCTTACCACTGCGGCACCTGTTAAGCACAGTCTACACAACACCAAATTAAAATTTATAAACTCAGTCTCAGATTTACGTTGACAAAAAGCAGCCACAATTTAATATACTGAGAAATGTCAGTGCCTACACCTGAAACAAGGCAGGGGAACTCGCCTGACAGCCCTCAAGTCCTGAGCTTAAGGAAGACAACTACCAAGCAGGGAACCCACTGCACTGCTCAGGGACTCCCTCTCTGCCCCCATGGCTGGGTTTTCCCCCAGATGGGTATCAGGAGGCAGGATGGGGGTTGGTAGATGATGCAAACCTGTTTTTTGTTGTTTTTGTTTTTGACCAGTAACATGGGATTTGGGAGACAGATCCTGCCCAGAACCAAAACAATCCAATTTAAGCAAATACTTCATAATACCCCCACAGAGAATGATCAAAGCATCTCACCTTTTTCCCAAGTACACATAGGGGCTATGATCGTATTTCAGGAGAATGTTTACAGCAGGTAGGTAGCCCTAGCTACCTTGTTAAAGGCAACAAGCCAAGCTCTCATTAACATCCTTGGACTGTAGGCTTGCAACCAATACCTACACATGGGAGAGTGGTTACTATCTTAAAGTCAGAAATTAAGTGGGGTGCCAGTCCCCGTTGATTTCAATACCTTCATCCTTTAGATTTCTTATTTACAAACTAGATTGTATGCTCTCCCTTGGATCAACGGCATTTCTGAGAAATGCTAGAAAAAATAAGTCATTTTAATGTTCATTTATAAAGCAAACGTTTAAAACAAACAGGGGAACCTGTAACTTCCTTTACAATGTGTTGTTCTGAAGTTAATCTCTAGATGAATTAGCATTTACTTCTGAAGCTGATATGGATCGTATTGCATACGGAAGTGAGTATTACGGTACAAGGTGAAGGGAGAGGATGTATGTTTGTCACATGGGCATCATAAATACCGTCCACATATCACACCTGGAGGCTAGCTGCTACTCTGTTCACAAGCAGAGGCAAAGAGCTCAGTAAACTGTTTAGAGAAGCAATTCTTGTTTACAGTTTATCTTCTGAGAGCACCAGTTTAAAAACTAGAAGTTGGTCATAAAATAACTCGCGATAGCAGCAAGTGTATAGAATAATATCCTCCTCTTACTCCTATTTTCCTTTCTCACCCCCAAAACACAGATTATACTGAATAAATGAGATTGTTCCCAGCTCTACTGCATGTACCTTGAGTCTTTCCTAGGAATTTCCTGCAGGTGTGAAGTGAAGCAAGCGCACATTCATTAGCTCAGCAAGACCAAACAGATGCAGAAGCTTCACTTAGGAGAAGGGTAGCTAAAGAAGGTGAATGCAAAATGCCAAGTTTCATCTGCCCTAAGGAACAAGTAGGAATGAGACAGGTGATGAATCTCAGCTTAGAAAACAGCACGTATTTGGCTGTTTTTCTGCAGTGAGACCTGCAGTACAAAACGTTACTTCCCTCAAGAAAAGAACATTTGTTTAAATACAAGAAATACTATGCCCTCAAAGCACAGTGTGCTTTCACAGCACTCTTCTCCAAACTTCACGGACTTAAAATGAAGACAAAAAATTGGTATCAATCATGTCCAATATTGCTAACTCCAGAGCACGATGCACTCTCTTGTGATTACAAAAGCTCTCAGTACACATTTGTACAAACAAAGCTGTACTTGACTGCTTCAAGAGTTCTGTTTTTTTCCCTCATCTCACAGGTGCTCTCACACATGCATCTTTGCCTTCTTTTGTTTAATGGCTCACCTGATTTGTTGCTGTGTAAATATGTTTATAAGCAACCATTGATGCTTAATTTCCTTAGAAATATTCACCACTACCTCAGATAGCATTTTGAAAAATACTTTCTACTTAGAACAATATATCTGATATAACTGATACTGGCATCTGTTTGAAATTGCTAGGACTCTTCCAATAAAGCAAACAGATTAAAAACAACAAAAAAAAACAAAACAAAAAAAAAAAAAAAAAAAAAAAAAAACCCACAACAAACATCTTTGTCACTTCAGACGTGACACCTGAGAGTTTGGCTCTAGTCCCACCACTGTCTAGCAGAGAATTCCCCTAGACTTCAGGGGGAATTTCCAGTACGAAAAGACCTGCACGTATTTACTGCCACCATCCCAACTTTAGGACATCTCAAGCAGGTGTTGTGAACGCTGCGGGATGTCACATTCAGGGACTACAGCTAGGACGCTGTGCAGTACATGAGACTTCATAAGAACTAGGATGTTGTAGAAATACTCTGTGAAAAACAAAAAAGGAATTGCAGAAGAAATACTTTACAAAACACAAGTATTTTCCCTAACATGCCTGTAGCTTTAAAGCATAAGTTTGCTTTCAAGTTTTAAGGAGGTGAAATCATTGCATATTTCATGTATTGTAATTGAGATCAGCAAATACATTGAAAAGTGTTCAGTGAACATTGCAGCAGGTGCATAGCTAGAGAATATGCAAATCCCTTTCAATTTCACATTTACTGACCATGCACAATACACCATAAACTATCACAGAGAGAACAGGCCAGGCCAGGCAGGAATGCTTCGCTATAGCAGTTGATACACATATAAATACCAGTCTTGTTTTCAAGTCAGTTTGTTTAAAAGAGCCCTTAACACAGCATGTGTGACCTCACCAAACCGCAACCCTCTACTAGATGTCCCATTTATGCTAAGTATGCAGGCTCCCTCCATAGTCAGGGTACACAAAAGGCTTGTATCAGCCATGAAGAGTGGCTTTGACCTGCCTCTTCAATACTTTACAGGCACCTATATCTTTCCAGTGACTACCTATGCAAGTTAGATCCTCATCTTTAGAGGACTGTTTCATTATGCTCCTAATAAGGAACAAATGAGGTGTCTACAGATGGGGCCAAATCCTCTTAGATCTACATACAGTGAAAAAACAATGGCTAGATGAAAGAAAGCACCATATATATAGAAACCTAAAAGAGGATACTGACACTAGGACCTACTGGAAACACTTGCACTGGAAACTTACAGCACTGGTGGAACTGAGCAGCTTTGTTCAGAACACCTGTACTAAGGTCCCCTAAGATTTTACCACAGAATTAGAGAACTACAGAAAGGTTTGGGTTGGAAGGGACCTTAAAGATCACTCAGTTCCACCCCCTGCCATGGGCAGGGACACCTCCCACCAGAGCAGGCTGCCCAAAGCCCCATCCAGCCTGGCCTTGAACACCTCCAGGGATGGGGCAGCCACAGCTTCTCTGGACAACCTGCTCCAGGGCCTCACTACCACCGTCATGAAGAACATGAAGTCCTGTGGTCATCCTGTGGCCTCAGAAAAAGATATTTCTGCCTATTAATTTTACTCTTTTGTCCATCTGACCAAAACAAGAGCCCAGCACATCTAAACCCCACAAAACTTGTTAGGAAAATATGGCTTAATTGCCTCTGGAATATGTCCCCCTTGCCTTGCAAATATCCGACCCAGCCTATGCCAAACAATCAAACAAACTCTTCCACAGCAGTCACAAGATGTCTGCTCGCAAGCAGGAAAAACAAACTGAATAACGTGAGGCACTAATAAAAGGCACAACAGCTCTGCCAGTGTTTTCCAGTTCAGTGCCTCAGCCTCCCCAACAGGCATCAAAAAAGTCTCTAAGTAAAAAAGCCAGATTCAGTCGATATTTGAGATGAGAGACCACAAAAACACACTTTCCCAAACAGCAGATACAAGACTTGGACAAAACCACTTAGGTGAGAAAAACATCTCCATAAAACACACATAAAACAAACCCAACATGAAGTGCCTGTAAATGAGCGGTTCCTCGACACCGGAGCTTTAGCAATTGCAGTCCACAGACTACTTCAGAGCTGGTAGCTTATACTGTGTTGAAGGTCCTTATTTCCAGCAGCTATTTGGAATTAAAGTACATTGAAAAGATTTAATTGATGTAGTTAATTACTGTGATTCCAGAAAGATACTATGTGGCTACAAATGGTATAAAAAGGGACCTATGACAATTCAGGAGAAAGGAAATAAATGGTTGCAAGCTTCCCCATTAATATCTGATAGCTGCTACGAAAGATCTGGGAAACCTCTGTCAAAATAAGATCAAAAGTTACCTCGTTACAGAAGCAGAAGAGACGGTTAAAAATAGGCACCACCATATACTTCAGGACAAATACATACACTCTAAAAACACAAGAAAAATTCCAGTAATAGCTCATCAAATGAAGAAACAGGAATTCAGACTAAAAAGACACATGGCAATGCCGTTCATTCTGAGTTGCAGTCATAGCCCACAGTGCTATATCCCATACTGTTCTGGGTACCATGTATTTCCAGTGTTTTTCCTCAACTAAATCACATAATTTGGACATGTGTTTCCTGCTCCTGGATTAACTGACAATTACCGAATGTAATTCTTTTTAGCACTGTGCAGTTTCTTTGTGAGAAACTTATGAGACAGCAGTTCTCCATGTATCAAATATGCTGTATTTCCTGCTTCCTGGTAAGAATTAGCTTTGCTCGTATATGATGCAAATAACGAGTAAATATCTTTTTGACACATGTCAAAATGTGAGCTGTTTCTCAGATTACAGAAGCAAAATGAAGACCTTACTCAGGTACACACACCTACAGCTACACTAATTTGAGTAAGATAAAGCCACTTCATCATAAAACCACTTGAACATTCAGTGAAGCAATGGTTTCACATGGTTAAAAAAGTAATAATAAAGGATTGCAAAGAAGAATTTAACAGTTTTCATAAAGGATTTATTTGCCTACTGCTCTGCCACCCTCAGCAGAGCTCCCTAGGAGTTTGCCTACCAAGTGGAAAGAAGAACAGTTGGCTGCTCAGGTAGCCCTCTACAAAGTGCTTGGGAAAAACACCTCAGAAAGACAAACCAAAAATCAGTGCTCGATAAAGGGGATGGGATCCAAAATAGACTAGCATGAAATCCTAAACAAGGAAATGTTTCTTAATGCTCGCATCTTGAGTTAAGATACTGCACGACAATATGCATATACTTTGTTCCACTTGGGATGGGGAGTCTAAACCTGTCTCCTACACATGAATCCTCAAAAGAGCTTACTATTTTCCTTTCTAAACTCAGGGAACAGTTGAAGGACCAGCCTTTCTCCATCTACTCATACTCAGTCCCATGTCTCCCATCTGCTGGGAGTCCGAGTCCTACGTACAGGTCTTAAAGTCCCACTTATGTTTAATTTAAGGAAACAGAGAAAGCTACACTATAATTGTAAGGACATTATTAGTAAAAATAAAAAAGCACCACAGTGTAAGCATATCTGTTGGCAAAGTACAAATAAGCAGAATACAAGGCTGAGTCTAAAGACAAAAAGTGTCATGTAAATAACTCTGAGAGTGTTTTTAAAGTATTATGGTTCAAGTGTTATCACCTTGTAAACCTACACAAGCCAATATATGAGCACAAAAGAAAGACATTTATCAAGGAGTGTACATAGTATGATGTTACAGTATTTTCTTTTAATATAGAGAGCATCCATGTGGCCAGTAAGGCAAGTCAAAACTTGCCATGTTCTTGACAGATGCAGCAGACTTGGGGAACAATTTCACTTGCAGACCACTCTGGAAGTGACCTTCTGTGATCCCTACATCAAACAGCAGCATTCGATCTAAACATCTTACACAGCTCGTTCACAGCACGGGGCAGCTCCCTCTGCATTAAAGCACACCAGTTTAACCAGGCTCATTCAAGCTGCAAGATCTAAGGCTGTTGTTTACACTTCCTAGCATAGGCGAGTATACAGCTATTAAGAATAGCAGTCCATCAATTTATTTCTTCAGGGCCAAATTCTAGTTCTACTAAAGATCAGTAACAAAAACAAAACAGCAAAACACACAGCTGTTTGACTACCACCACGGTCTGGCATTTATTTGTTTAAAAAATCAATCAAACAAACAAGTTTGTTTTCTAATGTTATCAGTTCTCCCACAGCTTTTAGTTTACTGTCACTTAAAACGTCCATTCCAATGTGAAAACAAAACAAAACAAAACAAAAAACAAAGATGACCTGGTGTAAAAATCACTTACTGTACTGAAATACACAGGTTGATTTATATTTGGAAATAATCCTATTGGCTAACATTTAACAATTGATTACTACCAATTTATTTACTTAGAACCCACACAATCTACTATTTACTTAGAATACACCACCTATTGTTAAAAGTTTACCTTGGTAGGATTTTCATTTGACATTTAAAGATTTAAACACAGCAGTGCAATGGTATGTTTTTGTAGATCTCCAAAAGAAAGCAGCAGCACCGTTGTGCACACAAGGATCTGTCTGATATCTGTTTGAGAGGAGCTGCTGCAATAAAATGGTAAGTACTCCCATTTTAAGTTTATAGCTAACTCCCTGAATTATTATGTGCCTCAGGAAGGATCATGTATGTTTATTCCTAATACCCCTCCCTGCATACCCACTTCTCTGTAAATATTGTTAAAGTCACAAGCACTAATTCTGTGACCAGCATCAAATGAATTATGTTCCCTTGAACTGTTTAACAGGTTTGATTCTGTCTAAATATAAGTGTTCACAGTTTTATAGTAAAGACTCATTAGCTGTAAATAATAATATAAAGTGACTTTTCAAAATTCACAAACTTAAATATTTATCAGATTTTATCAATACTTTTTGTACAACATGGCTACATTAGGAGCATAACTTTTCTTCTTATGCTAAACAGACAACATTATTATACTATAATAGTTAATACTCCATTAATTTTGGCAGCAATAATTGCTCAGGACTGAAACCTGTTGTAAAAGATGCAAGTCCAGCCTCCTACAAACATTTCCAAATGTTTATGTTGTAAAAGCCAATGATACTACAACACAATTGAGTACAACTACTTTACAGTTGAATTTTATCTCTACCTTCCAGATCCAAACCTCATAATCCCCTTGCAAAGAAGTTTTTTTATGGTATCAGGGAAAATTTTGTTTAGACACCTCATTGGTGATTTGGTCTGCTTAAAATAAACCAAAAACTATCACTGGAGTTTTGGAAAGAAAGTATCAGAGAAACTGGTAAAAAGAAAACCGAAGAAAATCTCATTGCACCCTCTCAGTAATTCAAGCACTGGAGAGAGCAAAGTAGTTGAAGCAGTCAGCTTGGTGATGTGAAAGAGTTTGGTACTAACTAAACGGAAAACAGATTTGCATCCCCATGTCAATCTCTTCTTATTTCTTT
Organism: Anas platyrhynchos; assembly: GCF_047663525.1. Lineage (NCBI taxonomy): Eukaryota > Metazoa > Chordata > Aves > Anseriformes > Anatidae > Anas > Anas platyrhynchos. Next base: position 146,034,270 of record NC_092587.1, read on the forward strand.
CAAATAACACTAAAACATAGCACTATCAGTCACTGAGAAAAACTTGCTATAGTGCCAGCTACCTCCGTCCCTGAAGGTAGACGAAGTCCACTTCATTACTGTTTTCTTGTCCTAGAGGTACTCTTCAAGTTGCCTTCCGTAGCCTGCTTCCCATGGAAGAACAAAGCCTACCTCAAAAAAACGTTCATAGGAATGTCTTGCTCAATCATCTTGTAACTTGTGGTGAGCAAAAGCCTGGATCCAAAAGGAAAGTCTATCAAACTCATGTACAGAATTAGAATTTGGAAATGTTACCCAATTTAATGAAAGGTTAAACTGGACAAAAAGGACCATCATAAACACCTGTTTCTAAAATCATATACTGACAGAGAGGGCACAGGCCCACAGGCAAAACTACAACTGCCTAGCCCTAATTTCATTGACACGATTCTCCCACTGCTACTGGAAAGATGTACTGATTTGTCTTTGACTTCAGAGCAGCAAAGTCCCCTACCTCAGTCTCAGTTACAGCATTATTCTTCATCTACTTCAAGTTGTCTGAGAATCAGCTGTGCAGTCAAGACCAAACTGAACAGTGAATTTCATACCTTGCACTCATCATCACAGCACACTTGCTTTTAGAGCATCACTTGGAGAAGCTCGGAAGACTTGCTGCTGTGTCCTGCTGGTTCTAAGAAACTTCGGCTGTTGCTGGCTCCAGCAAGTTCACCAGTTTGGCATTACACTAAAGCCCCAGTGCCTCCATTTCTGACCCCTTCAAACAAAAACAAGCTGCTCAACAATGTCTAATCCGTGCGTCATGTAATCCCGCTTAATACTCTACAAACTCTGGGTAATATTTGGGTAGTTTTTAAATTTAGCAAAGAACATCCTGGCCTACTTCAAAGACACCCTCGCCTTGGGTAGCATCCGCTAGGAACGTCACCCAGACGCATTTCAAACAAGAGAAGCAAACGAACAGGAACACAGAAAAAATTACGAAAGACAAATTAAGACCCCCCTGGCCTAGTGACGTAATAAAAATCTGGAATACTACAAATCAGATGCCTGGAGAATGAACACGTTATGCAACTACCAAGCACTCCATCCACGTACAGATAAAGAGATGCCCTTTTTAACGCAGCCTCAGGCCCACCAGGCAGCACGGGACCGAGCCCCCCACCAGCACTTCAGACTCCCCTGGGGACGGCTGACAGGTAAATCACGCACGTGCTCCGCTCCTGCCATCCACGCAGAGCTAGGAGGTAGGAAATTGGATGTCACTCTGGTGGAGTAATGGAAAATCCCTTCTTTGAGGCACCCTTCACTTTCTGCAACGCAATTATCTCAGAAGCGCCTCTCACCCACCGCAAGCGCTTCCGAAGAAGCCCCAAATTAAATTCCACGGTAATTCTCGCGTATACCGTCCTGACCGTCCTTCCTCAGATCTTCCAGACCCTGGCTGAAGGACAAACGCGATCCTGTTTTGTTTAGGCTGTCAGGCAGACAGCCTCCCATCATTAGCCTTTTGTCAGCAGCGATGCCGGGGTAGATTACTAGCGCAGCGCCTGTCGTGGCAGGTGCATGGCCCTGGGGCTGCCATCTGCCAGGAAGGAAGTGTTCTCCTCTAGGATGCTGAAGAGATTGACAAAATGTAAACAAAACACTGAATCATTCCTAATCTATGGAATCGAGCTCTTACGTTGCTCTTCCGCAACGTGGACTGTACGATCAGAGGTGGGGGCTTTGGTCTGGGGCTTGCTTTTCTTTTTTTTTTTCTTGACTATTTTTTGATTGGTTTACTGAAATAATGCACTCTAAACTATTTTTTACATCAGCTGAGACACACAAATCTGGATTTGACAGGGAACAAACAAACCTAGTACCAGAAACACATATTTTAGAAATTACTCCCCTGCTTTCAGCTTCTGATGTGCTTCTTCACATCCTTCACTGTGTGCAAAAACTGTGTGTTTTTTTGTTTGTTTGTTTTTTAGTATTTTTGATACACCTATACAGAATTTCAGGCTGCCATAGCTGATAAAAAAGTGATAATTTGTTTTGAAAAAAAACGGAAGTTTGAAAATAAGAAAAAATGAAGAGATAACAAGTTGGAGCATTGTCTTTGGTCTTTTTAAATTGATTTCCAACTGGATCCCTCACGATTAGACCAAGCTATTTATTCTAAATTCTGCTGGTTTTGCTTTGACTGGTGCTGGTGGTCCGTTTTGCATTGCCGGGGCCAGGCAGCAGCACTTCTCCAGACAGAGGCAGAGGCACTTACCGGAGGAGTCACGGTAATGACTTTAGGAGCATTACTGCTTCGTGTCCAGCACAGTGGTGTGCCTTCTCCCGTTCTCCTCAGAGGTTATTCTATTAGCACCCTACACTCAATGAAGTGTATTTTTTAAGTTATCCTCCATAAAGGTGCAAGTAATCCTTATGTTGCTTTTTCCAAGTTTTCAATCATGCTATCAATGCCTAAGCCCCAAATACAAATACAGCCCTGCAACTCAGGGACTCATCCTGAGTACATGAGTGTGCAAACTGCACGTAGCACCTATACCAGTCATCCAGGTTTCTTCCAGAGCTGACAGAGATGCAGTCAAGCTGAGGGGAAAATTCATGCTGCTTTCTAGTAGGAATTTAAAGTAGGTGGGAGGAGCCTTGGTGGCTCTGTTTACTCCTGCTGATTGTAGCGAGTGCCTAGAGCACTACTGGGAGATGCACACGGTCAGGCAGCAGAGACAAATACCAGTGTGAAAGCAAAAAAAACAACAAAAGTTGCCCTTTGGACAGGCTCCAGGAGGAAAAACAGTCTTTTCAGCAGTTGGCAGCAAGGAACTACTCAGCTGAACTTGGCTCTTCGAGGCTGCCACTCTTGACCCCCTACATACATACACACAAAAACTTTAAAAATAACTGCGTACCAGACAATGCGCACACAAGCAAAACACGACTGAACTCTGGGGTCAGTGCACCATCTTGTAAAAGTGAATGGATGCTACTGATTTCCATGCACACACAGCTCACTTCTAAGCAAACACTCTAAGCAACAACAAAACAACAGAGTTGTGAAACCCAAAGAATCGCACATCGCAGTTCATCAAATAGGCTGCTCACGTGATTCTGTTACTACACGCACTTTGACACCTACACACAAAGAGAACAAGTGGACAACCACTGTAGTTCATACAACACCTCAACAAACTGGGGAAAAAAAAAGATACAGCCATTTATTTATATGTTCAGTACTTCAAAAAGAAGCATATTATTGATGCTTTCTCGGTGCTTTAAAGAAAATCTGATATAACCAGAAAGTACCTGAATGTATCTATGCTGCCACTGACCTGATGAATAGGGAGGAAAGTTACACTACATACACTGAGGATAGCACAATTTTCTGTGGATGCTTGCTGTGTTTAAACTTTTACACCACTTCAGCATCCCGGTATAATTAACACTATTTAAAACTAATAGTAAAGTGAGTGTAAAGAAACCCATGTTATTCTCCCCTTATTACAAAAACAAAACAAAAAAAGAACCAAACACCACCATATAAAACATGTCCTAATGCTCCCTCTGTTCAAACATTCCTTCATCCATTTTACTCACAAGTGAACGTTAGTCTCTGTAGCTATCTTGAAAGAAATCAAGTAATCAGAAGCAATCATCAACCTAAGCATTTCCTCTGCCTTGAGCAATGACTGTACCGGTTCATTTTAGAACAAACCCACTATTCAACTCTGTCTATAACAATTTATCTTAAATGACTCAAAGCAACCATGACATTCTTTATATGAACAGTATAGCTAAACATAATTTAGAGTATAAAGCAAAATAGAAGTCTAAAACGTGTTACAAGTTTTAATATTCTGTCTGCTTGTAAAAAGCTGACGTCCGTATAATCAACATCATTTAAAATATCAAAGGCTTCATTTCATCTCAGATAAACTCAGTTTACATTTTGTTCAATGAATGGCTCTGCTTGGTTCAGACCTAACCATTTTGGTGTGGTCACCTGTAAAATGCAATTTTAGAGACAAGAAGTGCATTCATAGAGGCAGCAAGAGACAACCTCAGACTTTTAATTCTTAGTTCAAGAGGTGAAATCCAACTACGTAAGCTATTAAGAGTAGTTCAGTTCTTTCGGGTGTTAATTACAATGTTCTCAAGGAAGTTGTCAGTAAGAGAAAATACTACACTTACAACTACTTTATTCAAAGAAGATTTTAAAACATGTACAGATTTCTAACACAGCACATAGTTCTTTCAATTCTTTTAAGGAGTCATTTAGAAACGAATGCAAGTTCTGGAAACGAGACAATTAAACATTCTCATGCCGCTCTGAGAACCAAAACTTTATGGCATTTGGCACAGTAGAAGGGAAAAGATCTTAATAATTCATTGTGCAAAGTAATCTAAAAAGAAAAAGGAAACAAGGGTTATGTATTAAATAATCTGAAATGCCATTAGAAAGACACAGGAAGAGATTTCTTAAGATAGGCTTTTTATTGTTTAGGCGCAATCATAAAACCCTCACAAAAGTAAGAGCTAATTGACAAGGGGGAGGTTCATTATTATCAAAAATCACCTTATTACGATCTTAAGTAGATGCATTACAGCTGATGACTACTTTAAATAAATCAAGACAAAGGAAACTAACAGAGGAGGAAACCACCCTCTGTTTTTTTGCATCATTTTACATAGTATCTGTTCAGTTTTGGAAAATTAGACCAACTACTAGAAGCATTTAAAAGTTACAGAGCATTTTGTTAATAGAAAACACAATTGAAGATAACACACCCAAGTATGGTGTTTTCACTCAAGCAAAATTCCCTATTACACACCCACTGAATTTAATGGGAATTTCACTTAGGAATTCCAGGATTACACACAAAGGGTAAAATCTTGACCCCACCGAAATTGAGACAAAGCTCCCACTTGACTTCAGTGGAGCTAAGATCCACCATAAAAACTCATCTCATCGTTGGGTGTGATCTGTCATAAATACAGTGGAATAAATAATTTACACTATATGTGAAAATAACCGTAAACGTCTCCATAAATAACAAAAACCATACACAGTTCATACTTTTTTAAAGCAAAAAAAGCAATCATCATATAAGAACAAAGGCTAGCTAATTATCAGCATGTAACAAGAGTTTTAACTGACCGGTAACAGTATTATTTTATTTACATGTTGGACGAAGGCAAGCGTTTTCCCAGATTCTTAAGCATTTGCACACTTTCAGAGTACAGTGAAACTAAATGAGCTGATAATTTCAAGCAACCTTTTGATTTTTCTGTTTTCACTGCTATTGTGGTGGCAGGAGCTTGCTCTTGTCATGACAGGAGAGAATCCCAGAAGCGCAGCACTGCTACAGCAGAGGTCAGGTACTGGCAGAGGAGACAAGCTACACGTGAAAACCAATCACTTCCAAATGGTACAGATAATTCCCATTCAAATTTTTATCCACATGAAAACATGTTAATTGCTGCAGACCTTTAGGAAGCATTCAGATTTATTTTTTTTTCCATCTTTTTTTTTTTTTTAAATGTATTTTACTCTGAATTACGAGATTGTTCATCTATCCTGTATCTGAACTGTTCCCCTGTTCCAACTACTAAACATATATGGATCCTCCATTGTTTTTAAAAAAACTCCCTAGAAAACTCCCTCTTTAGTTTTGAAGAAGTAAGGCTTCCCCCTTTGATAATATATTCAAAAACAACATCTGAAAAAAGTGCAAAGAGCTAAGTAAACAATGCTGACTATATACAATATAAGCAATCTCTTGTACAAACCATTACTTTACTAAATCAGATTCTCCCAAATCTACCAGAATTATTTCTGTGTTAAAGTAAGTTTACTCTTCCTTATGCACAAATATGGTTTTCTTTAAATTGTCTATGTATTTCTCTGCAGAATATGAAAGTCTTAATAATCTCCCAAGCCACAACTTTTGATATTTAAATACACTGGCACAACACTAAGTCATCTTTTTAACAGTGGCAGAAGCAGCTCTGTAAACAAACTTCAGTGTGTAATCCTAACAAAAAACAAAAGAGAAACTCAGAAATTTGCACAAGTCGATCCTACATACACTCCTAAGATTCTCTGTGATATATTCCTACTTTCCCATGCTATGACTCTCCCAGTCAGTCTGCCACAAACACAACTGGCATGAAACCCTGCGTTTGACATATAACCCAGAACGCTGCTGAGGGATGCTTGTGCAAGTTTTTTCTTACCGCCCTGGCCTGATATTGGCTACAGCAATCCCCGAGCAGAGCGAGACTGCACCGATGCGCAGTAGGCGGACACATTTTTCAGGGAAACAGAAGGATGGGAAGGAGAGCTTTGCCTCCTACGTGGAGATTAAACCTCGACGAGTTTACCCAGAACGCTTCTGGATGCGGTCGACATTTATAAGCTTAAAGGAAACGGGGGAAATAAATACACATGCAGATTACATATTAAAGTAAGTCTATAACCACCCGTGGATAAATATACAATTAAACCCTCTCCTCTGTACACCGTGTACCAAATTAACGTGGCTGTGTTTATTGCATTACCCTTTTGTTTACTTTGTCAGAAGGACAGCAGTCAATTCCCCCAGCTTATCTGGCTGATCGGCTGCTCTACTCCTGCTTTCCGCCTGGGTGATGGAAACGCCGCCATCCACGCCAGGTTTTCTCTGTCACTGGCTCCCGCTCCCCTCCCCCTGCTCCCCCTCTGCCTTGGGGTCAGCAGTTTGGAGACTGTTGTGGAAATCTCTCCTTCCCAGCACCCCCTGGCTTGCAGTCGTAGCCATAGGTGGCTCAAGACAAACCCCTTGTTTCTGTGAAAAATTAGTTTTGTTTTTTTTTTTTTTTTGCAAAGAAACGTGCACGGTCGTTTGCCAGTGTCCTGGGCTGCGGTCCCAAAGCTGGCCTTTTAGATGGCAACGCCACCAGTAATTGCAGCATCCACACCGCTTTAGGTCAAGACACGCGAATCCCAAAAATGTCTCCAGCAAAAATAAAAGCAACTGACAAGGAACACTCTGCACCCAACCCTTCGAGTCATTCAGAGTAAGCGTTCATCCTTTAAAACTTTGCCATTTCATTCAACAATCCTCTCGTCTTAATTAGGTTCAAAGCTCGCTCTGCCAACGGTGGATCTCTCATCTTTTCCATCTTCCTGTACTTCCTATCAAAAGAGAAAATATTTTCTTCTTCAAAATCAGCTAGCTAGTTAGAAAACAGAAGGAAAAAAACCGCAAGTGTAGCTCTACAAGCTGTCAGTTTCCGAGTATGATTGACGACCTCTGTCAGCACTGTGAATGCAGAAGCAATACCTATTTACCTCCAAGCAACTGCTTCTGCACGGTATGTCATTTCACCCCGCTGGACCCATAAACATCTATTACAGCTATATATGCATACAGGTTTAAAGTACCATGTCTTGCATAAATGCAACAGCAAAGAGGATCCCTACGGTGCCTCATCATTAACTTTTAATCCTTGACAGATTGGCTGCTCTGGGCCCTCCCCAACTAGCGCTCACTTGTGTACGAATTCTCGCTTGTTAAGAGGAGGCGGGCTGCTATTTGAGGGGGGGGGGTTGCTCTTTGTTCTTTCCTAAAGGAAAAAAAAAAAAGCAAAAAGCAGGAAAACCAGCACCTCAACAAAGGAACAGCTACATAATTAAAACAGAAATTCTCCCTCGGCCCCCCGTTTCGGGTTTCTTAGGCTTGCTTTTGTCTTCAAGCAGCCAGTGTTTTTTTGACCCGCTCCCAAGCCCGCCACCCAGCCGGTGATTCCCAGCGGGGCCCCGGCTGCACGCCACCACCCTAGGAGCCTCGGAGCAAAATGTGCAACGCGACATGGAACAGCTCAGGCGTACGGCGTCTTCTGGAAAGGCTTTTTTTTTTTTTTTTAAGAAAAAAAAAATTCACATTCCATGCTCACCATGATTTACTGTTAAACTTTTGCAAGAGATAAGAGATTTCAAAATCAAGATATTAAAATAACCCTCCTCGTTTTGTTGCGACTGACCTTCCCAGCTAGAGTGCCAAGGATTTCTCTTTCTGTAATCTGATGGCCTCACTGCAACAATTCTGCTTTTTAACTCAATCGTTTTACATTTTTAAATGGTATGTGGAAGCTGCATTAACAGAAACTATTTTGGTCACAATTTCCAAACGCTTGCTGAAAACCTTACATAAGAAAACTCTTAAGTATAACCCAACCATGGTAACAGCGTAAACATCAGCTCCTATTGGGGTACCCAGAAGTACACACTTGTAACAGCACAGCAGAACTTACACGTGAAGCAATACCCCCCAATTAAACTTTTCCCTCGTACAAAGAGAAAGCCAGTTCCCTCCAGGACCGCTGATTACGGGATGGGTTTGGGAAAAGGGATTTTGAAGGCAGGAGGCAGGGGAGTGCTCTCCGTGACAAAACAGGGTCCACCCGTGAGGAACAAACACGTTTAAGCAAAGCCACACACGTGGCAGGCACCGCCAGGCGTAGCTACTCACCTTTCACAGCACTTGCTTCTTTCAGGTTGTGAGACAGAAAGTCTATGCTGGCATAGGCGCTCGTCTCCACTCCGTTGATACCTCCTTTCAGGACGTGCCTGGCTTTCGACCTGGCTTTGTCACAGTTTGCCAGGGTCCCGTCCACCACGTCGATGGCGATGTAGTTGAGGCCGTTCTGGAAGCCGGCTGAGGTCTCCCGGCACATGGGGCTGCTGCCCTGCTCCTCCTCCAGGCCTTCGCTTTTCCTGAGGGACACGTTCTCCACTGAGGCCGAGTTGTGCCTTTTGGGGTTGTGTGCAAAGGAAGGGGACACGGGGGTCACAGTGGTGGTGGAGGAGAAAGTTTCCGAGCTGTGCCTCCTGCGCCCCTGGGGGTCGGCCCGAATGACCTTGGCCCCGCGGTTGGGGTCTGGGGGCGGGCTGGCAAGAATGAAAGCCTCCACCCCGGAGAGGGTGAGCCTCTTCACCCCAGCCGTGGGGCTGGTGACCCGGGCACTTTCTGGCTTCTGAGCGATGGGTTGGGGCGGGGTGGTGGCCATGCCAAAGGTCATCTCGGTGTAATCCCCGCCGTCGGACGGGCTGGACAAACAAGTCACCCCCACAGCCGCTTTCAGGTAGCGCCCATCAGGCTGGCTGGTGCTGGAGGAAGAGCCTGGTGAGAGCGCTTCCAAGGAGCCCACCGAGACCGTGCCCGACTGGGAGGGCGACTGCGACCCGAAGTCAATGTTCATGTAGTCGGAGAGGGGGGAGCGCCTCTGCCCCGTGCCCGAGCCCAGGGAGGAGGCTGGGCTGTCGGCGGGCAGCGAGGGGGGAGAATAGACAGCGGCATCCCCGAAGTCGATGTTTATGTATTCCCCGGGGCTCTTGGGCTCGGGAGGCAGGGGGTGCTCGTTCATGCTGGGCAGCATCGTCCGCAAGGTCTCCAAAGAGAGGCGGCTGGGCCGGACCGCCCGCTGGCACCGCTGGCTCAGGAAGCTCTCGGTCCGGCTGTGCCGCAGGGGCGAAGGCACCGTGTGGCTGGAGGGGGCGAAGGGGACAGCCGGGGAGGGACCCGTGCCGCACACCCCCTCCTCCGGGATCATCCTCCCCGGGGAGTTCATGAAGACGTACTGGTCGCTGTCCTTAGCCAGGCCCTGACTCTTGTAGGAGCGGGGTAAGGAGCTGTAGGAATAGCAGCCGGGCTTGGGGGGCTCGCCGGCCCCATGCCCCGCAGGGGCGAAGAAGAAGTCCGGGGGGGTGAGGGAGGGAGCCTGGGGCCCGTGGTGGGGGTCCCGAGGGGACATGTTGATGTAGTCGCCGTTGCTCAGCCTCCCGTCCGAGCTCTCCACGGACAGCTTGGAGCCACACCACATCCTCATGTAGCCGCTGTCATCAGGGGAGCTCTCCCCGGGCGAGCTGGTCTTGTAGCTGCTCCCATTGCCGGGGGACCCGCCGCCCACCCCGGGCCGGGGCTGTAGGATCTGCTTGGGGGCGGACACGCTGGTGGGGCTCATGGGCATGTAGTCATCGCCTCCCCGGCTCCCCCGCCCCAGGGCTGCTGCCACCCCGGGGGTCATGGGCATGTAGCCATCATCATCCCCCCCACCGCCTCCTCCTCCTCCTCCTCCTCCTCCCCCCCCTGCCGGCGGCCCCAGGTTGGTGCTGCTGCTGCCGGAGCTGCGGTGCGAGCCGATCTCGATGTCCCCGTAGTCCTCGGGGTAAGGGGTGTAGGTCACTTTGGGGGAGGCGGCGGCAGGGAAGGAGGGGAAGAGGCGGCCGGCGCTGCCGGCGAAGGAGGCGCGCATCAGCGTGTACTCGTCCAGGGAGGCGGAGGAGAGCTGCGGCGGGGGGGGCCTCTGCCGGCACGGGGTGGTCAGCGAGTATGTCCGCTTGCGGTGCCCCCGGTCGGCCGCCGGGTCGGGGCAGGGCCGGTAGCAGAGGCGGCCGCTGGGGGGTCTCTCCATCGCCATGTAGCCGTACAGCTCGGTGCCCCCGCCGGCGGCAGCGGGGTCCCGCGCCGGGGGGGTGTCGGCCACCGACTCGGGCGTGTTGCTGCGGTTGCTGGCGGTGGAGGAGGAGGAGAAGGGCCGCAGGTCGCCGCCGGGGCTGGAGCCGTACTCGTCGAAGGACATGAAGCCGGCGTCGCTGGGCGAGCCGGACACCGAGGCGCTGCCGCTGGACGGGCGCTGCGGCTGGTGCGGGTGCGGCGGCTCCGAGCCCAGCCCGCTGCTGGCCGACAGGCTGAGCGGGCTGGCGGCCGAGGGCGGCGAGTGCGAGGCGGGCATGGACATGGAGCGGCTGCCCTGCAGCCCGCCGCCGCCCAGCACCGGCAGCAGCTTCCCCGCCGGCCGCGCTGCTCCCGCTGCCCCTCCGGTACCGCCACCGCTCAGCGTGTGCGAGCGGCTCAGCGGGGTCCGCACGGGGCCGGGGCTCATGGGGCTGCCGGCGGCGGAGCCCACCCGGCAGCCGTCGCCCTCGCTGGCCGTCCGCACCCTGCAGGGCGTGCACTTGGGGCCGGCGGCCAGGCTGTCGGTGCGGGAGCGGCGCAGCAGCCCGGTCTGGCTGGGGGGCAGGTTGACCAGGTGGTGGTGGGGGTGGTGGTGGGGGTGGTGGTGGTGGCGGCGGCCGGGCACGGTGATGGGGTGGGTGGCCGAGGACGGGGCGCAGCCGCCGCCGCCGCCCGCCCCGCCGGAGGAGGAGGAGGAGGAGGACTGGCTCTTGCTGCGGGGCCGGAACTCGGACAGCTCCTTCAGCGCCTTCATGGCCTCCAGGATGGTCTCGTGGATGTTCTGCGCCACCACCGAGTCGTCCGCCTGCATCCACAGCTCGCCGGGCCCGGTGGCGGCCGAGCGCCCCACCTCGATGAAGAAGAAGCTGTCCGAGTGGCCGCAGCGCCGGATGTTCATCAGCTGCAGCGTGACCGCCGGCAGCTCGCAGTTGAGCCGCACGAAGCCGATGGTGCGGGCCGACAGGCACAGCCGGTGCACGCCCGTCAGGTTCTTGCTCTGCCCCAAGCCCTTGGGCTTCAGCGTCACCTGCCAGACCTCCCGGTAGGCGGCGGCGGCCGGCGCCACCAGCCCGTAGCCCAGCTCCTCGCCGCCGGCCGCCAGCGAGGAGGAGGCGGCGGCGGCGGCGGCGCTGCAGGAGGCGGCGAAGGGCGACGGGAGGTGGCGGCGCGGCGAGCCCTGCCCGGCCGCCTTGCCCTCGCTCAGCAGGTCGGTGAGCGCCCGGTACCAGCCCTCCTGCTCCTGCTCGTTCTCGGCCGCCACGGCGAAGTACTCGTCCTTGGTGTAGAGGGCGATCAGGTACTTGTGCTTGGCGTCGGCGCGCTTGTTGATGTTGAGGCACGAGTCCAGGGCGATCACCCGCTTGGGCGCCCCGGACTTGTTCCTCCATTTCTTCTCGCTCTCGTAGTACTCCAGCCGGGCGCCCCCCGCCTCCTCCCCGCCGCCCGGCCCCCGCAGCACGAAGAAGCGCTTGTGGCCGTGCTTCTGCTTGCGCAGGTAGCCGCACTTCCTCACGCCCTGGTTGTTGTTGTTGTTGTTGTTCAGGTTGGGGCCGGGCGGCGAGCCCGAAGGACCCAGCACGGCGGGGCTCGCCATCCCCGGCCCCCAGGCGGCTGCCTGCCTGCGCCGGGCCGGGACGGGCGCCCTCGGCGGGGACACCGCGCTAGGAGGAGGAGGACGAGGAGGAGGAGGCAGCGGCTCCGGCTCCTGCTGCTCTTGCTGCTGCTGCCCCGGCTGAGCTGCCGGCAGCGCTGCTCCTGCTGCTGCTGCTGCTGGTGCCGGCGCTGCGAGCGCTTCCCAGCTCGCCGCGCTGCCGCTGCCGCTGGTGCTGCCTGCGCCGGCGGGAGCGTGGCAGTGAGTAACGCATCGCGCACCGAGTGCCCCAACTAAAGAGCAAAACAACACGTGACCGCCCAGTTACCGAGGCGCTCACACACCGCGCCGGGGGCGGCACCCCGCCGCCGCCGCCGCCGCCCCTCATTGGCCGCCGCGCCGCCAGAGCGACAGCCGCCGCCGCCAATCGCGCGGCGGGGCGGGCGCCGAGCCCAGAGGCGGCGCGCTGCCATTGGCCGCCGGGAGCCTCGCCTCCCCCCGCCCCCGCCGGCGGGCCCCTTCCCGCCCACGGCCCCCGGCTCCCCTCAGGCGCCGCCCGCGGCGGCGGCGGGACCCGGCCCCGCCCCGCCCCCGGAGCGTGCCCGCCTCGGGGACCGTTGCGACCGTTGGCGGGGCGTGAGGGGCAGGGTGGCCGCGGGCTCGCCCCTCCGCACCCCTGAAGCCGCAGCGGGCTGTGGGGGGGCTGCCGGCAGGTGGCGGCGCCCCCGGAGCCGGGCTTCCGGGCGTGTGCGTGTGCCCGCCGCCCCTCCTCCTGCCTCCTCACACACTCAGCCCCTCACACGCGTGTGTGTGTGCGTCAGCCCTCCCCACGCACGCACGCAGAGCGGCGCCCACCTCACGCCCCCCCCTCCCCTCCTTTTTCTCTCCTTCCCTCCTCCGCCCCGTTATCTGCGTGTGGTGGGGAAACGCCGCCCGGAGCGGGGACCGCATATATACATATATATATATATATATATATATATATATATATATTTATATATATATGTGCGATAAATGCAATAAAGTGGGGTTTAACGCCGCGGGGCTCACGCCTTTCCCTAAGTGGGGGTGCCCCCGCCTCTTGTACACGCACGGACAGAGGGGAGGAAAGTGAGGCTGGGGTCACGCAAATTTTAAAAATAAATAAATAAAAGGGGATGGAGGAGGGGGGAGGCAAGCTGCCCGCAGCCTCCTTTGGCAATGAGCAGCTGAGGGAAGGAGGGGGAGAGGCAGGGGGAGACCACCGCGGTGGTGCCTAGCGCTGGGAGGCTGCCATGGAGCGGCTTGGCTGGGAGCTGGCGGGGTTTGGGTTGTGTTTTATTTTTTGGGGAAGCAAGGGGAGAAAGGCAGGAGGTGGGGGGGGCGAGGCCTTGACCTCTCTCCCCGGGGTGCCCGCTGTACGCTGCTGATGCAGCGGGTCACCCTGGGCAAGGTCCTCACCATCTCCCCGCGTCCCAGCCGAAAGCAAGGCGTGCTGACCCCGCTCGCTGTCCTGGCAACGGGCGACGGCTCCCGCGTCTGGAAAATGCGTGGAAGAGGCAGGGAATTGTGAATTTTAGATGACGCGTTGCGATGGCACAGCGGACCTCAGCGCGGAAGGTTTCCCATGGAAAATCAGGCGCAGTGGCTGTGCTACCGCTAGGCTGTCAGCTGCAGGCTTCAGGGGCGTTAGGTGAGCAATTTCTTGCTGCTCCGAGCGAGCTGGGCCCGTAAACGCCATCAGGAGTCATTTGTCTGGAAACCCCTTGCAAATTTGGAAAGATTTTTCCAGACGTTTATGAAATACACTCGGTGACCTTACGCACGCATTCTTACATCTGACATGCTAAAGAAGATGAATATTCATTTGTCTAAATGGTATTTTCATATATGTAAGTCATTACGATACGTTCAATAAACGTTTTGATGTACTGACTAACAGCAGAACTAAGCAAACAATTTGTATGACAGGCATTGAGATAGACTAGCAATCAGGATTGATTTCTATATTGACATTGATATAAAGAGTATCTGTATCATTTAATTTTAGCAGTGGCTGATGCATAACAAGCTTTTTTTTTTTTTTCCCCTAAAATAACATTTTGTTTGTTTTTGTTTTGTTTTTCATGTATAACTGTTTCAAAACACAGGAAGTGGTTCTCAGGTGTGCATAAACTTCAGGTAAAAACAACAACAACAACAACAAAATCACAACTATTGTTGCATGACCGACCCTCTAGAATGAATGACTCTAGTTTACATAGGTGATCTACCTCATTCAGAGTTTGCTTTGAACTCCTCTGAATTGTTTTTCAAAACTATACCCCCTTCTGGAAAGTTTTCCCAGTCATTTCAGTGTAATTACGGGGGCATTTAATTGAAACAAATGGACAAGCACCACTGCTCCATCCCATCTCTCTGCCACAGTTCACTGTCCCTACAGGCTGGCATATCTTATGCATCAGCCATTTCCATGTGTCGTGTGGCATACTAGCTTTAATTTTTTTAATTTCCAATGAGGCAGGCTATGAATTTGGGTGGCTGAAGCATAGCACTTGTTCTCCTGTTCCACTGAGCCATCTCAGGAAGAACACAGGGTGGCAAATAGGGACAGCAGCATCTTCAGTAACTGCAATAGATTTGCCAGAGGATGTTTGCTTAAATCATCTCCAAAGAATAATTCCATCATGATGAAAGAAAAAACAATCTTGTTTTACCTCTCCCATTCCTTTTCTTCTGTCATATCACCCTGCCCCATCTCTGTTTCAACACATTTATCTTCTAGCTTGAAGTCTCTTCTGGGAATGCTTTGCCAATATATGAAGTAGACCAACAAAATACTGCTCATATTAACAACTTTCATGCCTGCTAAACTGTGCTTTTGCCAGCATACCGTGTTCCAGCTCTCTCTTTTTTTTTGTCCTCCAAGGAAAATAAGCTGTGTTAGGTAATGGTCAGACTTATCAAAATGGACTATCTGTGTTAGGGGCATTTGCTCACAGTTATGTCAGTCGTAACATGTTCCTCCTTCCACCCTCAACTGGCAGGGACATGCCAAGAAAGGACTACACCAACCTTGCTTATGAAGCTGTCTTTAGATATACCAAATACAGTTTTGCCAGCACGGAGCCCTACTGATTTCATGCTTCCACTCCTTGAGTATCTGGGGTCCTTATATGTCAAAAGAACACAGGTGATCATTTATTTATAAATGTATTTTGACTCTATGTTTTGGTTACTAAACTATATGGGGAGATGGTAAACAGTGGCCAGCAACTCTGTGATTTGCAGGCAATGAACTTCGCAAGCTGTGAGTGGATTGTGCTTGGGAAGGCTGTTTGCTGGAACAGTAGTTAAATGTTGCCTGCACCTGGTCAGATAAAAGTATTACTTCTAGGGACGTGCAGCTGTTTTTAGGTACGTGCAGAAGCTTGATTCTACAAGCCCAGCACATGCAGGATCCATTTTTTTCAGAGCACCAGGCGCTATGAATATGTAGGTATATTTAAATATTGCTCCAGATCACAGCCAGGTTACTCAAAACCTTCCGAGAGGCAGGATGCAGGAGTTGGTTGAATTTCAGAATTTGTCCCGTGCTTCGTTTTTGTTTGTTCTTAGTCTAAATCTCATTTTGAAATATCTTTCCATTTGAGGATAAGGAGCAAGAGTTGAAAGGGATGTGCTCGATGTTTGGCTTGGCTCTTGCCTTCTACCTGTTGCCAGGATCACAAAGCTGATGGTAGTCAAGCCATGGGAAAAGTGTAGAGAAAGATTACGTGCGTCAGCAACACTTTCTTGTGCTATCAGGAGTACAGTTATCTGTTCCAACAAAATAGAGCGATTTATATTTTGATGTCCTTGAACTTCTACATAAACAGGTGAAGTCAGTTTATTCCCTTGTACATTTGTTTGCATACTTCTGATACAGTGTCATTCTGGTTATACATTTCATAACCTTACCGTGAGAGGACATGAACTGCCATCCACGTCTTTCTCTCTCTCTAACCTTTCTCAGCTCCTTTGAGGGCTAATGTACCATGACCGAGCTACTACCCGGTTGTGAAGCCTGTGTTATTTGGCCGGGAGGACGGGCCATCTCTCCGGGCAGTTTTATAAATCTGTTTGTTGATACTACGCATTCACTAGCATCAGCTACCGGCGTGTGTTACGCCTCTGTAGCAAGAGCAGCTCAGAGGGATCCACCCCCTGAGGTTGGGGCTGCCAATTTTTTTTTTCCTTGTTTCTTTTTCCTATGAAAACGGTTACGGGTGGCTTTGCACGTGAAGCGGAGAGAGTCAGCAACTGTAGGGTCTGAAAATGGTTCTTGCTTGAGTAGGGATTGCTTTTCTGAGAGAATATTGTGCCAGCAGATTTCCAGACAATTCCAGGTTAAATAAATCGGGCTTACAATTATGCAACGCTGTGCATATTCACTAACTCCGAGACTTGTGCTAATTGCATTAAACACACACTGAAACAACGGGAATGTTTGCTTGTCCATTCCAGCGTGGGAGGGGATAAAGAAAACGGAGGGGAATCCGGGGCATGCCTTATTTCCACCTTATTTCTTTTCGGCAAGTGCCGCCTTGGGTGCTTCCCTGCGCAGAGATCGCTCCCATCTCAGCGCTCGCCTTGCCAGAGGAAAGTTTGGAGCAGCCGTGTTTCGGAGCAAGCATCGAGCCAGGAGACCGTTCTTCTTCCCCAGACAGGTGCACCCAAAAAATGCCGCTCAGGGAGCCCCCACGGCTTCACCAGCGGCTCCCGGGGGGGCTCCCGGGGGTGTCCCGGGGCCCGTCGCGGGTGCGTGCTGCCCCCCGCTGGCTGCGGAGGGACTGCGGGCGGGCACCCCGCGGGTGGAGGAGAGATGCTCCGGGGGGGAAGGCAGCCTTCTGGAGCTACCTGGAGGCTAAACAATGCTGGTTTATTATTAGTATTATTATTTTAAAGAAAAAAAGCTTGATAGAACATCACTGATCATGTTTTAGGAAGAAGGTTCGTGAAGCGGTAGGAGCAAATATTTGCAAACAGTAGTTGAATCCTATACCACTCTTGCACAGGAGAAGAACATGCACATATCTAAGACTCGTTGGAAACAATACCCTTTTTTTTTTCTTTTCCTTTTTTTTTTTTTTTTTTTCTTTCCTTTTTTCCCAAGAGGTTTTCTATGTACTCTGCTGAGCTGCAGGGATAGCCGGGATCTAGGGTTTTTCAGGTTATTTCTGTTCAAGAAGAGCCTAATGATAGAATTCACTATTCCTTTCATGCAATATTTACAGAAAATTCACTCAAGCATGATGGGACTCTGGCAGAACAGTTTTTGTTTTGTTCGGTTTGGTTTGGTTTCTGGTCTGCTTTTTTTTTAAATCCTTTCTTTCCAGGTAGCTTCTGTTTGAAAGTCCGCTCATTTGCTTCCTTCCCAAGTCAGGTTACTCTGGCCTCTGTCTGTTTGTTTCCTACAGCTTTGGGAGGCTGTTCCCCAGCAAAACAATCCCAGGCATTCAGCTTTCCCCTCTACCCTACAATTCAGTTGGCTATTTGTCTTTGTTTCAGATGGCCTTTGCATCTGCTTTAGGTACTAACCCTTTTTTTTCCTCTTTTTGTTGTTGTTGTTTTGCTTTTAACTTCAGAAGGGAGCCTAACTTCCTCAGTCATTTATCTTAACACCAGGATAATTTTCCTAGCACCGGGGGTAATGGAGTCCTGGGGTAGATTGTCAAGGGATTTTTATAGAGTCCCCATCACTGGAGCATTTTAAGCTACGCAAATATTTATCAGGAGTGACACTAGTACAGTTGTCCTGACTCAGGGCAGTGTGATAGTCTAGATGATCTCATGTTTACTCCCCGTCCTATTTTATTGGATTTCTATGATATATACACCTTATAAATAGCCCCAGGTTTATTACTACTAAAAGGGAAAAAACCAGCCTTCTCTCTTTTTTGTATGTTTTTTTCTTGTTCTGCCTACTTATTTGATGGTGCAAAATAAAGAGCATAAAACTATGAGTTATTGTGATTCTGAATTGTCCCCTTACCCTTACTGTTTGGAATATGCTATCGATGCAATTCTTACTCATGCAAAGCATTTGCTGGCTTAATTTGTGCACACACGAGCGCCAGGGAGATAAAGAGACATTTGCAGAAATATAGTCACTACAAAACCTTGCCTGCTTCTTTCAGTGTACCCCTTCAGTGGAAGTTTTATGTGAATAAAATGAGGAAGGCTTGCCCTCGGAATGGACTGGCTGCTTTCAAGGAGTGTTATCATCTATCTGCATTATTTAGACAGCTCTGGGAAACTCAGCGGAGCCCCAGGCTCCCATTGTGTTAGACATTGTGTAGATGAGTAATTAATGGTGGGCCTCCTTCTGTTTTGTTTAATGTATATATTGTATGTATACAATGAATTGAGGAAGATTGCCGACGTGGGGAGTCAAATGGGAAAGGCGATTCTGCAGCCCCATAAACGGTATGGCTGACAAGGAGAAGCTTCAGCCTGCCAGTTGCCTAACTGATGGACACTGCAGGCATGCTCAGGATTTAAAGAAGAACTGAAAAGTGCCAACCTGACAAATTCTGGTGTGCTCAGATGCATGAAGAAAGCACAAAAGGCAGCACGTGTGCTGAAGGAAAAGGTGGAATATCTTTTTCAATTTTTTTTTTCCATATTTTCTCAGCTATGCAGTTTAGAACCAGCTAATTAATTTCAGAAAGATTAAGCACCCGAGCAAAATAAGTCTGAAACTATGACACTAGAAATTTATGTAGTTTCTTGTGCCTACACCAGAGGTTGAATAAAACCTTCTCCCAGGCGGTGGGCTTGATGGCGAGAACACCACAGCCACTGTTGCAGACTCTGGATGGCTGGATGGTGGGGCAGGACAAAGAGGAGGGGTTATCTCCAAGATCCTTGTAATAGCAAGCACTGCCATGCTTGGGGGCAATTTATATGTCTAAATAATAAGTCACTACAATAATTAGTATCAAGTAATTTCCACACACACACACACAAAAAAAAGATGTCATGTGTGGTCTGTTGAGTGCTCATGGACACAGAACAAAACGGTCACTTTATGATAATAAAATATTCATGTGAACATTATATTTTCATTAGTGGAGTGGGAGACTGCAAAATCAAATACAAGTGAAGAGTGTGCTTTCAGTTAAACTGCTGATTTTGCAAAGGGAATTAGACAGCATTAACAACAGGAGAGTATGAGGTAATCATGGCAAATGAACATGTTTTTAATTTCATCTCTTGTATTTAATCATACAATACGAAAATGTTTCTGGGTGCCCCACTTCATTCCTACACGCTTCTGTTTTTTTCTGTTTTTGTCTTTCAGTTCTATTCCTCACTGTGTTATTTTCTCCCAAGTGTCTTACATCAGTAAAGGAGGTTTGGAATATTTTCCCCCAAACCCACAGGGAATGGGAAATGTCCATTTGATTACTCTTCCATCTATTCAGACCATCTAATAAGGAGAGGTAAGCTGCATATAGGAAGTTCAGAATACATCTGAGTTTAGAAATTCACTTATTTCTGTGATACGATGGGGGACTGTAATCGTTTTTGGCTAAGGAATTGCTGACTTTGTGAAATCTTTCAAGGCTACGGAAGTAGATTTTTTAAAGGTGAATAACTCCAAAGCCAGATGTTGCCGGTGTTGCACTCGTCTCTAGAAAGCAGCTGTCATGGCTGGGGATCAGTCAGCCAAGACCCGGTGCACCACCTCCTAGCGACCCCAGCAAAAAAAACTCTTCCTACAGCTGGAGCTGTACAAGGACCTGGCGGAAGCCTCGGAAACACAGCCTCCCAGGTATCTTTTTCTCACACCTTCCAGGGAGCTGAAAGGGCCTTTCATTTCTGGTACAAAACGTTCTGGGTTTGTTTGCTAACAAAAACTTCTTTTGTCCCAACTGACTCGGACCTGACGGAAGGTCCTTGGATAGTGCAGCAGCTTGGCCTTTGTTTTACCTTTCCCAGCTGATGTATCTGCCCCGTAGCTTCCTGTGCAAAGCTGCCCTGGGATAGTGTTCCTCTTGGTAACCACGGGACCTTTTTTTCTTTGTTTAGAAAGGCGTCAGAACAGCAAATGTGCTAAACATCTAACTGCATCACAGTGGTATAAATTACACAGACGCGAGGTATCGATTGTGAAAAGATCAGATAGTTTTAAAGTCAGTGGATGGCTGTCAAGTTGTTAATTGAACATTTGCTGAAAAATGCCTGTGGGTAAGTGATCTAGATACTCTTGCAGGATTATCAAGTTTAAAAACAACAGTTGTCTGCCACTCTCCTGCCTTGGCTACATTTAAAGAAATACCAGCAAGTTGAAAATCGCAATCCCCAAAACATTCACACTCAGACATCCTTACATTACTAATCCTTTAGACTGATGATACTGAAATAATTTTGCAACCCAATTTAATGACTTGCTGATTTTAGTTACTTTTTTACTTTCAGTTAGGAAAAAGCAGATTGTCGAGTTTCTCACTTCTGAAGGCTGTCTTTAATAATAATAATAATTAATTTCAATTTGCTCTTTCCATGTGCAGGTTCAACTTTGTAACTATGCTGCATACACACATCAAATTTACATATTACTTTAAAGAAATATCTTGCCTCCAGTTGGACTCAATAATTTTAAAAAATCTTAAAGTATTCCATTTTAATTGTTTCAGTAGGACTCAGGAACACACAATTGATGAGGTTCCCTTCTTTTTGAAAACAAGCCAACACGATTGACAATATTTTGTCTCACATTAATTAGCTCCAGTAAATTAATTTCTGTCCCTTTTTATGAATAAGCTCAGGAGAACACACTTTTTAGTGCTGTACAGACTCGGGGTACTTTACATAAATTGCAGCAGCTCTGCTCTGCATGTCCACGAGTGATGTTACAGCTGTTGAAAACCATCACAGTCCACATGACCTCTTTTCTCTCAACAAGCACATTGATTTTCTTGAACAAATTTTATACTTTCTCCTTAGGTCTCATGAGTCAGTTATAAATAGATATTCATAATTCAAGTTGTATCTGTTACAGCAACATGGGTTTCAAAGCAAACTGTTGGGGGTTTGGTGATCTGATGTCCTCCATGGCACAAACAACTTGTCATTGAACTACAGGATAATATTTAAGTCTTCCTATGCAGACCTCAAGTGGCCATTAAGTTATATCCATAAGTGAAGAGATTCTATAAGCTCAGCTGGACTGAATCCTCCTGTATGTCTGGTGAGGTCAAATTCATCTCAGCTATCTAAAAGTCAGATGGCTAATGCATTTTAACCTCTAGAGTTCCTCAAAATGTGGTGAAGGGAGAGTCATTCATCCATTCTACTGGTAGATCTGAAGCTTTATAGTGAGTATATTCACAGCATAGTGAGTCTGGATTTATATTACTGTTAATATTGGAGGATATAATCTGTAGCTACATAATGTAGGTATTGGTTGTACAATTGCAACTACTAATTTATCTCAATTTACAAAGAGTTACAACATTAACTTTGTACGAGGAAGTTTATGCCTAGTCAGATACCATCCACTGTCAGTGCTCAGCTCTATGCCAGGCTGGGCATCTTTGATGATTCTATACGCAGCTTGAAACCCTCATGCCATTGTGGACTTGATACTCTGTGCTCTGCTCATGTAACAAAAGCATTCAACTTATGTTAAAAGAAATGTTCAAGATATGCTTTATATTGCTTCTGTCCATTTGTGTTCAGCTCTGGTATTAATGATCACAAACTGACAGCCTAAAATAGGCATGACACATTTCCATCAGAAAATAAACGTCTCTTTCCGCTTGCTGTAAAGGGACTCTGAAGAACTAACTTACACTTGCCCCCTTCCTTTTAGATGGCTAAAAGAAATACATGCATTTGTTTGCTCGCCTGTGTGGATACAATGTGACCAGTTTGTAATTTATCAGAAACAAAACTGAAAACTTCAGGAAACATTTTAGGCATTATGAGGCCAAACCCTAACAATTTTGCTGAAAATCAGAAAACTGGAAGACATCTGTACTTTAAAGTTGTTCATTGCTCTCCAAGTGCTGTGCAACAGCTGTGGGACAGATGCTTAGCCAGCAAGGGAAGCCAGAGAGGAGCGAAATGAAGACATTTCGTTTTTTCCCTCTCCCTCCTCACAAACTGTTTGTTGATGATAGAGAAAGAAGGAAGGCACCAGCTGTTGGGTCATTGTTCTAGAAAGGGCAGAATTACAGGCTGTTTAGAAGGGGGGATTAAAAACAGAAGCCAGAAGTGTCTTTAGTACAGTGGTGAAGATGCTGAGAGGCAGGGATAGTATTCCAGCCATAGGTTCATTGGTGCTTTATTCAGAGGTAACCTGTCCATTTGTATCCATTTTCATCTATACTGATCTTCATTCCTGTGGAATCATAGGAATGATGGTGATTATTAGATTAGGTGATTTTTGGCTCCTGCTGCCTCCCAGCCCTGATATTAATCCTGCCCCTCTCTGTTCCCAGTCTGTCTCATGCATTAACCATGAGATTTCTACATTTGCTCTTGCCTGACCCTTGTCTCCATTTGGCCCACATCTCACACGGATTTGTTGCACAGTCCTCTGCTCCATGAACTGATGTGCTAGACACAGCTGATGGAAAACACCCTAATTTTACTGATCAGATACTGGATCACATGTCAGGTCAGAGAGGACTGGCTGCAGAAACTTAATGCAGTGAGTGACTTTGCATGCTCAGGCATATGGGGATATGTTCCTATTGCAGGGCAGCATGAAGGCTCTTAACACCACCCAATGCACCTTTCCGATTCCTCATCACATTACCAGACATCGCTACTATTTTATCCACTGGCACTGAGGAATACCAACAGATACGTATCTCCCCACTTATTTCTCCTCATCTTCACTTCTGCTTCCCTACAGCAGCCTACCTAACACTACCAGATTGGCAAATCCCAGGGACCTTCAGCATCCCAAGCTGGAACTTGAGGTTTGTCTCCGTATAGAAACGAGACCTAAATATCGAGTGGCCCCTTTTCCTGCTCTCTAGTTTCCATCTGAAACCCTGACTGTGGAGAATGGGCAATATTGAGAGATGAGGGTCCTCGACCAGCTGCATACACTCTGCCAAATGTGTGACATATCTTCACAAGTTAGCTTGAAACTGTCTTTTTATGTGCTTTCTCCTTTCCAAACCAAAAAGTAGGGTGAGACCTACAGCAATTCTTTAACCTCTTTCCCCTTCAAAGTGTTCCAGAAATGCAGAAAGCAGAGAAAGCATTTCTCTGATGCTCCTGGAGAAGGGAGACAGGGAGGACAGGTGGGTCTGTCTTCTCATGACAATGATGACTGCCCTGGAAGGGACCAGGGGACTTTTCTACCTCTATGCAGCAAAACTCTGGGGACCAGGAGACAGGAAAATAAGCAGGAAACTGTCATGTCTCCCATTAAACATCTCAAACACTTCA
Organism: Anas platyrhynchos; assembly: GCF_047663525.1. Classification (NCBI taxonomy): domain Eukaryota; kingdom Metazoa; phylum Chordata; class Aves; order Anseriformes; family Anatidae; genus Anas; species Anas platyrhynchos. Next base: position 146,057,793 of record NC_092587.1, read on the forward strand.
GCGCTGTCTAGAGCTTATTGATTCCCTCTGAGACTTGCTTTATGCTTACTAAATATCAAAAAGCTTTAAAACAGACAAGCAAGCAAACAAACAAAACCAAAAAAGCCACCACAAAAGGTAGCAAAGCTGTGCAATCTTATTTACAAATAATGTAGCCAAAGTCTCCTTTCTCAAAACAAAACAAAACAAAAACACAAAACAAAACAAAACAAAACAAAAAAAACAGCAAGGAAATACTCCCTCCTGTTCTGTTACTTACATATGCAGATGTACATAACCCCTGTTAACCATTTCTTCTTCCACTGTGTTTGCAGTGTATCCCAAAGAAACTGCTCTGTTCATATATTTCAAAGCAGAGTAAAATGTGGCAGTTGAGTGGTAGCTTTCACTGTTTCTGCCTTTCTCTATGGAGAGCTTAATTTGGTCTGAACATCGTCCTATTACAAGGTCATCTCTGATCCCTTCCAGAGTAATCACATTAACCAAGTTCATGTCATTTTACACTAAAAAGTTGACTATCAACCATTGCCCTCCCATTTTTTCAGACATTACACTCCTCAGACCTGCAAGTGCAATCTATGTCCTCCTCTCCAAATATATAGCCTTTAATTGGTGTTATTAGTATCCGTATTGTTTCTCAGCTGGAAATTCATCTTAGATTACTTCCTGCTTGTAATCTCTCCTCATAATTTCTCTCTTGATCACTGCATTGGTGATACTTGGTAGGTTTTCATTAACAATTACATGTTGAATGTCCACATTATGCAGTTTAATCTCATTTAGTAAATATCTTCTTGATTTTGCTCTGATGTTAATATTTTAATCAGGATGTTATTCAATATCAATGCTTCACTTGAGTCTGAAAGCCATTATTTTGTCAGCATATTTACCTTTATTAAACAAATAAAATAATCAAAATTCTGACCTCATAAAAATACTATTCCATTTATTTAACTTAACCCGTTTTGCATAAAGTCATGCTGACTGGCAGTGATTATGTTACCATGTCTTGTTTCCTTATGGATAGAGTCCGATATCAGCTGTTCCATTCTTCCACACGGAACCAAGGTCAAGTTAACTCATCTACAATTACCCTGTTTACACTTTTGAAATATCTGCACAGCATGAGATATTCTAGGCCCCTTGGACTTCTCCAGTATGCCAAGACTTTTTGACAGAAAGCACAAGTACAAGATTCCTTTTAAAAGCTTTAAATCAAGTTATCCTGTCCTGCCAATCGAAAAAGTTAATAGATGCTCTTTACCATCCACTTAAAGGAATGTCAGAATAGATGTCATTTTAGCCATACAGACTCTATTTTCATTTCTAAGTACAAATCAAAAATATTCACTGAATGTGTCTTTCTTTTCTACAGCTAGCAATGGAACTGTGTCATCTCTAGGGTTTCTTTTGTCCTGATAGTCCTACATGAAGCACAGACATGTTCTTATTATTTTTATCCCTATATTTGCCTAGATGTAGTTTGCATAATGCTATACTGCATTTATTAATGTATGACATTTATTAATTTATGTGTCTGTTGGCTTTCAGTTGCTTTCTTAACTACACTTGTTACCTATAATTGTCTTTCAACCATTCTATTAGTATGTGTACATACACACATGTACATGCATATATACACACACTGTTGTCTTGTTCTGTGCAGTAATTATCGTACACATATGAATGAACACTGAATTCTGTGTGCACATCTTTAATCAGATCACTGCCATGTATTTCTTGGCAAGTGCTAGTTTCAAGTTTAGCATCCAATTGCTTTTGTAAGTCAGAATGAAGGACAACACAGTATTACAACATGTTCTTCTTTGTGACAGAAATTTCAAGGTACAAGTTTTAGAATATCTAGGGCATTGTAGGGAATGTGGAACAAGAGCTTGAGCACATATTATTATATTAGAAACCTTTTTGTAGAGGCGACATTTCTTTCTTTATAGATATTTGTTCTTGACTACAACAGTTACATGGGGTGGAAATCATCTCACCTTACTTGATAACTAAATAACCACACCTAAACTAGTCATTCCCTTGGGTGACCATGCCTCTTTCCACAGAGAAAAATAGATATTTTAGAGCTCAACTAATCTGACCTATTTTGGATGTTTACATGACAATGGAATGAATCATGGCTTAAAGTGTGCCCCCCCCCAAAAAAAAAATAATAAAGGGAGACCAGGATGATTAGTCCTGATTTCGTTCTCTGCATTTCACACATATACATCTGATCATCCATATTGCAGGTGTTTTTTTTTTTCCTCACTGAAACTATTGTTATATAATCATGAGGAAAATTTGAACAAACAACTGCACCTGTGCATATTCAAGCTACCAAAAATTACTTAAAAGAATAGCTTTTCTTTACAAAAATTACAAAGTGGACTAGGATTGTGAGTTTTTTATTATTTTAGTTAAATTTTATGAAAGCACTTAAAGTTCTTAACTAAACAGCTTTGCACTTAAGTAATGATTATAAATATATACTACTGATCTTTAAAGTTACTGTATGCCAAACAAATAATACTAAACAAATTAAGAAAGCATTTTCTATTTCAAATAACAATTAAATTCATTCAATTTTTACTTTACTTAAATGTTACTTTTTTACAGTTTTTTAGGTTCTAAAATGTGTTTAAAATTTAAATTTTAAACACTTGACTACACAAACATTTTAATAACTACAGAGATTTTAAGTAGTTTTTACCTTTCTACCTGTTTATTTAACAGATGACTATACTGACCTACAGGTATTAGAAAAGAAAGCTTCCGGCAAAGATAATACTCTATTTTGGAATGGATATTGAGCAATTAAGGAAAGAGCAATATTTTATTATTCTTGGCACAGAGGATATTTCTTGGGCAATGACAACCTGTTCCTTTCTATCTTTCCCACCCATGCCACATTGCCGCAACTGTGGCCACAGATGCCTGCACTGGATGAACACCTGTCCAATCTATGCAAGAAGGAAAGGAAATCAAGGGATGGCATGTTCACTGATTTTATGTACACAACTCAACTGTGATAAAAAGATGGAAGAAAGTTAAATTTAGCATGGTTAAGAGGAGAGAGGAGAAGAAAAATGGCTGTGGACTTCAGGAACAGCCTTTGCAGGAGACAGAGCACTGTCTAAATACACTTTTTTTTCAAAGGCTAACCACCACTTTCTGTGTCCGTCAGCCTTTCTCTAACAATGCATCTACTGCAGTGAGCTGAAAGAACCTTACAAAGTTCAACAAGGGGAAGGGCAGAGTCCTGCACCTGTGGAGGAACAACCTCAGGCACCAGGACATGCAGAAGGCCACCCAGCTGGAAAGCAGCTCTGCTGAGAAGGATCAACTTGGGGTCCTAGATAACATCAGCCAGCTATGTGCACTCATGGCAAAGAAAGTCAACAGCCTCCCGGGCTGCATTAGCCAAAGTGTTGCCTTCAAGTCAAGAGAGGTGATCCTTCCCCTCAGTGTTGGCAAGGCCACACCTGCAGTACTAGGTCCAGTTCTGGGCTCCCCAGTAAACGCAATGCATGGACATACTGGAAAGAGTCCACCGTAGGTCCACCAATACAATAAAGGTACTGGAGCACCTCTCCTGTGAGAAAAGGCCAAGATAGGTAGGACTGTTTGGCCTGTAGAAGAGGCTCAGGTTGAATCTGTCAATGTCTGTAAATACCTGAAGGGAGGGTACAGAGAAGGCAGAGCCAGGCTTTTTCAAGAGGTGCCCAGTGCCAGGACAAGAGGCAAAGGGCACAACCTGGTACACAAGAGGCTCCCTCTGAACACCAGGCAGCACTTCTGATGGAGCACTGGAACAAGTTGCCTTGGAGATCTTCTGGAACAAGATCCTTGGAGATCTTGAAAAGCTGCCTGGACATGGTCCTGGGCACCCTGTAAATCTCTGACGTGGAAGCTTTTTACACCAGTTTGCAGGTACAAGTTTGTCCTTTCACATTCCATATTGCAAAGCAATAAATAAATGTGCATAGTGTGAGATACCATAAGCACACTTATCTACGCAAAGACATAGGTTCTTTCTATAGTTCCACAGAATATTTCTCCCTTTTCTCTTGCCCTTAACTACCTTACAACTTCTGAAATGATTTTCATACCGCAGCTCTACAACATAAAAAGCTTTGCAGAACTCAATAAAATCCTTATGTGATATATTAAAACCCTTTCTATATACAAATGTCATGACTTCTGCCCCAAGAGGGTATTCATTTTATTCAAAAATCTGCTTTCATTTCATATTTGAATTGTAGGACATCTCTGGCTGTTGCCTTCCTGACCGGATGGAGAAGTGCACTGTCACTACTTTTTCTACTATTCAAAATGTCTCGGTGTTTTCCTGTTCACTTTGCTCTAAAATAATCTGCGTAACATAAAGGAAATAATTCTTATGTGAGGTAAACATTGTCTATCCAAGATCAAGTTTTTCAGTGTTGTAAATGCACAGTCAAAAGTAGGTTTCAAATAATTGAGCCTTTCTTTAGTTCAGCATCCAGTGAAAGGCTTAATAAACGGGGGAAAGATGGGACTATGAGCATACTAAGTCTACCAGATAGACAAGAATAATCACAGCACTTCCAATTTCTATATTTGCCCTTAAAGGAAAAAAAAAAAAAAAAAGGCATTAAGTAGCCCAGTGTTTCTAAAAATGTAGGTTTCTTGGACATATCCATCACATCATTCTAATATTAGCAAGTCTCCTGCGGTGATCATCTGTCTTTGTGACACTATAGAAAAATCCTGCCTTCTGTTAGGTATGATCTGAAGTGAGAATAGCCACAGTGGTCATATTAATGTCCTAAACATAATTAGCTAATTCCAAATGTTGACATTCATCAATAAATGCCTGTGCATTGCCAACTCATATAAATTTCTTAGTTGTTGCACATAACTCTTTCACAGTAATCCTGACCTTTTTTTTTTTTTTTTTTTTTTTCCTGTGGATTTATCTCCACAGAAATGATTACCAAATGAGAATGGTGAGACTTCAGATGAAAATGGATGATTATATTTCACTGTGCCAAGAGAAATTCTTATGACATGTTCCACTCTTAGAGTTGTAGGGCAATTTCTCCATTTAAGGCTCTTGAAAGTTAATATCCTCAAACCCTGTTGAAATTGCTGGCTGTCCCTGCTCTGCATCACCATTGAGCCTCACCATTTCATGCATTAGTTTAGTCAGATTAGTTTACTTCAGTCTCTGCTCAGTTTCAGCTATGCACGTGTCCCTGTCCCTAAAGATATACAAATAGCACCAGGAACATCCTAGTGGTCTTCAGTGCTTCTTGCCCGGTGCCCAACAAATGCAAGCAAAATGCAAATGCAGCTCACTTCTAGCATTGCGATGAAATGAGAGAAATCGTGGGAAATACTTCATTAGCTTCTGGTGGGATCTTTCACAATGAGCAGCATGGAAAAAAACAGAAGGGCAAAGCAATAAACTGTGGAATCTTCCAAGAATGCAAAGCAGCAGTGTTGTAAGAGCAGTGGAGACACAGCTATTCCAGAGCACTGTGTAGACATGACTATTCCAAACGCAAATTGCATCACCGAGGATAACGAAACCCTCTGGACATACTGCTCCCTGTTTCAGAGGACTTATCGTAGATGCAGATGTCCAAAGCAAATTTCAATTGCATGTAGAATCGAGGTCCTTTTGATAAATCTTGTGCTCTGCATTATGCGGAAGATGAACTACAGAATTGCTTCTGAGGGAATGGAAAAGGAGATTTTAGAGACTAAGACTTTGCTACTAAAATGATATGATATTTTTGCATTTAAATCACTGATAGATATGCTAAACTGGAAATACAGCCAAGTGCTGGATACTTTAATTTTGCCACAAGGTTCATTCAGCAAGGTCAGCCCTGTCCTCTTGCCTGGGATTGACCTTGGAAAATTGACCTCGATACAAAATTAAAGCACCTTATCTTCACTGTGGTTTTACCACAGGAGAGCTGACGCACGTTGGTTTCTCTGAGGTTGAAAAAAATAAATGAGTTAATCTTTTTAGTGGTGGAGAAAAGTCCAAATCAATAGACCCCTCTCCATTATGATATCTCTGCAAAACCATGGGTTACCTATGTTCTTCTGTGTGCTAACTGTGCATTAGAATATGATCAGTAGCCACCCTATGGACACAGCATTACAGTCGTCTGGCTGGTGGTAGCTGTATGTACATGTAGGACTAGTCTTGATAGTGACAGTATAAAATGAGCTGTAATATTTTAAACAGACAGAGGCTGGCGTAACAAGTAACCTTGGCAGTCATACAGATGACCAGTGAGGTGCTTTCTCTTGCATCCTTCTGATACCAATGGAAGCCGAAGGGGAAACCCACTTATTGTGGCACCCACTTGTTGTGGTACAGCCTATTTTGTGCTTTTGCCCTGGTGTATGTTACATAGGGAAAGCATTTTACTTGCTTATACAGACTATCCCTGTCTTAAGAGTGCTCACTGGGAAGGCTATTCTGGTAAATCCTTCCTGGTGTGGATTTGGCTCTAATTTTTAACCAGTGGAAACTTTCATGTATATACTCCTATGACAGTATAAGAATGATTTTTCTGATTTATCTTGAATATATTACTGACAGGTTAAAAATGATAACCATCCTCCTATACCAGGAAGGTACAAAACAGAGAGAGGCACTACAGTGACTATCATGGCTTCAAAGCTAATTAAATTTACCTCAGTGCAGCTTTCCCCCACAGACAAACCCAGAAGTGCCAACCCCATCAAGCATTGCCTCACTCACCTCCCTGACCTATCTTTAAAACTAGAAAAAAGCTGATCAGCTCCTCTCCATTTCAATTTTGTGCTCCCCAGACTGAAGATCTTTTTAAGTCCTAGCTCCTGGCACAATGCCTTCTAGTCACTGGTCAGATTCAGCAGTGCCAGCTGCTAGCAGAAAATCCTACTATTCAAGGGATGACCTTATGTGCTCCAAACGTTGCTTTCTCATTCTGCTTAAATCATTTCTTCATGTTCAGCGCTTGCACTGACACCGTGATGTAGGCAGATAGGTTGCAAGCTTTCTGGTGCAAAAGTTATTATGCAAAAGATAAGAGAATTTGTATTTTTAGTTCAACGTGATAGTCTTTTTACTAAAAGAAATTAACAAAAGTTCACAGAGAGCACACAGATTTTATTTTGAAATCAGTGCCACAGTATCTATCCCTGATTCCCTTATGAAAGATCCACTGTAAAGCCCTGTAATGCCTTGTGAATAATTTTAGTGATTCACTCCCATGCAAATCTCTTATTTTCCAATGCAAATATTGCATAAGGGTAGCACAGTACTCTTAAACATGAACAAGACATAAACCAATTTCATTCAGATTATGTTTGTGTCATAAATAAGGCTCTGTATCCACTCAGTTCAAATCGGCCTCCTTAAGCAGGCTTGCACTCGTTAAATCCTGTCTATGACCTCAGGCAGCCTGCTCTAAATGCATGACTCTTGCATGTGAAGAGAGGAGCTTGGAAAATAACACTGAACTGAGCTAAGGCTAAATCTATTTGGATTCATTACATCTATGGCTGGACCGTCTTTGTACATAACACTTATTTACATACATTTCAAGAACATTTCATTTTGCATATGGAAAACAGAATCATGAGAATATGAAAAACTCATTCAAGTTTAGGTGACCCCAAGTCACCAAAAAATGCCTGATTACCCCTTCATACTTTGCAGAAAATAGTCAGTGCATGCCTACCAAAATCACTACATTCCTTCTGTCCTTTTTTTTTTTTTCACACCACTCGTTTTCAGTTTTCTACTCATCCTACTAGCTCAAGTGGATTTTATACATGCAGTTCTCTCTGTGTGTGCATGTCTGAAATGACTGCTATCACTGAGTGATAAGCCAGCATCCAGGCATATCTGGATGCATTTTTTTAAAGAACTTTAAGAATGTTCCAGCAGCATGAAGCATGGGAAAGTAAAAAAAAAAAAAATAATAATAATAAAAAAATACATATAGGAAGGTGACTGTTTTTAAACATATACCTTCAGATATTTTTCCTCACTTAAAGCAGACCTGTATGAAGTTTACAGTTTTTCAAGATGTTAAAGTGGTTTAGCTCCGGTTTGAAAAAGTTCAGTTCTGTCAGCTGTTTAATTTTTAAATAGTTTTGTTTGTTTGTTTGTTTGTTTGTTTGTTTGTTTTTCCCCCCTGTATTAGGGTTTGCTTAGTAGCCTTAGTAAGGTGCTACAGCTAGAAATCTTCTGTGGTTGTGCTGCAACAATTAAGGCATTTGACTCATGCTCACACAGGACTCTGACTCAGGAGCAGGAATGGCTTAAGCTGGCATGGCTGTAATGCTCCCTGCTCACAGTCATCTATTTTGGTATAGCTTTCTCCTCTCTTTCAAGTTTACTATCTCCACTGCAAAAAGGGCTAGACCTCTTGGGAAGCAGCCATGCAAACAAAGGTTTTTGACCTGTCAAAATAACCCAGCACTGATGCCTGGTCTTTAATTCATAGCCATTAGCAACATCGTTCAGAATTTAGTAATCCCCGCAGTAAAGGTGGGAAAGGAGAACTGTAGCTGGGAATTGCTCCATCTTGCCCAAGGTTGGTCACCCTTGCTCCCCAGTTAAAAACCTTAGTTTGTGAACACGTATCCTTTTCCGAGTCTGTCTGTGGTGTCAGAAATTAATATCATCCATAGCCACGTACTGGCAGGATATGTTAACCAAGCCAGTTTTACCTAAGAAAGATTAAAGGAGAATGGGAGAAAACAGAGAGGTGCCTCCCCTGAAAGGATACTGAGGATCTAGGAGATTAAAACATTATCAGTGTGCTGCTGTTTGCAAAACAAAGTCCATTAAAAGCAGTGTCATGACCTGTGCAACAACTACTCAGACAGAAAACCACCTCCCAGACAAGAGTCAAGTGGATCAAATACAAGTCCACATGTTACCATATCAAGTCCCAAACCTGACAGTTTATTTTAAGCTCACCTCTGTCAAAAACTGACACTGAGATACTCAACTCTGCTGCAAAGTGTCTGGGTGTTCTGTACTGCCATTCTCCTGAGGAGGTTATCATCTTGGTCAGAGAGAAAATGAAATGTGAAGGACCAAATAGCTACAGGTGATAACATTTTTTAATACTGCAGTTCACTTGCCATTCCTCTAGATATTTAGTGGCAAGAACAGAACCAAAGGACATGACATGAGGTCCTAAATCCCATTATACAGCTGGTGTGCAAGCTCCACTCTCCAGTTTTGCTTTAGGGTTTCAGGTTGTACCTACACTGGTGCAGATAAACCAGTTTAAATGATCTTGGCCTAAGGGTTGACACCCACTGAAACAAAGAGGGAATATTTTGCCAAGTTTAATAGGTATACTATTTGGCTCTAACTGTAACTTCAGACAAGCCAAAATGGATTTGTAGTCTAAAATTATGAGTAAATTGGCAACTCAGGAAGAACATCCTAATGGGAAAGGTAATATATGAACAGGATGGATTAAATTGCCAATGAAGAGGAACTAGATGAAAGCCTTCAGAAAATGTCAGTTTTAATTTTGTTCTGCCTCTTATTTTTCAGCAATTTACCACAAAATAGACCTTTTACAACACTGGTCTTATGAGAACATGCCAACCTTCTCAGAAGAAGGATTCATTAGAGCTATTTTTCTGGTAAGGCCCAGAAAAAGAAAGACAGAGTGGGTAAGAAAATACATGTGATCTCTGGAGGCATGAGTCGCCTACCATGTGAAGGCAATTTGATTGTCCAGGTCACCACACATACCATTTGTTTGCCACATGAAATGCTGGAGACCAAGCCACAGGCTCTTTAATGCTAACTTAAATCTCTGGAAGAGAGTTGAGCAAAAGGCTATTTTACTTGTGAGCAACAGCAAGCCAACTTCCTAAGCATGCCTTGAAGTAGGGTACCACCAGGAAACGTGGTGATTCGTGCTGGCATGATTTCAGAAGGTAGCGCCCCCAGCCCTCTTCTGCAGCTCTCTGGGGAGGTTACCATGCTTACAACACAACCAGGGTGTTTGTTTCTCAGCCACACCAGCCCATGGCCCAGCACATTACATTTAACTGGAACTGATGGATGTTTAAGGCAGTACACCAAGTCTGAGACTGTGGCAGCTGAAGGTCAGGCATAGTTCCTGTTCTGTCAGGTGACAAAGGATGAAAATTTCTTTCCAAGAAGCAGAGCAGCCAACAGGAGCAATATACTTTTCTAAGTTGCCCTAACTGTGTTCATTTTAAAGCATTCTTTTATTTGCTCCTATTTTGCATTGTCGGTTGATGTCACTTACCTTTTCCCAGTAATACTGTGCAAACACAGCTACCTCTGTGGTGCTTTGCGTGGCCATACAAGGCCAGAAGGTGGGTCTGGTACTCTACCATCATCGTAAATATAGCGATGTGAAGCTGTGCAGTCTGAAACATAGACACAGGCTATGTCTTCACTAACAACTCACATTAATACCTTCCTCCCAAGGAATCAGTCGATACAATGTTAAGTACAATGTGTCTTCTTTCCATTACACAACATGTTTTGACTGGGAAACACTAGGGAAATGAGCAGTGCTGTGAAAAAAACAAACAAACAAACAAAATTTGTGTAGACCTCCATGGTTAGTTACTCTGTTGTCTAGACAGAGGCCACTTCTGAGCTGATCTATTTAACATTTGGGTTTCAGGTGGTTTCTCTCTTCCTTACTATTCAGACAGAAGGTTGCCCCTTAGTTCCCTGGACAGGAACATCACATACTACTTCTCTCCACACTTAAGAGAGGGGGAATTTTTTAGGAAGGGGTCTTTTCCAAGTGTTGCTTCAGAGAAATCACTGGCAACATTCCTTAAAAAGCAGACAGACAAAACAAACAAAACAAAACAAAACAAAACAAAACAACAACAACAACAACAACAACAACAACAACAACAACAACAAAACTTCTTAAACCCATCATCTAAGTGTCAATCAATTAATTTCTTTCAATTCAGTGCAATGGATTGGCAGTCTATGAAGGACAATAAAAGACCCTGCTGGCAGAAGCCCTATTACTTTCAGGAGAAGGGCTCACTGATGCATCAAAGCTCAGTTTGAAACTCACACAGTCAGAGAAAGGTGCTGCCATCACATCAGAGACACAGTATCACAGTCAGTTTAAGCCAATTTGAAAAGTCACTGCCACTGATGGGGCAAGTTCTTCCTGCTCACCCTTGGCCACACGTGCCTGCCATCCCTCCCATGCTGGCATACAATGATCAGTTTGTTGATCTCAGCAAATACTGATCTTACCAAAAATATAAGGCTGTTTTTCAGCTGGATCAGAGGAGAAACGAATGCATTGTCAGGACAAAATCATCACTTTTGTGAACAGTGTAGTCTCAGATCACCACCCCAACAGAATGACTGATCAGTGACTTGGTACTCAAAAAATCTGGTCTGCCTATGGCTAAAACTTCCTTTGAACAATATTTTTTAAAAGACTGTATGTATCCAAGTTGCTATTTATAAGACCTGCAGTTTCTAGTATAACAGTTCTAGAAATTCAGATTTTTTCCAAAAAAAATCTGGAATTCAAAATATTCTAAATCTTGGGCTATTTATGAGGTTGTTCCACAATCAAAAATAATATAGCTTCTCTATATTGTATCACCCTGTGAAAGAGATGTTAGTTGGATCAATCATGGGTCCAGGATCATAACTGTTGAACTATTCAGAAAAAAAAAATGTTGTTCAGGTTGACTTTTATGATTTTATGCTGACTTTATGTTAATTGTGCAATTCAAAATACTGTCTCACATATCTGGTGCCAGAAGAGTACATCTTTAGAACTGATGGATCAGAATTTCGTGACAGGAATAGCCAGCTAAGGAGTTAGGCTTGTCCTTTTGGCCATGAATAGGGTTGGTTAAAAGTATGTTAAATCTAAAAGAAATAATAATAATAAAAAATATTTGCTCAAAGATACCTGTTAGTTCACAAGGAAGAAGTTTAAATAGACTATAATTACTATTTAACTATCTGAACAGTGTTCACATTCCCATCTATTAATCACTGTTGTACTCAATACTGTAGCTTGGAAACTTTTATAACATGCAGTGTACTTGAGTGTATATGTTTGACTTAATTTTCCCAACTATAAAACTGGCAGTATAGACATATGGAAACAGACAACCTGCCTGCGTCTTCTTGTCAGGATCCTCTGCCACCATTAAAACCTCATCACAATAGTCAGGTAACGCTATCACCAGTGTTACATTGGCATTTGTACTTATAAAAGAGTTAACTTAAGTTATGAATCCCTCTTATACATATTAAAATATTGTTCCAAAGCCTTATTTTTCCTGTTAAGTGTTTGATTTCATGAAATGGTGAAATGTCACATTTCACTGGGAAGACATTAGAGTATCTGTATTTTCATCGTTATGAACACTATGACTTCTAGTCACCAGAGAATTTCAGGTGAAGTTTAGTTATGAAAGAACCATGGTAATAGCAGGAACTAAATTTGCTTAAGTCAAAAGATAATGCATACGTCAACGGATTTATTTATTTATTTATTTATTTTTACTGTTAAAGCTCTGTAATAAAGCAAAACAACTTGTGAATTGTTCAAAACAATGCACTGCATCCAGCTTGCGTCATGTTATCTCTGCTGTAAACCAAATGAGGTGTAGCAACTCATGACATTTCTTCTCTTTCTTAATACAAGGCTGAATTTTTCATTGGTAAATCATAGTATGCCTAGATCACTGATGGCATAATGGGCAATTACATTTCAAATCGACTTTAAAATTAGTTACTTCCTTTATACTTCCAATCATTTAATATCTAAGCACTTAAATCTTCAAGTGATCATTTGTATTTCATTGTCCTTCCTTTTCAGTACTAGGTAGGAAATAATTAGAAGGCTATCTTCTTGGGGCTCCTTTCATTTTAAAATAATACCTATTATTATGTGTGTAATCATAAGTAGAGTGGGATCATTTTAAATATATAAAATTAAATGGAATTATATTTGATAGCTCCAATAAATTAATAAAAGGAACTCTGACTATTTTTGCACAATGATTCCTTAAAATTACTCCAGAGTATTACCTTTAAAAAGAAACAAACCCTTATATTCACCTGTCTTATTCTGTATCTTGTGTTAGAAATATAAACACATGTATGTTTTAAGTGTTTCTTGTCTTATTAACAAGAACACTGCTATAAACTACAGAAAATAAATGATAAATTTAATGTGTATCTCAAGTATATTTAAAAGTATAACATTTAAAATCCTTTTGAGTGACAAAGCTGGGAGTAGTTGCAATTTCACGTTTATGAAACGGAAACATTTTGTTGTAAATATGTTCTAGTTTCAAAATGAATGCAAAATATTTTTTTTCTGCAATTAGCATACATACTTGCAAAGGTTCAGATAAAATTAGAATTCAGTCAAGATGAAAAACTACTTAACATGCATGAAAAGGGACCCACAATTAGAGACTGGAAGGGGGTTAGACACAATAGTGGGAATACATAATTCAAAATGTCACTCAGAAATCTACTTTGGAATAACATTAGTTGTATGCTGATTCTCCTGTTTGGCAACTCAGAACGTACTTTGATTCAAAACAGGAAAAGAAAGTGTATTTCACATCATTCTGTTTGGAAGCATGGCAAAAACAGGAACATTTTCTTACTGTTTCAGAAGAAATCCATATCTAATTAAATAAGGCTTCTGTCTTTTACCTTGTTTTCACTCAAAAACCATAATTCATCCATGGACAAAATTTAGTCCAGATTTCCTAAAGTCCTCAACATATCCTCCCCAAGGTTGAACTCACTGAGAAAAAAAGTAATGCAGTTTAACATGGACTGGTTTTAAAAAGAAGAGGGAGAGAAAGAGCAGGAAAGAGAAAGAGGGAGTAAGCTGAATGAACACTTTGTAAGATCTCTAAGTCTTTCCAGTAATAAAAAAAAAAAAAAAAAAGTGGAGTTCACTTATCCTTAGCTGGGGTCTAATTCAGATGTCTCCTCCAGGCATTCAGGGGAGGAAAGTTGAGGAGAAAGAAGGACACTTTGTGGAATAGCTGGAAAATACAGCAGAAAGGACAGCATATGGGGCATAAACAGTTACGGAAAACTGGCAGATAGTGACAGAAGAGTCAATTGACAGGAGCAAAGGTCAACATAAAAGAAATCAGTATTAAGGCCCTGAAGCATGGAGAAAAATGTCTACACACTAAACAAAATTGTTTACCAAGTTTTGATTTACAGCCACTGCATCGATAATTTCAGTTACAGTTCACCACATAAGACAACATTTTTCCCCAGTCCAGACCTTGCCAGTAAATGAAAATATCTGATTTTCAAAACAAGTTTTCAGAAAGGGAGTATTAGGTAACTTAGGACTGATGAGTAACTATAGTGTATTAAAATTTATCTATATAATCTATTTCCTAAGTCTATGAGTTAACAAGTTGGTTAATTGTTCCACTCTTAAAAGCTGAAATAAAAAATGAGCTGACCAAAAACACATTTAAGAAAGGCAAGTAAAAAATCAGCAACAACAAACCCACATTATAAAACTCCAAGCTTTGCCTCATGTTCACAAGTAGCTATCAAGCTACTTGCTTAATGATGACAAGTGAGGTGATTGACCATTAACTGTTCTGGAAGCTATCAGATATTGATAGATTATTGAATCCAAATTAATATCGTCAGTTACCAACATTTATGACAATGCCTTATTTTCTTGCAGCCTTTCTGCATTAAACTGTTCTGCAGCCACTGAGGGTTGTTTAGGCAGCTGTTCTGGCACAAGGTGATCCTTCCTCAGATCATGTATGGAACATAGACGCTGCTGTTACGTATTTTGGACATTGTGCAGAACATCACCTCAGAGACACACAGAAAGATAGAAAACAAATTCCAGCAGTTAGAAAGTTTTGTATTAGCACACCGTTTGATGTGTTTGGGGCCACTTGAACATGGACAGATATTCACTGCAGAGCACATGGACTTAACATTTTTTTTCACTTTCTAGCTGCTTAACATCACGTCTCTATGAGGTATCACTTCTATGGCAAAGCAAACTGTCTATTTTTCATCCACTGCAGCATAAAGATATTTAAGCTAGTTTAAACCAGTTTTTCACTGGAGCAGATGAGGTGTATTCATGTGATCAGTTCCAGTATCTCCAAATGCTAACCTCCAAAAAAAGCTTTTTGACAACTTAAAGTTGACAACTTTTTGAAGTCAGTCCATTGAAATTCACTACTGGTTATCCTGTCTATAAGTGATCACTTCCTGCAGGTCACTGCAGAAGTGTAAGATCAGCAAAGTTTTAGCTATAGATAAAAGTATGGAACTTAATGTACATCCTTGCCAGTTCCACCTCTACTCTGAGAGACACCAGATGTGATAATTGGAACCCACCTTGCCTTTTATTAAGGTGGCCTCCAAAGCCATGGTGAATGTTGAGCACCAAGGATTTACCTTTGATAACATCTCTTTTGGTCAGCTATCTCATTTATTAGTTCCCAACACTGTTATAGGATTCAACAGACCTACTTAGTGTAAGCGGGTGGCAAAGTATTTGCCAGATCAGGGACACAAGAAACCTAAGTGTTCAGTGAATGAAGAAAACAATTGTAAGGAACTGCATAAAACTGCTATCTTGAGCTGCTGTTAGAAAATAAAATGCAGAACTTCACCTACCATGAAAATTTTATAGAATGAATATTAATGTTATGAAGAGAAGTAGGGTGGATTTGCATTATGTATTTGACTTGTCCCTAGAGCACAGAGACTGACATAGACTTGTGACTGCATTAAGTATAGCTAAATTTTAATTGAAGATGATTGATTGTTGAGCATTCTGTTAATTAACCTCTTTATTCTACGTTTTCCTACAGAATCTGAACTGTCCTTTGAAAGCAAGTTTTCCAGCTTAACCATCAAAAAATATGAACATGAGCTTCATTCACAAGAGATACTCTTGTAATAACAATGCAGAAAAAAAAAAAAAAAAAAAAAAAGAAAAAAAAAGAAGAAAAAAAAAGGAATGAATGGCAAATATAATAGAACTGGATTTGAACTCAGAAATCTTTTAGTAGAAAAAAAAAAAAAAAAAAGTCCAGGCTAGTTAATTGCCATTTCAAAGCTAGAAGCCCAGTCCTCAGAAGCTGATGGTCCTCATAATACAGTGGTAAGCCCTCACAGCTCTATTTAAAAAACAAACAAACAAACAAACAAAACAACAACAACAACAACAAAACACACACACACAAAAAAACACATATAATAAAAAGAATTCTATCCCTGAAATAATCTTTATTTCTCCTATCCAAATGCAACCAACTTGGTTTCCTATGAGCTTTTATTTCTCTGCTTCATCTTGGATTTAAAATATAAGTTTAATCACAAAATAAAATTTCTTCATGTGTTCTGCATTATTTGCTGACAGACTTGTGCAATACATCTGATTTCTCATCCTGACATAATACAAAGGTCAAATTTGTAATATGAATGATTAAAATAATTTGTCCAGGATAAAAAAAGGGTACTTGTCTCCTAATGCAAAATGGGATCTTTCTAAATCATGTACTTTTCTCAAACTAAAGTGCTATGTTAAAAAAGGAACCCTGTACACACAGTGAGATAGGGAGAGGGAAGGATCCTTCTCCGATCAGTCAATACCAGTCACCACAAGCAGCTGTTCCACATCTAATCAGGCATCACTCCATCACTCTCCAGCTGCCACACACATGGCATCTTTGAAGCATCTTGTCAGTGACAGCCTAATGCAAATTTCAGCACCTTTATTTAACAGTGCAAAACAGATCATGATTCACAGAAAACCAGAAGGAAAACAAGGCAGTTAAAATGATCTACTTGCTTTGGGATGGCACACTGTACCATCCAGACTGAGATTTAGGGCGGGATTAATCTAAACACTGAAGTTATCTCAACACTAGAGTCTGAAGCGAAATTGTTTCTCCGCACTCCCTCAGTGTGTCCAGGAAAAGAGATGGACACCACGAGACAGTGATCACCCCATCCTAACACGGATGTCAGAAGTGGTGTGATGAACGGCTTCCTAAGGTACCCATTGCTTTTCACTGACTGCAGAGAAAGCACAGACTAGACATCTTATTTTATAGGCTAAAATTAGGTGAGATTAAGGCTACCCAGCAGCTCCAAAGTCAGAGGACTCATAGGAGGTGCAGATAGTAGAATGGGGAAAGGATGAACAGAGCTCAGTGTGGGTAGTTGTTCAATATTTCTTTTTAGACTCATCTTTCAATGTGTGCCCCATCCATTATTTACTGCACACCATCTGAATGCTGCGCTGAATAGAAAATCACTCATTTTCTCATGGGCTTTTCAATGGTGCCCTCATTGTGGTACTCTATTTCTCCACAGATATTAATGAATTTATCTTCCCAACACCCTGGTGGTATTATTATCCTCCTCTTATGTGTTGTGAGTGGAGACACTGAAAAGTGAAAACTGTCCTCTAATTTTGTTTCCTTCACATAACATGCTTTCCAGCTGGCTTTTTCAGAGTACTTAGCAATTTTTAGGCCTTCATAAGGTCAAAGTACTGTTCCTGTTCACTTCTGCCGTGATTATTGTTGCCTAGCATTCAGCTGAGTAGACTCTTGGGTGTTTTAAGATGGATACTCAGAAAATGAAGAAAACATAGTGACCCAAAGGCCTCTATTTGATGTTCTCTGCCATATTCATGACACACTTCACAACATTTGCAACCAAGCTGATACAGGCTGTTTTCACTGTTCAACTTGACTCATTCCCTGCATGAATGCAATTCCTGTGCTTCCTTTCCTGGCTGGAAGAGCCTTGACTTTTGGGGCTGCTTGCTGCTAGATGCTTCATGTATCTCTAACACCAACAGGTACAACCTGAGCCATTCCCCAGGTACCCTGCCAAAATGAACAAGATCTGATAGACTGTGCCTAGACTGAGTGGCACGTTTATACTTCTCTAGTCAGCACGGGCCCACCTCCAGGCTAAATAAAAGAGGCCCATATGCCAAACCTGAGCGCCAGACATCTCATCCCCGACACCGCTGGCTCTCCCTTCCCTGCCCAGCTCCAGCTGGATCTCTGCGTAACTAATGTCTGGGGCACAGTCCAGGGGATGGCAACACTCCATCCTCCAAAATGGAGGAGGCTGCTTCACTCTAGTGGATGGCAACGCAACTGTTGCACTACTTTAGACTGTTAAAACCAAAAGAAATTCCCACTTGAACAGGGTAATTATGTCCTCAGACCGCAGCAGCCTTCACAGGGCAACATTTCACGGCATGGGTAGCTATGCTGTTGAAGGATGCCCCTTGGTTCCAGCAGCAGGAGTTGGTCCCTGGTCCTCTTATTCAGCAGAAACACTCCTCCAGGGCTGTGTGGTTAGAGCAGGTCCCCATGCGGGACAGGATGACCTGCCAATATTTGTCTGAAGGGTGTGACCCTCCTCTTTCTGCAGATCTGCCTGCCTAGCGTCAGGCATGAAACAAACGCATTGAACAGTACGTGCTCTTCCACTACTTTGTTATGAAAACAGTGGTAGTAATGTTGTAGCTGGGATGGGCTAAGGACATGTGAGCAGTAGGGTCTGTAGGGAGAAAATCTCTTTTTCGTTATGCATAAAATAATCACAAATAATTTTAAAATCACCTTGCCCAATAAAGCACCTTGCCCCATAAAGCACGCATTCTAAAAAAAAAAAGGATATATTTTTTTTCTGTGTTAAACAACCCCACCCACTCAAAAAATAACAAAAGAAAGCTTTTTTTTTTTTTTTTTTTTTTTTTTTTTCTGAAAGGATTGATGCCAGAAAAATGTTTTTGCCAATGCTGAGATCTGTCCAGGCTGTGTGGCAGGGGTACACTAACTGGACAGGTTAGCTGAATAAGCCTTTTTATTTCAGTGAATTTCAATTACTCTATTAAAATAAAACAGACTGCTGCACTTAAGAGAAAAAGAAAAAAGTTACATGAAAATTTAGAATACAAGTCATCAATACTATGGTCTGGTTTTAATGTAATCAACATTGAATTAAGATAAGCACAAACGGTAAATTAAGATAAGCACAAACAGCATTTATAAAATTAGTGTAAGGTTTGGCTTGTAATTTGATATTAAAATAAAAAGTGAATAGGATATTCAATATTGCCAAGTGAGTGGATTTCCAAAGTTAAATATGGGATTAATCAGAGTCTATTAATCTTCATTCTCTGTCTGACTAAATATAAATAAATTTTATTTTATCAGACTCATCGATCATTTTTTGCCATTTACATTTTTTACCTTGCACAAACCGCTCGCTGCTACATTCCTGCTTTTAATGGGAATATTTTGTATAGGAAATTGTGCAAAAAATAGATTTGACATTGCTCTGCTTCTGTCTTCACAAGTCCTTCTTTATCTCTGCATCCATTAGCTGACTGTTTGCAATATGGATTTATTTCAGTCTGCTTCTTGCACCATCAATGTCTTTAAATGAAGTTCTGCCACTGTACATGAAAAGACTTCTTAATTCATAGTTTCACATTATACAGAGATTAACAGTAAAAGGTTATTAACAGTGCAAGGTTATTAAGAGCATGTTTAATATTATTTGAATGATAGCAGAATCCTATGGAATCCCATTTTGGTATAACTTTATTAATGACAGAAGTATTCAGCTGATTCCATGCTATTTCCTAGAATGACCAATAATAAATTACTGCAAATCAGTATGCATTTTAAGCTCCTTTTCAACTAGCAGTCGACAATTTTGCAGTCTATTAGAGGCCATGGCTGCTCAGTGTAAGCACTGATAAATGAATACACTTTACCAATGGCAAAGCCAATAATAGCATTACTATTATTTCACGGATTTTTTTCTGGTTTACATATTATCATTGCAGACACAATTGGAAGTTTTTGAGTTCAAGGCTAGCATTCAGTAGGCTAATTTCCTAAACCCTGATGAGAGTCAGACCCTTTTATGTTTCATTTCAGTGCAACTGAGGCAGGAAGAGACCAGGAGGCAGCACGGCAGATCTACCAGCTTATTTGGTTTGTAAGGTGCCAGAGGTGGTCATTTCTGGATCTAACTGTGGCTTAAAATTAGCCACTCTGTGCTTTGTTACTAATCCTCAGTGGAAAATTCTTCTCCCTAGAGCTCAGCTGACATCAGGGATAGCCCAGGAGCGTGTTTCCCCCTGCCTTGCCACAGGCACCCACGTAGACAGTAACCTGATCAGCCCAAGATCCCTAAAACACCTGTGTCAGAGGATGGTTCCACCAGCTAATCGTGTGTCAGGTGTAAACATCTTAAACTGCCGTGACTGTTGATAAAGTAATCATAAGTTTAAGCTCTTAATCAGCACCTACACTGAAAACACCATAGGCTTACAGGAGTCAGCTAATACTTTAACGCGCACACCTACACAAAAGTCTTCCTCCTCTAGCTCCATAAACCAACATTTTCCCCATTATGTTCCAAACTCTAACTGTCTCAATTCTAATTCTCTTTGTGATTTTCTCATAAATTTCTTGCAAAGTCAGCCTGGATGCACTAATATGATTCACACACCTGAAGATCTCCTTTAAAAACACCTGTTCTGGTTTTCCACTAGAAAAACAGATGATTTGCAGTTGTGGAGTAGACTTATTTTAATTTCATAACCCCAAAATGCTTAACCCTTGGAGCCTTGTCTTCATGGCACTTTGTTTCTTTATTTAAATTCTGGGCTATTTCATAGCTCCTGCGGCAGCAGGCTCTTCATACAGATGAGCCCCTGGCAGCTATCAGTGCTTTTTTAATCTTCATGTTGTCCAGCCCTACTCAGAGAAGGGCCATAGCATAGTTCCAGACTTCATTTTCTCTGGTGGCAAAACTAATTTAATAGATTTCCATCCTTTCTCACCCCAGTTGCCCATCCCCTCCCTTGTAGCACAATTTATCACCTCCTGAGCAGTACCTGCATTCCAGGACAATACATGTTCAGTGCCATGCTCAAAATTAGATTAGTGAAATAATCTAGTTTGAAAAGATTATTTTATTTTATTTTATTTTATTTTATTTTATTTTATTTTATTTTATTTTATTTTATTTTATTTTATTTTATTTTATTTTTTAGCTTAGAACATTTTGCTGATCCTATTGAGTAAAATCTTATAAATGATTGCACTGGCAGAATTGAAGTGATAAACATCAACACAGGAACAGAAGCAAGCAGCTAGAGAGGAAAACTTTGTCGCAAGGAAGCTTGATCATGGACCTCCATTCTTAGATGCTGTATGTTTTAGTTGCTCCTCTGGAGAACTGGAGCTCTACTTTTCTATGATGCAGAAACCCAGAAGTGCAAAGAAATCTTGAGAACAAATTTAGCAATAACTATGAAAACCCACACATATTAGAGTGCTCTAAAAATCCACTGAATACTCAGGCATTTCTATTCATCAAGAAAATTTATTTCTTTATTTGTTTGTTATTTGTATGTTATTTGTTATAAAATTTGTTAGTAGATTTAGGAACCAAACTTACAGTTTTCTCCATGTCTACTGAATTTGCAGCTTTCTAAGAGCTGCCTTTGAACTTTTCACTTGAAAAATTTATTCTTTTGCTTCAGAAGAAGGTTTTGGTCACCATTGTGAACAACCTTTTCCTGCGTAGCTTCTTGTCCGTCTGGGAGTGAGATAATTGACACAGAACAGACAAAAGCTTGAATATACAATTCACAAAATTTGTGAAATGGTATTTATGTACACATTACATAACAACAGTCAAAAAGAGATTGTTTGGTCTATGGCTGGGACCCCAGCAAGCAAGGAAAATCCTGGAAACACCTGGCCTTTAGGTATGGAGAATGGGCATGTAGTGTGTACCTACCTACATTGAGTGGTAACATTTTTAGATTTACATTTAAATGTGGACAGCTTTGGTAGTGGCTCCTTTACAAAGAAATATCTGGGTAATTCAAGATAAACTGGTGAACGTATAGCCCAAAGTCTCTGAGGAAGAGCAGAGGTTCTGTAAAATTATTTAAGGAAACAGTAAAAAATAGACTGTTTTAGGTAACGCATTACATGAGAAAGAATACAGCGGAAAGCAAGGCCAAAGACATGTGAAACCAGGACCCTGGCCTGCAAATGGTGTTCAGGATCAGGCCCTTTGAGGGAACAGCAGAGCAGGGCCATGGGAAGGGCCAGGCCAAGGCCAACATGGGCCCATGCCTGGCCCAGCCCTTTGTGTCCCATAGCCAGGCAGGACAGGGTTGTGCGGAGCTGGAGCCTGGCCCTGTTGGGCTGGTGCTGACAGCCACAGGGCTGAGGTAGGGTCCTAGGTCTGGGCAGTATGGGGAAGCCCCAGGGGTGGGCAGGGACAAGGAGGCCCACAGCGCCCTCAGCGCCATGACAGGCTGAGAATCTCATCAAGGAGTGATGGGGTGAGGGAGAATAATGTAAAATAACTCTGCCTGAACTCATTTGCCATGGGTTAGGTGAAGAACTACAGTGAAAAAAACCTAGCAGATTTAACAGTTTGCTGAACACCATTTGTTAAAATATCGATGTAGCAATAAAACATATTCTGCTCCTCTAAGTCAATGAAAAGCAATCACAATGTTACTGCAACCAATAAACATACCACAATGGAAACAGAAATGCAAAGTCAAATTTTAAGGTCTAGCCTTACTGTGCATGTGAGAGGAGGGGAATCTGAGCTATTGTTAAAAAAAATAAAATAAAAATAAATAAATAAATAAATAAAAGGTCACAGAAAAGATCCTAGAGACAAAAGGTCTTGCAAATATGTTTCTGTTCAAGCTTAGTGATCCTGCCTGCTTCCTGCTCCCACTACATTCCTGGTTAAAAAAAGAACAGGGTTTGATGTGTAACTCTCACTGCTTGTCTTTCTCTCTTTATCTTGTGGGTCTCCATGGGCTATTAGCACCCAAGGGGAAAATAAACCATTTGCTTCCTTCTGCTTTATTTTATGAATAGGTAAAGCTGTTTAAAAAAATAAAAATTAAAATTAAAAAAAAAAAAAAAAAAACAAGGAAAAAAAAACACACAAACAAAAGAACAAATAAATAAATAGGGAACCAATCAGTTTGTTTTTATTCCACCTTTAAAGAATAGGATCTCATTTTTGCTGGAAGATTTTCTGAAGGATGGAAAGCTATTTCCATCACTCGCAGCACAGAGACAGGTGGTGGGCTTCACAAAGGCAGTGGCTGGGCATTCAGGCAGGAATGCCTCCCCACACACACACATCAGCCCCTTCCCTACTCGTCCCACCCATGTTTTGGTGCCTCTGTGGTGAAGAAGACTGGGGAACCGGAGAAACTTATTTGCACTGTTACGTCAACTTGTCCATGACGAATGTGTCCATCAACAAACTAAACTGCAGGGCTTGGTCTGTAGAAGCACGGAGATCTAGGAAGGATCTGTCATACTCGTTATACAGCTGCCCACTTTATTGTGCTTTCTGTTGAGTTTCTTTCACTCAAACTCTTTAAGAAAAGAAGCATAATCTTCCTTTTCTCCATTTTGAATGCTGCTGTACTGTGTTTGGAGATGCTTATGAGAATAAACACTTGTCAAGTGACAGGGTTTAGCATTTTATTTTGAAACTGAGGTAATGATGGGTCCTCTGCAATTCTCTTACTGGTACTTTTGGAGAACTTATATTTTATACGACACTGTATCACATCAAATAACTAAAATATGCTTTTTCCCTAGTGATAGTTTCTAATTATTGCTTGACTATAAAACTGAATGAGGAATTAGATGGGCAGTAGAATGACAGAGAGTTCGACATAAACAGTCAAAATGAAAGATAAACTCATTTGGGAGTGGAGAGGAGGGGAGGAAAACAACAACATATGCAACCCATTTTATAATTCAGGACAGTCTTGAGCATTTCAGCTAGTGCTTTAGTTTGACAGAACTAAAGCCAAGAAAAGGCAGATTACCAGAACTCCCCAACTTTAGAGTTTATGTGGAGTTAAGGTGATTTATTTTGTTGAAGTTTCTCTACTGATCTTTATGTTCTAATTTGTTAATGTATAATTATGCTATAGTTCCATAGCTATGCTATATTCCATAGGTCTAATATAAAAAGATTTTCATTTCCAGGTGTCACTTCCAAGCTGTCATTTCACAATATGCTGTCCCTAACCACTTATTTCTGCCTCCCCATATTGTACCACCTCCACAGTTGTGTCAACACAACTGCTTGTGGAACTGCAATCTAAACTGGATCACTGAACTGATTTGGATTAAAAATAACATTTGCTTTGGGGGGGCCAGGGTGTGGGAATGAGCAATGGGGGGCAGAAAAGGGTTGACAGAGATGAGGGGAGTAGAAAGGATGGGAGTTCATTAAACTGGTCTTACCACTGCAGAGGAGCTATTGTAAAACTGAATCTACTCACCTTTCAGCTAGAACAGCCATGCTTTTCAGCTAGTATTAGTCAAATTAAACACATCAAGCTCTCATTCCCTTACATTTAGTGCAAACAAGGGGATAAATTCCATGACGGGCTAATGAAATGTCAGTCAAGACTGCATCCCGGTTCATATTATACCGGGTGAGTCAGTAGTAAAACACTGCTGTAAATGTCTAAACCAAACCTCATAGAGGTCAGTGAAGGTACACCATGCTACATAACCAAGAGCCACAGAGTGGGCTCTAGTCCTGATCTTAGCCATTCCACAGCTGATTTGATGGTTCACTCCCAGCCTCTGCACTAAAGTGTCACATCTTGCTCTCTTCAGGCAATTCTTATGTAATGAGGACAAATCTGAAACAGTGTGCACACAGGACAGCAGTGACATGTGGGGCTTCAAGCCAGGTGCTGATTCTTATCCTACTTTTGTTAAGTAATAGAAAGAGACCTGAGTGCCCTCCCTTAGCTTTCAGCAGGCTTTGGGTCAGGATCCAGAAACTGCAATGACAAAACAAAGTGTTCATACTTGAATTTTGCACAAAGAGATGCAAGTGACATAAATACACTTGCACCCCCCTCTGTATATTTTACTTAAAATAGATCTGGAACTAAAGGAATTCAGGGACTGAATTAGAATCTGACTCAATAAAAAGTTGATTCCTTCTTGTAAAAAGTCACCATGATTACCCAGTGATCTGGAATAATCATTTAATGACATCAGTATGTCAAGTAAACAATTCCATAACTAAACACCAGAGTGACCCACATGTAATTCCCTTATTTATAGCAAAAGTATCAACAGCACATAAAAGTTGTAATTAAATACACTAGCTCATTTGCCATAGATTAATCAAATAGCTGCTAGAGTCATTGTTAATGTCATCAGCTTGCATAATGCTTTTGTCATACCTTAAAATATTATTTCATACATTTATGTCAGCTTTCTCCTAATGAGCAATTATTTCCCAGAAGCCCTATCAATCCACATAAATAAAAAGCCTAAGTAATTTGCTAACATGTATCAGTGAGAACATAGTTAGACTTTTGTTATCAAAACACCCTCGGGATTATGGCTAGAAGCACAGTGACTCAGGTTAATAGAAAAAGATATGATCTTATGTCCTCTTGGGAAGCAAATCAGCACCAACAAATTAGAGTTTTCTAATTTTCTAGTAATTATTCTTTTACAGGCTGTAGCCCCACAAATGGTTGTGATTCTTACTCTATCCTGTTCTGTGCTAAAATGCAATATTAGGATACAACCAAACGCAATAGCTAAGTTAACATATCAAAGTCATTCTGATGGAGAAAAAGAAGTAAATATTTATGATTTTTCTGAATGACATATCTGTGAACACTGTTGAAAGGGCAGTGGGTAGCGTTTGTGGGCAGAAATATTCAAATATTATTTAATTCTGCTTAAGCAAAGGTTATTTTTTGACAAGGTTATGATTGTCACTGTCATAGACCAATTAGTGCCCTGTGTGTTATCTTTAGCTGAGTGCTATGTAATTCACCATGTGCTGTGGCTCCCATATGGAACATTTGACAGTGAATGACCCCCTAGAAATATTTAATCAGGCTTGAATTTACCGTGGAAGAACAGAATGCCATGATGCATAAGCTTTTGCCTTCTGTATCACAGAGCAATGCAACTATGTGGATCCTCCTTCTGATCATGGCTGTCTTTATCCTGTTAAGAAAAATCATTAGAAATGGAAAAACAGAGGACGGTTTTTGAAATTTTTGAACAGAAAGACTGGCAGTGTCTAGAGTGACAGGTGATTTCTGAACTATGGTTTCACACTACAAAGAGCCTATCTGCAAGATTTTCAGTGCCATGTTCAACTTCAAGGTGTGGTGCCACAAATAACTTCTCAGCAGAGCTGAGGGTCTGCCCTCAGCCACATGCCACATGCAGCAGGAGGAGAAAAGGAGTAGAATACCTAAAGCCAGTGTTCACACTGAGATCTGCATACCATGAAACTACATCTTGAACCTACTAATTTTCAGATATATTAGACAAATCAAAAGACCAGAAATCACAAGTTCTTCTAAAAAACAAGGACCATGGAATACCAGTTGGGAATAAACTGTCAAAGACTGACACATCCAAATTCATTAGTCCCTCAAAGAAAAAATAGAGTATATTTAGGTGTTGTTTATGTAATTCCTAAAGGTAAGGTAAGACAGCGAAGATTATTCTTTATGGATTTTAGTCTGTCTCAGGCAACCTTTCTGATGTACAAAGATCAGTTTCCTTTTGTGAAACTCTGTAAGAAAGTGGCATGTTCTATAAATAAAGGAGAAATAATTTAAACCTGCAAAACACTACTGGCAAGCATGACCAGATAGGTTTTAGAGTCGTTGCAGACAGCAAATGAAGTTACTGTGAAATAAATTAATTGTTTTGTGGAGATAGCTGGCAGAAAATATATTCCTTTACCCATGGAAAAACAGAATGAGAACTATTTCTAAAATACCTAGAAGCCGTGGAGTTAAGCCAGTTTTCCAGCAACCTCAAAACTAATGATTTATAAAAACATAAGATGTCCTGTGTTTCTAAATATATAACTAGAAAAAAAATCAGCATGACCGTCCAAATAAATATATTCTGCTTCAAAATCTAGCTGCAAAGTAATGCTACTCATTTAGATTTGGATTAAAAGCTAAGTTTAAAAACTTCAGCAAGCTGAACAGGGATCACCATAGCTCCTGTTCAGGTATCAGTGAAAAGCTCAACACTGTTCTATTAATGTTTAGGAATAGTATTCTCAGTTTCCCCAGCGCTGAGTCATGATGCTGAGTAGGCAGTTATGTAAGACGTTTTTCAGTAAGTATGGAATGGCATACAATGGGTCATTTTAGTTACTAAAACTTAGGAGCATTTTATGAAATGCTATGCTGTTTGCTCCCAACAGCTTCAGTAAGTATTAAGGGTTGTCCATAACTGAAAAATTAGGGCGTGTTTTGCTAAAAGTTATGATGATCCATTTTATACATAGATTACTGCTTATTACTGAAATTTATTAGAAGCCAGATACTAATGATGATCCTGTAGAACAAGGAAAATGGATAGCTCAAGGACAAGATTCTTGACTGGTGTAAAACAGAATAGATCCCAGATTTCAAAGAATGTGTATTGACCTGTACCTGCAGACAGAGTGAAGTCTGTTAGTCCACAGGTGTGGACAACAGCTTAGTGAATTTATTTTTCGCCTGAGGGTCTACATACAGATTCCTGTTCATCCCATCCCTTCTTACTCACAACAACCTGCACATTCTGAACCAACCCAATGTGAGCAGGAGTGGAGAAAACAAGGCCATAAATTATCTAAAATCAGCGACCTGGAACTTTGGGAAAGGAATTTTAGTTCCCATGTTTTGTTGCACTTGAGGACTTAACTATTGAGAATATTTTTCCAGTCTTGCAGTAGAAGCTTGGCAGTTTCTTTCTGAAAGGCAGCACTTTGGCTAGAATCCCCTGACAGCAAGAATGTCCTTGCTGCAGAACACGTAGGAGCCTTCAGAAACCAAACAACCATGCTTGCTTCTCCATGGACGATGAATTGTTTTCTGAAAGGTACCAGACTGACAAAGCCATAATTCTGGATAAACACTGTGGCAAGCACTACCGCAAATAGCTTTTCCATCCATTTACAAATATATCTGAAAGGAGATGGTGCCTATGTATGTCACCAACAACTAATTCCTCTCCAGTACATCCTGTAGGAATATGGAGGCTGGTAAAAATAAGACCAGCTTCATGTCTGAAATATCTTGTCATACAGAGTAATGAGAAGGATAGGCTGAACTGCCAAGGAATTAATGTATTTGAAAATACAGATGTTTCCAGCAATCATGCTTGAGAGGAGCACCTCAGAAGGGCCTCAGGAGTAGGTTAGTGAAGTCAGCAACTTCAGCTGAAAAACACAGGCAAGTGCTCCCATTTTGTGCTCGCAAAAATCTGGGAAAATAAAGAAATCAGTAAGGAAAAGAATCAGAGAATAGTGATCCCAAACTTTTAATGATCAGAAATGTCAGCTGCTAACCCTTTAATTTTATTTGCAGACCTCCCCATGCCTTCTTGTAATTAAGGTACATGGCAAGCAGTTTAAATGTTTCCAAGGGCCAGATGTGGATAAGTTACCTCATCCATTCATTGCTCATGTTGGGAATAGCAAAATTTTCAACTCCTGCTGATTACTATCTAAATATGTTTTGTTTTATAGAGAGTTTATTGGACTACTTTCAATTGTCCTGAAATAAAAGTACAGTGATGGCTTAAGGTCAAAGCCTCAAGTAATGTTTTACATGAGAAGGACTGTCACTATAAGGGAGCCTAGAAATGCCTTTCTAATTTCCCTTCCCCCAGACACTAATGAGTTTGTAGGTAACATGCTAGGAAATTCATTTGCCATTTTTGGAGCTGAGCAACAATTTTAACATTATTGCCTTGCATTTGTAAAAATTTTAAATGGTGCTTCACTCAATTCTTCTTTAAAAAGTGTTATAGGTGTCTATCAGATGAGTCCAGCAGGGAAAGCTTTATCAGTTTTTGCTTCTTTGCTTAAAGCTGACAAAACTGTTATTTAGAGAGTGAATTCTGATGAGCATTTCCGCTTTGTGTTATCAATATTTCTCATCACGTTCGGTAGAAAAACTAATTATGTATCCTTAATTTAGTCACTCTGAGGTAGATTTTCAAAGGGAAAAATGCATGGATCTTAGAAATGACAAAACAACATAAGTCACTGAAATTCAATTAAGGGGTACCAGCGTCACACCACACAGAGAATCTGGTAGGGGACACTTTACATTCTGCATCTAGTTGCCTGGCATGTGTCAGCGTCTTGAAGGTTACCCTTTGTCACATGAGAGGCATCAGTTTCCATGGAGCATGGGGGCTACGGTTACAGCAAGCTTAAATCCGGAATGGTTGTCCTCCCCCGTTCATAACAGCGCTTAAAGCATTTGTGTCTATCTCATAAGCTCTTTCTGGCCTAAGGACTTTTGCTATTTTACAGCCCAGGGAACAGTGTGTGCTGTGCTCTGGAATATCTACTATCTGTACTTCACATATAGCTGAGACATGAATCATTTGATAGTAAGTCAATTACTTACTACATTACAGATTGTCCCTTGCCTATAGATTTTTTCCTACTCTTGTTAGAATAGCTAATTTGTTTATATAATACTTTCATTAACCAGAATACCTGCAAATCTATCAACTCTTAGCTGCCTTATATGGTTTGTACTAAACTGTGGCAAAATATCAATAACAATAATAATAATAATAATTTTATTATTTATTATTCTGGAAATTGACACACCTGCTGCCTGGAAATATACAGATATTTAAAAGTCTTCTGAACATATCATGATCTTGAAAGACTTTTGGCATACAATAACAGAGTCTGAACTCTGAAACAAAATCACCTTACGAGGTCATAAATTATTAAATATTGCCATTTTAAAATCATGCAACCTGCAAGTTCCAACAAACAGGGCTATTTATCTTTTGAAATCATAGATCTTACCAATAGTTATAATATATTGTACATCTTGCTTCTGGACAATCACTGAAGAGTAATAAATTCCATAATTTGCAAAACAAATTCCTATCCTATTTTCCTATCATAAATAGAAAGATGTCAGTGGACTGCTTTTCAATGTTACTTACCACATAACAGCACTTAGTCCCACTAGATACAGTAAAAATATGACTTTAGAAGCATGACTTCTCAGTACTAATTGTAGAAGATTTGGTCATGCCAAGCACTTCACTGTGCATAAATAGCTAAGTGCATATATGTTGATTTTGTATGATGCATCTTTGTAAGGCTTTTCCTGTAATATCATCATTGATATACCCTGGAAAATTACTTGACTATATCACATGTATAGACACACTTGTAAGGCTGATAATGGAACACAAAAAAGCATTCTGTACATCTATATTACTGACTCAGTGTGCTGGAGGAGGTTGGGTTTGGTATGCGTTTGCCTTCCTTTTATACCTAGAGATACAACCAAGCACATAAGTGGTGTTCAGACCAGTTTTGCTCCCGAGGGAACCAAGGCTGGAGTAATGCAGAGGATCACCACCCAGCACACCTCACCTGCTGCATGGGCTCAAAGTCCTCCAGCAGTTACCTACCATGCACACACTGTGTGTGCCAAGGCCCTACCATTGGCATGAACAGTGCTGTCGGTAAAGATGCAATGTAGACATATGGTGCTAGAGCTGTAATACATCTCAGCAAGTCAAAACCCACTCTGCGTTGCACCAGCTGTTAACAGGGATGTACCCTAAATATTAAAAAGAACTCTATAAACATAAAAAAAAAAATCTAAAACATGCTAACTTCATCTGTGTAACACATTTGTGACACACTTATTTGTCATGCATTGCTGCTTTACATTTGTAAGTAGGGTCTCTCCACAATTGTTCCAAGAAAAGTTTTATTCTACAACCTCATGCATAAAATAAGCAAATGCAGAAAATAAGCAAATACCAAAGGTATTATGTGAACAAGTCTTATCAATACCTGATCAATGACCTGATACCTGGTCAATGCCTTCCTAAATAAGGGAAGCCTCACTGAAATCACGGGAAGCTGAGTTTTATGTATGAATCCTTGTAAGCAATTAGTCACAACCAAATAGTAACCCAGTACACACAGAATGTGTATGAATTTACATAGCATTTATCAGCAATCTGGAGTATATTTCCTTTTATTTCTTGCTATTGTAGCCCAGAATTTTGCATTTCAGCTAAAGATCTAGAGTTCACATTTAAATATGGAGGTGCTTTGAAAGCCAGCTGGTGAAAAGATGAAACAGAAGTTAAGTTATTTATTTCCTTTAGACACACAAGAGAATGCAAAGACAAGTTTCTAGGATGCATTTTGTACCAGGATGTACTATTTTTGACGTGCATCTGCTCACAAATGCCACTATTTACATTTTTGTTGGTAAACTATTAAAAGGTCAGGGAGCTGTGATAGTTTCCAGTTCAAACAAACCAAATGTCTTTAAGTAAGAGATCTATCCATGATTTTCATGAACTGCTTTATCAGTAGGGGTTAAAAAGGAGAGGTGTGGTTTCTAGTGCAGGGCCAGCATTCCTCTCATACCAGCAGAAACTGAGAGTAGCAACTGAAGTTATGGACATCCCTTTTGATGTTTCAAAGCTTAAAGTGAAGATGTGGTTGGCAGAAAAAGCCCAAGCAGTATAAAAGGCACAGCACACTGATATACAAGCTTAAAATATTAAGGGGATCAATTCCCTTTATTAACAAAGTGTCCCCCACCCTTTCCACAATGAATTCATGGAGTTCCTTGTTTCTGTAGTGAACAGCTTTCAGCAGCAAAATTCAGCAGACACTGAGCTTGCGTACTATGTGTTTCATCGAGTTTAAAATGAGTGACATTGCTTAGAAATCAGGAATTGTTGGGAGCTATGGGTATGGATATATGTAGGATCATTTTGGCAGTAAGTATTATGTACAATGACTCTATGAGGGGATAAAGGTTAAATAAAACTGTACAAAGACCTTAATGCAAACCAAGTATGATATTGCTTTGAGAAAATATACCCTTGGACTGCTGCCTGCAGAACCCTTCTTCAGAAGGCTGCATTTAGGGAGTGCGCCTGTCTACAGCTTTATTCCACAACACTGAGTTACTCGGCAGTTTCAGTCCCTTTTTTTCTCCCTGTCTGCACAGACTTGGAATCAAATACTTTCCCTGCAGTGAGCTTTGTGTACATGTTTTGTGTATTGTTTTAATTGTAAGTACTTGGCTGGTAGTAAATTCACTGTGGTAGTAGCATTATAAATTTAGAAGGCCACCTATCTCAGCAGAAAGAAAAAATAAAGCAATAAATGTGAGCTGAAATAAATTCTGCAGACCCTGAAGATACTATTAGTATGAAATTACAAGTTACTTGAGGATTCAAAAATACATTCTTGGTATGTTAAAAGACCAAGTATACTTTGTAAAGCTTGCTGTCCTCATCCTGTATGTTGACAGCAACGTTAGTGAGGAAAATAAAACTTAAAGAGGCCTCTGTAATTGTCATCATACAAGACAGCCAAGAAGAATAGGAACAACATGAAGTCAATGAATTTCTGAAGTACATAAAAACTCTGTCAAAACACTATAACTTAAGTTTTAGAGGGAAAGGGAAAGGTACTTGGAGTACTGGGTTTAAGAGATTCTTTTAGCAAAGCAAAGAAGACAACAGTCATGATGCTTGCAATAGTGAGAATTATCTCCTTAAACTAAAGGTTTATTCTCTTCTTCCCTGTTTTCTGTAAGTGGAAATGGAGAGCCAAATGTCTATCCACACCAATGGCTGATTTTACAGGCAGCAGAATATTAAACAAAACTTTATTTTTTATATAACATTTCATGCCCTTAAGTCTCAAAAGAGGTGCCAAAGAAGGACAGGACTGTTGTCTGCATTTTTCGGTCACACATTTGCCTATTCCTGTAGTCCTCGACACAGACAGGGGTCCTGGTTGTGCCAAAATGTCAACCACTCTCATTCTGGGGTCCCCGCAGTAGTAGGTCCATTCACCTAGCTCCTGGTGGGATCAGGCCCTCATTTCCTAACAGGACGACATATGTGTATGTCGTGGTTTAACCCGGCCGGCAGCTAAACACCACGCAGCCGTTCGCTCACCCTCCCCCCTCCCTCTCTGGGACGGGGGAGAGAAATGGAAAGTGAAGCCCGTGAGTTGAGATAAAGACAGTTTAATAAGACAGGGAAAATAATAATAACAAAAATAATAATAACAATAATAATAATAATGATACAATAGTGATAATATGAAAGTAATAATAGTATGTACAAACAAGTGATGCACAATGCAATTGCTCACCACCCGCTGACCGATGCCCAGCCTAACCCCGAGCAGTCCGGCCCCCTCCCCCCGGCTAGCCACCCCTATATATTGTTTAGCATGACGTCAGATGGTATGGAATACCCCTTTGGCTAGTTTGGGTCACCTGTCCTGGGTCTGTCCCCTCCCAGCTCTTACTGCACCCCCAGCCTGCCCGTTGGCAGGACAGAGCAAAAGGCTGAAATGTCCTTGGCTTAGTATAAGCACTGCTCTGCAACAATTAAAGCATTGGGGTGTTATCAGCACTCTTCTCATCCTAAGCCAAAACACAGCATTCCACCAGCTACTAGGAAGAAAATTAATTCTGTTCTAACTGAAACCAGGACATCTATCCACCCCTTATTCCATACCATTTATGTCATGCTCAGGTTACACTCTTTTCCATACATTCTAATTAGTCACCTATAGTAATCATGGTAGTGATAACATACAGTATAATATACTAATTAACATGGTACAATTCAGTTCATGGGCTATTCTCACCCAGTATTAAATCTCCTTGAGGTACACACCGGACCTCTCCGTTCTTTTGCATCACCCACCAAGTGTATCCAGGTCCCTGAGCGAAAACAATTCCACGAATAGGTTTGCCTTTTCCTGAGGCAGGAGTAGCCCAGACTGTTTTACCCAGCATATTTTTTACATGCACTACAGGAACTTTATCCCCATCTACAGTACGTAACAGGTTTGATTGGGCAGGTCCAGCTCGGTTGGTAGATCCCCTAGTATTGACTAACCAGGTGGCCTTTGCCAAATGCGTATCCCAGTTTTTGAACGTCCCAGCGCCCATTGCTTTCAAGGTAGTCTTTAACAGGCCATTGTATCGTTCAACTTTCCCGGAGGCTGGTGCATGATAGGGGATGTGATACACCCATTCAATACCATGTTCTTTGGCCCAAGTGTCTATAAGGTTGTTTCGGAAGTGAGTCCCATTGTCTGACTCTATTCTTTCTGGGGTGCCATGTCGCCATAGGACTTGCTTTTCAAGGCCCAGGATGGTATTCCGGGCGGTGGCATGAGGCACCGGGTATGTTTCCAGCCATCCGGTGGTTGCTTCCACCATTGTAAGTACGTGGCGCTTGCCATTACGAGTTTGAGGGAGTGTGATGTAATCAATCTGCCAGGCCTCTCCATATTTATATTTCAGCCACCGTCCTCCATACCAAAGAGGCTTTGACCGTTTGGCTTGCTTGATTGCAGCACATGTTTCA
The DNA here is from genome assembly GCF_047663525.1 of Anas platyrhynchos. Taxonomy (NCBI): domain Eukaryota; kingdom Metazoa; phylum Chordata; class Aves; order Anseriformes; family Anatidae; genus Anas; species Anas platyrhynchos. The sequence goes on from NC_092587.1 coordinate 146,092,377, forward strand.
CAGTCATGAATAACCTGTGCTATAGCGTCCATGGTCAAGTCCACCCCTCGATCACGAGCCCATCTGTATGTTGCATCTCTACCTTGATGGCCTGAGGTGTCATGGGCCCATCGGGCTATAAATAATTCACCTTTATGCTGCCAATCCAGGTCCACCTGAGCTACTTCAATCTTAGCAGCCTGATCTACCTGCTGGTTGTTTTGATGTTCTTCAGTAGCCCGATTCTTGGGCACATGAGCATCTACGTGGCGTACTTTCACAGCCAGGTTCTCTACCCGAGCAGCAATATCTTGCCACAATGCAGCAGCCCAGATGGGTTTGCCCCTACGCTGCCAGTTGTTTTGCTTCCATTGCTGTAACCATCCCCACAGGGCATTTGCTACCATCCATGAATCGGTGTAGAGATAGAGAACTGGCCATTTTTCTCGTTCAGCAATGTCTAAAGCCAGCTGAATGGCTTTCACTTCTGCAAACTGACTTGATTCACCTTCTCCCTCAGCAGCTTCTGCAACTCGTCGCGTAGGACTCCATACAGCAGCCTTCCATCTTCGATGCTTCCCCACAATACGACAGGACCCATCAGTGAACAGGGCATATTTCTTTTCATTCTCTGGTAACTGGTTGTACAACGGGGCTTCTTCAGCACGACCCACCTCCGAAGCAGATCGAACTCCTTCATATGCTGCCAATATCTCCTTTTCAGTTGGAGTATAGCGGGCCTCAGATCCTCTGTATCCCCGACTCCAAAACCCCAGAGGCCGACCTCGAGTTTCCCCAGGTTCTTTCTGCCAGAGGCTCCAGGTGGGGCCATTCTCCCCGGCTGCAGTGTAGAGCACATTCTTTACATCTGGTCCTGTTCGAACTGGCCCAAGGGCTACTGCATGGACTATTTCCTGCTTGATTTGTTCAAAGGCTTGTCGTTGTTCAGGGCCCCACTCAAACTCATTCTTCTTACGGGTTACTTGGTAGAGTGGGTTTACAATCAGACTGTAATTTGGGACAGTGTAAGAGGTAAAACATTTGCCTGGGAAAACAAATTTTCTTCCTGCCATATAAACAAAGTAGCAGCAGCCAGATATCACCTTAAACAAAAACAATAAAATGCAAAACACTCAGAGCCAAAACAAGATTAGTGCTGCATTTTGGGGGAGGAAAAAAAAAAAAAAAAAAGCTAGAAAAGTACTGCAGAAGGCTTTCAAGCCTTAACTTCTAGCAAATAATTGCCAGCAAATGTCTAACAATTTATACGAGGGAATAAAAATATTCATTGTGTGTGTCTGTGTGTTGGCTTTGAATACCAGGGTCACCCTCCAGCTAAGGAGCCGTTTACATCTGCCAGCCAGCAGCCAGCCAGCAGTGGGGAGCTGGCAGAGCCCTTATGGGCTCATTGTGTGCAAGTCCAGCCAGGGAGTGCAGCCAAGGCTCCTGCTCGGGCTCTCCCCAGCAGCCAGAAGCGGCAGCTCCCCTTGGTGAGCTAAAAATGTCCTCCCTACCTGATGGCTGAGCCCAGGCGGGGGCCGGGCTCCGTGTAATTCAGGTGGACGCCACTGCTCGCACGTCCCACCAAGTGCTTCCTCTGGCTGCTGGAGTACGTATGGTCGGCCAGGGGCTCGTTGGCAAAGTCTCACAGATTTCACTCAAAAGTTTACACTACCTCATAGTTCCAGCCTATGGCTTACAAGCTTTCAGTGTACTACTGCAGACCTGATAGGTAAAGCAAAGTAAAGCTATCAGGAAAGCGTCTCCTGCTATTGTACCAGCAAAACAAAAACAAACACCTACCAAAATCTTGAAAATCCATTGGATTTTGGTTTATTTATGCTGAACAGCTGTCGTCCTAAGGTAAATTGTGACCCCCATGCAAAGCTGCAGCAGAGGTAGAAAGGCGGTGGTGCCACAAGGAGAAGGCTCAGCCCCGCATTGTGGGGCGATTCCTCTGGTCAGCTCGCTGTGACTTCGTCTCTTCAGTGAGGGAGCTACTGGATACAGGCATGACTTCGTTTCTTCAGGAGGGAGAGGGAGCTGCTGGACACGGTCTTGGCTGTGCTCACCCACATGTGGGCAGCGGGCTGCGGAGGGGGAGCGCATAGCGTGGTACCACAGTTGCCGTGAGATCAGAGGGGAATTGGGGAAAATAAATGGAGGAGAAAAGGCCTTCCATTGAGCCTGGGAGCTGAAGCTGGTAAAGACTAGCTTGTTCTCTGCCCTTAGGCCACCCAAGGCGGCTATATGATGTGTATGAGGTAGGACCAGCTAGGAAACTTCCACAGCAACCCTTAAGGGCCTGCTGTCCAGAGCCCAGTTCCAGCCACCACACTTACAGAAAAGTATGCATGAAATCCACCTTTTCCTTTATCAGGGCATTTTGGAAAAACTGTTTTTATCTACCTGTAAGTCATCTTAAACGTTACCTGTGGTCACAGAACGTGATTCATTAGCATATTCCTGACCTGAAGCAACTGCAAACATAGCTATACATTATACTTGGAGATACAAAGCAACCGGGCTTCAGCTCTGTAAACATGAGTGCTTTTTGTCAACAGATGCACAGTGTATCATAACATTCACACTGACGGACATATCTCCTTCAGTCACTCAATACATTGATCCTAAGCAAACATGATTATTCAGAAGGCTATGGCACATGCCGTTTTGTAATTCAGACGTGTGATCTTTTAAACAACTCAGTGGGAATTATATTTGCATTTTGCAAGTGGAAGATGAAATGGTGGCAGCAAGTCCATAATTAGCACCCTCTCTTTTGTTTCGTTCAAATTTGATATTTGCTCTCTTTTTCTTTAGTGCTCAAGAAATTTTCTCTAAAGTTCAAATATGCTGCCAGGTGATATTTTTACTATCTTTTTTTTTTTTCTTTTTTTTTTTTCATTTTATTCAGGTACGTCCTTTGGAAGCAGGAAATGAAAAATAATTTTAAAACCAGCTAAGAAATAAGACAGAGAGGGGTCGGCTACAACTGAGATTTTCACAACTCTGAAAGGATTCTTGTAGTTGGAAATATAAAAAGGAAAATAACTCAGACTGGTAGGAAAAAGGTGAATATTAATGAGTTTTTATTTAGTGTTGCCAATCACAGCATTCAAGAATCACATGTCAAGCCAAAATACATGAAATTGGCTTAAACATCATACTTTATATGTGATAGATTTGGAGTTCATTGTATTTATATCTATTTTTAAGCTTTTTAAAAAGTCTGTATTAGAATGACAGCTAGAAAACTATAAAAAAAAAAACAAAACAAAAAAAAAAAACACTGAGAATCTTCTATAGCTAAGGGAAACAGTGTTTAAATAAGAACACAATGTTGGGAAGCTTTGTAATCTGAAGTATTATCTAAAGTTTTGGAATTGTGGACTAAGTTCAATCCTTGAAAATGCTTTGTGCTAAGAGATAATTTTGACACTTTGGCACAAAAAAAAATGTTGATGTTAGAGTTTAAAGCTCAAGAGGTTTCAATTTTAAGGTTTGGAGTTTTCTCTATAAAATAATTTTGAAGGGGAGCATACTGCAGAAAATCTTTGAGCTCAAACATTACAACTGTTTACAAATGTTACAATTTCTTTACGCAACTAACCTTAGCAATTCAGTGTGGAGTATTTCAGAGCCAAGCACATGCTTTGTAAGTGTGGTGAGTGAAAAATCTCATGGGAGCAGAGAGGCTCATCCGGCTGCTATGGAGTTCCGATATCCAATGGCCACAGGGAGGAAACAGAGAGGGTCAACAGCTCCATACCGTAGAGTATTTCTGGAGAGTAAAGACTGTGCTGGCAGCAAATTCCTCCAGAGCTCTGCAGGTTTCTGCAGCTGCCCCTGTGAGAGGAAACCCTCTGGAGTGTAGGAAAATAAGAAACAAAAACCAAAACTCTACATGTATGACCTATCTGAATCTCTTGTTCAGAAAGTGGATGGGGAGGTAATTTTGGAGGAGGTAGTGAATGACGTTAGCAAACAGATAGATGGGAGCAGATGAGTGATGAGGCAGTGAATAAGTAAGGAAGGAATGAGTGGTAGGTATGATTTGAAAGGGCATAGCCCAAAGCTGCTATCTTACAGCCTTAACAGGACTCCCCATGAAAAGAATAAGAGGACTAGGAGAAATGCCTGAGTCACTGGAAAGATCAACTGTTGTCAAAGCTTTCACTGCCCCAATTTTCTTTTATTTTTCTTAATTTTGATTTTTTTGACATATGCATCTTTTATGCAAGGCTTGTAATAATTAGGCCTTTGAAATATACTGTCAGTCTTATTGGGACTTGTTTACTTGCTTGTCTGAGAACTCATGATCTCCTTGAATAGAGCTTCTAGATACATGAACACCTCCAGCTTTGGTGGAATAAATTTACAACAAAAAGGCTCAGGCTTGTGTTCACTGGCCAACTCAGCTGAGATAGCTGAGGCAGCTTTCACCCACAGCTATCTCATTCCTCTCCTGGCAGTTGTTGTCAGCAGCAGCTGAGCAGGACAAATACCTAAATCACCTTCTTTTTACAGTTTGTCCTATAGTCAGAAACAAAATTGATAGTGGTTTAATATTAATGTCAATAATATATCATGTTGGATGTTACAACACTGGAGGACTAAGTGTCAATCCCATTTAAACCCTGTTATTATTGTGGTTGAAACTTCGGGAAGGGTGGACAGCTGAGACAATGGTCACTTCCCAGCTAAGTCTTCTTTTAAACATGGATCAAAGCCCAGATTTAAACAGTCTTCAGCTGAAGTCAATGATACTCAGATATTAATAAGTTTCAGGGTGTTTTATGACTGAGAGACTCTGTCGCATATTACCAGCAATCACAACAACCACTTATGAATGATTTTAAGACAGGTTTTAAAACATCCTTGGAAATGTAACCCCTCAAGACTGAGGAACCCTCGCTCATTCATTCATTCTGCCTCAAACATTCCCATGTGAAATACGACTGCCTGTTATTGCTAGCATAATTTACCAGTAGCATCACTTACTTGGGACTGTAAAGGAATACATCAGACTAGTATTTGAAGATAGCATGGTATACTGCAATACTGCAACTGTATAAATCATTCCAAAGTACTGAAAACTAAGTTCATTATCTTAGACCTGTGTTTCTTCTATATTGTTGACAACCTGAAATAGAGTACAGCCTCCTTTATAGCTTAAAGTTACACAAAAATGATCCAGTAATCCCACTTTCAAAAGTCATACCACCCTTTTTGCTTTTAGGATGAATTTAATGAGATTCAAGATTTCAAGTCTTTCATACACTTCAGAGAACTAGAGTTTTGTGTGAATCAAGACAATTATGCCTGATGAGTTTAAAAACAAAATAAGAAAAATAAAAAAAGCAGTTAAAAGCAGTTCACAGTAAGACTACCTGCTACTTAATGCCAATGACAACATCCACACTTTGGTTTATCTCCTCCTATTTCTTCTTGTAAGATTACCACAGGTAAGGGAGAACCCGGTGAATGACCATACAGGAAAACAGAGAAAATGGCTGCCCAGTGTTGCTTCAGGCACTAAAACAAGGGGAAAGAAATCACAGTGTTTTTCTTTCACTTCCATCTTTTGGTAGCAGAATATGGAGTTACTGTATAGCACATACACAGAGAGGGAGAGAGAGAAAGAGCTCTTGACAGAACAAAAGGAGAAGAATGTAGGATACTTGCTCTGCGAGTCAAGCTAATCTTGGAAAAAGGTTTAACTGTGTATTGAGTGAACACCAGACTAGGGAGCCACTTAAAACACACATGAGTATAGTAGCCTGCAACATTAAAGAGGAAAAGTGATTTTAAAATTGTGACAATAAGTGCATGAAGGAAAAAAGATTTGTTATTCAGAACAAAAGATAAAATGGCTAACACAAGAAGCTGACTAAAATTCTAAGATTAAAATAGCATGAGAAGGGAAGGGAAGGGAAGGGAAGGGAAGGGAAGGGAAGGGAAGGGAAGGGAAGGGAAGGGAAGGGAAGGGAAGGGAAGGGAAGGGAAGGGAAGGGAAGGGAAGGGAAGGGAAGGGAAGGGAAGGGAAGGGAAGGGAAGGGAAGGGAAGGGAAGGGAAGGGAAGGGAAGGGAAGGGAAGGGGAGGGGAGGGGAGGGGAGGGGAGGGGAGGGGAGGGGAGGGGAGGGGAGGGGAGGGGAGGGGAGGGGAGGGGAGGGGAGGGGAGGGGAGGGGAGGGGAGGGGAGGGGAGGGGAGGGGAGGGGAGGGGAGGGGAGGGAAGGGAAGGGAAGGGAAGGGAAGGGAAGGGAAGGGAAGGGAAGGGAAGGGAAGGGAAGGGGAGGGGAGGGGAGGGGAGGGGAGGGGAGGGGAGGGGAGGGGAGGGGAGGGGAGGGGAGGGGAGGGGAGGGGAGGGGAGGGGAGGGGAGGGAGGGGAGGGGAGGGAGGGGAGGGGAGGGGAGGGGAGGGGAGGGGAGGGGAGGGAAGGGAAGGGAAGGGAAGGGAAGGGAAGGGAAGGGAAGGGAAGGGAAGGGAAGGGGAGGGGAGGGGAGGGGAGGGGAGGGGAGGGGAGGGGAGGGGAGGGGAGGGGAGGGGAGGGGAGGGGAGGGGAGGGGAGGGGAGGGGAGGGGAGGGGAGGGGAGGGGAGGGGAGGGGAGGGGAGGGGAGGGAAGGGAAGGGAAGGGAAGGGAGGGAAGGGAAGGGAAGGGAAGGGAAGGGAAGGGAAGGGAAGGGAAGGGAAGGGAAGGGAAGGGAAGGGAAGGGAAGGGAAGGGAAGGGAAGGGAAGGGAAGGGAAGGGAAGGGAAGGGAAGGGAAGGGAAGGGAAGGGAAGGGAAGGGAAGGAAAGAGAAAAGAAAAGAAAAGAAAAAGAAAAGAAAAGAAAAGAAAAGAAAAGAAAAGAAAAGAAAAGAAAAGAAAAGAAAAGAAAAGAAAAGAAAAGAAAAGAAAAGAAAAGAAAAGAAAAGAAAAAAGAAAAGAAAAGAAAAGAAAAGAAAAGAAAAGAAAAGAAAAGAAAAGAAAAGAAAAGAAAAGAAAAGAAAAGAAAAGAAAAGAAAAGAAAAGAAAAGAAAAAAGAAAACTGGAAGTTTTGCATGCTTTGGATGTGTTGCAAAGCTTTATGAATGATAGGGATAATATTGGGGAATATGATTGCTCTACCTCTTAGTAGAGCAAAAGATGAAGTCACAGCTGTTCCAGCTCCATTCTTAGTCAGTGGTCTTCAGTAACAGAGACTGCAGACCTCCCTACAGAAAAGCAGAAAGCAAAAGAGAGGGAGTTATTTTCCTCACATTGGTCAACAGTGAAATTAAAACCCTTAAATCTTTTTCTTTTGATGATTTTTTATGACCTCATTACCTCACCAGTGCTTACAGTAAAGCGTACTGTGTAAAGCACAGTTCCTCTTTAGAAATAACACTGTTACTTGTATAAGGTGTTTTTGTAAGAAAGCCAGTCTTGCAGTCATATCGTGTTACAGTGCATCCAGGTCAAAGTGAATGGAAACCCACAGCTCACAAAAAAAAAAAAAAAAAAAAAAAAAATCTATTCTGTTACTTACTCTTCCTCCATAAGTTCCTCCATAAGTAAGAAAATACAGTACGAAATAACTCTTCTGGTGACGCACAGCTGAATATGGTTGAAGTGTTATAATGTGTTACTTGAGTCATAACTGACGAGGTGCCAGCCTTACATTTGTTAGAGCAAACAGAGATCGGCTTTAAATTTCCGTGCTGTTATGCAACCTTGCTATTACTTAAAGGACTACTTGTACTCAAACAAGAAAGGCCATCCACCTTCCTGTTACAGTGCTGATATAATTGTCTCTACTACAGACACTTTTGCAAGCACGTGCACATATATATTTGACCACACATACACAGCAGCACTTCAATTGCTCTAAGGAAGCGCTTGCTACCAGGTCTTCAAGGATGCTCTCTTGTTTTAGAGAAGCTGAGAGAATTAGGGTTACTGGAACGAGTGAGGGAAGAGGTGACCACATAGTCCATCTGACCATACAATTCAGTTCTCTGCTGATTTCAGTCATCAGCAGGATTTACACACTAATGTGTAGGAAAGCAGCAACTATTTGCTGCTGTCCATCTCTCAATAACTACTGTATCTTGGTTGTCACTTACATTAGCCAGACATTAGCATGGGCACTCTATTTGCCCTGTCTTTATTGGCTTTGTGGGGGAATAGCACAGTATACAGAAAAACAAACAAACAAACAAACAACAACAAAAAACTTCACTAATGTTATTTGGAAGACTGTTGGGGAGCACAGCTACCATGTTACTGCTGAAAGTAAGCTGGCTTTCTTTGGGATACAGGTTACCTTGCAGCCTACAAATGACAGATCCTAGGGTGTACTTTCAGGATAGGCCAGGACATGGTCAGGCCTAGGTGTCACCAACACAGAAGGCAGGCCAAAGTGACATGGCTTCAGCAAGCAGTCAGGAGGCCTCCTGAAATCCAGGGAGGGCAGGCTCTAGGTTAGCTGCTTGCCATTACATTTTGCAGTAGCTTCTTTACTTCCATTCAGAGGCTGGATCAAGATAGCAGTGCTATTCTTGCTTAGATTATCAAAGATAATCATATGACTAATGATTAAATCATTCAAGTATTTATCACTTCCATGTAATTTCTGCATACTATTATTGGGGTTGCACCTTCACTGGTGTGGCTCAGGAACGATTGGAGCTGACACTTGGGAAGCATCTTTCAGCAAGGAGCTTAAAGAGCTTGGGAGCCTGAATACTGACAACAGGTGACGGTCCTGTTGGCTTGGATGCAGAGGAACAAGCCAAGAGGCCACAACAGCTGTGAGAGAAAACAGAAGTGACACAATTTGATATCATCTCCAGGCTGCCCCTCCAGGTCTTCCCTGCAGATTTGGGTCTCTCCATCCCCCGTGATCTGAGAAGGGAAGAAGGTTGATGGCAGGCAGTGATGAACATGGGGCCTGAACTCTGTTGCTCTAAGTCATGACCCATTCTGGCAGTGATGTGATATTGCTTTTACAGCCACAAGAAATCATAGGCTGTTTTCCATTGGTCCATCTTACCGTAGTTTCCCCCATGCAAGCAGTGCAAACACCTGTGATGTCTTCTTTTCTCAAGGAATAAGGAAGTTTGTACCTCGCCTTCTCCCACACAATGGCAGTGAAGACATAAAGCAAACCAAAAGTAACTGAAATGATGTTATCTCCTTAGGTCACAGTCTCAAGGTCATTTCTGACCTTCGGATTTTTAATGAAAGTGCTGGTAGGGAGGACACTTGCTTGAGAATTTCTTTTGAGATGACAGTGTCATGGGACTTTCCGCCTTCTGATTCTGATGGAGTGTAACTGTTGCCTGCTTTCTCCTCTGACAAACATGTTCTGTGACTGCTAACTCTGGGAAAAGTCTGCTATCATACGGGTATTTCTGGATTTCTATCCAGCCTTTCTATCAGCACAGGATGTCTCTCCCATGTCACTTTTCTCTGTCTGTCTAGGCAAGCCAACTGCAATCCCTTCTCCAGGCCAACTCCTTCCCTAATCTTTTCCACAAGCCACTTGTGGTTCAAGCTTACCAAGTGTGTGTGAGAGTTGGGGGTGAGAACATGCTCTACAGTTTCTCAGGTCAGTAAGTCAAGTTGTGAAGCTTCCAAATTATTATTATTTTTTTTTTTTTTTTTTCCAGAGGCTATTGCTCTTGTTCTCCATGGAGGCTGTCACCTTTCATGCACCTTGCAGTGAATGGTGAAGAAGGGGCTATCACAGAAATGGCAGGGCCAGAGACCATGTAATACAGACAAAAGAACTACTCTTCAGCTTATCATTGATGGCACAGCAGAGATCATCCGAATTACAGTTCCTTTCACAGGTTTTGTTTTGTATTTTAAATAAAATAGCCATCAGAATACATACAGAAGTTGTGCTGGAAACAGAAACAAATGACTCCATGTTCTCAGCTCAGTGCTGTGTTCACTAAGATGCAATATCATAAGTATGTATCTCTATCTCATTCCTCACTACAGCTGAAATCTTTTCTTTAGAGTGGCATAGCTTTAAGTGGTGCAGGAGAGAAGGTGATAGAGAATGACACGGTCAGATGTTGGTTTGAGGGCACTGCAGTGAGTTTTCTATTTCCTGAGTGGATGCTTTGACCACTGAATTATGAAAGAGAAGCGTTACTTCATCCAGTTTTTTTTTTTTTTTTTTTTTTTTTTAAGTAGAAACAATAACATTACTTGAGGAGTCCAATCCAGTGGGTGTTGTAAGTGTGCTCTGATAGTGTCTGATAGATTAGGATCCCCAGGGTAATTATGTGCAGTAAAGCTGAGCAGCTAGATTTCAATCAGACCTGTGAGAACCGAAGTGCTCACAAAGAGTGATCAGGAAATGCCCACGGTTCCCACCACAGAGCTTGCAAGTCAAGACAGTACTGAAATTGGAATCTAAAATTGCAGTTTTGGTCCTGTACATTTCACTTTGGGGGATTCTGATCCCTAAATCCTGTCTTATATCAAGCCCAATTTGTAATAGTGCCTTCTTGTGACTCCTCTCATAGTAAGAAGTTTCTGCCATGCTTAATGTTAGCCAGCTTTGTGAAAGTGTGACAATGAAAGATACAGCAAGTAGGAAACAGCACTAAGACACGCTTCACACTGTAAGAAATGGGTCAGATAGCCGTCAGATAAACAAGACCACTGAAGTATCCCTGTCATCCAGCCCTAGCATCTTTCTAGGAAATTTGTGGGTCCCAAATACAGTCTCAGGCCTTTTCTCTGCTGCCACTAACAGACATCTCATCCTCATATGAGGAAGGGAGATTTAATTTTAGATCTTATTATCTTAAGAACCAAGTCCTCTCTGTTAGATAATTGTAATGCCTTTTCCTCACTTTCAGGCAGCTGTTACAAAGTCCATGCTCACAAGGAGCATGTGGCCAGAAGATTGTCTTTTCCCATCAAAAAATCCCTCCTGAAGCACAGAGAAGGAACAGAGGGCATGATTTAAAGGTCAGAAACTGACAGCCTTGTGTTTGTACATCAGTGCTCTCTTGCCTGGGCAAGCCAACATGATGCATACACAGAGTGCCATGGTTACTCTCCTACTTCAGGCTTCAGCTGGTGTTTGGCATCCCTCACCTGGTAAGGAGCCAGTTGTTTAGTTACCCGGTTATCATCGTGCCTCCACGAGGGATCTTGCAGACCAGCAGACCAGCAGGACAGCCTTCATTCCTCTCTCTCCCTCCCAGCATGTGATCTGCAGTGCCCTAAGCTGCCCCCATCACACAGACACACGCACGCACATCAGGCACATGACTCCAGCACCCTGGACCCCTGCCACCCATCACTTGACCCAGTTCGTGGTGGCTTATACTCAGTCATGGAAGTAACTGCACAGCCTGTACTTGCATTCCTGTGAAGACTGCTTAAGCTTGTGGACAGAATACATTTTACAAGATATGGCATGTACAATTTCTGCTGTTCAGGGTATGTGTGCATATTAAAATAAAGCTGGCTGTAAGTGTTTGGTGCATACTTATCTTGGGATAACTGCAGGCAGAACCAAGATTTGCTCTTGGGGTGAAAATATGAGAAGCACTACCCTGCAGGCACTTTAAAAATATGACTCTTAATAAAGCGGTGATAGTCCTATTTTTAATTTGGCTTCCGTGTCTGCTCGGTAACAATTTTTCATTTGGATTTATTAGCCCCAGCTTTTTACTGAACTATTCCTGCTAACACTTCAGTAACAGTAAAAAGCCTTGGTCCTAAAATTTAGTGCTTTGTAGATGCCTTCTTAAGAGAAATATCAAAAAGTGTTTTGGGTTAGCCAGATTTTTTTGGCTCTCTCATTTCTGCTTGGCTCAGGGTTTACTTATTAGACATTTTCACATTCATATCCCTGGCAGTGGAAAAGCTATACATTCAAAAGTCTGGCACATGCACAAAGATGTGCACCAACATTCATGAAACATTTCCTAAGGTTGTAGTTGCCTGAATTTCAACTCCTTAATTAGCAGGATGCCTTCAAGAAGACATTTTCTTCTTTACTTTTTTTTTTTTTTTTCCTACACTTTATTATTTGATCTAAAAGGTTTCTCTTATGATTAAATTTACTATGGGGCCTGACCTGATATATCCATGGATTTCTAGGCCAGTTGCCTTTTACCATTCAGAATTTTTGTTCTGGTGGAAGAAGACTCTTCTTAAACAGTGGTTATTTTTCATGCAAAAGTCAGGTATGAAGTAAAGCCAGCGGAGGCAGGACATGTTAGTCTTGTTACATGTAGTATACAGTCAGTACCTTATGAGTAGTCAGCCTGATGCTATCAAAACCTAACAGTCTTGGTGCACGTGCACTGATACTCAGCAGGTCTGACATGTCCCAGAGGCATTGACCTCAGGGTGCTTGTTCTGCATGGTAAGTGTGCAGGATTACTTGGAGAGAAACACAGGAGCCTTCCCCACTCCTGCCATCCTTAAAAGGCTTTGTCTAGACAAGAGAACATTTTTGGCATAATTATTCTCTTGCATTTTAATTTTGCATGCAAATAATTAGAACTGTGGTGTTGCAGTATAATTTTGAGCAGGCCATGTTACTTGTAGAGACCTGAACCAAACTCTTGAAGGCCACTGGGGAAAGAAAAGAGTCTAATACTGACAAGTCAACATAGTATCTATAAGCAAAAATAAAAACTACTGTAGTTCTAAACACAGTGCTAATTAATACAGATACTGAAAGCTGGGGAGGGAATATATCTTTCACAAACTGCCTTTGGACTAAATGACTGCAACTGGGTACCCACACACACACTGGCTTTTGCTCTTAAAATTATTAGTTACAGCTTTTAACAGCAGAAAGTTTTCTATGTTTAGATAAAGCAATGGAAGGTTCTAAGGAAATCAAAATAAAAAGGGATGTGTATTGTAAGCCTGCCATTCTTTTCCATTCGTTTGACATGTGCAGCACAACTATGTGGTGCCAAATAAAGACCCCAAATGTGGAACAAGATATTAATACAGATTAGAAAGATATACTTTTTTTCTAGGTGTTTTTCTGGGTTATCAGCTCCTCAGCCTAGATCACTCTGCAGCTGTACAATGGGAGAGCATAAGGATAGGGACTGACAACGTGAACTCACTCTGCCAGACAAATAATCATTCATCTAAATGGGGCCTTAGCTGATTTATCATTCAGGTAAGTAAACTTGTTCATTGCATTGGATTTGCTGTACTCAAACTATAAAAGTCCTTATCTCCACAGGAAGTTTGCAAACCTGGGAACTCAATCTCATTATTATTTTTTTTATATGGGACAAAAATGTGTGACATAATCATCTAGCTTTATAGATGTGCCAGAAACAACTGCGCACACACTAAATGCCTTTAGAAATGTAGGAATACAGCAATTTTTAGTAAAATTACTGACATCAGGATTATATGAGTAATCAAAATCTTAACACAGTCTATGTATTTTTATGCTACTCCTATATTCTACAGTGACTCCTCCATATAGGTAGTCTAATTTGGAATAGAAATCATTTAGGATATTTACCCTGCATTATAAGGAGAGTCATTTTTCTGGAACATGCTAATTTACATTTTGGATTAGTGCCTGCAGAATAGCTCAGAGGAATAATTATTTTGGAAGAGCTATTCTGATCAATTTCTGCATCTGAGACCTTACAGACCATATGTGTCACCAAAGGCAGTCCAGAATTCCACAAAGTACTAATTGACGCCTTTCACTTAAAAGGCTTCAAGACTATTTGATCCAATATTTAGAATTAACCACTTAGAGTTTAAAAAAAAATATATAGTTATCACGTGTTTAGGTCACTCTTTACAAGCCAGCTAAACACAGTATGCAGTTGTTAAATGCCTAGCACAGGAATTTCAGCACAATACAGAGGAAATGCATTTGCCTACAATATACTGCTAGGGCCTTGATTGTCTAAAGTAAGAAAAATAGTTTTTGCCATGACATGCTGGGTGTTTGCATTAAACTACAAAACTTGGAAGAAGAGCTCAGCTGACCTTCATGTGTAGATACCAGCTTTTTTTTCTGAGGTGATCAACAAGCAGATGAAAAACTCCTAACCAAGTTCTTTTCTTCAATACAGCATCCACAGGATGCCAGGCCAAAATCCTACCATGGAGATGTCCACCAGCACCAGAGATGAAGGAGCTTTTGGGTCCAGAAATGTTCCCTGGCAGCGTGTTGCTCACTAGTACAGTCACAGCCTTATATTTCTGTCAGGGAACAGGAACAGTGGAATGATTTCTAGCTTATTTGTGCTCCTGGAAAATGATAAGACTTTGTACACAGCATGTCTCTTCATTGCTATCATGGCTCACATCATTTCTTCCCACGGAAAAACCCAAGGTAGCGTGTGCCAGGAGCAAAAATCTCCCAAGAGATCTTGTTGCAGAGAACTCCTCATTGCATCGGGATGGAAGAAATTCTTGTCCTCGAGGACACGCTGTGGGGTCTGTCCCAGGCAGTGTACTTATCAGAAACTCAAGATTTGCATCAGTGGGAAGGAGAAATCAGAACCTATTCATTAGTTGTTCCATAATAGATTTAAAAATACAAACTTGCAAGGTCACTTACATAAAGCCTGCAATACCATATGCTCAACACATTCCAGAACACCAAACACATGAATCACTGCAGTTATATTCATAAAAATACTCTTCTACTCCCCCAGCACATCACACAATGATGGAGTTACAGGAACTTTTTTTCAGGTGGCAGCTGATTTAAGAGGTTCCTGCAATTGCTGCTTATTCCTGCCCCATAGCTACAATTGATTGCTTCCTCAGTTGTGCTGGTTTAACTCTTTGTAGAGATGTGCCAGACACCATACTGGGTAGAATCAAATAGCAAAATAAACTAAATTAACTAATAATAATAATAAAAAAAACACAACTGCATTTAAAAGAAAAACCAAAACCAAAACAAAAAACTTTGGATTCTTTTAGTGATGTATCATGGAGTGGCAACTATTGCTTCAGCACTACTGAGGGAGCATGAGCAGCCAAAGGTGGGGATGGTAAGAGCTCTTAAAACCTTACCATCAAAGACGACTGTTTGATCATAGAATCATTTAGGTTGGAAAAGACCTCAACATCATCAAGTCCAACTGTTACCCGAGCATAAAACTGAATTTGTAGGGAATAGCGGTTACAGGGACATAACTGAGCATGTCACCAGAAAGTGTCCTTCTCAGAAAGTTTTGTGTGTGTTTAAAACAGTAGAGAAAATCAGTAGTTGTAGACCATAACGTGTCTGCATAACAATGACAAACTTTTGAATGTCCCAGGTCATAAGTGGGAGGGATGTGTGAATTGACTGGGACAAGTGTGCAGGGGATTTATAGCTTCTTTAATTGTTAGACCTTCCGAAAGATTTTCTTAAAACACATAAAATAATAAAACTAGGTATTATAAAAAATACAATTAAAAAAAATCTGGACTCTACTGAAATGCAAGTTTACCTTAGCAATTTAAAACTAACATTTCTATGTATGTTCTGTGTATATACATAATAATTAATTGCATGAATCCTCATGTGTGCTTGCATTCAGACTCAATAAACCTGTTTCTTTCTTTTTTTTTTTTCTCACTCTCACTGGGGTAAGACAAGAAAGCCTCAGTGGAGCTAACAGAATTAAGCCATTCTTAAATAAGTATTGGTGAAAGATGAAGCAAGGACTCCATGCCTTGGTATTAGAAATGAGGTCAGTTGGCAGACAAATTTCCAAGGTAACTGACTTACTAATCAATATGGAAGGACTCTAATTTCTTCCATAAAATTAATTCAATCTGCTCTAAAAAGTTATGTTTCTGAATATTGATTATAAGAACAGGCATTGTCTGAAGAAGACAATGCAACTGTCTTCTCCAACAACCATTGTGTTTGATGGAGGTCTGTTCAAGAGGATATGACTTTGTTAAGAAGAATTTATTTACCTGGGAAAAAAATAGGAAAGAAACAGCATGTTTTTTTATGTGTTTTAGGGCTCTTGGTGTGTTGCTACATACTGTTATATGGAAACAGGAATGCCAAAAAAACTCTCCTCTGCAAGAAAAAATGCATTAAGAAAAAGACTGAATGTTGGAATTTCTTTCCTATAAGTACAGTGAAAAAATACCTTAGGATTAGATTTTGTCACAGAATAATTGGTGCAAAAATTCAAAATGTTCCAGGAGAAACAGGTAAGACATTTGCAAATTAAATTCTATTTTAAGTTACTTTTCACTGAAAGACAATTTTGCCGTGCTACTGCTTCTAGAAACCAAACTGCAGGAATTATAGGAATGAGCATGTCATTTTTCTTCCATTTCATGGAAAGGCTAGCAGTTTTTCTGTAATATGTGTCTTGACAGCTGTTGTATCTGGAATAAGGACTTGATCATAGATACAAGGCTGGTGTTTTTGTGTTGTTTATATTTTTTTCCTGTTACAAGAAACTATTAGTTTACATGGAGAACTCACAGGAAGGCTTGTTTCAGTGAACAACAAGGTGCAACAAGATTCTATTTCCCCACTGACAGCTTTATGGTCTCTGATTCAGGAGTGGGGTTGGCATAGCTGGGGGTGGCTGAACTGCTTAGATGCAGCCTCTGGCCTGCCACTTCCAAGAACTGGATTTGCACATCCTTATGAGGAGAAGGTGGAGCTCTTGCTGCTGCTTGCAGCTGCTTCATAGGAAGGTGAAGAGAAAATGCAGCCACACTCTTCCCAGTGAGGTGAGGTGGGAGGAAAAGGTGTGGTGGGCACAAGCTGCAATGCTAGAAATTCCCCACTTGATACAAGAGAATTTTCACCATGAGGGTGGCCAAACAATGGAAGAGGAGGCCAGTGAGGTTGTGGAGACAATCCATCCATGGAAATATTCAGATCCTGACTGAACAAAACACTGGTTTTTCTTTAAGCAGGGGTCTGGGTAGACTACCTCCATCAGTGACACCACCCTAGAAACACTTCTGGGTGATGCCAGGTGGCTGTCACTAGCTTTAATTTACCTGAGGAGTTTAGGTAGCAACTGAGGCAGGTCAGCACCCAGCTCAAGTAGCCAAGTTGAAGGGGTTCATCAGGGATCAGAGTTGAAGGTATATCTTCAGGTCTCTGCAGCTATGCCTCACATTTCTAGTCAGGCTCCACCAATGTCTCTTCTCTTGTCTTTATCTCCTTGTCTCTCTGGGAATCTTAATCATGGAGCTGAGGGTATCATGGGTATGGCTGAGGTAGACGGAAAATTTGATTTTCCTTGATCTTACAGATGCACACACAAAGTGAATGTATACCCAGAAAACCTGTGTCAAGGAAAGAAAATTTACTTATCTGTAGCATCATCACTCCCTTTAGCCTTGGAGTTTATTCCTCTTTGGTCCTGTGCCTTCTGCTGTTTTCCATTCATACAGCTAAAGCAGTAATCTGAGCTCTGATTACCCTGACTGCTTCAAAGTCCTCTTCTCTGGCCTCAGTAAGAGCCACTAACATCTGTTCATAATGTTGCTACGGAGATGGTTTTGATTTATCTCTATGACAACATCATCCTCCGAGCTGCATCCCAACACAGCTTCTGCTTTCTCCATTGCATCAGTCACTAAGCACTTGTCTTCAAATCTCATCTACAAGGAAATCACTTGCTCCACTGCTGAACTGCAGCTTCCTCCAGGGTGGTGCTCCAGCAATGGATAACAATAAACATCAGGTTTAGGAGAGGAAATCAAAAGTTGTAGTGCATACAATGTTAAATAAGGATGGATCTGCATAGGCAGATCTGTAATAGCCAAACAGGAACTTCTGAAAAAGATTAATTGTATTTTACTTTCTGACATGTCAAAATTTCTTGCTGGCTTTTGATTTACCCAAATGAGTGGCTTAAAAGGCTTTTATCAAAACTTCTGTGCTGCTCACACTCAGAAGTACTTTACTTCTCTCTTATAGGAAGCCAATGACTGAGCTTAGCATGGCTGCTGGAGGGATACAGCACTATGCAACGGCGCTAAGTTTATCTCAGCCTGGCCTTAAAACTCTCCCTGAAATAATCTCTACTTCTGCTCTGGCTTTAAGAGCTAAATGCTATATTCTTTTTAGCAAAAGAGCTTGTAACTGAGTCAAAAAGGACTGCGGAAGCTTCCAGTTCTGTGCAATGATACATATGTATGTGCAAATTTCCGTGTTTGTTATGTACTGACACACAAACTTGACAAAGCATTAATTTTCTACATAGCACTTCTGAGCCATGCTTGATATAGTGTTGCATTTGGCTACAATTCAAGATCTCGTTTGATATTTATATGCTATTTTACATTGAAATATGATTGCATGCTTTTAGATTTACAAAACTCGACTCTTGCCAGGAAATTCTTGCCTATAAAGCTATTTTAGGACTTTATCAGTTAAAAGGTTTAAGAGCTAAATTTTGTCCTCACATTGACTTAAATGGATATTGTGTATGCATATTCAGAGGCAAGCTTTGGCCTTAACTTTGATTTAATTGTTTAGCATGGTTAAAATTACATACTTAAAAGTCCGGGTTGATTAATGAGACTGGTGACAGTTTGCGAACTCCTAACATTTTCTGATGCCTGGAAAAAGTTCTAAATTTCTTTTTCTGACACTTTACACAAACAATAACTTAAATCCCCATGTGGTTTCTATTTGTCACAAATACAGAGGATGTAAAGGCTATAATGAAAAACTGACTTTGAAATGAAAATTTTCACAGAGCGTGTTTTCTTCTTTCACTTTTTCTGACCAACCAGTGAAAGACCAGAAACATTTCCAGTGTTCAGAATCAAACAATTTTAGTTTCACAAAGAAAATATGAAATACACTTGATTTTGTTTTCCTTTAGAAACATTCTTGCAGTTCTTTTGTAAAATGTTGGACAATATTTACTGTTTTCTAACTGACCCAGAGACTTGAGCCAGAAGCCTCTTGGTCAGTAGCTCCTGGCAGCCATTACCAAGTTAGCAGCCCACTGGAATCCCCCAGGAATCTAAGCTTTAACTTAGGAAAATAAATATGTTTCCAACCCTAACCACTCCAGAAGACACTGAAAATATGAACTGGAAGTAAATCAATGCATTGTTCCTTTACTGACGGTGCAGACAGCCTGAAATAAAGCATGGAGAGATGGGACTGTTTATCACAGTAGAGTACTGACTCAAAATCCTTAATATGATAATTCAAGTTTTAGCATCCACTGATTTATAACTGTTTATCATTTTAGCAGCAGCATTGAACTCGTGTGCATGTATTATCATTCTAGACCAGCTGACAATCTTCTCTGTGTGACAACTGCCCTGAACCTGAAAAATATAAGATGTTGATTTTTGTATCACTCAGAAGTCCGATCATAGAGGTCTTGTTAAAAAAAATGATCTGTTAATTAACACGGAACAGAAGGCTAGTCTCTGCCCTAAGGAGCTTGCAATTTAATTATGACTGGGGTCAATGTGTAAATACCAAGAGAATCATAGAACAGAAAATAAATGAGCAGAAGGGAAGCAGGTTTAAGAGATGTCTTCTCTTTCTTCCATCTCAGCTACTTCTTTCTAGGATCGAAGAAGTGATCCTATTTAAAAACCACCACCACTATTTTTAGCACGGTGTTGGGAGGGCAGTTAGCTTGGGTCATTTCACTCTTCGGGGTTGGCATGTAAGCTTGCTGGGAGCTGGATCAGCAAACCCGATGGGGCGGTGAGCAGCATCCCGTGAGCTATTGGTGCTTCAGCCAGAGACCTGCCAGTGCAATCAGATCGCTGTCAGTGCGGTTGTAGCGGGGCACCTCTGCCAAAGAGCACAGCAGCACCGCAGGGACACAACACAACGAGTGGCAGTGTCAATGTGCTGGCTCCAGGGAGGGGACTTAGCACCATCTCCTCAGATAATGGTGTGTTTTGGGGGTGAAGTAGCACCTGTGGCAGCACACAGTGCTTGCTTGAAACATAACACGCCATGAAGGGCAGAGTCTTAGATGGAGGAGGTGGGAATCAATGTTACCTTACTATATGAGAAAAGAGGCCGAACAGGAAGAAATACAGAACAGCCTGGAAAACAAAACCTGGTTAGTGAGGTATTGTTTGCATGTTAGCCACGGTCAGCACAATGTCTTAGGACTGAGAGATGAAGTAGGCAATAGCTGAAGGTCTGTGTTATTTCATCTTCAAAGCTATGAACGTTACAGGTTGAATAGGGTAATTGTACATTTCAATATGAAGCAATGTGTGAAGTGAAGCAGCCTCAGAATTTCCCATATTTTGTAGCAGAACAGCACAAATTTTAGCATGGCAAATTGCACCTATATTATAATGTTGGGATAGGATACCTGCTTGCTTTATGAACAAATCTTTTCCTTGTTGCACGCCTGATTTAAGGGACAGTAGTTATCACAGTGACATTTTTCCTGTAGACATTATCCATACAGCAGCCATTATAAAAGGCAGAAAGAGCTCTTCTCTAAGCGTATTATCTGTACACTCCAACTGGGCCTTGCTGAGTCCCCCATGTGATTGCTATGCTTTGTTCAGCTTGTAAAAAAAAAAAAAAAAAAAAACAACCACACTGTAGACCACCATGAATTTATGGTACATGGCAGCTTTAAACTTGTTCATAAAGGCTTAAAGGCAAGAATTGAATTCCCTGGATTGAAATTAATTTTAAATGCTTTAATGGGGTGAGCTCTCTTATTGAAGACTGATATGCCTGCAGGCTTTATAAAATGCCAGCATTCTAGAATGCAGAGATAGTCTCTGAGTCAGGTTGCTAAAGGATATCACACACCAGTGGCAATTACCACCCTGCCTTCTGCGGTCACATACAATGCCATAAAATGGGCCTCAGACTTCCTTATTTAATTGCCTGTTTTCTTTTCATCTCAAGCACAGGGCAACAGAAATGTGTTTAGCTCACCCTTGTAAAATAGCACACATTTTCTTACTTTTATGCCTTTGAAATATTGCACATGACAGTGAATATTTAGAGAATTTCACGAATGGCAGAGACTTGTAAGCAGCCTTATCCTGGGGATATTTATTGGCAGAAAGCTTCGGTGGCATCATGCTTCAATGGTGTTGAAAAGGTAAGACAAGTTTGTGCTGGTGGATGTGAGGGGTGAGCCGCCTCCTCCCACCTCAGAAGGGTGGCTTGTGCCCTGGCACAGCTACCTGAGGACCACGCACCTGATGTGCAAGTGAAACATTTGCATACTTCTCATTAGAATATTTTGAATGAAGAGAGATGATAATGCCATTTTTGCAGCACTACTTTCATGTTGTAACCTCAGTTTGACAGGTGACAACAGGTCTTGGCCCAGTGTGATTTTGGACAAAATTGCTTCATGCAATGGAAAAATGTGTATGCTTATGCCTCAGTTTCCCCGGCTACTTCTCTCTTTCACTTTTCTGTGATTTGTTTGGGTGCAGAAAACATGCAGAGACAACATGTTCTGCATCTGTTAACCAGCTGCCTTCTCTGAAATCCTGTACTAACATACCAGTCAACTCCCAGTACAGAAGGCCAGTGCTACCCCCTGCCTGCTCACCTTCTGTGGTACTGCAGCAGGACCTGGGTGGGAGACACTGCTTTGAGGAACCACTTACTTTTTCCTTTTCTTCTCTACTTCCCAGGCATTTTGCTCTCTCCACTATGCCTGAGCTGCCAGCTTCTCCCAAGAAAGCTTCAGTCGGTCTTTATGTAGGTATGCCATTGTGATAGTCAAGAGGGAAGAAATCTGGGTCCCTCTGTCACTGATCCCCAAGCAGCAGAATGTCAGTGACAGTTCCTTAAAAAAAAATAAAAAATAAAAAAAGTAAAGATACTTTTGTTAAGACATTTGCACGCCTCAGAAGATAAAGCTTTGTCTGTTAAAAGTTATGAAATAGTGGTTAATATGTGTGCATAATGAGTTCTGAACTAAAAGATAAATTAAAGAAATCATTCTTTTTACCCAGCAACAAAAAAGAAAGGGAAAAGTACACCCACAGTAATAAAGATACAGGCTTTTAAAGTCTGAAATCACTCTGCTTTGCACAAAATGAATGAATCAGAAGCTCAATGGGCTTCAGAAAAGAATTTCAGGGAAGCATGGAAACAGTCCTCCTCCATAGTTAGATAATCTCAGTAATGCCTGGAAAAATAAACCCTCCATATTCTCAGGCTGAATATTCTTTCCGATACAAATTCGTACGTCAGTTCCCTAGCCCATGTTGCCACTACATTGCCAGATGTATTTCTTGTGCTGAAGAGGACTCAGAGGAAAAAAAAAATAAAATAAAAATAAAAAAAAAAAAAAATAAAAAAACAGAAAAAAAAAAAAACTTCCAGGATCAGGGGGCATTCTCCTCTGTTAACTGTAGGTGAAAGAGGAGGTAAAAAGCCCACCTTTAAGGTCTGTCGGTGCCAGACAGCAACAATTTTCTGTTGTTGAGATTACTGTTCCATAGACGTGCTTGCTGAGCTACATGGATAGTCAGTCTCTGACCCAGATCCGTCCAAATGAGCCAGGTTAAAGCTGAAACAGGGTAAAGAGTGCTAGCACAAGCAGATCAGCTGAGGCAACAGTGATGGGGATCGTCAAGCATTTCCACTGTGGCGTTGCTGCAGTCAGCAGAGGATGTGTGATCAGGCTCTTGGAGCTGAAATCTGTTAGACCTGACAGTCTTTAAAGGGAAGGTTTCTGCTACTGAACCTACTCTGGGCTCAGCCTGGTGGTACCTAGCAAACTGGCACCCCCGGGTGTGAGAGAGAAACACATACAATTAACACCTCTTGGTGGTATTTTCATAAGCGAGTAGTTGCACGAAACATAAATGTGTATTTCTGGGAAAGTTCAACCACGCAAATATGATTGCTAATAGTTAACCTAGTCGATGAAAAGAGAAATGATACTTCACAGTCTAATGTTAGCCTGGTAAACCAGGGACAGAGCTCCAGCCAACATATAATGCTGGAATAGTTGGAATATAATTGGAATATAATAAATAGTTGGAATATAATTCTATATTTTGCATTACTTACATAGAACAAGAGCCCACATCTAGAACAGTCTTTTGAGGAACTCATTTTGCAGTTGAAACAGCCAAAGATCTCTAGGATTTGTTTTTAAAAATTTATTTTTAACTTGCACACCATTTGTTGTGCACTTAATACTGCATTTAAAGCCTAGCTGTCCTTAGAGAAGTCCAGATGCTCAACTCCAAGAGGAGTACTTGTAAGGGGTAAGGAGGCATAGGTCCTTGATTCTGGCCCTCTATAAGCCAAGGACATCTTTAGTTGTATTGCTGTTGAAGAAATGGCCAAAAGATAGATTGGGCAAACTTTGTAGGGATGTGTAATGTGTTTTATTAAACCAGCTGGTAAAAAACAGGCCTCCACCAGGCCTGAAATCAAATCCTTTTCATTGTCTCTGGGAAATGTTACATTGGGATTAAGTAGGTGTGGGAAATATTCTGCCATAGGTGATAATGAAAGCTGATTGATCAGCCACCCACCAGCTCACAGGAAGAATTCCTACAGAGGGGTGCAGGAGTAGTGGTGAGGTACTTATGGGTGCACTTCATCTCTTCTGTAACATATCTCCTAAGAAGATAAGAGTGGTTCCCTTTGTATGTGCATTTAGAGTTCATTATCAATCTGGCATCTTTGAGGATAACTTTTCTTTACAGTTCAGTGTAAAAATGAAACATTACTAACCAGGGTGGCAAAAAGCAAGTGTTAACCTATTTAGTATGTCTGGTGACATACTGAAATGAAGGACAAGAGTCTATCATGCAAGCTTACAATCTGATTTGATTTCAGCATTTGATTCCCACCTTCCCCACCACAAAGGCCCAGTCCCATGAATATATGCACAGTTTATCTTCTATCCAAAAAGAGGTCTACCTCTTCCACGGTCAGCTGGATGATCATACCAGACACAGGCAGAACCTCAAATGGATTTTTCCCAGGCTACAACCTTACATCAGAGCCTCTCCCTCCCCACAACACATGCATAGGAGAGATCTTCCAGATCTGGTGGTCCAAAGTGCAGGGCAGCTCCTATGGTATGGACTAATACACAGCACCTTGTGCACTGGGGCAGAACAGACTTGAGAAGTCCAGCTGAAAGACGATGGAAGTTACCATCAGTCATAGGTGTGCTTAAAGGTAATGTATACACCAAACATCCTTCGGTTGATGCATACTGAAGCAGCAATTAAACATTCCTTTGGTCAGGGACAGCTGTAACACTAAGATAATGCCCAGCGAGGCAAGAGCAAAACCTGAGCTATGTGAACTGGTAGGTTTCCCAGGGACTTGCTTGCAGAAACAGGATCTGGTAGTACTGATTTATTTTGCAGCTGGGTTTGAGACAGTCAGAAAGCGACTACAATGCCAGGAGGTAAAGAAATGCAGTAGTGTGTGTCGCCTTCAGGCACTGCTTTTTTGGGCGAATGGATGGTTTTCGGGGAAAAGTACTAACTGAAAGGGCATGTCTGAATTCCTGAAAATGGAAGCTGACTCCTGCTTAGTTTTACAGTGTTTAGGAGAACAGAACTTTGATTTTGTTGTTGTTGTTATATATATGAAGACTGTACCAAAGAAATTCACGATCCATAATGAGCTACTTATTCTGAGATAAAACCATCCTGTGAGTTCCAAATATCAGCACTGGGTGCTTGAACCAGCTAGCAAAATAGAGTTTCCATGGCAAATGGAAAAAAAAAAAAAAATCACAGGCAAATGCATTTTTCAACCTGCTTTTCTTTAGCAAGTTTGCAGGGAGTGTGCAGCAGAGCCGCCTCGATTATTCAAGTCCTTGTAAAACACACAGCTGGCATAGCAGCATTTCCTTTCATCAGGTTAATTTTGAGACAAGACCAGGGAGAAGAAACTGTAAAGATTTTGCAATTTTTAATTAAGAAATTGTGTAAGTATATGAAGAGAGCAGCCACATGATGAACAAAGTAACTAGACATAAAAGAGTTTGTGTTTACACAATATGTACAGTAATAAAAAAGAGTCATATAAGGAGATAGCTACCTCCCTTCAACCTACTAGAAAATGCCATATCCTGAATTACCTCTCACTGTGCTTTCATGAACAACCTAATGTTTATCACCGTCACCTTTACCAGAAACCAGCAGAACTGAGCTACATAAAACTATGAAGAAAAATGAAGACATCCGTCACTGCAAAATGCATAGCACCCTGAGAACAAGCATATTTTCTGTCAAATTAAAAAATAACATGCTGTATGCACACAGGTGCTAAACAGGATGGAAACAGAGACATTGCTGAAGGATAACTTGGCAGCTTTCAGGTGAACTTTGCCTTCTTGTTCTCACAGACCACAGCTGCCAGGCAGCCCCTTGCCCGCAGCACTCCTTGCCTAGGGGCAAGGCAGAGGCACGCAGCTGGCACCACACAGCAGGGCCAGGGCCAGCTGCCCTGATATAACTGCATGATTACGGCTAACCTCAAACATCTGCAACAGCATGGCAAGTTGTATGTTACCTGATCAGCCGATAAAGCTTTCTTTCTGAGGAAGGACCGGTTTTCACCAGGAGAGACACTTGTGGAGTCCTCATTGCTTGCCTCTGTAGGAGACAAAGTGAAGTACCCAGATTTAAAAAGTAAGTATGTCAGATTTTAACCCATGGGAAGATGAAGAAACAGCTTGAAATTCACGTGTTTATGAAAACAGAGAAACTTATACAGAAAAAAAAAATCATATTGTGTAACTAATATTGACATGGCCAGACATTTATGAAGAGGTTCAAGAGAACATGGGAAATTATCATCTATCTCTAAACCTGTGGTTTACGATCTGTTCAAACACAGCCTGATTTGTCTATTGGTAAAACACAATCACACTCTGCTGAGTTGCTGCTGCCCTCTCCCTTATCCTCTGGCTCTTCTCGTCTCCATTTAGATTCCCCAGGCTCAGTGAAAGATCATTACCCCACATTTGGGTAATGAATAGTAAAGACAAGTGGTGAGAATAGAGTATGCAGACAAAGAAGGGTGTTAAAAGAATTTGAAAAAAATATGTTTAACAAATAGAGGTTAAAAGAGCATTTTAAATACCTAAAATAAACATGTGTTTTTAAAAAAAATATTCAATTTTTAAAATAAGAACTGATTCCCTTCCTGATGGTGGACAATACCTTGTTCAGTGAGACCAGTCAATTCCTCACAGATGAGATTTCTTTAAGTTAATTGTAACTCAAGCAATAGTAATAACAAGCAAGTGGCTTGAATCTTAGCAAAAGTGTTGATGACAGTATAAACTTTGTTCTTTTATTTCAAAAACATTTTCAAGGAGATTTTAAATCATTTATTTAACCTCAAGAGAACAACTTGAAAGATTACAGCTGAGTGTCAGGACAACTCCTGGGCAGTTTTTACTCCAAAGGCTGCAATTGAATTCTTTGGGAACTGATACAAGAATTAAACTAGTTTGCACACACACACACACGCACACACTCTCCTTCTCATAGGAAGTCATTTGAGATCCATATGTAAAAAGCTGCTCCTTAAAAGGTCTTGTGGTTTTAGGTGTGTATATCATTTAATGAGCTCCTGCTTGGATGTGTTTGAATTACTTTTTTCTCAGAAAGCACAGCTTCTGAGCTGTGTTGGTCACAGGTGCCTATTTACATCTGGCCCCATTTTAGTTGCTCCTAACTGAAAATGAGGGGATTTGAGATTACTCAACCCTATCCTTTGTAATTTAATCATAAAAATGTCTCTGTATCCTGTTCCTGTTAGACAGGGCTAGTATTCAAATCTTTGCCTGTTTCAAAACATGTTGTTGTTTACCAGAAACATGTAAATTGCACAGGCACACAATAGAAGTTGTTGAAAACATGTAAACAAGAAAGCTAAATCTGATATAATTTAAATTATGGCACATTGGATTTCAGCTGAAAGCACAAATTTGTAAAAATAAACATGAATTTTCATACAGTCATGTCCCAAATTTTCAATTGTTCTTTTAAGAAAGTAGCAGAAAAACAAGCTTGTCAATTAGATGTACATAGTGAAGAAAAGTCAAGTTTTGTACTATTTTATATTATTGTGGAAATATGCAGAGAAGCATGGTTACTCTTAATTTATTCAAAAGATGTTGTATTTTCATTTGCATATTTTAAGCCTTAATCTACACAGAAACATCTATGTTTCATGTACATGCAGTTTCATAGTATATGCAGGTATCAGTGAGTTTTCACTATATGATTTATTTAACTATAATATTAACTATATTATTTAACTAAGTCATTTTATGCTAGTTTTGTGTGTTTCTTAATCTGTGTATCCATGTTTTGAATTGTGTTATTTATAATATTGTAATAATAATATTGAATTTTGTTATTTGTAATGTAATAATAATAATAATATATTATATCCAATCCCTATAAACTAAACTATCACTAAACTAAAAATGATCCCACAATGACATTTGTGATCAACATGGTTTATTTATTGCAAAGAAGGTTACAAGATATAGTTTGAGATACAAGCCATGAACATACATTTCTTAAAGTTATTGCAAGAATTCAAGTAATTTTAAGGTCAAGCATATGCTGTCAACATTACCTTGACAGTGTAAGTTTTAAGATAAAAGATTTATTTAAAAAATCAGTTGACTTAAAAACTTTGGAATACAAATTATCTTTTTCAAAGATTTTCAGAATACAGTGCTCTCTGTTACTACCTCTACACCTAAGTGCAGGAGACATAGGAAACATTAGACAAGAAGAGTTTCTCAGAAACTACACAGCAAATTTTTCACATCCTACATAACCTTCTAAGAATGATCCTAAAATCATGGGAGGCCAAAATTCTGGTAAAACAGCCTATAGAGTACCATATCTAATCATTTCAATTATTCTATGATCCTTCTCTAAGATGCATAGAATGACCCATGAAAGCCATACAGTCTACTTAAATATTTACTATAATCCACTTGACAATACTGCATCTAAGAAATCTTAGCAAGAATAGTCATTTTACCATTTTAATTGTCATTTTTCTCATTTTCTCTAAAAATAAAAAAAATAACAAAAAAAAATCCAGCCTTTTGTCAAAGACTTGAATTCTTCTGTCACTCTGAGGAGCATCCTGCCCTTAGTCCCAGCACACCCATGCTGTTGGAAAGTAGGTTAGTACTGTGATAATAGCAACATTTATTGGGTGATAAAATTGCTGTAAATTTTGTGTAACTTAGGTAAATGAATAATAATAATAATAAAGTCTCCTGTCTTCTCTACAGTTACATTTCCCTGAAAAAGTAAAAGAAACCTGTACAGAAGTGGAGGAACTCATAATCTCACTGTGGACCAGGCTGAGATATGAAAAGAAAATTCTCATCCTTGTTAAATGATTAATTACATCTCTGAGACTATGTCTCAGTTACCAGATCAGGGACTTCTTCTGAACCCCAGGTTCCAGATAAGGGCTATAGGCAGACCCCAGATGGGCCAGACCTGTGAGATGAGGTGCAGTAGAGTATCCGTCTTCCACTTCTCTGGTTTCACAGAGAAGACAACAAGGTTTGTGGGCTGGAAAGAAGCCCAGGGAACCCAAATCCCCAAGTGCTCTGCAGTGTGTAAAATATCATTTTTATACAGGTTTTCTTCTGTCCCAGATAGAGTTTCAGATCCTAGAATTGATCAAATAAAATTCTTTTAACCTTACCGTCTTTGTGGCACATGAATTATCATTTGAGAACACAGCATTGATCCGTGGACTGGTTTGTTACCTTGTGTCTGACAACAATTTTTCTGAAATGCTTCAGCAAATGGAGAAAGAAAACCCAGACTGAACAAGCACAGAATAATGTAGCCATGGGGGAAATATCTACATAACCTCCACTATCTGGTAGTTCTTTTACACTGTTAACACAGCATGGTTATATTCTGTACATTTTTTGTGCCATCTAATTAACTATGAATGTCCTCATTATCTATATAGACGTTGAACCATTTTTCAAATCCTGCTAAGCTCTTTGCCTCCATATCTTCTGGCAATTAGTCCTAATAGATAATTATATGTTGCATAAAGAGCATTTCCTTTAAACCATGTTTAAACACGTTTCTTCCCAATTTCACAGACCACCCCCTTTCTCTCCTATTATGAGACCCACAAAAGGAAGCTCCCAATTTATATTCTCTGTCTGTGTAAATTCCCAATATTTTATCTCTGTCTCTGATAGTTCCCCTTACTTGTCTTTCTCCTAGTATGAATTATTTTTCACTCTCGCAATGTGGAGGTTTCTGCATAAGCCTCAAATTATTAGACTATTACCATGAAACTCCAGTTGTTTTTGTTGTTGTTGTTTGTTTGTTTTGTTTTGCTTTGTTATTAGATGTGACTACCATAATTTGGCATACTGACAATTTACATAACCATATTCTTCTCCATCTTCTTGTCTATCTTAGATTTGTTTGATTTCTATTACCAGTGTTACATTCTGAACAGAGATTTTCATTACACTTTGGGTGGTGAAAACAATTTTTTCCTGAGTACTGACAGTCACTTTAGATTCCAGCAATCCCTAGAAGCTCTGTTTAATCCAAAATAGATAGCATTGTACATTTGTCATACACAGCAACACTTACAAAACTTCTGTGACAGGCTTTAATAAAAGCAGTTCAAATGCCAAGACTACACGCTTTTGTATTAAGGATAGTTAGGAGTTTTTCAACAAAATGTTTTTATTTTGAAATAAAAACATTTAATAAATAAATAAAATGTTTTTATTTTGAAATTTAGCTTCTAATTAAAATGTTTTGCCTTTCTACAAAGGCATTCAGTGGTAACCTTTTTGAGTGCATTATGATCACATGAAATTGTGACAAAAAGAAGTGTATTTGTGTGTGTGTATGTGGAACAGGGAGATAGATACAACTCAAAATTGTCAGTGATGTAGAGTCAGGGCTCATACCCAGAGTGTCAAAGTTTATGATTGCACATCTATGGTTGTTTGCTTGGATCTCCTCTCTACCAGGGGTTCCTGGATTTCAGCAAAAAGTTAAAAGGACACAGATTGGTCAAACGTCTATTTTCCATACATTTTTTTGTCTCGTTTTGTCTGTCCCATCTCTTGTAATCTATTTTTGTGCTGAGGCTCTCACAAACATTTTGTTTTGGTAGAGGCTGTGCTTATTTGCCCCTGTTATGTCACATTCATTACAGCATTTTATAATTCTAATTTTGGTTGCTGCTTCAATTAATTTACTTGTTATTGAAGAACTGGTTTCTCTGGTTTCGGTCTCAGGAACATCCCTTATGATATTTTTTAAAGAGACGTTCAGCATTTACTGCCATCATATTATTTGGTACAGAAGCTGATTTCAATACACTGCCTCATGTTTCTATCCTTCCTTGTATACCTCAGAATTACTATCCCAAACCTAGTCCCAGGAATCTGTTATACTTTATTAACAAGCGTTAACTATCATTTGTAGAAAGTACAGTCTCCCAGCTACCTCCTTGATTTTTGATCAGAGCCATGTGTGTCGACGGACATTTTAATTTTTACATGCTTCAGTGATCAAAGTGACAAATGACTTTTTAATTATTTTTGCTTTGTAGGTGGCTAAGTAGGAATTTAGGGAAAACTGGTGGGATATGTGAGTTCTTGGCCGTATGGTTAGAGGGGACTGTATGGAAAAACAGGCCACTGTACAGCTGGCAGCAGGGCTGATCTAATGACTATCTGCTGCCAAGACAGGGCTCAGCAGCAGGGGTGGTAACATTCTGCCCCAGACATACGATGCTTTTCAAGTAGAAAGTGCCCTGAGAGGAATGGGTGGGAGGAGAAAAAGCATCTGCTGAGTGTCAAGGAATTACAGACCAACAAGCACCCATGGCTCACACCACCGGTCGTTTGGAGGTGGTCAGGTGTTGACGAAGGTGGGTCTGTTATAATTTTAATTTGCTTCTGCTAACAGCCTCGTAAACAGTATGTGTAATCATAACACAAAGCAACTTGAGGAGGGAGTTGAACTGCTATGAAAACTGAAGGTACTCTTTGCCTTTTCAGGTACCTAGGCATCACTTTGCAAATACGTCTAAAGTATAAGGATAGGGCAGGCTCCCCAGGCCCCTGAACACCCCTACATACAATCCACCTGATCAAGAATATTGAAGAAATTTCCCCAAGGGCTTTTGAGTTTTCCTTGATAAAGTGTGAGGACAGAAGCTGGTATTTATGACCATACAGAGTGTAAGGCACCTCCCTTTTTCCAAGGGACTGCTGCGCTCCACTGTGAAACCTCCGAGAGTGTGGGCTCAGCAGGTTTCACCTGTGCATGGTGGATCCTTGGCACTGCATTGCTCAGGTTTTTAACACTTGTGTAATGATATCTGGTACGGTGTTACAACCCAGCTTTGACATGTCAGGGCTGTTCTGTGTGGAAAGTGGCTTTTAAGAAAACCATCTAGGTGAGGAATATGTTCCTCCTCCTAATGTTAAGCTTTTGTCCCACATTACTGTTCTCTAGCTCTCAACAAACTCCTCTCAACCACCCTAGATTATGGCATAGTGGGTATTTATTGTCACACCGGTGGTGACTGCTCTCTCATCTCTAGAAACACACACAGACACACATGAGCTAAGGTCGAACATTGTCTTTCTAGAAGGGGATTGATGAAGACTTCATCTTCACTGATGCTTGGCCTGCCAACCTTACCCCTGAAGGTGAGAGTCCTAAAGTGAAGACAGGAGAAGATGACCTTCCAGATGTTGTGTATATTACATGCATACACAGCACAGAAATTGACTACCTGGACTTCAGAAGCCTAATTAGCAACATTTGGGAGCTGCAGCCTGTAAAGTAATTAGATAGGAACACAGGGCCCTCCAACTTCTAGCCTTGTGAGGGTGCAACCATACCTAATCCTCCTCTGAACAGTAACCACTACGTTGCAAATCTTGGATGCTAATCACTTCTACACAAGCTGGCTGTGCTTAGTTTCTACACCCTCAGTGCTAGTGGCTCTTCTCAGATGCAGACCTGTCTGTGCTTTCCTTATTTTCCAGGCCCAGGAGTGCATGCTGCTGTGTTTGCTGGAACAGTAGCTGCAATTCCCCCTGCCCCAGTTCCTTATGCATGAACCTTTCATGCCAGGAGTGTACATGTTTGAGCTTTAACCACTGATTAAACTTGGCAAAGTGACAGAGAAGAAAGAAACCTAAACTTAACTGTGGAATTTGCTGACTACTACTAAAAATCTCCATATATATATATATATATATAATATATGAATCCAAAAATTCTACAGATTTATATAAAGCATTGAAGAATTACTGAAATTCTGGTAGCATGGCTTTTGCTTTTTCTCTAAGTCAGGACCTCAGAGCTTTGAGGATGAGTCCTTTCTGTCCCCTTTCTGTAGCTGCTTCTGAAGGTGTGATATTGCTCTATGTGGTCAGGTTATTTCCTGTGCACAGTCAGGGACCACATGCTCTGGCCAGCAACAGGCCCTGGTTTGCTGCAGTTTTAGGCAAAGCAAATATAACAGGTGCAGCCAAGTTTTTGAGAGCAAAAGCTGGGGAATGCCAAGAGATGAACAAGTAAAAACATCCCGTTTGACTTGTTGAAATGATCAAGTAAAAAAGAAAAGAAAAAAAAAAGTCAAAACCTTAGATCAAATGAAACTTTTCATTTGTTTCCAAGTAAGGTAATTAAAAACAACAATGAGGTAATGGAAAAGAAAGGATAGACGTAAGCATTGATCACAAAAATAGCATAGAAAAAAAATCTAACATCACATTTTCAGCCACCAAAGATGTGGGAATCTGAGGTTCGATTTATTCCCCCATCTGAAAAGATGTGAACCCCTTCCTCTCAATAGAGAGAATGTGTTTAAATACTCATATTGGCACAGAGAGAATAAACTCCTGGGTATTTTAGACATCTTTATGCATGTTTTCAAATACCAGGATCAGTGCTTGTTTCAGGATCCCACACAGATGAGGAAAGCTCCAGCCCTACATAGTTTATTTCAGAATATTTAGACACACTGCTCATGGGGCTGGAGGTCCAGGTGCAAATCCACTTAAATGGGGACAAAAGCAGGACCTAGGCCTTCTGTGCTGTTAACAAAAGCAGTTAGTCCTAAGGAAGGGGTAAAAATGGAACAAAGATGTTTTTTTCTTCTTTTCAAATAAATTATACAAAAAAAAAAATCAGATTTCACTTTTTGTGCTTGGCTATAGAGTCTTAATTCAGGTTTTTAAATTTTTAATTGTTTCTCTCTCTCTGCTTGTTTGGGTTTGGAAGGAGTATTTTTTCCATATGAAATTTTTCCATAAGGTGTTTCGAGATGAAGACAAAATGAGTTCTCATGCCAAGCCGGTTGTTGGCTAGTTGTGCAACTGTTTCCTTAAATACAGGTCATTTCTGGGAACACCAGCCTCCTAGCATTGCAAAGCAGCCTCATGGCTTCTCCTGGAATTAAGCTGTCTGCTGTCTTCAGTGTTATCATTCACCTGTAAACATGAAGGACACTTTTGCAAAAAAAAAAAAAAAATCAACGTGCCTTTCTGTCACTTCATAAGGGACTCAATACAGAGCAGTGATAATAGCAGGGCTGCCAGAATGTCCCAAGCAAGTGAAATTTCAATGTTTACGGATTCTGGGTGATGATTACTAGGGTGGATATTCTCAGGCATGTCTGCTAGTTGTTGCTTGAAGCCTGGGCACTTTTACTCATTCATTGACTAAACAGAGCGTGAGTCATTAACCTTTATATTTACACACACACACACACGCACACACACCCTGAACAGCTGGGCTTCTAAAAACTTTCAAACTATAAACATTAATAATTAATTCGCTCTGGCAGCTACCTGCACTGTTTCCTCCTCAGCCTTTCATAACATCTCACAAATACCTCCTTCTTGCC
Organism: Anas platyrhynchos; assembly: GCF_047663525.1. NCBI lineage: Eukaryota > Metazoa > Chordata > Aves > Anseriformes > Anatidae > Anas > Anas platyrhynchos. The sequence continues at coordinate 146,126,224 of NC_092587.1, forward strand.
TCTCTCATCAATGGGAATTATTCTCTGGGCACGCCCGCCCACTGGCATACACGCACACTCACACGAGCATACGCAAACACGCGCCGAGTAAACTGGAAATGGCAAATACGCCATTCAAGAAGGCTGTCATGGAAATAGATTTCCAGGGCACTGAGCAAGTCATTGTACACTGAAAGAAACAAAGGGTTGCGCTTTTACGTCGGCGGCGACGTCCCAGCTCTCTTTGCTTACTAAGACAGACAAGCACACACAAACAGTGCAGGAGGCAGAGAAGAAGGCAAAGTAACTACTATTCCTCAGTTCAACTCTTCCAATATGGAACAGAATGAAAATCATTTGTTTTAAACAAGGAAAATCCTTTTCTCGGGAAAAGAGTAAATGAATGGGCACCTGCCAAGCTCTGATAAACGTCTGCTGAGGGCCTAGATCAAACATTAAACCTCCAAGTGTCTTGTTTCGCCTAAGGTGGTAATGCATATTCAGTACAGATTAGGAGCCACATATTTAAAGGTATCCGGGTGCTTAACTCTCATGTTGTCAGGGGCTCAAACACTTTTAAAAATAGATTTTAGTTAAAATCAGAAGTCTTAAAAACAAACAAACAAACAAAACAAAACAAAACAAAACAAAACAAAACAAAAAAAACACCACCAAATCTCACTCTGAAGGGAGATTCCCAGCTAATTTTAGCATAATTTCTTAAACAATCCCAGAGTAATCAGTCTTCCTGCCAATCTGAGCCATATAGTGTACTTGCACGAACAAGAGCCATAAAGTACATGCCACACAACATAGGAGACCCAAGGAGAGCAGGACCATGAGGGCTGGTCATAGAAAGAAGGAGGTGGTTTCCACCAAGGGTCTGTCTGTTTCACCATGGGATGGGAATGGGATGTGGAAAGTCAGTGCTGGAGTCCATGGCCTCCTCCCCTCTCCAGGATCTGGATTGCCCTCTAGCCTCAACTCCTTGTGTAACCTCAAGAATTTAATATTGTTCTCACATGGGCGTCTTCTTCGAACCGGTTATGAGCCTTGTGCAATTGGCCACCTGGATTCAGAAGATGAGAAAAAGGGAGAGAGTTTCCTTTAGCGGGCAGCTCATCCTAGCCGTCTCCATTCAGTTTCTAGAGAGACTAGATGTACAAGGTTGCAGGTATCCTACATGAATAATTCCTTACTTTTTATTAGCTTGAATTTCCTCATTCTTTTTTAACTGGTAAACTCATTAAAAGGAAGAAGATGGCTACATTGAGGAATGTTGCAATGTGTTTTAGCTTTTGCTACAGATCCTGTAGGTTTTAACATGCACGTTAATATTTGCTGTTGTTTATTGTATCTGCAAAACAGAGGAGACAACCCTTTCCTGTGTTCCAGGGATGCAATGGCATCTAATAAATATTAGTATTATATTTTCTGCTGCAGATTAAAATGTTGTGTATAACAACAAAGGTAGGACTTTCAAACCTTTTTCTAGAATTTTGAATGTTCTTATGGACCATTGTTCAAAGACCATCCTAGGGCAATGGTGTAGAAAGCAACAGACACAGAAAGCTGAGATATGGATGGAGGAAAACCATTGACTTTCCTTCTGCCCAGAACAATGCTTCTTTTCTTATTCTCTGTTACAAATCCAGATGTTATTGTTTATATCTTTCTCTAATGGGTCACAATGGACACACTCCTATAGGGTCCAGTTTCACCTACATTATTCTTGCCAGTTACCGTTCCCACAGTTAGCTGAAAACTGGAAGGAAACATGATTTTTTCTTACCCTAACAACGAGTCTGTGCATCACCATGGATTCACACCATACACCTACTCCCTTTTCCACTTGTTCTGTTATGTAACTAGTTAAGTCTACTCTAGAAGTTAGCCCCAGGGATCAAAGAGAATAGTGCTTATTTCTAAGCACGACTGAGCAATCTGACAGCCGTAAGAACATCTGTAGCTGTGCTACTGTCCCCTTCCTACCACACAAATTTGTGCTGCCTGTGACTGCCTGGAGGGACAGGAAAGCCTCCATGGCACACACTCAGTTCACATCTGGTCAGATAAGTTTCACTGCTTTCACTGCATTGGACACAGCAAGAGACATGAAGACTGATAGGCAATTTCTGTAATTGCACGTTTCTGTGGAACTATTAGCCAGCAAGTAGGATTCCTGCTGCTACAAACATAACAGGGGAAAGAAGTATGCTGTCAAAATGAATTAAACACAGCTCTGGTTTAATTAACAAAGTGGGATTGTGCTGCAACTATCCAAGTCATTTTACAGAATACACACTGTAAAAATTGCACGATCTAAAATAGGAAGAGGCCCCTACATTTGTGCAAATAAACATAGAGGTTCCAGCTGGAAAGAGCACATGCACGCTGCCTCTGCCAGACTGCTTAGAAACTATTTTTCAATCACCCTCACCTCCAGCCCACAAAGAGGGGCAGCAAAGATGTCTTGAGCAGGGAGCTTACTGGAGTCACCACTCTTAGTCACTGCCTTCTGTTCCTTATGTTACCTCGTGCTTAAGTGAAGTTTTGGATATAGTTCTTCATTACAAATAAAATGATAACAGAGTGCATCCATCAAATGCCTATTTAGGATCTCTAAGACTTGAACTGAGTGTATGGGATTTGTGGGGGTATAGGTTCTTAACTAATTTACTCTGATATGCTCTGGTTTTATAACATGGGCAGTGTTTGGTTCTGCTCTCCCACAGGTAGTATGCAGTTCAAAGATAGTAAGCACATATTTTGCTCCCTTTTTGAATCCATCAAGCCTGCTTTGCAATCATTATTCAGAAAGATGAATAATGAAATGTATAAGATATATAAAAAGCACAAAAAGTGAGAATATTCATTGATAGACTGATATGGAGCTCAAGCTGACGAGGAAAAGGATCTGATAAAATTAAACATGGGTGACGTGAACAATTCAGGCTAAGATAAAAACAGCCCTTCCTTCTTCAGTTCACTACTTCATGGAGAGCAATTAAGAAGGCACAGCGTGCAAACATTCCTCGGTATCATCCATCACCTGGCTAATTTGCATGCCACCCTGCCCAGCTGTACCATTCCCCTAGCTGTCTCCTCTTTCTTTTCCTACCTGCCCTCTCTACATCCCAACATTAGGTCTCTTGCTGAGGTTGGGGGGGAGGGGGAGGAGGAGAAGAAAGAAAACAATCTAATAAGGTAAGAAAATGAAGGAAATCTGACGTTTACCCAACAGAGTACAGATGTGCTAATTTACAGGTATCGTTGAGGATGATATTTCATAACTGTCATTTTTATCAGCATAATCACAAAGGTTAATCCCAATGTTTTCATTTGGAGTAATATCTTCCTGATTTTCTATTTTAGAACATCCTGATCCATTCTGGGACTCATTTTACAGATATACATAAGGATAGGGATTTTTTAAAAATCACTAATATATCAGGAAAGAATACCAATAACAGCATTAGAAACCAGCTCTGTGGATATTACACGTGACTTTTCCTGAAGCGTCTGATATTGGCTGCTGCCTGTAGAAGCATGATCCATTTAAGTTTGACAACTTTTTTAATGTTTCTGTTTTCCATGTGGCATAGTGTCTTCCCCATTTGTTTTCCTCACCCTATCCCCAACCAGGTTATCTGAGACAATAAATAGGAAGTGGCTAATATTAATCTACAAATTCAAAAACATTGTAGGAGCCAGAAGCACAGGAATGTGGATATGATAAGGGGCTTTAAAGGAATCAGAGGAGGCTCATACGCACACGTGGTTATGCCAGTATACTCCCACACCTCAGAGAAGCATCTAGTTATGTAGAATATCCCTTTATAGACACACTCACTCCATTCCACAGACATCTGATAACATCCTACGTTTTAGCATAGGAAATAACACAAGTGAGTGTTACAAACAATAGGAGAAAGAGGAGGACGGCAAGCATAATATTTCTAAGAGCGTGACTGAATGTACATAAACTATAGGAAGCCAGTTCGAGTGAAGTTTTGTTTCTAACATTAACTAATTAATAGCAGGAATTCCCACGAACATTATAAATCAGTGGCTTCCTACAGGGTCACAGTACAAGGTCCTGAGAGAAGGGCTTGAGGAGGAGCAGGTAGCAGACAGTTTCACAAGCTACCCTGGGAACATGTTGTTCCTTATGCTGTTGAAAATGGGAGAAGAAAAAATAAGGACACCAAAGATGACTCTTACTAGTGCTGCAGGGCACGGACAACACAGGGATTTTAAAATTGGAATTGCTTTGATATATCTCTTCTATGGCTCTGCCAATCAGCCAGGACTACCTGCATGCCAGAAACAACTTCCTTGAGTTCCAGATGGAGTCCCTGAGCCTTGTTTTCTGCAGTCTGTGTAGCTGGACTCTGATGGCAGCTTTCTGCAAAGCCAATGGCTATAGAGGGACTATTCTCCTCAGGTCCTGCTATTAATAGGACAAAGCAGAGGCAGTCTGCAATATTATTTCTCACCTGCTGTTCCGAACTCCAAACTGGCATTTACTCTTCCTCATTTTGCAAAACATCTCTCAGACCTGGTTAATCCCATTTTACTTTATCCAAATATCTGGCAATCTGGCTTCCTGTCACCTTCATGTTAGTTTGAAGATTCTCCTAGCCTATATAGAAATGGAAGTTGATGACTGATTTAGGATTAAGCATGTCTGATTGTAAATACTTTTTGTCAGGTATTTCAGGAGATTTTTGGTGCCTGGTAGTCTGCAAAATTTTAACAATGATTCATCTTGAAATATTAGAGTATCTTGTTTCCAAAGCAATACATCAAAAGAGCAAAACAAGACAAAAACTCCATATTGATTATCCTCACACAATAAGTGTGAAAAGATACATAAAGCTTGAATATTTGTTCTTAATGGTTCAAGTAGATGTAACTCCTAATTTATGCTCCTGCTAATCCCTCAGGTTGTGAGGAACAGATTTAGATGTGATCATACAGCTGAACCTCAGGCAAACGCCTTGTGATGATTCATTGATGCTTATCCAACCGGAACATACAAAGTAGCGAAGGGAAAATGCCAGACTCTCTTTTGGGAAGCTTTCATTTCATTTTTAATAATAATAATTCTATGTCAAATATTTATTTTTAAAATGTATGTTATTATGTGTAAAGATTGTGCACATTATCTCCTAAAGAGAGTAAACAGATGTGGCTTAAACCACAGCCCTTTGTTACACTTCAGTGGAATAAAAAATTCCGGTCTACTTTTTCCACTTTGTTTGGTTCCAAATACACCATTTTAGGAAAGAAGTGGAAAAAGCACATAGATCCAGTGGGGTAAGTTTATTCTCCCAGATCACTTAGTTTTTGTTTGTTTGTTTGTTTTTTGTTTTGTTTTCAATCTTTTCAGTACTGTAGGACTTCTGGAGGACATCTTGAATCACATACTTCCAGATGATAGTAATAATAATAATAATAATAATAATAATAATAATAATAATAATAATAATAATAATAATAATAATAATAATAATGGCACTCTCTACACATATCTAAGGAGGCATGTTCACTGGGAACCTTGTTCTTTTTGGACACTGTAGGAGGCATCCAACTGTCATGCAACATGGCAGGTTCAGTGGAGGCAGCCATCAGATCATGTCCCTATTGCCAGCCCAAAGATGCCTCCAAGTTCACAGGTGCAGGTACCAAATTTACATTGGAGTGGGTCAGATGCAAGAAAAGTTTCCCTATACATAAATTACCTAGAAGAGAAAGCTGGCATGCAGACTAGATCCTGTAGGTACTGCACCAACTACAGATGCACATTTCAGGACACCAACATGAAAATCTTAGCTTGTTTCACCTCAACCTCTGAAGGCTGAGAGGGTGTGAGGTAAAGTCTACATAGACACTGTGGCTTGAAGCAGTCATGCAGTTCTGTAGAGACTCCCCTGTTTGCCTCTGTCCTGGTGTCTTGGTTCATCTGGCAGAGTGATTTGTGTGTGCATAAGTTAGGTTCCGCTTGGGGAAGAATGAAAAGAAATATCCACTTCAGAAGTGCTCTGGTGCTCCATGGAGACTATAGGTTTTGAGCCTCCACGTGGGCCACATCACCACCAGGCGTTGTGTAAAATATCTATGCTACAAGGAGGCTCTTGACACTTCCGCAGATCCCATAACACCCAAAACTGTCCCTCCTGCCATGCAAAGAAGCAAGTGCCATCTTTGCCTTTCTATTTATTGAATGCTGTGCCTCATCTGTTTTTGCAAATGCCCCTTCACCTTCTGAAGTCTCCTCTAAAATTGTTACCCTTTCACTTGGTTACTTATCCAGCCTTGTCTCTGATCCTACGCAGAAGAACCCCTCATTTCTTTTTCCAATTTGCAACCTTTGTCTTGTCTGTCAAAGTATCAGCTAGATGTATGTTCTCCTAAAAGATTCGCAGAGATTTAGGAAATTACACCATTCATAAAATCATGAGAAGAAAAGGCTAAAATCTTCTTGGGCAGTTGAATAACACAGCGGTCACTATTAGCAGATTGTTAGAAATATTATATGACATTCATAAACAGAAGGGAATATTTCTGAAGACAGTAATCACATTGTGGGGACAACAGAAGATGTGTGTCCAGTACTTGAGGAGTTCTGTGGTTGGGAGTCCACCATAAAGTTGTCTGCTTATTTTAAACTCTCCATTCCCTGGGTCATGGGGCCACCAAGCCTGTGTTGACTTAGAGATGCCATTCCTAGACCCAGACAGATGATATATGTGTGCATTTTGAGGGGCTTCTGCTTTGGCGGCTCCCAACATGACTTGTAGCACTCAATCTCCATCCATACTAATTGTAGAGTGGGTAAGGATAGAGTTTCCTGTTCATGTTTCTAGGTTGGGAGGAGAAGGAGTGAACCTCTGGCAGAATTACAGCTGTATGTTTAAAGCTGTGGTTTAGCACACTGCTGGTTTATTCACTTCTGCAAACTATTGTCCAAGAATAATTAGCTGCCAGAGAATTCCTTCATGTAACAACCATCTACATCCTAAACCATTCATCCAGTCCCACCCAATAAGAGCACCCACCTCAAGTCCAGGCACCCAGGCAAGCTGGAAGTGCAGCACACCATGGCGATTCATCCCTCTTAGCCTTTTGTAGAGACAGACACATTCACACGGTCATTATCATGTGAAGATGTAGTAATGGCACCGTGCACAACAACATTTATTTCTCCCATTCCTGACCTCATCCACAAGGCTGAAAAGTATATGCTAAAGGGTTTCCATGTATTTAAAAGGCTCCTACTGGGGTAGCAGCTACCTACCATACTCCTCTATCTTTCTTTCACATTCTCACACTGGTAAAGAAGCTTCATGGTTCTCCACTGTCATAGATGCCCTCCTCCTTTCAGAACTTCCCATGGCCATGCCTGTCATTTCATAGAGATCCCTTATGGCACAAAATGATAACCTTTTGGAGAAAATGTGGTCCCAGGGAGAGAGTATCTAGGACAGAGATTGATTTTTGTCCCCTATGTGAACAGACAGCCTGGGAATAGAGAATAAAGTGTGAGTATTGTATTCCTGGAAGATAAATGGAGAGACAAAAGTGTTCTGCATATCTGCAGACACACCATCACTTCTAATAGAGTCCACAGCATGGTGTCTTATGGCCTGGAGAGATATGGGAAAGTGGACAAATGTTGGCAGCAGCAGCTCCAGGTGTTTGGTTACTGAAGAAAGCACCCAGCAGAGTTTGCACAGCCCTATGATACACAGCCCCAAACCATTCCTCATTCTGACAGATATAGCAAGACATCAAACAGATTTGTGACAAATCCTGAGGGGATGCCTTCACTGCAACCAAAAATTTCATCTCCTGCCTCTGGCAGGAGGAGCATGTTGGACAAGTTTATATACAGGAGACATTGTCTCCTCTGTCAAAGTGCTGGACACAGTGTAGAAATAATTAATGAATAAATGGTGGGCTAGTCAGACCTTGTCTTCATCTGCCTCTCAGATGAGTCCGTCAGAGAAGAAGTGGGTCTGTTCCAGTTTTCCAGAAAGCTATCCTCTTGACAGCTTGGGAACAGTGGAGAGGATGATCACAGGCAGCAGAACAGGGTACTGTATCCTCACAGGCACAGAGGGACTGACAAAATTACTTCCTCTTCTTCAAATAACTGTCTCATGAAGATGAGGCACAGAGGTTGCCTTGTTCTTCCTCTGCCCTCACATCCCAAAAACAAGAGGGTAAAGAGGCATCCCATGCAGTGCCTCAGGCTGAAGTGAGCCCTGAGAAAGGAGAAGGCAGAGTTCTGAGCTGGTGTTGCAAGGACTATTCAGGATGCTTAGAAGGACCAGTAGCTCAGAAGCAGGAGAAGTAGCAGAAACAGCAGCTCCTCCACCTCTCTTCAGAGCTTCAAGGCCAGGTTCCTGCAACATGAAAGAGCTGGAGGAGGAAGAGACCTGAAGAGAGACCTCCACACCATCAGTGGTGGAGAGAGCAAGCTCTGAGCAGCATGGTGACAGCTCTCCTCTCTTAGGCAGGCACTATTACAGGCATTGTGTCAGCCTTTTGACTAGGCCATGTTAGCCAGCTTTTACCACCGTTACCCCGGTGAGTTGTGTTACGGCAGGGACAACAGTGTGCACTTCCCCAGGGGGATGTTTGTGCCTCTGGCTGAGTTTTTCTCCTCACCCTCTGCATCCCTTCCCCATCTCTCTACCTCTGCACTTGCTCCTAAGCAGTTCTCAGCCATGTTGGCCCTCCCACCCCTTAACCTGTTCACCTTAAAAGTGACGGGGACTCTCAGCCTTCTCAGCAGATGAAATTGCCTATGCTAAAAATTTTCTGATTGACTATGAGTATTTCACCTTGATCTAAGACTCCAAATGCTTCATGTGTGAGAGAGCAAGCACCGTTTCTGGGACTGAAGAGGTCCAGCTTTAAGTCCCTCTGGGGCAAGGAACATGGGCTGCTTGTGAGGCCAGAAGGGCTTGGTCTGTCTGCGAATTGACCGTTTCAGGCAGAAGCCTAGGTACAGAAGACATGAGATTTTTCCTAAAATTTGTAAAGAAGGAATAAGAGACGGTAAGGCATGAGTACCCTGAGTCCGTTTGGTGAAATCTGTCAAGGCATCTCGTCCTGTCTTGGGTCTGGACAGCAAGTGGTGGTAGCCTTTTCACGTTATGAAATCCAGGAAGTGGATGAGAAAGATGGGCACTACCCTGTTCCTCCACCCTACACACAGATCTGCAGCCCTTAAAGTGTAAAGGTCTGATTGACTTTGCTAATGTCACCTATTTGCACCATATGAAAGAAGCAGGTGTGGAAGATGATCTTGGAGAGCTTCACTGTATTGGCCTATGATGGACTTGCCCATCTCACACTGATTAGCCACAGAGTAGGCTCTGATGTTTGTAAGACTCCAAAGTGCTCCTGAGGCTATTCTGAATTCAGATGCCAGCTTCCAAAACTTCATGTAAGGGTGGTAAGGTCCTGACACCCACTCACAGGAGAGATTTTTGATGGTGTTTCTCTGCAGCGGGGAGCTTCATACCTGTCATTCCAATGGTGATGCAGTCCCAATGGTCTCAATTCAACACCAATCAAGCCTGGACTAGTCACAGCAGACAGAAAACCAAGAGTGTAAGTGACAGTTCACTCTAGTTGTCCTAGAATAGCTGCTGGAGCCAACATTTTCCATCCATTAGCAGCATGGAGTGAGAAGACGTATTTAATCTTTCAGGTATGTTTGTACAAGAACAGATAGGTACAAACAGGCTATTAATAAATTATATCCGGAGGCTAGAGGAAGATTTCTAATCTTCAGCACAGTGAGATCCTGGAACAGCTGTCCAGTAGGAGCTGTGGCAACAACCAGCAACTGTTGTTAGCTGGAGGCTACTCAGGCAAAGCAGGCTAGATGTTGTGGCTGTCTGTAGCATCACAAGACTGAGTTCTGCAGCTCAGACAGACTCCTTCAGGCCCACAGTGCCATATACAGCTGAGAAAATCACAGGCTCTGCTTTGGAGTCCTACATCCTGGACCATGGAAAAGAAGGTACTTAATGGAAGCAAATATGCCCACCCCACTTCGACTAGGAAGAAAGGTTCAAGGCCTTAGATAGAAGAACTAGCAGGAGGTTGTTGTAGCCTCTGGAAAAAGCCTGTGCTCTGAAGCTGGGCTATGTTTGAGTGCCTCACTGTTAGTTTATGGTGTTGATAGACTATGAAGAGGAGACCAAAGAAGAAACAGACAGCTCAGTTTTGCCTCTGCATGCAAGCAGAAACTCTCACTGATCAACAGAAGAAAAGCTTTTGAGAGTGGAGTTTGGTGAATGGTTTGGGAAAGCAATTATGTGATTTAGTTTATTTCCAAACCAGTGGCAAACACTTCCACTGATTCTAAGAGGTTTTAGTGCAATCCCAGCATAAGTATATGTATTGCAAAGGCCAACAAAGAATAAGCATCCTTATATCTTTATTACAGTTACATTTTGTCTTCCAAAATGTAATATCTAATTAAACATATAAATGATGCATTTATTTACTGTGCATATTTTGAGGGCAAATGGTTCTCCATTTTCATTTAATTTCATTTTCTGAGGGTTGACAGATCTGTATTTATGTGTGTCAGACAGGTCAGGAAATGATGGTTACCCTAAACTTGCATACTAGGACAGATTTTCCTAATTTAGCAAGAGTAAGTAGCATGAATATCTGGGACTGCAGCCTTGTTTTGTGTGTTTTCAGGACAATGTTTAGTTGTGCCTTTTCAATGCCATTCAAGATCACAGGACTACTACCTGGCTTGTTTCAACACAGCTATTTACAAGCAGCATCTCAGCTATCTCCACTGACCATTGCAGTTGACATCTGTCTAGATCCATTGACTCAGAGACAAAGAGAGACCTTTATATGACACCTAATCCAATCTTTTTTCATATATATGTATATAAAGTACAAAGATACCACTTGGCAGGAAATCTTCAAGTTCTTATTCTCTTTCATGCTATCTTTTTTGTCAATAATCCAACCTGCTTTGTTCATGTGCACAGTATTAGTATCTTTCAAGCTTAAGCCATTGGGTTGGATCTTGCAAAACCTTCCTATATAGCTCTTACTCAGAGTTTTCTTATTTAAAAGATGAGAATATTTTCATTGGTATGACTAGGCCAAAGATTTTAAATTAGTTCTTTAAGACAGTTTCCTGTTAATTAGAGAGGAAAGAGCTCCATCTAGCTGTTCTGGATCCAAAGGTGGAGGCTGGCATGAATTTATGCCAGAAGAACATGAAATACTAACAGAAGGACAAAATATACCCAGTTCTGACATCTCATAACTCTATTTTGGAGAAAGAAAAAAAAAAAAAAAAAAGAAGAAGAAAGAAACACACACACACTCCTCTCCAGGCATTTTATCAGTAGTACATTAATAGTAAAGCATTACCAGGACTAATAAACAAAGGCACTTTGAGAAGATATTCAGAGGCAAGGGGAATCTTTCCAACCACAAATGCACACAATTTGCTTTCATTCTAAGACATAATTATCCCCAGAAGAAAATGTACAATGAATTGGAGCAAAACAGCCCACAGCTCATTTTGTTTGCCATCTTTTGTTGCATCACCTATTCTGTACTAATAAATAAACATCCATTGCACAGTGAACAGTTTTCAAATGATTCAGCAGAAGTTATTAATGATTCATTATCATTTCTATTGCAGCAGTGCCTGAAGATACCAATGGGGAATTGAAGCCCCACTGTACTAGCAAATAAGGGCAGAACTGTTCTGTTTGTGTGGAGCCATGGCTGGTGCTCCTGCACATAAACCCACCCTAACTTTAAACTAGCAGAAGTGCTGTTACTGCGTAGCTATGGCAGCACAACTCAGCCTGGGTTATGCAAACCACCTGAGAAGCTGAATAAATAACTGGAAACAGCCCACACTGGACTCTGTGCTGCCTCAGCTGTTTGTCAGGCTGTATCCAAGGCAGCTACTTCAAAGGGTGTTCAGATACATCTGTACAACCTGCGGTGATAGCTCTGACTGCAGGTCATTGGGCAGATGATCACAGGCACTAGCCAATATCTGTAGCATCCAAAGATGTTATGGGTCGCCCCTGTTCTGTAGCTGCTTTTTCTTCTTCTGGTGGTCACCATTACTGTCACAGAAGAAGCCAGACAGAAAGAAATACAGTTTTGCACTTAGGCATCTTAACACAAATACACTGTTGTCAGCAGCTTAAGTGTGAACTGGAACAGCTGAGGTGTGGGCACACATTCTGCTCTGCTGACCATCTTCATGCAGGTGCTTAGTGGTGGTCACATCCAAGGCTAGCCTCATAGCATGCTCCAGTGCTCCTCTGCCTGAGCCCTTTAACAACAGGGGAATGAAGCAGCAAGAGAAAGGAAAAGTGACTTTACCACAATAGCCTTTGTAGGCACAGAATACATGGTAGGCTATAAGGTGTATTGGCCTCAGGACTTAAAGAAAATATTTATTTTAAAGAAAATTGTAATGAAATACTTTAACAATATTAATTAATAAACTCTGTTTAGAATTTATAAATGAATAAAATTTGCTGAAGAATATAGCTCCCAACATGCTGACAGAAGCAGTTCATGCCTGGACCTTACCAATAACTACTGGCCAACCTCAAAGAGAATAGATATGTAGTTGTCGTTGTCAAAGTCCTCCAGGGCATTAAGCATGGCACTCTGTTTTTCCCCACATATTTATACACACACGAATTGCTATCATTGATGCAGTTATTGCAGATAGTAAAAGAGCAGAATCATTATGACTGCAACTGTTGCAGCACTGAGACAGGACTACGCAGGTAGTACAAGGGAAAGCTACTGACAGCACAGGAAGGCACAGACAGCAAGGACTGGTTGTCTACTAACAAGAAACACTTTTAAGGACAGGAGTTTGTAAAGCTTTAGTGCAGTAAGATTCATTTCAGATTTGTGAAGGACTGAATGATATAGCTGGAGGATGATAGGTGATTGAGAGATAGCATCAGTCTTCTTCAGTATCAGAAATTACATGAGAGAGTTCAGACACTTCTTGTCACTTTGCTTATTTGCCTCTGAAAAAAATACAAAAAAGCTGATCAAGTTTCAGCTAGTCCTGATATTACAAACAATTCAGAGTTTGCCATGCAGTCTCTTCCTTTCCTACAAAATTTAGATGCAACTTTGCTACTAAAGTTAGATTTCCAACAGCACAGCCATCTTGCTCCTCTTTAGCATAGGACTTGCCTACTTCCCTTTCTCACAACTGGGAGCCTTCAGAGGTGGAGAGCCATCACACAAAAAGGGACGACAAAAGGTTGTTTGAACCATTAAGCAGCATCTTAAGAACTTTTAAGGCCTTCTATTTAGTCACTCTGTAAGGAAACAGTGTCTTCATTAGGTCTGCGTGATCTAAGGACTCTGTGCTGGTCACTTCTCTGTGCAGTGGGAGTACAATGCAGTTTGGTTTTGTGTAAGGGCATTCATCCTAAAATGTCATAGTCAGAGCTTTACATAAGAATTTACATTAAAGAGTTTTCTGCTTCTTCTTGAAGCAGCTAAAGGACTGAAAATGTACACAGGGATCATACAAATGATCTTACTGTCACTTTGGAAGGTTTGAAATTGTTAAGAAGCATTTGGTAGTTTATATGTGAATTCTCCCTTGGTGGTATTCATATGTTTCACATGGACCAGAAGAAATGGTATTTAAATCATAAAAGAAACATCCTGGCTTACATGAGGTGGGTTTCCATGGCATCTGGATACCATAGGGATAAATTATATCCACTTTGGTGCTTTCTAATATACATTTGGAACAGCACCAGTGTTATTCTGTTTCCCATATATGTCTCGTTTGAAGTGTGAATGGAGACCCTAAGAAGATTGCTGCTACTGTCTTTCCCCACCCCTACCCCCCCACTCCAAAAACTGCAGCTGGGAGGAGGCTGCTCGTCATACAAGCACGCCTCTCAACTCTTACAAGTGTCTTGCTACTTGCAATTTATATTCAAGTGAAGGGTTATGAAACTGTTTCAAGAGAAGGAGCCCGCTTTCCTGAGCAAAACCAGAGTTACTTCTCATTTCCTGAAGTCACTTACTCCTTGGCAGTGTTGCTGAAATGTTTTAGGCAGAGTTGTATTTCTAGATAGGGTGTTTTGCTCTGGTAAATGTCTTTCTATTTTGACCAGTACCCATGCAAAATAATGTCCTACTTAATAAGTATTAACTGATTTCCCCTGCTATGCACACTTTGCCGTTGATTTCTAGGTCTTATCTTGTCAAGGAGTGTTTCCAGAACTGTTAACAGACAGAAGGATCTATTTAAAAGAAACTATGAACATAATTTTAACTATCTTGTAAAATTTCATAAGATCAGCATGAGTAAATCTGTAAATTGAGCACTTACAGAATGGTACAGTGTCTCTTGAAAAAACTACATTCTATCTTTGTAAAATAAGCAATTGCGAATATCACGAAGAACAAGAGCAACTTTAAATCTGTAATTTAAGATTGTTCATGGTCATGCTAAGTTGTGTGACAATCTGAACTCTTGAAGAACTCTTGTAAAATGCTCAAGTCTTTGGCATATAATTTCATCCTCCATTGCATTGCTGATTTAAAAAATTAAATAAATAAATAAATAAATAAAGTGTTACAAATGTTTATAGCCCTCTTCATTTTCCATACAGTTATATGTAAGTGCAATAAAATCTTCAGATATGAGTATCCCTTTAAGATGACATTATACCCACCCAAAAAGTGTGTTTCATTTGAAGGAAGCCCTTTGGCTTCGTGGCAGTGATATAAGGTAGTTATGCCCAACATGGACTACAGAGCAGATGGAGTTTGTGTGAGTCATGCTTATACACCCCTGGGAATTTTAGAAGGTCCAGAAATGAAAGGTAGGGCAAGAGATATGGCAGATGGATGCAAGGTCTCAAAAAAAATGGAAGGAAGTTTGGGGTTTATTTTAAGCTTTTAGCAGTCATGGACACAGGTTTACCAGTCTCAGGATCTACATTATGTATTGGTAAACATGTCCAGTTTCATGAGGACCCTAGCAAAGTATCCATATAATAAAAAGACTGCCTCTAGAAAGAACACAGCTCTCCTCTCTCTCTCTCTCTCAAAAAAAAATAAATAGATATTAACTAAGATATGATGTATTCAGAATCTTTCCTATCATCTTCCTCCAGTCCAGTAAAGTATTGTTGTCTCTGAGGAGGCCAGTGCTGGTGATACTGCAACCAGTCCTGAATATTTTCCTTGTCTTTCTTTCAAAACTAGCACAGGGGTGGACTCTTCCCTCACAGGTGTAGCTAGAGGAAGTGAAGGTGATGGCATCAGTCTCCTCTCCCTGACCAGAGACTCCACAGGTAGGGGATAGTTCTGGGATGTAGTAGACACAAGGCTGAAGGCACTCTCCATCTTTGACCAAAATCAGCCCACAGGGTTATAGTAACTACAGAGTCACTTGGAGGCACCAGATAGGAAAGAGAACAATTTACATGTTCACCTGTGATAGGGGCATCTGTCAGCCTACTGGTACATGTCATAGCTGTAAGACTTAGTTTAGATCCCAGATGTCCTCACTCACTGAGGTGAGCATCCTTCCCTGCCCTGGCCTCTCATTTTCACCTCCTGTCTCCTGGAAGCTACATTCAAGAAGATCCTGAAGGAACTTCACAGCATCCCAAACTTAATGCAGTGGCTAGGACAGGCCTGGGGGGAGAAACAGGGATCTTCAGGGTGACTCTGACCACCATGTGTTCTAGTGGTTGGCTGGGATGGTTTGCTGATCTGCTCATGGGCGTTCACATCTCCCTCTCTTCTGAGGTGCTTTCCTCTCCCCACACACCAAACAGTGGGACCAAGCACCTGGCTCAGGCCTACTGATCCAACTCAAATCTAGGCACCAAAAAGCAAAATACACAGCCACTGATCCCCCTTAGGTCTCAGTGCAAGCCTCTGAGAAGCAACATTTAATCAGTCTCTTAGTAGGTTTTGTTTTCTTCCCCAGAATCTGGAGTTGTGTCCTGAGTTTCAGCTAGAAAAGAGCTGCAATGTCCGAGTTACCCTCTAAATATTAACAGGCTGTTATGGAGAGGAGGCCTTGCCAGTTACCACTATAACTTCTTGGACTGATTTTGCACTGTGTAATGCATTATCAGCTTCATGCTGGCAGTTCCTGAAAAAATGGACCTGGTTTGCCAGAAAGGCAATACATCAAAATGAGTGTGATATTTAAAACAAGAGTAAAACATTATCTACCTTGTCCATTTCTTTCTGAGGACAACTACAGCCTCCAACTTCTCTCTATCTTGCCCTGACTGTAGCTTATTCTAACATATATTAACTTTATGTTTAGTAAAAAATGTCAGAGTTACAATCCATGATACATAAGTTTTGTCCGACAGAGCAAAAATTATTTAAAAATGAATTGGATGTGAGGAAATGGTAAAGAGATTTGTTTTCTGAAGAAAGGATGGCAGGAGGGAAAGCAGCAAAATTACCAGGGCAGTTATGGTCAGACCAATGTCCACACCATTTTAAGTGGAGAGAAGAAAACAAGCTCAACCCATTAGCTCAGCCTCACCCAGTACTTGTCATTGATCTTGCTGGAGACCTTCTGGCTGAAGCTGCTCGGTCAAATGATACAGCCATGGTAGCATACACACTTTAAATAGGTCTTTGCTGATCTAGTTATTTTGACTGACATGGTTTTGATCATCCACACTCCGATATCTTTCTGGAAAAATGAAATGAGGAGATGGTATGCTCCTGCTGCATGAAACAACGTGAGGTGGTAACCTTTTCCACTAGTGCTTCCTGATCTGGAAAAGGAGATCTGTCCATTCCTGTGAACTCATAAGAGGGTAGTGAAGGATACCCATTCTAGTGGGACCCTACTAGAATGGCCCAGGATGTGAAATCATATAATCCAGAAACAACGTGCTTTCAAAAGACCCTCAAAATTGTCTGTAGTTCAACCCTCTCACTCCACTCTCCACCTCCCAACTCTACTCTTGGCTGTTTGTTTTTCTAACCAGCCCTTTAAAATCTCCAGATGAGATTTCCAGCACTCTTCCAGTGTTTTTCTGGCTATACCATTGCAGTGTGTTTCCTGGTGTTTCATCTGTCTCTTCCTCCCCATGGTTTAAGACCATTCCCTCTTGCTTTATCAGCCGTCAGCTTGGAAAATAGATAAGTATAGCTGCTTTTCAGATATTTAAAAAGTTTTTTTTTTTTTTTTTTTTTTTTTTATTTTTATTTTTATTTTTTTTTCCCTCAGTCTGCTCTTCTCTAGACTAAACAACCTCAATACCTTCATCTTTTCTCATGGGTTATGTTTTCTGGACCTCTGCTCATTCCTGTGCTTTCCTCCAGATTCTTTCCAACTGGTTCACATCTTTCCAAAAGCACAGTGCCAAAAATTGACCTTTCAATATCTGGTGTTCAGGCTTGGTTTGTATGAATAACCGAAGTTTGAATGATAAGCAGTGTCTAAACCTAGTAAGTCAGTACAATTTGCAGCATAACAGAAAGGTAGGTTCAAAAATGGAGATGGAAAATATGAGTTTGATTTTACTTTTAGCAGTGCAGACATCTCTGGTGTGTGTCTGGAATACTGATATGTGTCTTTGTATACATGTACATGTACACTTTTCTACCAATTAGTACAAACATTTATAATTGAGGCCATAGCTGTTGCTGTTCTCCATGTAACTGATCTGGATCTATAAATAAATGTTTTAAAAGATGAAAGATTAACTTCACAGCAGTGAAAACTTTGGCAGATCTCAATGATTGTTCACACATGTAATTATATTCAAAAGGACAGTTCCCATTACTGCTGTCTGAAAAGAATCAACTGTAAGCTATCATACAGCTTTACTCCCAATAAGCTTATTTTATCTTGCTGCAGAAAATAAAATAAAATAAAATAAAATAGAAAAATCTAAATAGCTGGTCTGGGTTTGGTAAAAATTTTATTTCTTTCAATTAGGAATGATATCACTTATCAAAATAAAATTTTTCCACTTCCTAACTTTAAGAAGTAATGACACCTCTATGAAGGGTCATGGAATAATGAAAAGGAACCAAAGCCATTATTTCAACAGCTAACGTGTTTGCCACTATCAGAGAAGTAAATACATAATGGGTGTGCAGGACTATGTGTACTTTCCCTTTCACGGGTAGTGGGTGGAAATTCTCAATTACAAAATTACTGAAATTACATCAGACTGTAACAGTTTGTTCCTTTCATTATTTGTTTTATAAAGTTCTTATTCCTACACGTGTGCTGCTTATAGAACGTCAGTCTTGTTTGTTGAAGTGTGCTGTTTATGTAATGAATACAGTTTCTCCTTGTATCATTTTGTTTTTGTGGAATAAATTGCTATGCAATAATGTTTTATAGATCAGTAATAGCCACTCATCCTTTAAAGGCTCTTAAGGTTATGGCTGTGCTCCACAGTGCAGTGCCAATTTAAGATACATGAACCATCGCTAACTGATTCTCAGGAGTCAGTATTCTAGCGAGCTAGCAAGCTAGTAAATTAGAAAGCTAGATTGTTTTCTGAACACTGGACCAATGTGCAGATAGAAATCCTCTCTTATGTCTACCCTGAAAATCAGTGCAGGTGGTTTACAGCAATTCCCAAGACAGAATGCCTGTATTTCAGGCACCAGATACCTACCTCTACAGCCTCAGTTGCATCAACCATCCACACCACACAATCTTTAGAAACTGTAGAATGTTTAGAAACTATAGCAGAAAAGTCACTACAAACGGGTTTAGGGTTCAAAGTGGAACACAAATGAATGAAATCTGAGGAAGGGCTACAAGGAGAATCACCTTCAGTACCAGATCTGCTACAGATCCTTTTTCTTAGAAGAAAGACAGAAATATTCATAAAAACATTGGTTTTTAGAAGAAATATATAGCTTGAGTCTTTATTTACTGGAGTATTTGCAGTCTGCTGCTGAGTAAAGAGAAGGAGGGGAGAAATTGGAAAGAAAACTTGAAGTAATTAAAGTTTCTAATCACAACCACATCTTGTGCTTACAGATAATGTTAAAATTTTGTTATGATTACATGGAATATACAACGTAGCATGGCTCTCAACAAGGTAAACTTAACGAATAAGAGTGAAAATAACATTTATGGTAAGGTAACTTCTCTACACAGGTATAGCCCACTGATGTAAAGTCATATTTAAACTGACCTTCCCTAATGGAAAAAGAAGAAAAGATCATGTTTTGCTTAGATTATTTCAGACCTTACTCAAAGGAAGCATTCCAAGAAAAAGTAGACACCCTTCTGAGTTTTCATGCATTTCACTACTTTTATTTTCTGATGACTTCACCCAAACCCATTATTAGAATTCTTCAGGGTAGAGGGAGGGGAACAGAAACATTGCAAGGCAGAAGCAGCCAAAGAGTATATGGAAAAAAGGAAACATCTACGCTTTCAAAATTTAATATGTACTTGGGCTGTTAATAGACTTCATTTTCTGAGGAATAAAATCAAAACCAGAAAACAGGTCTGATAAAAATAATCCTCACAGAACCAAAAGGACCTGCCATTTGTAGGTTAAAGTAGGCTTCTGTCATTACTGGCTTTGCAGTTTTCAAATGTTGCAAGGCCACATTTGTTAGCCTGTTGCAAGGCTAACTGAAGATGTCAACCTGAGTACAATGGTTTTCAAGTTGGGTTAAATCAGGTCAGCATTTTTATTGATTTGATGACATGTATGATCACTAAATTTTAACTGAGGGTGATTCATATTAACCATATTTCCTATGTGACTTCAGCTGCAAGCCATATGGATGTGAATGGAGGCTCACATATCCGTCAACATGCCTACTAACCATTCTCTCAGATAACTATTTGCAAAACCCCAAACACAACTCCACTAATAATTGTATCCGTACTCAAACATACATGCATGCATACTATACTTCTGTAATCATAAAACCCTTAGCAACAACAAAAACGTAAAGAGTCATGAATTAAGTTATTTTTTCCAAGTGCCAGTTTGAATATGCCAAGACAAACCCAGAAGTCCTGCTGCTAGCAGGCATTTCCTGAAGAGATATATCTACCACAGAAAGAAAAACACTACCCAGCTCCATCTCAAATTAAATGTCAAGTACAGCTGTTTATAAATAAACACTTATTAAAAACAAATGAAAGCTATGAAAAGAATAGTTTGACTTAGAATCGAAGAAGATGCAGGCCTCACTCTAATCAGAAATTTCTGAGGAAATACAAAGAACTAAGGGTGCAACTAATATCCATTTAGAGAATTCTGGGAGTCCAAACTCAGCCAAGGTCAATGTGACTTCACAGTCCTATTTAAAGTCTTTCAGTGAGGGACTAGACCCGCAGAGGATGTGATGGTGAGGTGATATGTAGATTTCCATAGCTCTTGCTTGCTTCTTAGACTGAATTCATTACTGTTGCTTTCTCTACATAAAGGGTACTGAAATAATTATTTCAGAATAGCTTTATTAATCTTTTTATTGGGCTCCATTAAGAATCTAGTAATTATGTGGGATTACAGCATGTAATTAACCCTCTAACCAAAAATAAATAAATGAACACAAAGATCACAGTTTTGTAGCTATTGCTTGCCAATCCACAAAGCTTCCATGCCATGAGGTATTTTCAGAGGCATGGTAGTGATGTTACCAGTGATCGAGCTGATTGCTGAACTGTGCACCTCCACCTGTGAGCAGGAATTAGTGGCACAGGTGACAAACCTGGCATGTATGTAAGCAGCTGAGTGGCATGCAGCAGGGCAGGACACAGGGCCTGGGGACATGGCATCCTGAGGTGCATTGGTGAGAGACAGTAGCTCCCAACTTCTGGGAAAGAAGGATATTGCTTTCTGTGAGAACTGCTTTTCCCTGAGGAAAACCCAAGGGTTTTACATACATCCAAAGCTTGGCATGACATTGACCTCTGGTTTGAAGAAGTGTCTGACTTTGGACTTGCCATCTCAGGGTTCCCAGCCATGTGACAGAGCACAGTGCTGGTATCAGCCATTTTACATAGGCAGATGAGCAGCATTTCCAAAGGCAACAGTACATTTCTGTGATCAGTAGCACTATGAGTATCCACCCACACTACACAAGACAAATTCATGCATGCTGTTTTGATAGTGTCATGCACAAAGACAAAACCTAATGACCACACATATGTGCAAACATACAGCCTGTACGTAAAGCTTTATGCAAGGAAATACACCTTTGAAAATCTGGGCCCAGGATTATGCACACTGCCTCTAAACGAGTTCTTGCAATGTACGCTGGAGTAATTTAAGAGGTTATTATTCTCAGCTGCCTGCCCACACAGACAGGAGTTACTACCCAAAAGCTAAGATTTATTGCAGTTTCACTGAATACACCAGGCTGTGACCTCTGTAGCTGAGAGAAGGGTATATCACCCTTTCTGCTGCCTCTGCTACTGGGGTAATAATGTCTGGCAGAAAAATGGAGCAGGAATTTTAAATCACTCCTACACAAATAACCAAAGTTCATCTTGAGGTTCTCTCAATAAGGCCAAACTAGACCAATGTCCTTACACTTCTCTGCTGCCTTGCCCCCTTGACTGCAGAGTCTTTGTGAAGTTCAGAACCTATCAATCCATCCAGTAAAATATTTGACACTGGTAGATGTGTTAAAAAGGGGAACAAAACTCATACCTTCTGCAATTAGTCAGGAGAGGAAAAGCAGGTAACAATAGATGAATCATGTTATTGAGCATTAAAAGGAAATCTCATTTTCTGGAAAGTCTTCCAGCTTTCAAATTCCTCTGGAATATCCAACACATCTCTCTTTCCAACAGCGGGGTTTTAAGTAAAGGAATGCTCTAAACTGGAGCCAGAACCTCGGGAGATTTAGCAGACATAACATAGGTCCCGTTTTCATGCCCCTGATTGTACTCAGTTCTGTAGTTCAAGCTTCTTATCTCTGTTAGTGTAACTGTAAATTAGCACAATATGTTCTTTAACCAACCATGTCAGCAGACCCCACATTGCTTGCCAAATAATTATCTTCAAACTTCAAAGTCACCCTTGGAGGCTTTTACGTATGGCATTGTAACTTTTAAAAATAAAATTTTTATATATTCTAAATCTAAGCAATGATTAATCACCAGCTGATAGAGTTGAAGAATGTCCTCATGTGAAAGTATCCACGAAAATAGCTTGCTTTGCAGAAGCAGGGTGATACCTAGATGAAACTGAGGGGTGAGAACATTATTTTTCATTCAAGATAATGTCAGAGACAAGAAAGCTTCCTTTTCTGAGTGAGAAAGCTGACAGACAGAAACTGCCCCTCAAAACACCAGCAAGACACAAGGCTGGTCAGAACTGAGACAGTGAAAATGTCTAATGTGACAGTAATAGGGGTAAAATCAAAAGAATAAATCAATTTGGCAAAAACCAAGAATTACTCCTGATATTTCTTGTTGAAGTGAAAGGAAGCCTTGAGAAAATTCTTCATGTTGCATTCAACATTTCATTTGACTCAATTCTGTCTTTGATGCTGGTAATAAATACAATAGAAATGTTGAGTTGGAGTGACAACACTGTCAGGAGGCTGCAGCAGAGGAAGACCAGCAGTTAGTAGGGCACATACCTTGTGGGGGACAGGGCCTACACCCTAGCTGTACTACTACTGCTCAAATGCATACCAATACAATAGAGGTTGGAGGGTAAAAAATTGCATTGTTTCAGAGGTATCAAGAGAACATCTGCCTTGTTCCAGGTGGCAAAGATGTTTGTTTTGCATGTGGGTGATGAAGCACAGTGACCTCAGCCCCAAAAGAGCAATAAGGCCAAATCTGCAACAGATCCCTTGGGCCTCAACTTCTATGAAATTTGGCTCGTCCAAAACAAAACCTTGGAAACCAAACCAAGACTTTCATTATTATCATTTCCACCCCCCAGCTGAATTTTGACCTGACTTGAGCGGCATTGCCAAGAGAACTGCAAACACGGGGTTCTGTCAGGAATATAAAATGATTCCCCACATCCCCTTGAGACTGGGCACAAATGCTGCTGGGGCTTGGATGCAGAGGGAGGCAGGCTGGTGTTGTTCGATGGAGGAACGAGTGCGTGTTTGCATGATTTATTGCGTGAGCCCTTGCGTGAGCAGGCACACATAGAGATCTGGTGGACAGCAGCCAGCAAGCACCGAAGGTGACAGCTTATGCTGAGGCCCTGGCAGGAAGCCCAGCAAGGGAAGCTCTTTGCATGGTGTGCTGATGGAGGGCACTTCCAACAGCAAGCGAAGAAAACAGTTCCCCCATCCAACTCGTTCCAAATTCATGGCAACAGGATCTTGTAGCGGTTTGTCCTATTAACAGAAACACCCGGCACTGCTCTGCATAATGACTAACTCTTGGTGACAACCAGGACAACAGAGCAAGGCCTGGAGCATGAGTAAGACCTGTGCTCCCCAGGACTGTTACACAAAACCGGCTCACCAGTTGCCTTTGCTTAGGTAAATGTCACATGTGCTAAATAAAGGCTGTGACTAATTGATTTCTACTGGGAAGGAATGAGGAAAAACAATTGTTTTGTTGTTGTTTTTATTTTTAATACATCCAATTACTGTAGACTAGCAACAGTTGCCAGGACAAGCTGTTCCAGTTTCATTCCCAGTGCCAGGGAAACGGGCCATTTTAAGGAGTGGTTCATATGGGCAAAGAAACAGAAATACCCAAAAAGCCAAAGTGTCGACATACAGTAAAGCATGCTTAAGAAAGCTGGCAAACTACTTGGGATAAAAGCCCCTGAGAGAGGCTTCTGAGGTGAATTATTACAGATTTATTGTAGTTTTAGAGTTGTAAGCAGCATTTGAAAGTGCAGAACAAGATCAGTGTACCTTACCTAGGCATGGTCTCCACAGGGATCATGGTTGCTCACAGTTAATCTATTTAAGAGTTTTCTGGTATATTGAGCTTTCTCTGGGTGCAGTCTAATAGTTACATTTTAAACCACCAGCAGCAGGAAATTATTTCATGTATGGGATTCAGATGAGAAGATTGAGACCTGTGCTAGACCAATTCTGTACCACAAGGAAGTAACAAGAAAATTCCTGCCAAAGGAGGACCCTTGCTGCTGTGTCCCACCTTCCCCGCTGCATTTAGGGCTTCTTTGGGAATTTTGTTTTCATCAGAGCCTCTATTCATGAAACAGGAATCCATCAGTACTGCCCTTAGATTCTGGATGGAAAAAGGCGGTTTGTATCCCAGAGTACTTGTAGCAGGAGTTAGATTTGAGTTCAGTCATAATAAAGATGTATTAATTATGAATAATAATTTTGGTTAGTTATATTTAGGCAGGGTTTTATTGCTTCTTGAGTTCAAAATGGTTGTCTCAGGCCAATTTTTTTTTCTTCTCTCTAGTGTTTGTAAAATTATTTAGGCGAATCTGTACTGCTAAAGTAAGCAACCATGTATTTATCTCAATAACCTTCTAAAGTCAGCAGAAGTTGAATGAATCTGCCAGGTTATAATTCTTTAAAAAACAGCATCAGATTATTAGCAGCATCTTCAGCTCCAAGTATTTTAGCAAGCAGTCTCCTCTCTTCATCTTTTCAACTACAAATCCCCCACGCTTCTGGCTCCTTGATGTCTGTTTCGCATTGAGACAGTGCCCTTCCACAAGGGAAAGGCAGACTAAACCAATGAAATGAAATTGCCTTGTGAAAATTTGTTGTGATTTATTTTTTTTTTCTTAAATATTTCTATTCCACTGGGAGCTACGGACTATTTGCTGTGCATTCTTCTCTGTAAATAAGGTTTATTGTTTAGCCTACATATTCCATGAGATGCCACATGGTCTCCTATTAGCAAAAGAGGAGATTGCATCTGTGGGACCAGAGTTCAGTTGATGGAGGGGAATTACACACAAAGAAAGAAAACACAAACAACCTAACTATAACTCTTGCAAGACTGCAGCAGAATATCTGAACAGAAATTAGTGATTACTTTCTAACCAACAAGTCATTTTGAAGCAAGGATTTCTTGTGAATTTTTGTTCTTGAAAACCCAGTTTTCCATCTGAAGCAATTTTGAAAATGTGTGACTAGTCATTTACCTGCCCCTCTAAGCTTTTTGTTGGAATTAGATAAATTCTTTATAGTCAAGATTATATGTCCTATTTGTTCTGTGTAGTATACGGAACAGTTATGGTTCACCATAAAAAAAATACTACCTTTTAGATGAACAAGCGTAAACATCTTACATTTAGAACAAAAAAAATTCCAACGAGATAGAACAATTCCTTCTTTCACATGATGGCATATGCCAGCTAATTAGCCACATGGGACACCGAACACTGCAGGAGACACAGATGGCAATTTGGGGCTGATAGTCCTACCGCAATCGAACAGCACATTGTTTGTTGGCAGAATATATTGCCATTTTTGTGCTGAAGTCTGTGGAGTAATCATAGCAGCTCTTGGTCTTGATAGTTACAGCTACTCTCAGAGCAGATTCTCATGAACTTATTTTTAACAAAATAAGAGTTTTGAGTTTGACTATGGCTCTATGTATGATTGGAAGGTTTGAGTATTCTTCGTTTAATGCTCCTGCACATGTTCTTTGGCTACATCCTAGCTCCTAGACACACAACTTACTTTCCTTCCCCATTTTATCCCCAAGACCAGGGATTAAAGGACAGGGCACGTGGGTAGATGTGTTCTCCAACCATGACCCCAGATTAGATCATCAGGAAACCATGCTGCAGCTTACACTATGACATACACCAGTACAGATTACCTATTAATTTCTTGGTAGCATTGCATGGTAGTTATAAATGCTCATTTTAGTGTCTTGGGACCAATCTCTCTAATCCCTCTCTATCATCAATTAACTCAGTTTTAAATATTCAGGGTCCCTACAGAAGGGAACTCTCCCTATATTGAACCTGACAACCCTATATTAACTTTTTTGGATGTATTTCAAACATTTTTAAAATTGTCACAGTACTGGCACCATCACAAATCTCACCTGGTGATTTGGCACCCCTGTCAATTGGTTATCATTACTGTGATAGGGGAAATCAGTGGAGACAAGCTCTACGCTCATCTTGGTGCAGGTTTTAGATGCTGATCTTGTTCATGCCTAGTGTAGCAGAAAACAAGAAAGCCTACACAGACTAGAAACATCCCTTGAAGACTTCACATTCATTTTCAGAGCTAAAGAATGACTCAGGTAGTTCTCTGCAGAAAGATATCCTCACCCCATTGTTTTCTGATCCCCACTGTACTTTCATGAGGTTCTGACTTTACTGGAAAACTAAATAGGGCTATAGCAGATGCTGAAACAGTGGTATGCCACTTGGTTGGTATACTCCCTGGCATGACTTGACTTCTGCTGGTCAATATTTAGGCATGAGGTAAAGCATGGTCAAAACTTCCAGTAGACAACAAGAATGGGAAGAGCTTATCTGATGACAGAAGAGAGATTTTAGCCCCATCATTTCACTGCCACTTGCTTTGTGGGAAAGAGAACACCCTCTACCCTGTACATTTTTTTAGTAGGATATAGATACCCTTCTGGATTTGCCCACTCCAGATCTAACTGAACAAGTTTGATGGAAAGTAACATTCTCAATAGTTTGTTCTAGGTGTACCAACAAAAGATTGAATAATACCTTTAGGAAGATGGGCTTATAGTTTGCTGTCAGCCTGCTCCCAAACATAAAAATCCTTTTGCTGCTTGGCACAGAGCCCTGGAAGGAGAGAGCTCACATTGCAAGCCTCAGTCTGCTCCTGCCCCCAAGCCAGAGCATGCATCACTCCATTTAATACCACTTCACAGTTCTCTGCCAGGCTTCTCTCTTCTGGAAACACTTCTCCTCGCAATCTCTTTCCATCACACCCCTGATATTCTTCCAGACCTTCTCTCATTTCCTGGCTATTTTCCCCAAGCCTTCATTCCTCCATACCTCCTCTCATATCCTTTCATCCTTTTATCTGGCTTCCATTTTACTCTGGTAGACAGATTATTCCTGAGCCCCAGGATGCCAATGATTTCCCTTTGAGATTGCATTCCCCAAAATTTCCTGTTACTAAGCTCTCAGTCAGAGTGCTCATAACACCATCTCTTAAGAACTAGCACACTTGAGCATGGCCACAATCTTACGACGAATTGCCACTGTAAGACCAGAAGATAAGTCCTAAGAAAGCAGAAACAGCTCACTTTCTGCAGGAGATGTATATCTCACAACAAAGAACAAGGATACACCAAAGCCAGACCTAGCACAAATCTACTGCCAGGTTCATAAAAAGAGGAAATGTTGTTAAATCTGTTGCAATGAGGTGTTTTCATGGCATGTTTGTTCCTGTGACACTGAAAGCAAACTGGTTTTCCGGGAGCTGTGAGCCATAAAAGGTTACCTGCCTCCTCCCACCAGAATCCAGAAAGTCACGTAAATGGTTGATGAATGCATGCCAAATACTGTGAAAGTTGTTTGGTTAAATATATTGAACTTGATGAACAGAGCCAATTTTAAATGTGAGATAAGCAGGTGCAAACACTGCAGAAGTTTCACCTGCTCACACAGGTTTTGAATGAAGTATGCTTTAAGGAATACTTCACAGGACAGGAGATAAGTCACTCAAGCCATAGATTAGGGGGAAACCTATATCTGAAGATGAGAAGCAAAAGGGTATTTGCAAATCATTTGCTACTACTGGGAATTTCTAAAAGAGGACAATCCTGAAATGTTATTACTAGAGCTTGAAACTTCGCACATATAAATTGCAGTCTTGGTAAGCGTATGGAAGGAAAAAAAAACTACACTGGATGTGAAAATTCTCATGTCTAGAGGGAGAATTTCATTAATAATGAATTTCATATTCTTACTGTTACAGGGAAGGGAGGTAGAAAGATGTACTCAAGCCCTAACAGCCATTTAAACCTTCCAGAGGAAACACAGTCACTCTCCAGAGCACATCATACTCCCTTTAAATGTGCAACTGCTTTTCAAATTCCGGAGGCCAAATATATTAGTGAAATGTCATATGCTTATAGATCCTGTTACCTTTATTCAGCACCCTGCTCTCCCCACCTCCCTTTCCTCCGTCATTACTACTCGGTTTGTACAGTACATCCAGGACACAGACCTCATTTCCCACTGGTGCTGAAAACAACTTGGAACACAATTAGCCTTGTCAAGTCCTTCACTGGTATGCCATATAGGGCTGCCAGCTTTCCAAGCAATTCAATAATCCCTAGAGCACTGCCGCAGGGTCTGCGATTAACAGAGGTGTTTACATGTCTGAAAATGTACCAGGCTAAAAATAGAAGTCATTTTCTTAGCATCCCGTGATGTTGGATTTGTTCTTTTCTCTTTCTTTCCATTTGCCAGCCTGACAAATAAAGCATTTTTGCTTAATTCCTTCAACTGATACAGAAGATCAACAACAACAGAACAACACCACTGTTCTGTGGTGGTGGAGGAAAACAAATCCCAAAGAAAATATTGTTGCAAACCAAAAATAGAAAAGCAGACAAGAGTGCTAGCAAATTGGTCCTCTCTGCAGCACAGAGCACAACTAAACTTGGGGTATCCAAAGCCAGGGGCTAAAGATGATGCTCAATATCCCTACATTTACATTTTCAGTTTGAAGGTGAGGCTCTGCTGCTGCACAGGGAGAGATGAGAGGCATATGCAAGTACCAAAACTGCTTCTGTGCTCCTGGTCGGATAAGACAAGTAGGTAGATTCATACTTATTTTGCTTTGTGTGAATCAGGTGGGATAAACACTTCACTGAAAATGAGCCATGTGAAGAAACACTGCTCCAGGAGTTCCTGGAAGGCTGGCATCTCTAAAAGCAACACTTATACTTTTTTGTACTCTTTTCTGAAGGTTAGTTTACAGAAGGAGAGGGATAGGACAGAAAGATCTCCTACCCTTCTAAGGTAACACATCTCTTGGGAGCTACCAGCACAGTCCTTGCTGGTCAGCAAGAGGACAAGTGAGCAGGCTCAGCTCCTGGACACCTGATCATTCTCACTGCTTCACTCCTAGCTCCCTCCCTTGCTCTCTTTCAAGCAATTCCCATTTTCCATCACTAGGGCTAATAGCGTCTAGTATTAGATAGCCCTAGATTGGGTGGACATATCCCAGTCTGTGGCAAATAGCCCTGGGCTGAGAATTGGTTACTGGACCTCTTTTCTTTTGCAGTCAACACCCAGCCAAATCCTATTCCCTGTGACTATCCATTTAAAGGTCACTGCTGGGCTGAAAGCTGCTCCTATAAATGCCAGGTCAGTTTTTTTTTTTTTTTTTTTTTTTTTTTCTCTGAAGAAAGAGCTCTGAAACATTGAAACCTTCTGCCCACTTCATGCCAAAGGATGGGTAGGATGCTTGCCAAAGGATGGTTTATGCTTCTCATGCGCTTCACATGACAGAAAAGAACAAATTTCCTTGAATTAAAAGTGCATGCAATGCACGTGACAGAGTCAATGACCTTACAACATCTACAGATTCCTAAAGTAAGCAAAAAGCCGTGCATAAGATACCACCAGTCATATCAAGATGATGGTAGAGTGAATTCTCCCTCCAGCTCCATCCCAGCACAGTCTGCAATGCAATGCAGTTTGGGTCAGCTCTGAAGTAGGGTTTGTTCAGAGCCTGGTGCTGGAAAACTTCAATTTACCTACCCTAGGTCAATGTAGCTGGATCTGCTTTGATTGCAGGCTCTTCTTGTTCCAGGATGCACCTCCATTTGGGCATTTACTGAGTCTTGTCAACTTTTCCACTTTGGGCTCATTTATAGCAGGTAACTTAACTCTGTAAATCTCAATTTAACTTATTTTTTTTAACCACTGTGCTCGTGAAACTTGCAAAAGGCTACTAATTAGTATATGGACCCAGATTCTTTGAGAAAATGTTAGAGAGTCACCTAATGTCTTTGTATGCTGCATTTACCATTTGACACTCAAAGCTGACTGGAAAGTAAATACATCCACATGTCATCAGGTAACTATAGGTCACTTCACAATTAGAGATACTGAAGATCACAGGCTGCTCCTGTCAGCATGAAAATAATATCTTTGTGTTTCAGATGGTAGGTAACCCTTCCATACACTCTGAAAGACATAATCATCTTACAAAACCGAAACTTTAAAGAGGGGCAGAGGTGGCAGGTACTCCTTTAATCACAGAAATAAAGCAGAAATCAGGAATGCAAAGTGAACAGCAGAATTTCTCCCTGTGAACTCATTGCTTCCTAATGTCCAGGGCTCAAGCTTCAGTGTGCTTTAAGTGGTGTTACCTGGGGCATATCCCTCGTGAAGTCAATGTAAATTTTATCCCTGTAAATTATTAATGGAAAGAGGACATATTTTACATCCAAATTACAATTCGCTCGCTATCTGTTAAAGTCATCACTTCATCTTTCCCCGAATCTCAGCACAATTGCTCACATTATAAAGGGATATATATATATATATATATAAAAAAAAAAAAAAAAAAAGATTTTCTAAGGGCTCTTTTACCCTGGGATATCATTAATAAAATGCCTATTGTATTTTTGGTTCCAGGTTTCAGCACAGACAGTCTTTCCCTTTGGCCCCTGGTGTTTATCAAACTTAACACAAATGGCCTAATATCAGAAGGTTGTTCTGTCCCTTTAGGCAGAGCAGAAAAACCAACATCTGTAGTTTTTCTACCAGTATTTATTATTATTATTATTATATTATGCACAGCCAGGCTGTGCAGCAAGGGTACATTTTGACACAAGCCACTGTTTCTTCTGCTGCTTTTAGTTTCCCAAAGCCTGCCTCCTACAAGGCAGCAGTACAACAGCAGACCCCAGTAGATTTGTTCCTGTCCGATTTCTCCATCCAGGCATTTATCTATCTATTCTTTCTCCTATCTACCTGTGGATAGGAGACATGAACTTGACTGACAAGACTGGAACAATTAAGCCTATGAAGATTTTTAAATACGCTACAGGGAGATCTCACCTTTTTAACAGACCAAGTTTGTAAAGCGAGCCCTTCCCTCTGGCATCTTAACCTATGATTTCTGTCACTCAGCAGCTACTCCTTAACCAAGAGAATATTTCAGCTGCTGGATAAAGGAGTCACCTCTAGATGAACACATAAGGTCTAGTTATTCACTGTGGTGTCTGTTGTGACCAGTTTGCCATCTCCAATATAAGTCCAAATCCTTCTCTTCAGATGAGAGTGTTATTTTTATTTTGTCCTTCCTTCCTTTCTACGGGAATACATATGGAGAGTGCTTGCTGAGAGTCACTTTGACATGGTTAAAATGTGGAGTGAGAGTCACATCCACCATTTGCGTGTCTGATCAACAGCTGGGCTTCATACTGTGCATGAAGAGAGATGAGGACACTGCAAATGGATTGAAGATGCTCCCATGAATAATACAATTTTCTGTTCCCTTTCAATCATTTCCCTAATTTCTTTTCCATTCGGACAGCTTAATAGATCTTTCTCAGGGCTGCAACATTTCTTTTTATCTAAATATATTATCCACATTTTGGATAGATTGTTAAGAGGATCACAGAGACTTTCATCTCTCTGTGTTCAAACTCTGAATCATATCTTTCATTTACTGAGTGCCAATCATAGGAATGAAATCAAGACACCAAAAAGATAAGATTCCCAAATATAATTGCTATATGAAGATCTCACTAAAGAGGTCATTGTAATGGGTGACCTATAAATGATAGACAGACAGCTCTGCAATGGAAATGTGGCTATTTAGTCATTATGGCAAAAATTGGTACTTCAGAACTGTGGAAACACTGAGGTAACTCAGCTTTCCTAGATGGAAGTGTAGTATAAAGGAATGGGAACTTAATCTCATATTTATAACCCCTGGCTGAAGCTGTAGACATATGTCCTCTTCCAAATCCATCTAGGTCAGCTGAAGATAATATCAGCTCCCACTCCCTCCCAGCCATTTTGTTACCACAGCACAGACAGAGTAAGGGGTGTCTTATTTTACCTCCCTTATCCAAGGCTCCTTTGGGAGTTTGAAAGTTTGCATATGGCACAGGCTTCTGAATGATGTTCTGACTTTTGCAGTCCTACGTAACTAAAATCACCTGTGAACCTTGTGACTCTGCATCATATCTGCAGTTAATGAGGCTGGTCACATTCAGTGTATATCTGATGTAAAACCACAGAAAGCAGGTGAGGTCTGACACTTCCCAGAGTTCAGCTGGAAAATCCTGTATTAAAAAACCTTTACTAGTAAAGATGAACAATAAAAATCACTACTTATTTGTGTTTATTTGATTGTTGATAGAATCAGATTTAACCTGTAAAATCTTCTAGATTTTCCCAGTGCTGCCACTTGGCCACTTGGCAGGAGGGAATTGGGCTGAACTGGACCCCAGACTTATACTTCTCAGGCTGATTTCAATTTTACCTTGACAAATACATTGCTGTGATTTTCCAATTTCTTTCTTTGTCCTTTCTTTTTTGTCTAAAGCCACTCACACTCAAGGAAGTTGTATGTTTAAGGCTATGATAAAATGAGCTGAATGTTTTGACCTATAAACTAAGTGAAGAAGCTCCTAGGATAACTTGTTTTAAATATGATATTGTGTGAGAAGTGGTATAATGACTGCATGAGTTTCAATCCCCTTTAGATTTTATTTCTGCTAAGGTCAGATTCCAATGTATGATGTGTACTTGTTCGAAGTTCAGTGATTTATAAATAGCAAATGCTTTCAAGGTTTACCTTACTGGTTTTGACCTTATTGAAATCCATGTTGTAAATAGGGCCAACCATAAAGAGCATGCCATTTGACTCACCATCCATCACAATGCTTAAAAAGGGTAGTTTACACAAATTGACATGGACATAGTTGTTTCTTTTCTAGTTTTTGGTTTTTGACACTGGATAATAACCAAAACTGTAGGGATTGTATATTTTAAAAGCATTTTCTGTTATATCTACATCAAAAATTTGGGTCTCCACTTATTTTGAAATCAAAATTGCCCATAATGTATTGTAGTACCTCTTCCAATTACTGTGCGAATGGAAACTGCCGAATATTTGCAATATCATGGCTCTTGGGAGATACAAGTGAAATTAATAGCAGATAGTATAAGTCATTTGGTCCTCTTATTTGGTCCTCTTTTTAGGGGTATAGCTAGAGCTAATTGTGTGTGAGACCAGGTGCTGGAATACTTTTCTGGAGTGCTAACAGTATGGTACTCTAGATAATTCTGGTACAAAATTAGCTCTTCAAAACCCATAAAATATGTTTGAGGGAAATAGACAATGTTTCTTAATTTTATTTTATTTATTTATTTTTTTCAGATATACTATTACAAACCATAGTTACCTTGCCTGAAAAGCTGGATACTAATATTATGTACAAAGGTAATCTGTGCTCACCTTGCCCTCCAGACCATGCATGCTAACCTTGTTTTACAAAAAAAGAAGTGTGCACCTTATTTTCTAACCACTGTCATATGCTTGTATCATGTGAATAATGAATTGCCTAAGTAGCAGATTTCTGGGCGTCACTAAGTCGCAAAGGGCAGAGCATCACCTGTGCAAAATTTTTTTCTATAAATATCTTACTCATCTGAGCCTCAGAATATATACCTTATTAAAATGTCTTTGTTTTTGTTTTTTCTTATAACCTTTAAGCCTAATTTTCATAGAAAGTTTCTTGTCTCCTCAGAGACCACCAATACTGCCATTCTCCCACCACTACTGCTTTCTGCTGGATTGATCCTTCTTCCTGCATACCTGGAACGATTCCATCCCTTTTGCTTAAGTTTTTCATCTTGTATAGCTGCTTAGCAGTAAAATTCTCCAAAACGTAACTGTGAACATATTGTGGAGATCTGAGCTTTAATTTGTCTCCTGTTGAAATACGTTAAATAGTAACAGAAAAATATTACATGACTTCATCCCTAGAAACACCCCTGATAGCTTCTGGCTAACTGTGCAGGGCCTGGGATTCTTGTAGAGGAATTCCCTAACCATGCAGTGCTTGGATGTAATGTAAGCCAAGGCGAATGCTTTCCATGTGCTGCAGAGCCTGGTCCTTCCTTTCCACTGTCACCAGTTCACCCTAATGTGAATTCCTTTACTAACAGCCGCTGGCACTTAGAAGCATTCCACCTTCCCTCAGAGATAAGACTCTGGGGGAAAACCTTCAGAAGTGATGCAGAGACCAGTGTAAATGATCCTGAAGAGTAATAAGAAATATTTAGGCTGGGCTCAGACATCGTCAGGTTCCCCACCATCAGCTGAGTGGCAGTAATCCTCTGTGTGTAATCTTGTAGCAAATGTGAGGTAATTGGATTTAATTGAGCCTGCAGTAATAAAGAGTTAAGATAAGCTGAATTATCTTGCATTTGCTGCAGACTAAGAACATACAAAGGCAGCTACCATGGCAGCTGATGGGTGGCAGCTAGTTAAGCTCCGGAAACCAACTTAATTGTACATCTGAGTCTGCTGTGGTAAATCTCAAAAGACACAGACAGTATTTTCTGTGGTGGTACTTGTTATCCTGTCCTTGTGCAGACAGGGGAACAAAAGCTGAGGGCAATGGCCGTGGGGCTCAGCAGGTCCAGGGATGGTCACCAGGGTCGGGAACAGCCTTGGAGTGGCCATGAAGGGCCACAGGGACAGGCCAAGGCCAAGGCCAGGCTGGGATGTCACATTGGCCAGCCAGGGTCGGGATTGGCAAGGCCAAGTGCAGCTGTGCTCCAGCACAGCTCAGACTAGGACCACAGGTGGGAAAGCAGTCCCCAAGCCAGGAGAGGCCCCAGAGGAGACTTCTCACAGCTCTTCCAACCACCTGACTCCAGGTTACACAGCCACACACTGGCCAGAAGCCCAGGTGGCCAAACTCCTAGGATGGAGGGAGATGCCAATGGGCTCCAGCAGCACCTGCCAGGGAGACCTTCCATCCTGGTGGGAGCCACATCTTCTTCAAAGCACCCAGGAGAGTGACTGTGGTGTATGTCCACTGCTGGGTTTAGGAGACTGGAGCACCTGTTCAGAAAACAGAACAGCATGTGCTCTACACAGATCCACACAGATCCTTTCCCTTTAAACATACTTCCATTGCAAAAATGTCAGATGCAGGTGAGGGCATCAACCCTCCAAACTTTGCTTATTATGGAATAAAATGTAAATATTTCTCCCTGTCAGCTAAAGGGTCCTAAACTCTCTAACAAACACCTACAAAGCCAAGCACACATGGAAAGGGAGCAAGCCCACAATGTACGCAGTTCACAAGGCTTTCCATTTATTTTCATAAATGGAAAATGTGAAACAAGACCTATGTGGACAGTAGAGGAGCAACTTAAGACTGGAGAAAGAAGATAAGCATATACTCTTTTCCTAACAAATTGCAGACAGAAATTCAGGGAGAAAAATTCTAAACATGTATGTATAATCAACACAGGGACATCTACTACAAACAATTAAGAGTAAAATGGAAAAAAGGTGTGGAGACTATTGAATCGCATCATACCAGACAGGCAGTGAAATATAATGGGTGTCTTCAACGTTTACACTATATCCACAACAAATAATTTAGTTGTGTTTGGGGGGACAGTTATAGTTTTTTAAATTTTTAAAAACTTATTCTTATACCTAGAGGTTCACAGAAGGCACTTGAGATGTATCCTAAAGGCTAAAAGATATCTTGAATACTGAGATATATCCTATCAGTGTACAGTCTGCTTGTGTCAGAGATTGTCTTACACACACTATTTTCAAGTTCCTGGTTGACTTTGCTTCTTTCTTCCCTTGGACTTTCTAGATATGCAATGCAACTGACCAGACCAGATTCCTCCCTTGTTCCTTGTCTTGCAAAGAGCTGCAATGCCCAGCAGTGCTGGAAAGTTGTTCTTGTGTTGCTACCTTTGGATTAGCTTTAACAGACAACATGGAGAACATCTTTATGGGATGAAAAAGAAGGGCTACCTCTGAGACGACAGCAGAAAGAGAAACTGTCTGCGGAGCTCCGAGATTTCACCATGTACCTGTAGGTCAGAGCTCATATGAAGGCTTTGGGAAGCTCTTCACTTCTCCAGAAAGCCCCTCACCACCTGACCCAGAGTGGTGAAAATGTCTTCTTTTTCTCTTCCAAAACTGCCCCACCTCTCCCAGCTTCTGAGCTGAGTTTGGGACTTTTTCTGGCACTGAGCACGGCTGGCAGCTGAGCACACACACCCTGGTGTGCAGGCTGCCAGACGGCTTGCAGCCCAGCCACTGCAGCCAGGCAGGTCCTGTGGCCTGTCCAGACCTCTGTGCTGCATAGGTCTCTCTGAGCAACCCATATTAACTCTGCAAGGCCCTGGAGAACAACCTGGACCACACCGCACAGCTCTGTAGTCTTCACAGCCCTCTGGGATGCAGCGAGACAGCTGAAGTCCCAAATGGCATCTGCCTTTAAAGCTCTATATTCTATTAGCAAATGGTCTATTAATTATACCCCAGTGACTAGTTGTAACAGCAGTATCCAGTCTCTCTAGCTAAAGTAATAAAAATAACCTAATCACTTCTCTGGTTTTCCCACTCAGAAAGCTGCTGTGCATTAACTCAATCCATCATACAAAAGGTTTCATTTTGTTTCTGCATTTCAGCCCTAAAAGGAGGCTGTCAAGCTTTTATGATAAAAAAAAATAATTACCTCCTTCAACAGTGGTCCCGTTTAAATGGCTCTTTTAAAGAGACATCTTGGGTGTATTTTTCCTTTCTTTCACCTTGACAAAAAGAAATGAAACATTTCTCAGTCTATTATTCCCTCCCTCCTCCAAATGCATGTCAAAAATAAAGGCTGGCTGTGTTTATTATCTCTCGTATCTCTTATGAGCATTTGTTTGTTCAGCCAGAATCTGATACAAAGCTAATTGAAGTTAGTATCTTTTTTGAGCTGACTTAATTAAGTCTTGGGTGAGGTACCAAAACATAGTGTCAGGATAGCATATTTTTGTAAAATGTTTCATAGTTGGTGTTTTAAAGCAATAAACGATTTTTTTTTTTTCTGTGCTAGGTGTGGCTGGCAGCTATTCCTCTTAGGAAGCCAGCCCAGCACTTTCTATTACAATACTCTTATAAGACTTCCCATTATAGGATTTGTCAACCTCTAGCTACATGTATGGAAGACTTCAGATTGAGGTGGACACTGGACATAGAATTTTTGCATAAGATTAAATACGGCAAGGTCCAGCCACCCAGGAGAGCAAGTGTGGGGAAAGAGTGGGGTTTTATACATTTTTTTAAACTCTTAAAAGCTATTCTTACACATAGAGGTTCAGAGAATGCACTTGAAATCTAAAGGGGGATGAGTGGCTTACATGTAAAAAATCTTCTGTTTTATCCCACTCATTTAAAGTTATAAACCTTTGAAAAACTGTGATTTCACCTATTTTTTAGAAATCTATAGCTAATTACCTAGAAATTGTCTCCTTCCCACACATTCCAGGTGAAAGCTGCAGAGGGCAGAGCAAGACCTAGGTTTTACCTGGGCACCCAAAAAGGAAAAAAACAAAAAGGAAACCAAGAGTTGAAGCTGCAGAGTCCAGGTCAGGGAAAGGACTTCAGGGCAGGGGGTGTGTAGGGGACTGTGGGCCCCACAGGCAGGACATGGGAGGGTAGAGCAGGAAGGATAACTGAACATAGCAGGCCTACAAAGGGAGATTTGGATCTGGCAGAAGACTGGAGTAATGGGAAGGAAAGTGGAAGGGTGGAAAAAAAAAACAGTTTGGAGACTGTTTCTTGAGGAGGAGGAAACAAGAATGGTTAGAAGAAGTAAAAGACTGGAAGCCCGGAGGCTAAGAATGGCCAGATTAAGAACTTTCACCTTCCCTTCCCATCAGACAACAGGTATGTTTTCTTGCAAGCAACAAAACATCACCTGAATCACTACTTTTGGCTGCCAAGATGTCAGAAGTACCCATCAACCTTATCTCAACCTTATCTCAATAAGTTTAAGAGGAACATTCCTCTATCAGTAGGGTAGAAAACCTACTAGCTGGGACTGCATTCAAACATACGCTTCAAAATCTACACAAATTTAAGGTCTTGCATTTCTCTTCATTTTGCCTCAAATCTTTTTCTCCCATCACCTGTAATTTCTGTAGAGCTCCAAAACCATCTTTACCTAGTGTCTCTCAGTTGCAAAGACTCCCTTTCTCCCTTACCTATCATTGTATTTGCTAGAATTATAAAAATAACAGAGGGGAGCACTGTCCCACTGCAAGTGTGGATGTCCACAAAGCTCATGACTAATTCAACCCCCAAGCACCTTACATTTCACCAGCACCCAAACACCTTACATTTCTTTATAGATTCTCCCCTATAAGGTAATAAACAATCAGTAGATCCATTTATAAGAGCCTCCCAGTTGACCAACAAGCCATTAATGTGTTATTAGTCTTGGGAACTGAGAGGGAAAAATTCTGGATCGCAAAGTGACCCACAGCAGTGCATACCATCAGTTTTGTTCTCATCAACCCTGGTGCTTGCAGTGAACATCCAAAAGTACTATCTATTTCTAGGTACAGCATCTGGGACTCACACTTTGGGTCTGTACTCTGAGAACAAATCAGGGGGAGAATATTTTAGATAGTAAGGGAAGAAGCCAGTGGTTTGGATAGGGTGGAAGTATTGATGGTCTGTGGCAGGGAGCAACATCTTTAGATTGGGCTTTGTCTGGGAAGAGTCACAGTCACAGGTTGGAAGGGACCTCTGGAGATCATCTAGTCCAAACCCTCTGTTCAAGCAGGGTCATCTAAAGCACATTGCACAGGATCAGGTCCAGACAGGTTTTGAATATCTCCAGAGAAGAAGACTCCACAGCCTCTCTGGGCAGCCCGTTCCAGTGCTCTCTCACCCTCACACTAAATGTTTTTTTCCTCATATTCATATTTGTGTTTTTCTATTTGTGCCCACTGCCTCTTATCCTGTTGCTGGGCACCACCCTCTTGACACCCTCCCCTATCATACATGTATACTGGTACATGGGATTAGTCCTCTTCAGATGAAGAACTCAGCAAATTCTTGCTGAAGTTTCAGCAAATTCTTGCTTCATTTCTTGATGAAGTTCCTCTCTGCCCAAATCTTCAGCCTGTCGAGGTCCCTCTGAGTATAGATTTCAGTATAGATTTCAGCTGTTATCAACCACTCCTCACAGTTTTGTGTCATCAGCAAACTTGCTAAGGGTGCACTGTCCCCTCATCCAAGTCATTTATGAAGTTGAATAAGATTGGACCCAGTACTGACTCCTAGGAGACAATGCTAGCTACCAGCCTCCAACTAGACTCAGCGGAGGGTGTTGAAATGAGTACAGAGGTCTGGTTTGGTCACTCAGAGGACACACACCTATATAGTGTCTTGCATTTCTTTCTGGGATTTCCCAAACACAAGTGTGTGTGCATATGTCACACAGCTCAGTATTTCTGGAAAGCGACTGCCTGGACAGAGCATGTAAATATGTAAATATGATTCTTTCCAGAAACAATTACATCTTTGTTTTTTTCAGCTATATGGAAGCGGTTGCTGCTCCTGTGCAGTGATTCTGAAATCACAGATAAATGGACATTAGGAAAGAACAAAAGACAGTATCTACTTCAACATTGTTGAGAGAGGAAATAATTTATGTGACAACATCTAACTAGTTGTCTTCACATGACGTATCTGATATACTCAATTGTTTTTGGTCATTGAAGAGATTTTCTTACCCTAATAAAACATTTTTGTGCCATCAAACAACCATAGAACGTAATAT
The DNA here is from genome assembly GCF_047663525.1 of Anas platyrhynchos. Classification (NCBI taxonomy): domain Eukaryota; kingdom Metazoa; phylum Chordata; class Aves; order Anseriformes; family Anatidae; genus Anas; species Anas platyrhynchos. The sequence continues at coordinate 146,165,990 of NC_092587.1, forward strand.
TACGAAAGACTCAGTCCACTACTTTAATTATTCATCTCACTTGTGAAACCCTCTTTCTACTACTAATAACTGCATTTACAAAACATTGGTTTAAAGGCAGTGGTATTTAGTATAATATTAATTATAATGCACTGCCAAGCAGGCAGGGCAGTGTTCATATAAGCAGCTAGATGAGCAACAAAGCATAGCCATAAAAGGAAAATATTCTATAGAATTGATATAACACATCGCCCTTATGACAGAATTCCTGGCATAACCACATAGCAGGAAGAAAAGCAGAAATCCTACGTGATAGCTGTATACCTCTCTGCTTTTGGTCTACTCTTAGCCCATTTTTTTAAAACCTGCCTCCAGAGATATTACTTGAGCTCATTTCAAGTAGTTAACCAAATAGCTACGATGTCTATTTTACTGGCAAGTATCATTCACATTGTATTGCAGAGCTGCAGATGTAGAACAGGAGCAACCTGGGGAGTAGTCACTCTGAGGGAGTCAATTTTCCCTTTGTGATCTAGGAAGTTCCTGTAGGTTTTGAAGCAAGTAGTAGTAAAAGAGCTTTTGCTTTGACTGATGACCCTTATATGCATCTGCTCTTATACCTGGTGATTCCAGAGAGATATTTTAGTATCTGGCAATCAAATATGATTAAGCATGGAAGCAACTCTATTATGAAACCTCACAGAATGGTAGAGGTTGGAAGGGACCTCCTGAGATCATCTAGTACAACTGCACTGCTCAAGTAAGGTGAGGTAGAGAAGTCTGCCCATGATGGTGTCCAGTTCAATTTTAAATGTATTCACAGATAGAGATTCCACAGGCAAGCTGTTCCTATGTTTGGCTTCCCTCACAATATTTTTTCTTTCTTACATTCAGACTGGATTTTGTGGTTTTTGATTTGTGCCCATTGCTGCTTGTCCTGTATAACTGAGCAACACTGGAAAGTCTGTCTCTTTCTTCTCCATTCCCTCCCATCAGGTCTTTATACATATTGATGAGATTCCCCCAGAGCCGTATCTTCTCAAGCCTAAGCAGTCACTGTTCGCTCAGCCTCTCCTTGTATAACATGCTTCAAACCCTTCATTTGTTTTTATAGTGCTAGATTCAGATCTCTTCAATCCACACAGTGATCTCAACACCCTGTGGGTCAGTGGTGTACAGGCTGGGAAGTTGTGGTGGTTTTACCGTACTGGGCAACTAAACCCCACAACCGCTCTCTCACTCCCCCTCCTTTAGATGAGGAGGGGGAGAAGTAAAGCAAAGAACAACTCACGGGTTGAGATAAGGATAGTTTAATTAAAGGGAAATAATTATAATAATTAAATAAAGACTACCATGAACTAACAATTTAACTAAGGGGAAATAAAAAGGGAAAGGGGAAAGGGAGGGGAAAAAAAGGAAAATAAAAAGAAGGGAGGAAAACAAACAAACAAAATAAATGAAGGCTATATGGAAGTGCAGAGGAAAGAAATTACTCTCTACTTCCCACAAATGAGCGATGATTGACCACGTCCTTGAAGCAAGGCCTCAACGCACGCAGCCGGTGTTCGAGAGGAGGACCGACGTCTTCCAAACGAGAGCCCACCCCTCCCCTCTTCTTCCTGTTTCCACCTTTTATTGCTGAGTGTGACATCACATGGTATGGAATATCCCTTTGATTGGTTTAGGCCAGCTGCCCTAGTGATGTTTCTCTCCTCACCTTTTGCCCACCCCCTAAGAGGGTTAGAGAAAGGCCTAATACTGTGCCACTGCTGCTCAGCAGCAGACACAACACTGGTGTGATAACACTGCTGTTCCAGCTACAACTGCAGAGTACGGCACTGTATGGGCTGCTGCTGGGAAAGTTAACATTCCAGCCAGACCCAATACAACCTCCACCCCTTATTCCATAACATTTGTGTCACACTCAGATCCCCATACTTTAGCATACAAGCATCCTCATCATTATTCCTTGTCTTTTAACAGGACAAGGATTTAATAGGACAAGATTGATAGGCAGGTGTATCTTCTCATTCCATAGGTCTTTCTTGGAAAACGTTCATAAGAACTGTTGATGATTAGGTCTTCATCTGCCAAAGTGGCCACTCAAGGCAGGTGGAGTTGGATGTCTGGACGCGAGCACCAGCTTAGCTCAAGTCCTTGTTGCACTGCCCGGCTCCTTGCAACGTTGACCTGTCGTTGATCCTACAGCATCTTCCTACAACATATAACTTAGATTACAGATTAGTTTTCTCTCAGTGTCAAATCTCCTTGAGGCACACACTTGATATCCCCATTCCTTTGCATGACCCACCAGGTATACCCTGGTCCTTGGGCGAAGACAATCCCACGAGTGGGTTTGCCTTTTCCCGAGGCAGGAGCAACCCACACTGCCTTCCCCATCCACCTTCCTACATGCACTACGGGAACTTTAGCTCCTTTCACAGTGTGTAGGGGTTTTGTTTCGGCAGGACCAGCACGGCTGTCAGACCCCCTATTGTTAACTAGCCAAGTGGCTTCTGGTAGATTTGTGTCCCATTGTTTCCATGTCCCAGCACCTAATGCTCGTAACATAGTCTTTAACAGTCCATTGTACCTCTCAACCTTCCCAGAGGCTTGTGGGTGATAAGGGATGTGGTATACCCACTCAATACCATGCCTCTTTGCCCAGGAGGTAATAAGATTGTTTCGAAAATGACTCCCATTGTCAGACTCGATTCTCTCTGGTGTACCATGACGCCACAATACTTGTCTTTCCAGGCCCAAGATAGTATTTCGGGCCGTGGCATGGTTTACAGGGTATGTTTCCAACCACCCAGTAGTTGCTTCTACCATGGTGAGTATGTACCGTTTGCCTTGGCGGGTTTTTGGAAGTGGTCCAATATAGTCAATTTGCCAGGCCTCACCATATTGAAACCCTAGCCATCTCCCCCTGTTCCAGGGAGATTTTACCTTCATGGCTTTCTTGATTGCAGCACAGGTCTCACACTCATGGGTAACTTGTGTGATGGCTTCAATGGTCAAGTCCACCCCTCGATCACGAGCCCATCTGTAAGTGGCATCCCTCCCCAGATGTCCTGATGTTTCATGGGCCCATCGAGCTACAAACAGCTCACCCTTACGTTCCCAGTCTAGGTCCACCTGAGCCACTTCAATTTTCGAAGCTCGATCCACTTCTTCGTTGTTCCGATGTTCTACAGTAGCGCGACTCTTGGGCATGTGGGCATCTACATGACGTACTTTAACATCCAGGTTTCCTACCCGGGCAGCAATATCTTGCCACAGGGTAGCAGCCCAGATAGGTTTACCTCTGCGCTGCCAGTTGTTCTCTTTCCATTGCTGCAGCCACCCCCACAGAGCATTTGCCACCATCCATGAGTCAGTATAAAGATACAATACTGGCCAATTTTCTCTTTCGGCGATATCTAGGGCTAGTTGTATGGCTTTTACTTCTGCATACTGACTCGACTCACCTTCCCCTTCCATGGCCTCCACAACTCGTCGTATGGGATTCCACACAGCAGCTTTCCATTTCCGATGACTCCCTATCACACGGCAGGATCCGTCAGTAAACAACGCATACCGCTTTCTGTCCTCTGGCAACTCATTGTATGGTGGTGCCTCTTCAGCACGGGTTACCTCTTCTGTTGGTACTCCGAAATCTCTACCTTCCGGCCAGTCCATAATCTCTTCCAGGATTCCTGGGCGATTGGGTTTTCCCATTCGAGCCCGCTGTGTAATTAGCGCTATCCACTTACTCCATGTAGCATCAGTTGCATGGTGTGTAGTGGGAATTTTCTCTTTGAACATCCAATGTAACACAGGTAACCGCGGTGCCAAGAGGAGCTGTGCCTCTGTACCCACAACTTCTGAAGCAGCTCGAACACCCTCATATGCTGTGAGTATTTCTTTTTCAGTTGGGGTGTAATTGGCTTCTGATCCTCGATAGCCCCGACTCCAGAAGCCCAGAGGTCGGCCTCGAGTTTCTTCTGGGGTTTTCTGCCAAAGGCTCCAGGTGAGGCCATGCTCCCCAGCTGCAGTGTACAGTATATTTTGCACAGCTGGTCCAGTACGGACAGGCCCAAGGGCTACTGCACGAGCTATTTCTTGTTTGATTTGTTCAAATGCCTGTTGTTGCTCAGGGCCCCACTCGAAATAGTTTCTCTTTCGAGTCACTCGATATAGAGGATTCACAAGCTGACTATAGCCTGGCACATGCATTCTCCAGAATCCCACGAGGCCTAGGAAAGCTTGCGTTTCTTTTTTGCTAGTTGGCGGAGACATTGCTGTTATTTTATTGATCACATCCATTGGAATATGGCGACGTCCATCCTGCCATTTTACCCCCAAGAACTGGATTTCCTGTGCAGGCCCCTTGACCTTGCTCTGTTTAATGGCAAAACCAGCTTTCAGGAGAATTTGGATTATTTTCTTCCCTTTCTCGAAAACTTCTTCTGCTGTGTTGCCCCACACGAGGATGTCGTCAATGTACTGAAGGTGCTCAGGGGCTCCCCCTTGCTCCAGTGCAGACTGGATCAGTCCATGGCAAATGGTAGGGCTGTGTTTCCACCCCTGAGGCAGCCGATTCCAGGTGTATTGGATGCCCCTCCAAGTGAAAGCAAACTGCGGCCTGCATGCTGCTGCCAAAGGGATGGAGAAAAATGCATTAGCAATATCAATTGTGGCATACCACTTGGCTGCCTTTGACTCTAGTTCGTACTGAAGTTCCAGCATGTCCGGCACTGCAGCACTCAGTGGTGGCGTGACTTCATTCAGGCCGCGGTAGTCCACTGTTAGCCTCCACTCGCCATTAGACTTTCGTACTGGCCATATAGGACTATTAAAGGGTGAGCGAGTCTTGCTGATTACTCCCTGACTCTCCAGTTGGTGAATCAACTCATGGATGGGAATCAGGGAGTCTCGGTTGGTGCGATATTGCCGTCGGTGCACCGTTGTAGTAGCAATTGGTACCTGTTGTTCTTCAACCTTCAGCAATCCTACAACAGAAGGGTCTTCTGAAAGGCCAGGCAAGGTAGACAGCTGCCTAATCTTTTCTGTGCTCAAAGCAGCTATGCCAAAAGCCCACCGGTATCCTTTTGGATCCTTGAAGTACCCTCTCTTGAGATAGTCTATGCCAAGGATACATGGAGCCTCTGGGCCAGTCACAATGGGATGCTTTTGCCACTCATTCCCAGTTAGACTCACTTCAGCTTCCAGTACAGATAGTTGTTGGGATCCCCCTGTCACTCCGGAGATACAGGTGAGTTCTGTCCCTTGGTAGCCTGATGGCATTATGGTACATTGTGCGCCAGTGTCCACTAAAGCTTTGTATTCTTGTGGTTCTGATGTTCCAGGCCATCGGATCCACACAGTCCAATAAATCCGGTTATCCCTCTCCTCTACCTGGCCAGAGGCAGGGCCCCTCTAGTCCTGGCTGGAGCGTCTGCCACTTAATTCTTGCAAATGAGAGGTAGAGGTCTCTTCATCAGGGTCAAGAATAACATCAGCTCTTCTACTGCCTCTGGGGTACTGCCCCATGGAAACTGGAGCAGCATTTCTCTTAGGAACCCCTCTTCTTGCTGCTGTATTTCCTTTCAGTTCACGTACCCGAGCAGCTAGGGTTGAAGTAGGTACACCATCCCATTTCCTCATATCTTCCCCATGGTCACGCAGAAAAAACCACAAGGTGCCACGTGGTGTACGTCTTGGGTACTCTCTCTCTTGAGCGCGCGAATGCTGATTCTTAGTGGCTGAAGTATCACTCTGTCTAAATGAGGGGGAATATGCTCGTTCCACTCGTTCCACGAGCTTGTCAAGTCCTTTAGACAGTTTCTCCACAGCTGAGACACTGGACTGTAGCGGAGCAGAGAGATTGTCTTCATATTTTTGAAGCTGGCAGGACATATCATACAATGTTGGTCCCCTCCCCTCATCCCAGTTAATTGGTGCCAGGGTACTGGCATGTGCTGGTGGTGCACTCCGCACAAATCTACGCCACATGGATGTTGTGCACTGGACTTCATCGGGGTCTTGAGGTGTCTGGGCATTGTCCAAATCACTATAAATCATCTCCCGCACAGCTAATTCCCGCAGATGCTGGAGACCTTTATCTATAGTGGTCCACTTGCCTATTTGATATACAATATCTTCCTTATGGGGATATCTTTCTCTCACAGCCACCAGGAGTCGTCTCCAGAGGCTGAGGGCCTGTGCTCCTCTCCCGATTACTTTGTCGATTACCCTTTCTCTAGAGAGGGATCCCAGCTGCTTGGCTTCACTGCCTTCTAATTGTAGGCTATTGGCCCCAGCATCCCAGCATCGAAGCAGCCAAGTGAGGATGTGTTCACCTGGGCGTCGACCATAATCCTTTCGTATTTCTCGCATCTCACTCAGGGATAAGGATCGAGTGATTTCTGATTCCTTTATGATTTCTGTCTCGTCTTCCTGCTGTTTTTGTGATGGCCCTGCTTTAGAGGTGCTTGCCATTTCCCCTTCTTCCTCCTCCTTAGGAGAGCCTTCTTCCCTTACTAAACGAGCTGACCTCCGTTTCCATTTTTTTGACTTGACTATGGGGGCGACTGATACCATAGTTGGTTGGTCTTTTGGGTCAGCCACATCGTGTGTTACTTGGTCATCAGATTCAGAGACTTCCTCCCTCTCTTCAAGTTGCTGGATGATGTTAAACAGTGTTTGATAGGAATAAGCCAGGACCCAGCACAATGCTGCAAGCTGTCGTTCTCCGGCATTATCAGGGTCAGGACATACAACTCTCAAACATTCTACTAATTTTTTAGGATTTAGCACTTGCTCAGGGGTGAAGTTCAAAACTATTGGAGGAGACACTCGTGACAGGTATCTGCTAACATCATCCCACATACCTAGCCACTCACCACAAGACTGTTTCGGGACAGATTCCCAAGTAAGTTTTCTAAACAATCGACTAATCTTAGAGAGAAAATGAAACTGGTTGTTCAGAATTAGAAATAGCAATACATGGGTTACAGATGGATCTTCAAAATACTCCCAAACGGTTGTAATTAGCCCACTATGAAAGGAGGGAAAGGTACCATTCTTAATATTATTAATAAACTGGTGTCCAGATGAGAAAAGGAAGGCAGTGTAGTTCTGAATATTCTCTGAAAGATAGTTTCCATGGGACCCAAATGATAACAGTGCAGAGCCTGAATTCCAGATTAAAACCAAGGTCAGTGCTTGGCAGCACAGCGAATTAAAAAAAGTGAACACAGATTGTAGCACTTTGTCGGATCGGATATATAGGAGAAAGGAGAATATGACACGGATTGCATGACATAGGAACAAAGCTATTATTATTAACAGGGCAATGTACATGGTTACTAGCAAGCAAGCGTGTTAGTTATATGCGTTTAATCAATTCTATTGTTATCTCAACCCTTCGAGCCCCACGTTGGGCGCCAAAAAGGACTGTGGTGGTTTTACCGTACTGGGCAACTAAACCCCACAACCGCTCTCTCACTCCCCCTCCTTTAGATGAGGAGGGGGAGAAGTAAAGCAAAGAACAACTCACGGGTTGAGATAAGGATAGTTTAATTAAAGGGAAATAATTATAATAATTAAATAAAGACTACCATGAACTAACAATTTAACTAAGGGGAAATAAAAAGGGAAAGGGGAAAGGGAGGGGAAAAAAAGGAAAATAAAAAGAAGGGAGGAAAACAAACAAACAAAATAAATGAAGGCTATATGGAAGTGCAGAGGAAAGAAATTACTCTCTACTTCCCACAAATGAGCGATGATTGACCACGTCCTTGAAGCAAGGCCTCAACGCACGCAGCCGGTGTTCGAGAGGAGGACCGACGTCTTCCAAACGAGAGCCCACCCCTCCCCTCTTCTTCCTGTTTCCACCTTTTATTGCTGAGTGTGACATCACATGGTATGGAATATCCCTTTGATTGGTTTAGGCCAGCTGCCCTAGTGATGTTTCTCTCCTCACCTTTTGCCCACCCCCTAAGAGGGTTAGAGAAAGGCCTAATACTGTGCCACTGCTGCTCAGCAGCAGACACAACACTGGTGTGATAACACTGCTGTTCCAGCTACAACTGCAGAGTACGGCACTGTATGGGCTGCTGCTGGGAAAGTTAACATTCCAGCCAGACCCAATACAGAAGTATGCACTTATCCAGCCTGGTGTTCCAGAAACTCACATTCTCCAGCCATGTACAAACAAGAGCTTTCGTGAAAATGAAAATTTTGAGTACATGAGTCTGACATTTCATAGCAACAAATCAAAAAAGCAATTTTTAATCTTATGAAACTATTTTCCTATTCTGCAGGCTGAGCTGTAGAGCAACCGTCTACACCCTTACAAAGCCAAACTGATTTCAGCTGGGGTTATCCAAGGCATTACAATCAGCTCACATAAATCAAACAGTAAGATCAAAGCCAGTGCTGGAAAGACTCAAGCTGTTATGATGGAGTATAATAAATGGAATATCCAGTGACTTTTCGTTTTATGCCATACATGTAATTTCTGGGACCTGCTCACATGACACACTATCAAAAAGTGACGTGGCTGTTCTGTCTATTTTTCTTCCTTGTGAGTTGTCACATTTTCCTAAAGCCCTAAGCTTCTTTCTGAGCTGTTCATTCTTCTCCCAACATAACACATTGTTTGTGGACTGCCCTTAGAAAAACAAGCCACAGATGGTCCTGAAGGAGATCTAAATTCCATAATTAAGCTTTTACTCACTGGAAAGATACCTCACTGGAGAAGACCAAAGAACAGTGCTATATCTCAGTTGTTTTGAACAGGCCTTCAATCATTCCCGTAATCTGGGACCAGATGTGATAACAATATTACATGTAGGCTGCTCCTGTTCTCTATAGTATTTTGTGGTCATGTTTCTGAGGTCCTTCCTTGTGGCTTCTGAAGCTTAAGTCTGTGCATGTCCTGACTCTATCCTGAGCCACACTAAGTTCTCCTCAAAGGACTGGGCAATGGAATACATCTCATCTCACAAACATTCCAATTCCTTTTATTTTATTTTATTTTATTTTATTTTATTTTATTTTATTTTATTTTATTTTATTTTGATTACTTACAGTGCAAGTTACTGTCAATATATGTTAATTTTTTGCAAGTTTTTGCAAGTTTTTGCAAGATGGCTGTCAATTAATCTTGAATTTGGAGATGCCTGGTCAGTTTGATGTCCATTATGATCATTTCAAAGAAAAAATGGCAGTGGCAAACTCAGGCCTAAAAAGAACGTATGTTTAACACAGATGGTATATATTCAAACACTTGTAGAGTTGAATCTACTTTTATGGACTACAAATATAGCCACCTTTTACATATACTGTAAGAAAGTCAGATTCCCAGATTTCCATTTGCACATCAAAACAGTTATATTATAGCCAGGCGTCATGCGTATGATGAAATTGCTCTGTTTAAAAACAAAACCAGATTGCTATAATAGGATCCCATTGTATCTGTGAAATTAATCTGTCTTAATACTAAGGAATAGCATCTGTTTTTAATGAAACAAAAATACCTCAGCCAGTGTAGCAAATCACACTGTAAAGCTTCCGAACTTTCTGTAGAAGGGATCCCTTAGTAAAGGTGACAGAGGTTCCTCGTGTTTGCACATTGAAGACAATGTTTCAAACATTTCCTAAGAGGGAGCAATTGGATTGGCTTCTCATTGAGAAAATGAAATGTTTAAGAATACATATACATACACATACATATACATATATATATACAAAGGCAACTTTAATTTAACGTTGCAAAGATGAAGTGCTAATGAAACAAGGCACAGAAAACTAAACATTAAAATAATTTCTCTGTTTCTTTTACAATATCTTTTACCAGACCTTTTTATAAAACTGTGCCATAGGTACTTGATAACACAAAATATTGTTTGTTTTGAGCATTATTATAGATATATGTCCTGGAGCATATTTGTAACCCTAGGATGAAATTAATTCTCTTCTGACCACAATCCATACCATCCTCAGAAGAAAGGTTGTATCATCATGTGCAGTAACTGGCTACTGAGTTTGATAGACATTTTAATAGGATGCTGGATTAAAAGGTTGTACTGTAATTGCAGTAGGCTTTTTCTAAGATGTGCTTACCTGGTTTCCTATATAGGAAACTGATAACCACACACACACACAGAAGAAAACTGAAGTTAGGTCCCTCAGTTGGGAACTTTGAATACTTTACAACAACCCTGCCTATGCAAAAATTATCACACATAACATTACTCTTATGTGTTGTCCCACTGAAGTCAGTTAGAGTACTGCAATTATCATGCACAGCTATTTGCAGGATTGGAGGCTGCTAATAATGGCAGCAAAAAGAAGCAGTTTTGAGGATGGAAGTAATTTTAAGGGACAGTTTATATTAGAATTGCTTGAAACCAACAAACTGTTTATATCCTTCCATTTTAAATTAAGTACACAACTGGTTTTCAAATAGACAGCACATCTTAAGAACTAGCAGCATTTCCTACTCCAAGTGCTTGCAAAGATTTTAATGTTTTATGAGTGTGGAGTTATTTCTAAACTTTTTTGAGTGCTTGAAATACTTTGTTCTTGAAAATGGAAGTGAATTAAACAGTGTGTTCAGACAGGCAGTTCAAAGCCATATTGAAACAATTTGTATCAAACAAAGGGCTCAGAATGAAAGGAACAGCCAGTAAGTACAAAAACACAAACCATTTAAAAACAAAGTAAATGGAGCCAACGTTTTATCATCACTATTAGACAATCAGAAGGAATTTAAATGAGTGCTTTCTTTTACTACAATTGTCCATGGTTTGACTAACTTTCCCTGTGACACTGGTTTTATCAGCCCTTCTCTCCTCTCTTCTATCCCCAAGACTTTGCCTCCAGAGTGAAACACTATGAGTTATGCCACACAGGCACACTTATCCTGGAACTATTTACCCCAACCTTCTCACATGCAGTATAAATGAGATTGGAAAAAGGTCCAGGAATAAAGTGTTCACACCAGTATGACATCATTCAGATAAAGTTGCACCACTAATTACAGAAAAATATTTTTTTTCCCTGTGCAGACCAGACCTGACTCCTGTCAATTCTTCTGGAACCAGTTCCCTAGTTTGGGTTTCATTTCACCAGATGTTTAGCATTCAGATATCAAAGTGCAAGTTATTCTGTGTTAACACCCTTAGCAGTTAGTAAAGAAAGATATATATGGTGGAGAGTACCAGTGGATATCCTCCAGTAAAATCTTGAGTACCATTTTTGAATGGTACAGCTCACATTCATCAAGAGCCTGATATATACACACCTGTGAGGGAGGCGATGATGACTAACTTGGAATTAGCATTAGTTTTGGAAGCACTATCAGGTTTAAAATACCCAAATTTAAGAGACTCTGGAGAGCATCCTAGAAGCTCCCTCTAAAGCAGGCATCTAGGACCTGTTTTAGTTAGGTCAGATGTAGATGTAAGTGTTCTTTTCAGATGGATGCAGGTATCTGAGACATCTGTGCTGGCTGGCAGACACAGCAAAGACCTGTTTGTCCTACTTGTTTCAGGAGAGACAGCTGTAAGACAGATGGCATAGCCTAGGGCATCTCAACTGGCATTAGACATCTATGCTTAGACAGCTGAATCATGTCACAAGCAACTTGTCTGCTGAATTTCTCTTTGGATACTGTTGACTAAACCTCTGCTGACAGTAGTGTGAACTTAGATGAGTGGTTCCTACATGACACCTAAGTGCCATCACCACAATTTAGGCATCTACCTATCACTTTCTAAACACGGTTTAGGGTGAGATTCAGTCAATCAGTCAATCCTTCAATTTGAGCTTGAAAGCTAATCTCACATTAACCTCTACATCTAATCACTTTCCCTGTAGTCTCTGTATTTTTTCATACCTTGACCAAAACATGCTGCTGCTCAAATAGGTTTACCTTACTCTCCTTTTTAATGGTATTTCAGAAAATATTCATCTTCCCACATTTATGTTTTCATTCCTGTCCTGCACCCTGTTCAATTTTTAGCTCCAACTTCATCTCTCAAGAATTAAACAGCATCTGCACAGGTGTGAAAAGGCATCATAAGGTGATTTTAGCCCTTTTGACTACACTCAGGTCAGTGCCCACAGATGCAGGAAATGTGGTGAAGTCTGGCCTCTGGACAGATGTTCTGCTACTGATATAAATGTGTGGTTTTCATGATGAAATCATCCCATTCAAAAGCATAATAAAGATAAACATTACATTTTTCTCAGCTAAACTAGCATTAGTAAATCACAGTGTGGGGAGGGGGGATGAATATGTTGCTGACCACTGCAACTCTGATCTCTGCAACTCTGATCTCTCTTCCACCATACACATAAATTAAAAACCACTAACCCATACATATAGTTTAAGCAGAAAAGTACAAAAGGTCAGTAAAGCCTAAAAGTCATTGTTTCCTCTCTTCTTCCACTAAAAAAGTGTTTCTTTCTCTTTTTTTCTTTTTTTTTTTTTCTTTTTAAAATCAGGTATTGTTTCACGTTTTATGCCTAAACTTGCAAATGCATATGCACATGAGAAAACTTAATCACATCACAACTACCATTTGAAATTAAAGAGATAACTCACATGTTTTCAAGATTGTATTTTTTGACTCCTTAAGTTCACCTTTTGTCTGTCTGCAAAGTACTATGTGCATTTTGACTGCAGATCAGCACCTGCAAGATTTATCTTACAAGACTGTCATTGGTAGAAAGGACCTTTAGCTGAGGAACAGCAGGTTAAAAAAATTTGATATGCAATAGTTGTTATTTCTAATCAGCCTTGATGTAAACGACTGAATTTTATTAACTTTTCTAGCAGTTGGCAGTTTCACCTTGTGACTTCACGTCTTATATATTTAGCAGAACAGAATGGCAACTTTACTTGTGAAGTTATTGTAAATGTTATTCATCACAAGCTAATTTGTTGTTGTTCTGCTAAAGCGGAACTCTTGTTTCTCAAGGGCATTTACTCATTGTGATTGTGAACTGTTGCATTCACATTTTATGTTTGGTTAATCTAGTGAGCACTGTAACCTGACTTGTCCTCTTTGAGAGCACAGAGCGAGCACAACTCAGCCTCAAAGGGTGGGGTTATAGTCTGAAGTCTATCAGAACACAAAAATAGTTGGTATTTACCCTGGTAAAATCACTGATGTTGTACTACTGAAATCTGGCTCAGTACCAAGCACTCATGAAATAAAGACTCCTGGTATAAAAGGAAAATCAAAACAACATCAAGCAAAAAACTGTCTTGCAGATAATTCCTTGAGCATGAACAAACCAATGTAAACAGAAAGAAAAATCGTGAGGATGTTACACATGTATTGAGAGCTGTCCTGTGATTTGAAACATCCAGCAAAAACTCTCCTGTTAAGCAAAGCTATTTCCTATAGAAGTTCTCCAGCCCCATTGTAAAGAACCTATAATCTTTATTCAAGAAAGAGACTGCTGCTTAGTGATTTCATCCCTCGTATAACTACGTAAAGCTGACTCGCATAGCTCCAGGTCTGCGTGCTGTGTTACTGAGTGCTATAGAAGCAGGAGTTGAAATGCAGGCGTGAAGCCAGAACAAACGAGCGGGCGAGTGAGACGCTGCCATGGAGCAGACAGCTACACCCAAGGCTCAGGAACCAGATCCTAACTCTAGGGAACATGCTGGATGAGAGGCTCCTCCAGCCCTCTTCTGTTTCAAATGGTTTGGGATTTTTGTTATGTTTTGTGAAGGGTTTTTTGGGGCCACTTCAGCAAAGTTGCACAGCAGCAGCACATGTGCCTGTAAGGGTGGCCCTGAACATACTTGCACACTGAGGCTATCGGCAAGCTGTTGTAGACCAGCTAGACAGGCGGGATTGTCCTCACACTCAATGAAAGCATGAAGTAACTGATTTTTAAATAACTAAGCATGCTGAGTTTACTTTAAGCTGCAATAGCTAAGAATAATAGCAGGTATTCATTCAACCTTCACTGGTTCTGAGCCCAAGGGTTTGGCGTTAAAGGAATCATAAATGTTTATGTCCTGTGACAGACATTTCAGGAGTGTCCAGACTGCACGTAGAAGTGAGCTAACTGTAGCTGCTGAAGTTTAGAAATAACCTGCGTGCTCCTCACCAATCCATCAGAGCCAAAGGCTTGACAAAGTCTTTTTGACTGCACGTCTGGGCCCCAGCCGGCAGTGCCACATTACACAAGCCTGCATGTAACCTAACTGCTTTCAGCTGGCTGCAGAAAAATCCCTTGAAAATATCATTCCCAGGGCTTTCTTCTCCCAGCTCGGGATAACAGAAGTGACAATGGTTACATGATGTTAATGTGATATTTATAACCAGTTCATTAACTGATCTAAACAGCAGTCTCGTGCGTGTGGTTCTTGCCATCTTCCAATGTGTTTCCCAGTCTGGGGCTTCAAAGATGGGTCTAGTGTAAAGAGTTAATTCATGCCCAAACTCAGAATTAAGCCAGGGGATCTCAGGAGGTCACCTGCTCCAACCTCTAAACCTGCTAAAGGTGAGCTACACAGAACAGGTTGCCCAGGACCACATCACCTCTTTTAACTGTAGTGTTTTTTAGTAAGATGATGTCATTGAAGCAAGAATTGGATTTTACAACAAGTACACAAGCACAGATATATATATATATTTATATATATATATAAATATATATGTATATATATTTTTCCATACAGCACAATGAAGATCCAGAGACCTTTTCTAGTCTTTATGTTCCTTAATAAGCAAATCTGTCTCCTTTGCTCCAGGAGTCTGATTTTTTTATTTATTTTTTTTTCAGTGACATCAGCATGGGCTCTTTCACTTTACTTGGCTTTTACTTTTGGCATATATGACAAAACTTAGCAGATTCGTCAGTGCAAAATACAGATACAGAATGAAGCACTGTTCAAGACATTTGCCTTCCAAATTTCCAGGAAATTTCAACTCTATTGGTTTTGTGTCTTTTTTTTTTTTTTTTAAGCTACTTCATTCTGCCACTCAGGGTATTTCATGCAGGTAATATTTTGTTCCCAGACAGTGTGTGTTTTTTCAGAAACCACTTTGAGCCAAGGGCTCTGACAGAGGTCTGCTTTGTCTAGCATCTACATAATGATCAGCATTCTGTAAAGTGAGCTTCTGCATAATGCAGGACAACTAGTTTCAATGGTGTTTGCTAGGGATTCTTAAAGGTATGACTAAATTCACTTGATAAAACCTTTGATTTAATAGGATTGACCCAAATAATATGGACCTTGGGATTTTAGAAGTAAAGTCACCATGATATTTTATTCAATAGTCATTAGAATTCCACAGAAGCTAAAAGAGTGACTTCATATACATGTTTTTGAATTAGCAAGCAATTCCAAGCAATATGTAGGGATAACATCAAATCTTACATATCAGCATAAATGTGTCTATTATAAAAGCATCTTTGCTCAGTATATTTCTGTACTGCCCAAGGTGTCTGAATTAATTCAAGTCAGGTGCCTGAGCTGTGTAGGTTATCTCTTTGTCAGGGTGAAGATAGACAGATTTTGGTTCATCTGTTCTCTGTCTCTCAATTGGCTGTTCTAAGTCATTTAAAACTTCCACAATATTCCTTTTCCTAATGAAGTCACACATTACATATGTAAGCAAATAGGCCCAAAGGGATGGTAGGAGCTTCCCTTCAGACCACATTGATACTGGGAAGGTTTTTGGGAAAGCTTGTAAGTGTAGAGGTGCATTTAAATGGCAACTACATACCTTATTTTGTGGTAGGCAGTTGGATCCAGGGGCTAGAGCCACTCCTTAGCTTTGCTGCAATTTACAACACTGACACATAGTAAAACTCCATTGCCAGGCATCCCCTCTGTGCTGCTGTTTCATTTCTTTTTAATGACAGTGAGATGCAGTACAAGTGTACAGCACTGCACAACAGGGAGATACATGGCTCATCTGGGAATGAGAGCCTGAACAGGGAATCATCTCCTCTCTAAGACTGCAAAAAACACAGAGTATGCTTTCTAAATGAGAAGAGGTACAAATGCATTAAAGATGCATCCACTCATTATGGAGGCATCCTTCAGGTAAGGTACAGCCTATGTTACTTAGTGAAATGAAGCAGAAAGGAAATGTTTTTGTATTATGTATTGTACTTGATGGTTTGTTTGCAGTTTGTATGTGTCTCCTTTACATTGGATGCTACATCTATGCACAAACATTTCTATTTCATGCATCTTTGCATCACAAGGGTAACTTTGTCCCATAAGATTTGACTTCGAAATCTGATTCAAACATGACACTGTGTGGCTGGATGCCAACTGCTTCTTGGTGATTCTCTCATGGGTTTGGGGTTACTCCATACACCTTACAACAAATAACAACACCCTAATCAACTGTCACTGTGATCAGAATTTTTTTTTTTAACCTGTTCATCTTTTTTTTCACCTACCATATCCTTGTTCACCATGTTTTGTCCAGCTCCTCAAAATCACAGATATATGCACAACCTTGATTACAAGCCCAGAAAGTTTTGAAACCTCTGGCTGATGGCAGTCAGATGGTGCATGGGCGGTGAGTTCTCTTAACCCCACTCAATTCTGCTGTTTTTTCACTCAATGTGGCAGAACTCAGCTTCATAAAGGGGAGCTGCCTTATCATATTGAAGCACAGATGCAGTCTGCATCTGAGATCAGGTAAAGCTACATTATTCATAGGTACCCATAGTAGGTAATACACATATTCTTAAGTATTCTTGTATACCACATACGTATACAAGTAAGAAACTGGAAGGGGTCAATTGGCATCCCTCCCACATATTCCCCTGTAATCAAGCAGCATTTAGGGAACTTGCATGAGCCTCAGGGAGCTGATTCTATCCAGGAAATGTAGGTCAGGGCCAAAATAGGTGGCTGTTTTCACAAGCCGGTACAGAAGTTTCCAAGGTGGAGTGGGGAACAAATGTAGAGCTCATAAGTCTGGAGGATCTGAAGCCAGTGGAAAATCCTTGAGAAATGGCTTCGCATTACAGTACTTCCTATAGTTGCTGTAGTTTACACCCAGCAATGTGTCAGTGGCTGGAACGTGGTCAGTAATGGGGAGAGCACACCTTTCCCTGCCTCCCCCTGCCTCCCCATTTCTCCAAAGACTCAGGAGTCTCTTATTCTCAACCTTCAGTGTTAAGTTAATAAAAATAAAAATCAATGATTAACTACACATGTTAAGCTTTACTTATTGGAGCATTTAAAAATGCTGAGAATGCAATTCCTCAACCCGTGGGTTGAAGCAGCTGGTGGGAAGTGGGGGAGAAGCAGCAGAATGAACACAGAGCTGCAGAAGCCACACCGTGCCACAGGCATCATACCCTGGTGGGAAAACTACAGCTGGGGTGGGCGGCAGAGACGTCAAGGGCTATCAAAGCATCCCACGTCTCCAAACAGGAATGATGGTTACTGTCTTTCAATATATTATTTGTTTTCCTAGAAAGCTGATGAGGAAAGGAGCTGTGGGTTTTGCAACCTGGACACCAGTTTTGTAAGGAAAAGATAGAAGCTAGCCAGAAAATCGTGCTGGGGAAGGAATGACAACATAGCACAATAGCACTGATCAAACCAAGGATAAGCTAGAGGGGTGAGATCAAACTTGGAGGAACTTCACAGAACATTTTTATTTTTCAGAGTGCTACACTTTCCATTCCTGTCTGTTCAATTTACACTCTTCCACAGACCCTGCTCTACATTTATCCAGAAACCAGAGCTTCCCCAGCAAGCAAGGAAAAGTGCCTTGGTAATTAGGGGCTCAGAAAGGTTGTGGCACCAGTGTTGTTGTCTAAAGCAGCATGTCTGTGGGATCCCGCTGACTAAATAAGGTATCAGATACAGCTTCTGAACCTGAAACTCAGCTGCATGAACAGCAATTCTGTCAAAGTTCAAGGGCCTTGGAAGCACACAAGTTTTTATATTCCATTTACAATGTGCTTAGTGAGAAGCAGTTAAAAGATGACATGATAGGTGTTGCACAGAATTGGAAGCAGTGAGCATGGATAGTACTGAAATAAATGTTGAACACATATCTGGGGAAATCACGGGTACTATTAGTATGTTGCGGTTTAAAGGGATCTCTCAAGGTCTTGTCGATGTTCCTAAACTGTGTTTAGGAACACTTAGAAAAAGGAATTCACCTTTTTAAATGGCATTTAGATTAGACATTTTTAATGGGAGTCTAGAAAACTGTGAGTTCTAGCATCTGTTACATCTGGGTGAAGAGTTAGGTATGGGTAATTACTGAGCCCTTATAGTAGTCATTACAGACTATTATATATAGACCAGGATCTGGTTAAACTTAGTTGACTAAGTACTGATATTAATCAGTATTATACTTTATCAAGCTTTAAATAGCCATTTTTAATGCTTAAAATATTTAGCAGAATAATAGACTGGAATGTACATCTAAAGGTAGAAGTGCTTTAAAAAAATCAGACCAGAAAGTGTTTAAAAACTACTTAGAAGCTAAATAAAAAAACTGTGGTTGAACAACAATGAACAATGCAATGGATTTTTCTAAAGGTACAGAGCAATAAATAAATCCTCAAATTTAACATTTAAAATATGTGAAGGAATGAAAAATGTCAGTGATGATTGTTTTTTATTTTAAAAAGGGAGGAGATAGCAGAAGCTGCTGATCAGTGAAATGTCACCAAAAAAAAAAAAATAGACATTAGAAGAAAATTGTACTCTTTCCCTACAGGATACTGTGGCTGAACTGTAAATAGTAACTGAAAAAAAAAAAAAAAACAAAACAAAAAAAAAAAAAAAACAAAACAAAAAAAAAACAAACAAACAAACAAAAAAAAAAAACCAAACAAAAAAACAGAACTCTTCTATGGTCCACATTTGAGAGGAAACACTCTAATATAAGTCATCCATACTGTGCTGATAAAGTTCTCATTCACAGTAAGAAACGAGCAACAGCATCTACTGTGTTATACAAAGAGGAAATTCTTCACTGATGAGGGTGGTGATGCACTGAAACTGGTTACCCAGAGAAGCTGTGGATGCCCAATCCCTGGAGGTGTTCAAGACCAGGTTGGGCAACCTGGTCTGGTGGGAGGTGTCCATTCCTGTGGCAGGCAGTTGGTACGGGGTGGCCTTTAATGTCCATTTCAACCCAGACCATTCTGTGATTCTATGGTTCTATACTATGATATTTAAGTAGTCTTGAGTCAATAAAGTGTACACTAAATTATGACGGTGGTCAAGATGCACAAGTCTGGGTCACCATGCGCAGCCAGGATTTATCACAGGCACAACACTGGATGGCAATAGCGTAACAGTGGGAAAAACATTCTTCATGCACCTACGCCTAATATTGTTGGTTAGAATTGTGGAATCACAAAATAATTCATGTTCAGAAAGCCCCTCATGCCCCCCTTCTCACAGCCAGGCCAGTTGTAAGACCAGACCAAGCTGCTCAGGGCTTTCCTCTTGGACACCCCAAGGACAGATCCTGCCCAAGCCCATCCCTCTGCCTGGCAGCCTCATGCTGCCAGAGGCCTCCTCACACCCAGCCTGAGCCCCTGTGCTTCCAGCCCACACCTGCCCAGCCTTGTGTTCCGGCCATGTGTGGCCCTGCAGGTCCTGGCTGCCTCCTGGCCCGTTCCCACATGTAATGATGGATGTGAGGTGCCCCCAGGGCTGCCCTGCCCTGGCTGGATGAGTCCCACTGGCCCAGCCTCTACTTGAGCCTGGGGAGCTTGCCCCAGCCATCAGCACCAGCCCTGTGCTGGGGGCACAGAGCTGGCTGGTGGCAAGTGTTGGGCAGCCCTGTCCCATCTCCTGGAGGTGACCTCAGGTGCTGCTGCCTAGCTTGCTGCCACAGGCCACTGTCCCCAGAGCTGATCCCAAGCCAGTCTGTCTGCAGACTACATATTTGCAAAGGGTTATTCCTTCCTGGGTGCAGCACTCTGCTTCTGGTTTCTTGAATTTCATGAGGTTCCTGTTTCCTCTAGATCCCTCTGAATGGCAGCCCTGCCTTGAAGAGGAGTCGCCACCCTCAACTAGGAATTATCTGCAAATCTGATGAGAGCATACTCCATGACAATGCAGTACCTGCCTTGTTGCAGCTCCAGGCAAACTATGACCTGCTGACCTTGACACTCTGAGCCTGACCATCCAGCTGGTTTCTTACCAGTCTGGTTGTCCTCTCATACATATTATAACAGCCTAACTCAGATTACAGTAGACAATGTCAAATGTTCATTTGTTCACACCGCAATGTCTTTAATAATATTTTGGACAATCACTCTGGTCATGGTTTCATAACTGTGTTTAGTCACAACACAGTTAAAAGTAATCCTGCATGATCCCTTCCCCCCTGCTAAATCAATTCCTGAACAGAAAGCTTCTGGATCACAATTCTGGATTTCATCTGCACTAGAACCTCAGTCTAGTATGGGCTGTGGCCTCAGGTACAACAGCAAATTAGGACTTTCTTTTTGGTATTTCATGCTATGCTGGCAGTGCTCACACAACATACTCAGCAAAGGCATGCCCTAACCAGAGGATATATTCTTTTTCATTTTCTCAAGAAAATGCTTGCCCTCACACACCTATTTCTCTACAGGGTTACAAAGGTGGAACATTTTTGTCCAGAATTTAGGCACCCTAGCAGAAGTCCTCATATTTTCACCCAACAGGCCTAACAGTCAAAAATATTTATGGTTAAAGACCAGGACTCTAGCAGCCATATGGCAGCAAGAGTTGGTATTTATTATTAAAGTGGTGTGGAACAGAAAGTGAAGTAAATGGAAATGGTGAGGGATATTTACCTCCTCAAAGGTATGTACCTTGCAGAGTATGTGAGTAGAAGTTGAGTTTAGTGCACTGACACCTACATGTTGCCAGTACAACACCTTCCAGACAATGCTTTGTTTTGTTTTGTTTTGTTTTTATTTATTTTTTCCATTACTGATCCTGGCTTCTCTTCTGTTTTTCTGCAGTCCATGGACCTTCCTTTAGGTAATGGGCTTCGCTGGGCTAGATTTATAGTGACAGAGACCTACAAGTCATGCTGATGGAAAATTCATTATGGTTTGGCATTAGTTGCTAATCTTTGGGCTTATTAAAACTATACCACTTGGGCATTCTTCTTTTTTGTTTTAATTGCCTGTGTTATGAACAAAGGGCAGAGCCAGTCTAGCATCTGGTGTATGTGTATAATTTCTTATGAGCAATGACAGACAAATAAATAGGAGCTATTTTCAAAGTGACCTTCTCCTTCCATCTGTATTAGAATGTTCTGACAAAATTCATAATTGACTGAAGTCTTTTTATAGAAGCAACGAACATAATGACCAGGGACAGAGTTTCCAGACCGCCCCGTCTCTGCTCAGTTTCCTGACACAGACATGGCTCCAGTTGGACTACATATGATCAGGGTAGCGCCTTTACTCTGGCAGCGTGCAAAGTCTCAGCAGCCTTCACTGTGGGGATTTGACTTCACAGTGGATAGCATTTCTAGCTGGAAATAACGATGCTTTGGAAGTATCTAGTAAACCCCAGCTGGCCATATGTCCTATTGTTCACTGAATGAAATGGAAATTAAGCCATCAGCTGTAGTCTACAAACAATTTGTTGCAAAATGCTTCCCTTTCTAGAAAAATTCTGCTTGTTCTGACATGTTGCTAAATTATACTGATTTTTAGTACAGTTTGTGGTTCTTCCTTCAGCCTATGCTATGAAAAAAACTCACGGATTCATGACAAAGACTTAAACAGTTCTGTGAGCTTCCTGGCAACTGCACCAATTGAAATGTCTTCATGCAACTTGATGGTAATACAAAGCCCTTTGAGTTCCAGCGAGCACTGAAACAGCTTGTTGCCTCTCAGCTCCTGAAAGATTGAACAGTGCATCACCAGGAACCTCAGAAATCTGCTACAAAGAGAGAAAACACAGGAGAGCCAACAGCTGGCAACCTTACCCTCTTTTTCTTTGGTACCCAAAGTGTCTTCACATTAATCTGAATGTATCTGAGGAGCATAATCCCATCTAACAAGGTCCTAGTGTGGAAAAAAAAAAAAAACATTAAAAAATCACCCTCTTTTGGCTGTACACCAACATGAGACACTTTGGTGTCTCACCATCAGCATGCAGTCCCTTGGAGAATAATTATCACTAGCAGTGGCTTAGTGGATCCTTTAGTTTGAATGACAAATGTCACTGCATTCATTATGTATACTCTTTGTGACCTACACATAGACATATATCATATAACATGTGTAAAATCAGGTTCTTCATCAGCATCAAATCATGATGTAAATGTAGCAGTACCATATGATCTCTTAAGATGCTTCAGTGCTTTTGAAGGAATATTTTTATATATCTGTACTGGTAGTATACACTGGCAGTAGTTGCGGACATGATGACAACAGTGTGCGTGGACAAGGCTTCAGATGTGGGCACTGCATGTGTGAAGGAGCTTGACACACATGCCATATAAATGCCCAGCCCACGGCTCTGAGGCATTTTTGCCTCAGCTCCTCCACCTGCAAAACAGGGATGATCAATCGTATTGCAAAAGCCCAGAGCAAACAGCATTGTGTAAGGTTGAAAGTTTGGCATTTGGTGACATTTTTTTGTGTGTATAGTGCCCTTTGATGTGACCACTGAGAAAGGATGGAGCAGCAGGTAAGAAAGCAAGCCAGGTGCTTTCTCAGGACACCCAGATGGCAGCATGTACCGTGTCAATGAAGTCAAGAGAACATATATTTCCTGCTTCACAGGAAGGTCGTTCATCCAAGCAATTTTTGCTCCATGATGTTTAAATGAACATTATAAACATTTGTTTACAAAGTAAGAAAACTACTTTTGTTACTAGGTATAGTTAGTTGTTCAGAAAACATATCCAAAAATATTTCTCAAACAATATGCATTTGCTATGCTTCAAAAACTTCTTGCAGTTCATGGCCATAAAGCAGTATGTAGCAAGCCAGAAGAAGACTTATAAAATTGGAAGACTAAAAGTAGTTCTTAGAAAGCCAGGGACCTTGCCAACTAGTAAAAAAAAAAAAAAAAATGGTGGCAAGTTTTTCATAGAGAAACCCTTGGTGATAAGGAAAGGGTAAAAAGCTCTTTAATTGTGCCAGGAAAGTTAATATTAACAGAAACACTCCAAGCTAGGCTGTTTGTTTTTAAAGCAAAGGCTTTTGTTGTTTGTCCTTGCTATTTAAACCTATTCCAAGCAGACTCTGAGGATGAAAAATGAATTTAATCAAAAGTTTATACTTTGTCCTTAGAAAAGTGACAGACATTTTTGTAGGTAGTAGAGGAACATCGGAGCAGAAAGCCTTGCTCAGCACCATAATCTCTGCTTTACCATAAGAAATCAAGACACCTTTGCATATTTGTGTGTGTGTGTGTAGCAGTTTACTTGCTCTCGTGCTGCCACCCAGCTGCTCCTGGTACTTCATGAAAAGAGGATTTATTCTGTTGCAGAAAATATTCATGGGCCTGTTGTTCACAGAGTTAACTCCTAAGCAGTACCAGAGCAAGATGTGCCCTTAGTGCTGGCACACTGGCTGCACAGCACTCAGGTACAAAACAGAGGGGTAACCATCACCTGACATTGTGCTGTTTGTCTCTGAGCAGCCTGTAAAGGACGGTGAGAGATGGATGCTTGGGTTAACACATGGGACACACCAAAGAGAGCTAGCTGGGATGTTTAGCTGCTATACTGATAACAGAGAGCAAAGGTCAGAATAGATGCTGGCTGAAAAGGAGCTGGTCCCTTCAGTTTGCTTTCCTTTCATCAGGACAACACACTGTTTGTACAATCAGCCACAGCTTTCAACAATGGACTGGCTGGAGATGAGTCACTAAAATGAATAATCCTTTTTAATCTCTATGGAAAACATCCTGTTAGTGCTGCCATATTCTAGGAATTGTTATAACAGGAGCAGCAAAGGGATTAAGTGCTTAAACCTGTCCCACCAGGACAAGTTTACTGCAGCAGAATCTCTTTGCTGGTAACAACTCTCTGCTTCTCCCTGTGAAAACAAGAGAATATTCCTGTTCTGTATTTCTTTCCCTCTAACCAGCTCTCTAGGACCCATCAACACAATATAGCTTTTTTTTTGCTTTTTTTTTATTTTTTTTTTTTAAATTAAAATCTAGATCAACTCACAGCAGATGCCAAGTATGAAATAAAAGTAAGGATCACCAGTTCACCAAGATCACAGCAGAGCCCATTCTCGATGCCTTTTGCTGAGAGCATTACATTTCTGCTAGCAAATCCACTGGAGAATATGAATCCTGTGGACTCGATGTTGTCCTTTCTGTGCTTTTCAGCACAGTGCTGTGCAGCTTTCAAAAGGTGAGTGATTCTAGGAAGCGATTAAAATATGTAGGATATTCTTTGCAGCATAAGGCTGAAGCCTGTGCTTCAATACCGAATGTAAAAAGGTTGTCAGCTATGAAGAATGAACAAGCTATCCAGCTACCTGACAGGAACGATTAGTCTCATGAGCTATGAAAATTGCTAGAGGAGGCAGATGAATGCTTTGTTTTCCCCACAATACTTAAAATGGCAAGAGCTTGCTAAAATATTTTGTGTTAATAAAAACCAATGACAAGCTCTTACTGGTCTCATTTTCAGAAGTGAGAGTTCAAGAAGACTGCCTATTTTCACTGACTCTGTCACAGCAGGGCATCCAAAATATGTTGCAGTTGGCGCAATACAGGACTGAAGGAGATATCCTCAATTATTCTCAAATTGACAAGGCTTTATCATCAACAGGTGGCCTAGCAGTGCTTCTTTTGAACCCCCTAAATAAATCACTGTGGATTTTTCGAGGTGCTCAAGCCTCACCAGCTCTGCTCCCATTGACATGAGCTGAAGCAGAGAGGGATGATGATGGGTGTATTTGCACCGTGGGGCAGGTGTTGTGTTTGTAGACTATGCACCTTGGCCACGTCCCAGTCCCGGAGCAAATGTTCCCTGTGATGCACCTGCCAGTCCTACCTCACTGACAAATCTGCTGGATCCCTGTCCTACACCTCTGGGCTTCTTTCCAAAAGGAAGCGGGGTGGAGAGGGAACAGCCTGCACCTGTATCTCAGTTCAAGGTGGAGCTGAGTCAGAGCTAAAATTTCCACCTAGATCTGTCCAGCTATTGGCACACCTCCCACCTCCATTGAGTAATTAAAAACTATAGAACAGGAACTCATACATCAGATTCTTCCTTCTGTCAGCTGAATTTTAATAATGTTTCGGACAAGTAGTACAGATGATAGGGTAATAGCTCTCAGATATAAAATCTACACAAAATAATTGTTGATAATATATGTGTATTATCCATATGAAGAATCCCACTAGAACATAGAAAGACACTATCTGACAACAGGGTATGGCTAACAGATGTGCATTTCTTTTCAGGAAGTGCTAACACAGCTTGGACAGTGCCTTAGTTTTTCAGTCCTACCAGCCCAGGCAATCCCATCAGGTAGCTTTGCAAATTTGCCAGGCCTTAACACACTTTTACACCTACATTTTTACTGCAACCGAACCAAACCAAAAGAAAAAACAGCTCCAAATCTACCTCCTTTGATAGCTATAAAGGATTCTCCAGGATTAATTTTTATGGTCAATTTACACCCAATGAACTAAGTCCCTTCTCTATTAAACAGGAAGATTTTTTAGCCCCTTCCTTGAAAATGTGTGGATGAGTTCTGCACTTCTCATCTCAGAAAAAGAAGAGCTAGGATGGATCAAAGAGGCCACTTGTAACAGTCCATACAACAGGACACTTGATCATCCTAAACATCCTCTTCTAGTCATTGTTTCTCCCTCAGTATGGACTTTCCTGGAGCCCAAAGAAAGAGCAAGTAATATGCTGTCTTTAGTATACTTGCTTCATTTCATCTATCATTAGTTTGCTTTGGAGACTTTACTTTGAACACCATACTTCAGTGATTTTCCTCTCTTCCAGGAAAGCAACTAAGAAGACAGAAAGGGACACTTGAGTTATTTGGCATCCTATGTACAACACTGGTATATGTGATCCAGCTGCAACTACTACAACTCTTTGGATTCTGTGTAAGGTTGTATAAAGTAAGTATAAAGTAAGGTTGTATAAGTAAAGTCTAACATATACAATGGAACATGCAAAAAATATTTTTTTTTCCATTTTTGGTCACTATCCAGCAGTGCCAGACAGTTTGGGGCAGAGCATGATCCAGCAGGAACAGACCTGGCCCAGAATTTAAAAGACTGACCTTTTCTCTTACTTACTGCATGTTACTTTTTTCTTTTTCTTTTCCTTCTTTTTTTTTTTTTTCTTCTTGCTTGTAAAATGGGAACACTGGTATTTATTTGTTGTTCTAAACAATGAATCAAAAATCTTATATATCAGTTTATTCTAACTAATTGTTGAAGATGGTTATTTCTAAACTCCTATGGGTTTATTTTAGAATCGTGTACATAAACAAACCACTTGTCTGTGTTTGTGGCTCTTCATATGTTAGTATCCAGTACAGTTTCTTATAGGAAGTAGAAAATGAAATTGGTTGTCACAAGTCTATGCAACCGTATAAAATTAGATTCACTCCATAAACACGACGGGAATGTCCTTTACAGAACCCTACTGTCCCCCGGAAGAGTTGGCTGCATGCAAAAGGAGGTAGATGATCTTACATGTGCCTTCTCTTAGCACTTGCTGCCACATGATGAGTTAATATTTGATTAGGCAGTACTGTATCTATGACACCTGTTCACCAGGGAGACTAGGCCAACAACTGATGTAATCTGCCTTATTATACACTTAATGATAGAGGAGAAGTGCTGCTTTTTCAGCTTCCCACGTCTGCTTTTCATTTCCTCTCCTACACATTCCTAAGGGGTCATGTTCTGTGCCTTGCAAAAGCAAACAAACAACTACAAAATCTCTCTCCCTCGCTCTGTGATCCCCTGCAATTTGCCTGGAAGAAAAGAAATTAAAGAAATTCCACTCTACTGTGTGTTTCTGAACAGAAATCTACTTGCTAGCAGTTATTATTTTACATGTGTTGGCTAGATTGATTACAATAGATCAGGACAAAAAAATATGTGTTGGTACTAAAGCTACTTAGAAGAGCTCAGATTTTTCATATCAGTGAATCAAGCACTTGGCCACAGCATCCAGATCCTCTTCACAAATGCAGTTTTCAGATTCTCGGGCTCTGACTAATAGGACCTACTCCAGTTTTTTTAGGCCACTTTTCTGAAAAGGAGAGTGGCTGTAACTGGAATCCTGCAGATGCTTTGAAGCACCTCATCTGAGCAGAATCTCAATTATTCTCTCTGCAGTTACTCGGATCTGTGACCCTAGGGTCACAGTGTCTTCCTGTAGGAAATGCAGTGCTTCTGGTTTGCACCACCGGCAATCACAGTAACCCTTGGAATCAGCATATGATTTTTATTTCAAATGTATAAGCTTGTGGTTACAGAGAGACTACTCAGCCAATTTGATTCCTGTATTTATTTTTTTTTTCAATTTGAGCTTCATAAATTCTGTATCTGTCCTGTTAAGAAATCCCCATTTTTAGCTCATAACTGTAGGCAATATCTGAAATGCTATAATCGCCTTTCTTATTCTGTTGTTATAACGTGAATATATCAGCTAGGGAATTTTCTCAAATTTTTATTTCGGGTTTCCTTCCCTCCCATTTGAGAGAGTTCACCACCTTTCCCTGAAGTGAGATTTGTCTTTGAAGAGAGGAAGAGGGCTGCAGTTTCTTTTTAATGGCATGCCAGCACCTTTTTTTCTATGTGTTTTGTATTAGCAAATGCAGGGCTGAGAATAAGATAGAGAGTATCTTTCACTGCCTTGGGCTAACTCCTTTTCTTAGTTCAGGGACAATGCTAAAAAGCCTGGATGCTATTACAAACAGCTTTTGATCACAGACAATTGATAGTTCCCAATTGCTGATCAAAGGTGGCCAAAAAATCTGTGAAAAAGCTGTAGTCTCTCTGGCAAAGAGAGGAAGCAGTGCTATCATCCCTACATGTCTCTGCTGGGCTATCAAGTGCCAGCAATCACTTCTGTCAGGTATGTACATTCTTACCTGCCAGTGTCCTTGGTCCCAAAGTTGTGCAGATACTGCTGCAGCACATTTTCCATGCTATGGTAATAGGAGGTAAATCTCCATGTAAATATAAAACAATACTTAGACTTGCCTGGGAATCAGCGCCTGAGCATCGTGTATAGTTGGGAATTTCCCAGAAACATTTTTAAAAGTGATACACAAAAAATTCTTGACATATGATTGCGTTTCAACTCTCTGTGATTTGGTTGCCACTTTGATCACATCTCACAGACAGGTTCAGTTCCAAAATTAGGCTGGAAGAAAATGTTGCTATAATTATTTACAGGAAATAGGAAGAGGGAAGCACCTTCCACTGCCAGCCACAATGCCCACAAGGATAACAAAAGCTTTGGCAAAAGATAGCACTGGGCATGTGCTAGCACTCTCCATTCTGAACCTCTTCCAGGAACCAGTGGTGAGAAATAACCACATTGGTGAAAGCCCAAGAGATATATTCTAGAGCAAGAATACAGTGAATTATACCAGTATGAAAGCTGTGCTCTAAGAATAATAAAAAGGTTTGATCAACGCTCTTTAAACTATTTTACAAGGGCTTTCTCCCCTGCCCAGGCCCTTTTACATGCTTATTTACTACAGCGTAAATCATACTTCATGGAGCTGAGATGACAAATGAAGCCTGCCACAATTCTGCATGAAATGTAACGTTTTCTTAGGCGAGACAGAAGTTGACAGAGCATCAAATGATCATGTTCCATCTATAACTTTCACTCTGTCAAGTCTTCTGTCCTCTGCATGCCAATTATAATAAATATAGCTGATGGCATATAGCCAGAAGAAAATGAAGGCAGCTTTCTAATGTATGTACAACTAAGGTATTCAGGCATTTGTAAATCTTTTGATTGTTTACCTAAAAGCAACGTTCTGTTCTCTTTGGGTTCAAGACAATAAGAAATTGGAAAGGATTAAATATTTAGAAATCAACATATAAGTAAGAATATTCAGCTCAGTCATATCCCCTTATGGTGGGATCTGAAGACAAAAGGTGGTGTCAGTAAGCCTGGGTGAAGTATCTTTACCACACAAACACAATTTTTTTTTGTTGTTTGCTTGTTTCCAGGAAATTATTTTTGAGGTCTTTCTGACTGTTAGCACATCTTTCACAAAGAGTATGTGCTTCTTGCTCAGCTGTTAGCAATAAACATGGTTGCATATTATTTTTGATTTATAATCAGACTGTGCATATCTCACCAATATTACACATTTACAAGTAATATTGAGTTCATATTAAATAAACGATAGCATAACTAGTGGGTGGATGGAACAATTTCCTCTTCTGCACACTCTTACCTCAGCCTGAAAACAGAGAGGCTGAATGCTTCCATTTGGCCACTGAATACCTTTTCTCAATAATGATTAATTATATCCCAGTCCATCACTAGTCTCAGCATTAGCCCAAGCCTGAGGTACGCATTTAAGCATCCATGCTGGTCTCGTTTTCTCACTGTGTTATCTAATTCAGGATGTGAAGTTCATAGGAAAGACTATTTCTGTATGAACAGGTAGAAATACAGCGAGTAACACATCGCTGCTGCTATGCAAACACCAAAGACAGAGGTAACTCCACTGCAGCATCAAGAAAAATGACACTAAATTCCACCAGAATGCCCACGTGCAGATATTATCTGATGATCATCATTATTAGAGATACCGAGATACTTGTGATTTCAAATTGTCAGGGGTCTTTCTTTGTGCCAGGTGCCATATTTTCTGCTTACTGTGTTTAGTGGGTCTTCTGGGACCCAAGTGCCGGGCCTTGTGTTTTACAGATGCTTGATGTTTTGTCTTGTGTAAATAGTGTAGATTACTCCAGATTTGTAAAACATGAAAGGCAGAAAAGGAACTCTCAGAAAGTCACACAGGTTTATGATTTCAGATGTAAAAAGATATGGCTTCAATACAATCTTGTTTCAGGGATCATAACAAGGGAATACTGCTCTCAGGAGACCTGTTTCACAGGAAGAAAGAAAAAAAAAAAAAGAAAGAAAGAGAAAGAGAAGAAAAAGAAAAAAAAAAAGAAAAAGAAAAAGAAAAAAGAAAAAGAAAAAGAAAAAGAAAAAGAAAAAGAAAAAGAAAAAGAAAAAGAAAAAGAAAAAGAAAAAGAAAAAGAAAAAGAAAAAAGAAAAAGAAAAAGAAAAAGAAAAAGAAAGAAAACATATTTTATCAAGCAAGTTACCACTATGAAAGAAAAAGATATATAATTATGAACTGAATGTGCATCTGCCAGAAAAGATACACAGGCTAAGAGATAATCAAATATATATTTTGAAACAAATTATTTCATTTTGTTCTATTTTTATTTTGCCTGGTTTTAGAATCTGCCTTTTTTATTTTTTTTTTTTTACTGAACACTGCTTTACCTATATTTGAAAAAGAAAATTGCTGGTGAATAGAACATGTAGGAATAAAGACAGAGACTCAGGAAAGCAGAGAACTGCCACCCTGCTTTACACTTTGGTGAACTGGAGAACACATTATTTGTTGAAGGTGTTAGTACCACTCTTAGCATAAAGAGAGCAAGGGCACCACCTGCTGTTTTAGAAATGTATTTATTTGGGTCATTAAAGTTACTCTTCAAGTACTGCATTCAAAAACAGTCAGGCCTACTAAACAAGCTGTACTTCTTTAAGAAAGCTTTTTCCTGAAATTTAAGATTATGCAAGACAATTTTAACAAATTATGTGTTTGCAGTTGCCTGTTCACACAATGAACTGTACTGTAGCAACAAAGCTGGCCAAGAATGACTGAATATGGGATACTTACAGACTTTTGAAAGTAAGAAAGAATTTCACAATTGTTCTGCTTTAGTATGTGGGCTTTTCCTCATGCAGGGCATCAAAATCCAGCATTCACAATATTTTCAGGAGATCTGATTTATATTCAATAACCACTGAAAAGTTTACTCATTGATTTAAGTAGAAACAGCATATCTAGCATTACAGAGGTTGAGGTCATTTTAAGAGCTGGAGGTTATGGAATAAATAATTCCTACTAGGTAAGTATGACATAAAACTATAGTTCAAATGTTTTTTGATTTATTTTTTTTTTTCTTTTCCAAAGGACCTTGTTTCCAAAATGCTCCCATTTAAGGAAATACAGGTTAGTACACACCCAGCTGCAATGAGTAGTCCCTTTACCAGCAAAGGGAATTATTTTCTTATGCACAAATTTGATTCCAACATGCATGTAGGACTTGAAAAATCAACCATCTATCAGTTCTGAGGTGATTTGAACCAATCAAATTAAATCCCTAGCTGAGATAACCCCTTGGAGATAAACTGTAAAGTGCAATTAAGATGTCTGACCAGTAGCTTGGATCCTCTAAGTTGGAGAAGGCTGAATGTCTGCCTCCTAGACAACAAGAATCACCCTCTGTTTGGAATCACCCTCTAGTCTCCTCTTCCTCTGAAAAACACATAGCACTTTGGAAAACCCTGCACCAGGCTGATTGGACAGAAACACGTTATTGTACTTCATAGGCTGGTAAAGGACTTTTGTGAGGACTGGTCATTTATAAATGAAAGGATCATCTGTCAGAACTCTTCCATGTGAGAAAGACTCAGAACTGAAGGAAATGGCCAATTTCTATTCAGGGGTACTCAGTCATTTGGCCTGCCAATGTTCTCAAGGATTTTAAGTGAAAGTGAGATCAGAACAGCAGCAGCAGCAGCCTACCCATGAATTTGGGAAAACAATATGCAACATTAACAAAGTATGTGCTTTTGCCAAGGAAAAAGATATCACGGCCCATTTCCTCTTCAGACAACCTGAGCAAAGATTCACCTTCACTGCTTACAAGCAAAATTATATCAGATACTTTGATTTTCACCCTGTACAATTTAGTTCCATTTTGTCTAGAAAAATTCAAAGGAAGAGTGAAAAAATTCTTGACTGCTTCCCATAAACTAAAATGAAGTTTGAGTATTTCTTTAACACGTTAACATCAAACACATTTCAGTAACAGATGCATAATCCATGCTTTGTCTATCAGTACCAGTTCTTACACAGTAACAATTGAGGTGTCAGTACAGTGTCCTGCTTTCCCCTTTTGAAGATGCTTTGTACATCTGCAAGATGTGCAAAACAAAAATAATCTGTGATTGCATTAAGCTTGTGCATTTATTGGTGGCTTATTCAAAATTAATTCATTGCTGTAAATGAATGCTAATAACAAATTAGTAAAAACTTTTTTCTTTTCTTCTGCTTTTTTGTTTTTTACACAAATAGTTTTATTACAAACTTGAACTCTTAAGATATAATACACATTTAAGAAATTACACAAAGGCCTTGACATTTGCAAAAATCTTTTGGTATTTTCATGTTTATAGACTATAAAACACCTTTGGATGCTGATGTGCTCAAATATTGGTATTGCTGCATAGAAATCCTTTAGAAATATTTTTGAGGCTAATTTGAAGATTTTTTTGGCACAATATTAACAAAATTAAGGCCTTATCCTTTTCAATATCAAGTCATTCAGTGTGTGAGTAGTGTTTAAAACCCTGAAAAACATTAAATACAGAATAAAGACTATAAGCTCAAAGCAGGATTTACTATAATAAACACAAATAGCTATTAACCTGGGTTCAGTATCTGCAACTTTGGCATTGAAATGACCTATGTAAAATGAACATTTCACATCATATTTTGGCATTTAACATCTAATTTATGACACTGAAAAGAAGAAAACTTCTGTAAGCTTCTTTTCAAAATGGTAAACTCAAAGCCTAATGGTTGATATCTATATAAATTACTATAATATTTATATATATATTTTTTCTTGATCATTGCTGGATCATTCTTTATTCCACAGGAAAGTTTGTTCTACTGCATAAAGAAGCTGCATAGTACCAACATAGCAGAAACACTTACTTGCCTATATGTGAGCCCAATTTGGCAATCTCTTCCAGATGTAGTCCCATTAAAACCAATAGCACTAAGGACTACAACAGAAGCAAAGGTTTGCAGGATGGCAATCTATGCTTTGAAAAGATGGTTAACCACAGTCTGTAATCCCAAAACTCTTTTTTTTTTTTTTTTTACATTAGTATTGCTTTGTACAGGAACAATAAGTACATACCCAAGAGTGTGGGATTTTGAGACACCTAAATAATGGTAACAACAAACTTATCTGGGGAAGAAAAATGAATCTAAATATATAATACAAGAATAAGAAAGGGGAGTCAAACAGTATAAGGCAGAACTGCATACCTCCTAGCACCTTTGCATTTTTCTGGATGAATGCTGACTTTTTATTCTATCAGTGCATTGCATTTATATAAAAAATATATATTTTTTGATCAAAAGTGCCATTTGGCATGTCAACATTTGAAGCTTATCTTTGTTGTCTCTTTTCTTCTTCAGCAAGGACAGGGCCAGTAAAGCAGTGTGTGTTAGTTATGCAAGTTCCTAAAAGGCACTTTACTGTTTTCATATTGGACAACAATGAGGTACATATGATATATGTCTAGGCTTCATTGCTGTTAAACAAATAGCACCATATTGTGTGAAATTAGTTGAAATTCAAAAGTCATTATGTTTTTCTCATACAGACTTGACAACGGCTAACGTTTGAGCGCAGATCCCCTGCTTTCAAAGTTGACGGAGTCGGTTTCCTATTACAAATAAAGAAAAGGGAAGACCCATTAAAAACTGTTAATACAAACAGTCAGTTTTCAGGTTTACAATTTACAAGGCAAACTTTGCATGCCACCAAGTGCCTCTTCAAGCTGTGCTGAATTAAGAATGTATCCCTAATTTCTTTGATTTCTTTGATTTCTTTGTTCACTCACAAGCCTAAACCACAAACTATCACAGGATTACCAACAAACATCGTCCACTTCCAGTTAATTTAGAATTCTGTCGCTAGGCTGAAGGTTTTCTTAAGCAGAAGGAACTACCTGCTTAGACAGAAGCTTGAAAACATGCTGAAATTTAGGCATTAAAAAAAAAAAAAAAAAAAAAAAAAAAAGTAAAAGAAAATTAGGGCAAGGAAATGGGAGACATTTGACTATTTATGAGTTTCTGTAATCCTTGTGACTGCAGAATAATGAAGATCAAGCAAAGGAAATGGTGTGTGTGAAGTGGTGTGATACAGAAAGACAAGACAAAATCTTTAGTGGTTAACATGTCATAAGGAGTTACTCCTAACAACTGGAAATAAAGCATTTTCAGGCAAAAGTGTGCTTCCATTTGACTTTTTTCTTGAGAAAGGATTGTGAATGTATGGGACACTGAAGAGTACTTGTGGATTACGATAGCAGAACAGTCATCTTAATCTGGGGTTATTTTAGCAATTTGAGATACAGTTTGTTGACAGAAAAGGATATAAGTTGAGACGTCTCTGAATAGAACTCAATGAATATAAACAATTGTAGTGCTGACTCTTCTAAATTTTCCTCTGACCTGCTTTCCTCCTTCCTAGGGAGCTAGTGCTCACTCCAGTGTTGGCACATGGGCTCTTTCAGTAGAAACTTTTCTCGATGATTAGATTATCACAGCCCCAGTGTTTGTCAGTCATGGTGCTCAACTTTTCCACCTACTTATTTGACAACTATTTTATAGACAAACAGTCAAAACTGGCTAATCAGCCTGCTTCGTTTTGGCTGAGACAGGCTGATGAGCATTCACATGTAGAAGACAAGGACAGATAAAGGGTATGCAAAATGGCAGCCTGGACTTCTGTGGAAGAAGATGTTTGCCTGTGCTCCAGAGGAGTGCCTGCTAATCGGGTAAACTTTGCAGACCTGGGAACTTGTCTATACACTAATAGCTAACAAAATTTGGATGGAACAAATGAGACCACATTGAAAAATACGGTTATGTGCAGGAGTCTAGAACGAAGCCTACTAGCACTTAATTCCTGAAATTAAAACCCCAGCAGGACTGAAGAAATACCTAGGGGCTCTGCCTTTGCATTTTATTCAGACATACTTCTTCCATCATTGTGGAGAGGTAAACAATTTCTCAGCTCGCTTAGTTTCTTCCCTCTCCATGGTCAACATCTGCATTAATTTCCTGTGTTTCTATTACAGGTTAACATTCACTAGGGAGAATGGTATAGTCTGAGTTAATTTCAATCAAAATTTCAGCCTATCCCAGTTACAATTCAACGAATACAATCAAAATAGTGGAAATGCAAACATTTTAGATAATTAGGAAGAGTAAAATGCCAAGTGCAAATGGCAAATTGTAAACACTAATGTCTGTAAATACACTCGTTCACAAATGTGAATACACTCATTCATTCCCCCCAAAAACTACTACCATTTTTCCTTTTTGCTATGAAACCACTAACTGTACGTAATAACCATGCTGGGGTACAGCCAGTACTTCAACCATGTATTACACTCAAACAATACTTCTGTTATTCTGTGACAAGGTTTGACTGAGTCTCAAATACTGATAAATAAATCATGAACTTACTTGAACATCTCATTCCTTTCTATAGTGGCAAGCCAGAAGCTGTAAGCATTTGCATAATAATTGCAGGTGCCCCGGCCATGGCATTCAATGAAGGGAGCGCTGCGGAACTCCTCTAGGCAGGAACCAGGAGATGCCAGGGCCTGGCCAGAGCCCTCAGCACCAGCACTGGTGTGCTAGGAAAGTGAAAAACATCAGTGAGAAAGGAACTTTTCGTCTCTTCTGCTGCAACATTTATTAACTCTTGCACAAATATTTCTTCACATGCCCTCCTTGTCCTCTGTTGTGTCTGTCTGCTGTTTTGACCTTCTGCTCAGGGAAGAGCAAGAGGGCACAGCTGCAGGGCTCTTGAGGTGGCACCAGCCTGACTAGTTTAGCGGAAGCACAACACACCACCAACACCAGCCTCAGGGCAGCTCTATGCACAGAAATCTTTCAGGACTGACAGTAAGACCCAAGATATCTCTGTATTAGCCAAAGGGCATGGCCGTCTCTCAGGTCCATACCAGACCAGTATGGTTTATATCTGAATAGTTAAACCTAGTTCCTTCCCCACGTCACAGTGACCTCTTTCCCACTGCCAAGTGCTCACACCTCTGGACCCACAGTGTCTCAGATCATGCCCACCCCACACCTGAGAGAGTGGCTGTTACAGGCTGTGAGCATGACAGCATGCTAACAACTAACCACTATGGAGAGCTATGGACTGGCTTTTCAGACTATTCCCTGGCCCTGTTTATTTTACTAGTATGGATACAGCTGAGGAAACAGCATGAAAGACAGAAAATACGAGTTGAAAACTCAAGGCTTATTTATCAAAAAAATGGGAACAAGATAGGCACTGCTGTACTCAGGAAGCTGATGCAGCATAGGAAGAACGGTAGACAATTATGCTTATTTCCTTGTTTATTCAACACTTGGATCCTTTGTTGGAGCTGCAAACAAGACAGCATGCTGTGTGCATTTCCCAAAAAATTAACAAGAAAATGCTATTGCATTATTCTCGTTTAGTAATTAGCCCAAATCCTTTTAAAATCAACAGAAAGGGTAGAGGTCTAATGCCTTCCTGAGACCTAAACTGACAGAGTCAGGTATGAACTTTCCCAGAGCAGGAGTGTGCATCAAACACATAGTTTCTCAGCTCAGCGCACTTACCATGACAAAGGAGTAACCAATCCAAAGTGAACTCCAGCCTTCAGGACATGGTGGTATTTGAATTGTTTGACTGTGAACAGCTATTACCATAGCAGGGGCTTCACACACGGCACATCTAGAAAGACCAAGATGCAAATGAGATACGTGCACTCTACTAAGATTGAACTATTTTCTTTTTTTTTTTTTTTTTTCAGAAATTATTTTCATTAAGAAAGTTTGAATCAAAAATGTTGTCACCTTAAAAAGCAAGGCAAAAATCCAAGCATTTCATTTAGAAAAACACCTGTTTCTTTTTTGTGTCTCATTTACTTGGGGACTGTTTAAGAATCGAGTATTACTCATACTTGCCTTCCTAAGAGCTCAGAACAAGAGACTTATCTGAATATTTGAATGCATTTGTCTTTTGCTAGTCCCATTTGTACTGTTTCTTAAAGTGCTCTTAAAGTGCTCAATGTCATGAACATGAGAGGCAAATAGCCGAACATTGCAACGCAGCGGGTATCACTTATAAAGTGGTCTACTGTGATCCGAGACAAATAACAGCAATTCATCATCCTAAACATAGCTCAGAGTGGCTTCCAGAGAGAAAGCCATCTCTGTGGAAAATGTCTTACAAAGACAATCGCTGCTAATCTAATGTAACACAGACTCTTCCCTATGTGTTTTCCTTAAAAGTAGCTTTTATTTACATTTGTGGTCTTTATCTCCTATAAGAGATTTCTAGCAATGTAACCGAATAACATACCTGGAAGCAACTCTTTGAAAGCTACACTGCAGCAGTTCTTTTGCTTCAGATAAATTTGTCGTGTCTCAGAACTGCTAGGTTACTGAATAATCCAAAGACCACTCATGACTTCACAGGAGAATTATAAGAAATGTGAGTTGGGTTGACAATTATGATACTGAGGCTGGTAGTAAGGAATTCAATAGATACAATCATTTTTTTCTTGTACAACTCCTGAACTGGCTACTGCAGTAAGCAATGATGAAAATGATTCAAACCAAATACCTGGAAGTACACAGTCTGAATACTATTATCAAAGCTGTGAAAAAAAAATAATAAATCAAGTGCAAAATGGATTAAGCTGGATTCTGGAAAATGCACAAAAGCAAAGGAATTCAGAATGAAAGCCTTCTATTTCTGACTTGTGAAGACTGCTTTCATACCTACTGCCTTCATCTTCAGTGCAGAAGCAAAACAGTTATTTTAGAAAAACATCAATGAAAGAGTAAGTTAAAAGAATGTAAAAGTTGCCTCTATTCTTGGAGCTCTGCTTTGCTTCAAGAGATTACTGGTATTTCAGTATACATGAAAAGAAGTCTCATGACCCAAGGCAGCAAGTGATACTTCTATGCCTTTTCAACTTTTGGTCAGGGGAAACTGTTAGTTTAAAGATTTCAGCTAGTAAAATAAATTAAAAGAATAGTCTTCTCGGATTCCTTGCTGGTTTTAAAAAATGTGTACAGCAATT
Source organism: Anas platyrhynchos (assembly GCF_047663525.1). NCBI lineage: Eukaryota > Metazoa > Chordata > Aves > Anseriformes > Anatidae > Anas > Anas platyrhynchos. Next base: position 146,204,137 of record NC_092587.1, read on the forward strand.
ATGTCACTCTTTGCCATGGCTAAAAGGAGAAAAACTCATATATATAAATAAGCATAGATAATGTATATATATACAGATATATATACACCCTCCACACACCTTTACATATATACATATACATTTTTATGGTATAAAAACTACTCCATATGCATAATAAAGCAAAATACTGCTAGGTACCTCATTGAGGAAAATTTTCCAAAGTGATAGTCAAAGGTGCAAAATGTTGGGTGCTTGACCATGGATGTCATAAAAGGAACATGAATTTCTATTGGTTGGTCATTTGAATCTTTCTGAAAGTCAAACCCTTTCCATTCATATCAAATTAACAACCAAAAATGTAAGACCAACAAAAACTGTAGTCACTCTTGAGAATCTTGGCCTCAATCTGCCCATCTAATTTTCAAGGCATATATGTTTATTTGCCACTAAACCATTATTAGAGTACAGAGTACAACTACAGATACACAATGGATTCTACTATGCAAAATAAATATGAAATATTTTGCAGTACGATACGATGAAGCAGGTTTTTTGAACATATCAATATGTCAAGACTACAACCTTCAGATGATGTTAACTGTCCTTTCCCTTAGGTGGTATATACCAGCCTGAGGAAGCACTGCCAATACCCTCCATTCCTATCCACTTTATATGGCAGGAAGAGTAACCAAAATTGCTGATACAGATTAGAAGCAATGATGGGAATCTTAGTAACACATAGATCTACTGATTATCATCAAAGTTTTTGGCTGGAGCTTCCTTTGTCAGACTCTTAATGATAGTGGTACAGTTTACCACACTTTTGCTCACCCTTCTGCCTTCAGCACTAGGCCTATTATGCCAGGATGTTTTTTTTTGCTAGCAACCTTGAGATGGACCAGAATTTTAACATGTTGGATTGATGCACAACACTTACATCCAATATAAGTGCTGTAATTTCTGCTAGCTGAGAATCTGGATTTATTGAAAAATAGATTAATGATTTTGCAACTGTTTCCTATAAGGCAGATAGTAGTGACTGTATTCAAGCAGTCTATCCAAAGCAATGCAAGAAGCCTGCCTAGCACTCTACTGTATGATAATGCTACCATTTGCAAATGAAAGGAAACTGAGACCTGAAAAGCTTCTAGCTATGGATAGTGAAAAAAAAAGAATTGTTTTGGACAGGAATTGTGAACAAATTCAGAACTTTTTCTCCTTCAATGTATATCACAAAACATAATTTCAAAGTAAATATTTTTGTTTAAATTAGACTCAAAACTGAATACCTCATTTGTTTGGGATTCCTCCAAGATGGATTTATTTTTGATCAAAGTCTAAACTGAATACATGTACTCTGAAGCATTTCACCAAAAGAACTCAAACTTTAAATTTAAAGGGAGGAAATAAAAACATATAGAATACAAGTCTTTTGAAAGAAAATAAAGTACTATGCATGACTTTCACAGGCTTCCTCATTTTATGATACTTTACCTGCTGATGAATGGTCTGATATTTTCCCCAGTGATAGGAGCCATACTCATTGGCATGGGTTCAGGCGTGGACAACCAGTAGGAATAGTCATTCCTTGATGCAAAGTTACATACATTGTTGATATTGCAGAATAAGAAAGGCATAGTACTAAATTTACGAAGACAGCTCCCTGCCGTGCCTGAAATGTTAAGTCAAAGGTTGCTAGTTAGTCCATTTTTGCTAAAACATTGCCAGTTGCCCAACAAATATTTCAGTAGCAACTCCAAAACATTTTAAAACCACATTTGCTTTGGAGGGCCCAGCTTTCTCAGAGGGACTGACTTCTCTTAGTTTCAGAATGAAGGAATAGGGCAAGGGAAGGAATAGCCTAATCTTTCCTGTAGAATCACAGAATAATGTAGATTGGACTAGATCTCTAGAAGTCTCCTGTCCTAACCCCTTGTCTGTTAGATCAGGTTGCTCAGGTCCATAGCCAGAGTTTTGAGTATCTCCAAATAGAGAGATGCAACGTCCCTGGGCTCCTGCTCCAGTGGTTGAGCACAGCTATGGTGAAAAGTATTTTCTTTATATATATATATCACTGGAATATCTCATACTTGTGTCTATTGCTTCTTCTAGTATCACTGAGTTCCTCTGAGAAGAGTCTGAGCTCCACCTTTTCTATGCCCCCCCCCCCCCCCCATTAGGTAGCTATAGACATCAATAAAAGCTTCTCCTTAAATTTCAGTTACAGCTCAGCAAATTCAGTTCCACCAGACTGTTCATACTCCAGTCCCCACTAACCATCTTAGTCGTCAGCTTTTGTATTCACTCTGATATATCAGTATCTTCCTTGTTCTGGAAGGCCCAAGTCCTAGGCACAATATATCAGACCTCATCTCACAACTGTCAAACAGAGGGGAAGAATCACTTCCCTTCACTTGCTGGTTGTACTTTGGCCAATAAAGCCTAGCAGCTTTGGCAGCAGGGAGGTGGGTAGTTGTTGCAAGGGCACACTGCTAACTCATATTCAATATGTTGCTCACCAGGACTCCCAGGCCCTTTTGTGTGATGCTGCTTTGTAGCAGTCTCTACTACTGCTGCTGGAAATAGCAGTCAGTCCATTGTCTGTTCTGTGGCAGGGAGTTACTTCATCATAGGGATGCTACTTCGCATTTGCCTTTACTAGACTTGAGGTTCTTCTCTCAACCCACCAATTTTCCATGCATCTTATCATCCACTTAGCCACCCATATCTCACTGATTTGTCTATATGCATCCTATGGATGACCATGCCAAAGGCTTTGATAAAACCTTTCTTAAATAAAATGACACCTATCCTCCTATAAACTAACCTATTATTTGTACCAACCCAGACAGCATAAAGAACCAGCTACCCAAGAATAATTACACAGTTCTGTTCAATACAGTTTTACAAATGAAAGAAACGCTTATAATGTGTTTTAATTGAATTCTAATTTGGTCTCTACTTACCCAGATCTTGGCCATGTGCTCTTTCATTGCCTTGTACATAAAGCAAGGAGTAGCCATGATAAATGAGCCTTGTTCCCGAAGGACATAATGGTTCTTCAATGGTTTGACTATGTCTGGTAACAAGGAAGCCATGAGCAACAGATGCTGCACCTGGTGGGCCCATAGCCCCAGGCAAACCTTCAGGACCAGGTGGACCAGGGAATCCTCTGGGCCCTACAATACAGAGAATCTCCTTTTATCTCTACAGACACTGTCTGCTACCAGAGACTCAGGCAGCAGTGATCATTGATTGATTATTTGCATTGTTACTAAAATGCATTTGAGAGCATCTACAGACAAAAATATTTTGAATTCTAACAGGGCTGAAATTATACATTAAGTAATGGAATCTGATTAATCTGTGTTTCCCAGTTAGTCATTAACAACAGAAAAAAAACAAAAACAAAAACAAAAACAAAAACAAAAACAAAGCAAAAACTGACCTGTTCACAACATATCACAATTTTTAAAACTTATCTTTTGTGACCGAAGTTGAAACACTCAGATGTCAGTAAATTTGTGGAAGTAACGATATCTGCAGTGATATTGTGACTTTATTACTTATCGTTTGTCTCTCTCTCTCATCATAGAATGGTATGGTTTGGAAGGGACCCTTTAAGATCACCTAGTTCATTCCTCTCTTGCCCTGGTGAAAAGTCTTTCTCTGTCCTTCTTATGAGCCCCCTTTTTATATGTATACCTACATATATAAATATAAGGTACTATACTATATTACATATGTATAAATAATACAGCCATATAAATTTGGTAATGGAAGTGGGACTTCGGACAAAAGATTGATTTTGTGTGCAGGATAATGTTCTCCCCTTTGCAATGAACACTGTGGGGAATTTACAGCCTTTATACAGAAGGAAACAAAGATATTCCTTTCTTATCAATTTCAGGAAAGGGATAGATCTGCAGACACAGAGAAAGGCTTATATTAATATCACAAGGTCCTCAAGCTTGCCCAGTAGTACCTACAGGTGACCTTGATTTGTAGATTTACCAATGTTTCAAATGCTAGTTTCTGTTGTATGATTGAGGGAGAAACATCTACAAAGTTGTTCATTACTTATACTTGAAGCAAGCATTACTTCATTACTTCTAATGAAATGCAAACAGCAGGCATTTCCTAGGTATCAAAATACGTTTTATATGAAAGAATATACACAGACAGGTTCCCTTCTCTCTCAGTTATACCTCTCATTTTCAGTCAAGGGAAAGGGAAAGGGAAAGGAAAGGGAAAGGGAAAGGGAAAGGGAAAGGGAAAGGGAAAGGAAAGGAAAGGAAAAGGAAAGGAAAGGAAGGAAAGGAAAGGAAAGGAAAGGAAAGGAAAGGAAAGAAAGGAAAGGAAAGGAAAGGAAAGGAAAGGAAAGGAAAGGAAAGGAAAGGAAAAAAGGAAGGGAAGGGAAGGGAAGGAAGGGAAGGGAAGGGAAGGGAAGGGAAGGAAGGGAAGGGAAGGGAAGGGAAGGGAAGGGAAGGGAAGGGAAGGGAAGGGAAGGGAAGGGAAGGGAAGGGAAGGGAAGGGAAGGGAAGGGAAGGGAAGGGAAGGGAAGGGAAGGGAAGGGAAGGGAAGGGAAGGGAAGGGAAGGGAAGGGAAGGGGAGGGGGAGGGGAGGGGAGGGGAGGGGAGGGGAGGGGAGGGAGGGGAGGGGAGGGGAGGGGAGGGAGGGGGGGAGGGGAGGGGAGGGGAGGGGAGGGAGGGGAGGGGAGGGGAGGGAGGGGGAGGGGAGGGAGGGGAGGGGAGGGGAGGGGAGGGGGGGGAGGGGAGGGGAGGGGGGAGGGAAGGGAAGGGAAGGGAAGGGAAGGGAAGGGAAGGGAAGGGAAGGGAAGGGAAGGGAAGGGAAGGGAAGGGAAGGGAAGGGAAGGAAGGGAAGGAAGGGAAGGGAAGGAAGGGAAGGAAGGGAAGGGAAGGGAAGGGAAGGGAAGGGAAGGGAAGGGAAGGGAAGGAAGGGAAGGGAAGGGAAGGGAAGGGAAGGGAAGGGAAGGGAAGGGAAGGGAAGGGAAGGAAGGGAAGGGAAGGGAAGGAAAAAAGAAAAGAAAAGAAAAGAAAAGAAAAGAAAAGAAAAGAAAAGAAAAGAAAAGAAAAGAAAAGAAAAGAAAAGAAAAGAAAAGAAAAGAAAAGAAAAGAAAAGAAAAGAAAAGAAAGAAAAGAAAAGAAAAGAAAAGAAAGAAAAAAAGAAAAAGAAAAGAAAAGAAAAGAAAAGAAAAGAAAAGAAAAGAAAAGAAAAGAAAAGAAAAGAAAAGAAAAGAAAAGAAAAGAAAAGAAAAGAAAAGAAAAGAAAAGAAAAGAAAAGAAAAGAAAAGAAAAGAAAAGAAAAGAAAAGTCTACTGGAATCTAATTCTAGCTACTTTTTCTTGCAGCTTTCACAGAAAATTTCATATATTTTTAACCACTGATCTTGTTTAGCAGCATCTCCCTGCCTACATAACTAAAGAACTGAGATTACATATTTTCACACCTAATCTATATTATTTTTCTATGAAGGCTTCAAAAAACTCGTGGACTTACCTGGGGGACCATAAGGACCAACTTCTCCTTTTTGCCCAGGTTTGCCATCAAACCCTGGACTACCAGGCGGTCCAGGTACACCTGAAGGTCCTGTTACCCCTGTTTAAAAAAAAGAAATAGTTATTACTGGATGTTACTCCATGTTAATTCTGACTTTTTGTCTTTTGATACCATGTACAGTGCTGTCACACCTTAGCACAGACTAAGCTCATTCAGATTCAGAGTGCATACTTCAATATCTAGAGGAAATATGTGGGTTACTGAAGGCAAAATAACTGTAGTAGAGAAGGGCAGAAAAAAAATAAGCAGTGTGTGTGTTTCTAAAACACTAGCATTTGCCTGGAACATGAAAAGGAAGGACAGCAATCTCTTGCTGCTTGTCATATGACTCCTTCAAAAGAAGACCATAAAAAGTAGGGTCACGAACAGCAGGAAAATCAGTATTCTCTTAACTTCTTCTTCCCAAACAGGTTTTCAAACATATATTATGTCTTCCCTTCATCAGTTTCTGCATCAGCGGATGCTCTGAGTACTATATAAACTCAGTAACTATGACTTCGCAAAAAATAAGCTAACACCATTGGCACCATACCAACCTTTCTGTGGCAGATGAGTAGCTTTAGTTAGTCACAGATGTCCTCTTAGTGATCACTCAAAAGGCAGTTTTCTGCTATTCTATGGAACTGACTGCTAGAGAACAGCAACAGATCCCATACAAGCAAACCACGCTGTGCTTAATCACTGAGATTATTTCACAGCTATTTCCTAATGGTCTTTGCAGGGTTTTAACTCCACTTTCTAGAACAAACTTACATACTGTATTAATTAGAAATAAAATGTTCATTATATTCCACCATAGTTCTCCACCACCTTCTCATAAACATCCAGGAAGAAAGCTGCCCCTTAAAATCTTAATAGCTGAAGAATGCATGTGAGCTCTCACTCTCCATGCCCTGTCATTCTGAAGGACACGTACCCTTGTGTCAGCATTTTTTTCACATAAGCTTTTGCTCCATTCCCTTATTCTCTGTCTCAAATTTTTGCAGTTCACCTTTTCTTTTAAATATTGCAATGTTTGGGCTAAGAGAGGAAGTCAAGGACTGTAGAACAAGGTTCCGCAGGGAGCACTTTCCACTCCAAGATCAAGGTGTTTTTCCTTAGGTTTGCTTTCTCTCAGAGATACACAGTAATTAAGTTTGGATTAAACACTAAAGACATAAGACACTCAACTAAATACATTCTGGAGAATGATGCACGTCATCCTGCTTACCACTGATCTTAGATACCTATGTGATGAGTACAGAGAGGAAGCTTATAAAAATCACAAGGAAGGCATCTGTTTCTGGTACTCCTTTGGATAAGCTTCAAAGAGAAGTACTCTCTTCCTCCTTGTCCAACACAATTTGAGCGGAGTATACAAAACTGGGTATCATTATACCAAAAATATTCTAGTGTCTAGCCTGACACTGGCATATTTTTGCATTACTACTGGCAAATTACAAATTTTCTCACCTTGCTGTCCTTTGGGACCTGGAAGTCCTGGGAACCCTTTGAGACCAACTGGTCCTACAGGGCCAGGTAAACCAGGCTCTCCTTTGATAAGCTGAAAAGGACCTGGTGGGCCCGGTGGGCCTTGTAAACCTAGAAAATTAACAAAGCAAAACAAAACATATGTAAAGTGGCATAATTAAAAATAAATAAATAAATAAATAAAACAGGAAAATAATGTTACCTTCTACTACCATTTAAAGACTCTAATAATAATAAAAAAAAATCCTCAATATTGATTTTCAAGAAAAAAAAACACAATACTCCACCCAAAGCTACCCAATACTAAAATCTAATCTGAACATTTGGATGCTGATACCACGATATCTGTTTTCAGATTCTACCTTTTTGTGCCTAATAAAACCATGGGAGGAGATGTACGTTGATTAGTCACAAATAACCATTTTAACAACAACAAAATCTGGAAACAAAAAAAAAGTACGTCTGCATTATACCTTTAGATCCAGGAAGACCTTGGTCACCTCGCTCACCCTTAAGGCCTGGGAAGCCTGGAGATCCTTTTGGACCTGAAGTCAAAGGAAATGTTTACATGAGTATTGAATAATTTCTCTACTTGGAAGGACATATTCAGAATTATCATGGGTGAACTCATGATCACATAAGGGCCATGATTTTATTCAAACAAGTACTTTTAAACTGTTTTCAAGAACAAACATAAAAACAAATGCACTAATTCACCAAAGAACTGGTGACTGAAAACAAATTTTTCTTAATTAATAACCTTTCTAAATTAGATTTTTTTTTTTTATTAGCAATTGCATTTTTTATACACACAGTGTTTTCATGTATGTGATGGTGACAATAGCAACAATTTAGTCAACAATGGAGATATATTGAACCCATGTTTCTTCAAATAACAAATAACACTTGCCCCTCCCACTCTCAAGAAAATCCTGAAGGTTCTTGGCTGGTAATGTCCAAAAAATTGATTTTACTCCCATCTTCTAAAGCAAGTATGCACTTAAAATTGCCAAAGCAAGAAAACAAGGAAACAGCAAAAAAAAACTTGAATAAAAATCCCAATATTCTTCTTGTGTATTTTTTGACACAGCTTTCAATGTTCTGCTTCCATTACTTTGTAACACAGGGTCCACTTTTTTTTTTTTTTTTTTTTTTTTTTGAGAGCGAGAGAGAGAGGAAGGATATGAAAAAACAATTTTTGCATGCTTTTTAGGGCAAAGTTTCTTCTCACCTGGAACTCCTGGAACTCCTGGAGGCCCTAGATCACCCTTTTGACCGATATCTCCTGGTAAACCTGGACTACCCTGTACAAAAGAGAAAGTGAAGCAAAGTTATCCTACACTATTACGATATAACTCTCAAATAGGCAATTTATTTTTGAAAATATATGAAAAACTAGTAAGAGGGAAGAATTAAGTTTAATGGTTCTTCTCTACAATTATTAGAGGAGAAGCTGCTCCTGCATGAAGAAGTTTGTCACATTACTAAGTATTTTTTGCCTTACAAAATACTAGATCAGAATAAGGTGTCTCACAAGTAATATAGGTAATAAAAAGATCTTCAACCATAGACCATACTGTTATGAAAAGCTTCACTAAGCACTGATTATTACAATTTAAAAAAATAAATTCAGTGCATCCCCAGAGGATGGTTGGTAGATAATCACACAGGGTAATTCTAAACCACAGCAAACTTAAAAACTTCTACATTGACACATGGAATGAAATCAAATGTACTCAAGAATTCATAATCCTTTGAAGACTTTCACCTTTCAATAGGGCTAAAATATGTAAGGACTTAAACTTTTCAAACATAATGTGAAATCCTCCTCTGGCCTTCACTATTAAAAACTGCTCCACTGAAATTAATGACAAATTCATCATAGCTTCACTTCAAGGAAAATCAAACCTATATTTCTAAAGACACTATAAACAGTCACTTAACTGACGGACAACATCCTTTTTTTTTTTTGTCTATTACATCGTGTGCAAAAAGCTTTTAAGAACACCTTAGAGTTTTCCCCAACAAATTGCTAACCCTAGTATGAAGCAACATGGCAATGAGAGTCTGCTATGTAACATAGTGTAAAACGTGGTGGTAAGAAACAAAGACCCTTTGCTACATAACCTACCAATCAGAGGTTGGAGATGTGAATTAAGTACTCAGTGAATAATAACACTAATGTTGGGAAATAATCTCATGTTACAATAGCAATAGAATGAACACACACAAAGGTGATTTTTCAACTGACTTGGATTAGGTGTTTATATTAAGGTGAGAAGAATGACTCCCTACAAATGCCTAATTCTTTTCACTGCCTATAAAGGGAGAAGAGATGGCTAGCTCAAAAATGGATGTCAGCAGTAAGATTTCCAAAGCTAAGCAAAAGAAATCCTATCCTTGGAGTGTTATTTCTTGAAGGAGTAAAACATTTTGTTCTGAACAAAGACAAGAAACAAAATCTTCTGGCATTTCTCATTCTTAAAAAACAGATAGTCTTGGAGTAGAATATTAACCTGTGAAAAGCTTTAGAACTTCCCTCAAATTGTTGAATTACGGAAAGTATATGGGAATCACAGAATCACAGAATCACAGAACTGAAGGGGTTGGAAGGGACCTTGAAAGATCATCTGGTCCAACCCCCCTGCCAAAGAAGGTTCCTCAGAGCAGGCTGCCCAGGTAGGTGTCCAGACAGGCAGAGAAGGAGACTCCACAACCTCCCTAGGCAGCCTGTTCCAATGCTCCGTCACCCTCACTGTGAAGAAGTTCTTTCGCATGTCAGTGCAGAACTTCCTGTGCTCTAACTTGCAGCCATTGCCCCTTGTCCTATCCCCACAAACCACTGAGAAGAGGTTGGCTACATCCTTCTGTCCCCCACCCCTCAGATATTTATATACACTGAGGAGATCCCCTCTCAGTCTTCTCTTCTCCAGGATGAACAGACCCAGGTCTCTCAGCCTTTCCTCATAAAGAAGATGGTCCAGGCCCCGTATCATTTTTGTGGCCCTCCGCTGGACTCTTTCCAGGAGATCCCTGTCTTTCTTGTACCAGGGAGCCCAGAACTGGACACAGTACTCCAGGTGAGGCCTGACCAGGGCAGAGCAGAGGGGGAGGATCACCTCCTTTGACCTGCTGGCCACGCTCCTTTTAATGCATGCCAGGATCCCATTGGCCCTCTTGGCCACAAGGGCACAGTGCTGGCTCATGGTCAACCTGTCGTCCACCAGGACCCCCAGGGCCTTCTCCTCAGAGCTCCTCTCCAGCAGATCGTCCCCCAGCCTGTACTGATACTTTGGGTTGTTCCTTCCCAGGTGCAGGACTCTACACTGGCTCTTATTAAATCTCATTTGGTTTCTTCCTGCCCATCTCTCCAGCCAGTCCAGGTCTTGCTGAATGGCAGCACAGCCTTCTGGCATGTCAGCCACTCCTCCCAGCTTTGTGTCATCGCCGTACTTGCTGAGGGCAGACACTATTCCCTCATCAAGGTCGTCGATGAAGATGTTATCTTGAAATAGAAATGAATAGAAATGAAATAGAAATGAATAGAAAAAGAATGTTATCTTGAAATTTACTATCTTCAGAACTACTATGATACAATGCTCTCTAGGACAGAAAGTGTCCCTTCTGACTCCTGGATGCAGAAAAGGTTGCAATAGATCTTTGCATTATCAAGAATCTGATCTTTTAAGTCCACTATCAGTATCTTGTTTTTTCACCAGGACCTTTTTCTTGAGTCTTCCTTCCTTATGTACATTATGAATTGCTGAGTCATACTTACCTACTTTCTTATCCCTTCTTCCATAATTTTATCTTAGTAGGACAGCGGAAATGACAAGTTAAAATACAGAATATATTTTCTACTGTGGAAAAAGAAGGCAGACACTCTGAGAGAGAGAGTATAGAGTACCAACTATTCTGTGTGCCTGCCCTATTTTTCTTAATTCTCCCTAATACACAGAAAAGGGACTGTTTTATATCAGGAAAAATGAAAAATATATGACAACAATGTATTAACAGCACTTCCTGCTTGTATTTCTAAATCAGCAGCTATATCTCATTACTTACAGTACAGAAAGTGCACTTTATTTGAAAGGTTTCATATCATAACCAAGCAGTTTGGATATTTTCAGAAGGCAAGTTATTTTTAAATAAGCAACCTTTAAAGTTAATTAGTAATACATTTGCAGGATTTATGGATGTATTGCAGCCATCCTGTACTGTTAATACATTGTAAATTACTTTCTGGGTGTTGAATGTTACCATTCGTTGTCTATAAATGTCTTCTTAATAAGTTCACTAGCTCACTAGTTCACTAGATCATTGGTACGTAGCCTTCAAAGAGAGAGTTAAAATGTTTTGAAACTGACTTTACACTATCAGCAGTAAGTCCAAAGGCACCTTGAGCATAAAGTATTATTATTTTGAAGAAGAAATATATCCATTAATTACAAGAACCAGGTTTCAACAAGTCTGGATAGTGTGATGAAAGTAACTTACTGGCAGACCCTGGAAACCCGGATCACCTTTGACTCCTGGACCTCCAGGAGTCCCAGGCCAGCCTTCGCTCCCCTGCTCTCCTTTGGCCCCTTTCAGACCTGGTGGCCCCGGTGGCCCCATTGGACCTGGTAAACCTATAAACCAGAAGAGGAAGAACATATTTAGTGGCAAAATTTGTTCTGTACAAAAGCAGTACCTGCAGGTGGATGAGCTGTCTCAAACTACAGATGGGCATAATTGAAGTAATTATAACATTTCAAGAAAATGTAGGAGAATCTGTTGCAGGGAGGTGCATATGAATACCCACCCACATGACTGGATATCTATCATTTATTTTGTCTGTAGTTGATGGAAAATAATGTAGAGAGTTTTATATGAGCTGAAAAACGTATTGTATGTTCTCAGGTATGAATGTGCTAGAGACTTACTACAGCTCTGCTCTACTTTCCTCATTAACCACTAGCATAGAGTACCTGCCAAGGTAAGGCCACACTGAGCTATTTTTAAAGACATTGACACTCCAGGACATAGGAACATGCAGCCATGGTTGCCCCACAACAGTAAATAAAGCTCAGAGGAAAACACATGAAAATAGGAGGGCAAGGTTTTCAATGTCAGAAAGACTTCTGGTCAAAACAAACACCCTGAGGACATCATATCTGTCTGTTGCAGGACATGATGCCAAGCTGCCTATGAAGGACAACTTTTGCCTGGTCTCTGAGAAGAGGAGAAACAAGGATATGCAATATTGATTATATTATAAATAGACCTGTTTAGCATTGATTAACAGAGATTAATACCAAAGAAGAATAATTACCTGGAAGGCCAGGTTGACCTTGGGGTCCTCTGTCTCCTTTAGGGCCCTCCATTGCAATTCCTGGTAGTCCGGGAAGACCTTGGTTGCCTTTAGGGCCTGGTGGACCGGCATATCCTGGTTCTCCTTTTAGACCTGGTATCCCCGGACTTCCTGGGGATCCTGGGAAACCCACATCGCCTTTCGCACCTGTTTTGAAACAACCCCCAAAACTTGATTAGAGAAAGGATTACCATCAATGAAAGCTTCTGTCCAATTGTCCACTCATAGTAAGCTTTTTTACTTAAGAAATTATAGACCTCACCTTTACATATTCGCATTAAAATGCAAAACTTCAGGAAAAGTGTGTTATCCTTAAATTATCGACATAAAGTGAGGGGTAAAGAGTAGGTTAACTGACAGACCTTTTGTTAACTAAACTGATTATTGGACTATTTTCATTCACTATAAAAATAAATGAACATCTCTGTCAGCCCTTCACAAGGAACAAAGCCCTCAAATCCTTATTCTGTTACAATTATTATTGTCATATGTGAGTCATGGATGTTTTGCTTAGGTAAGTGCACAAAGACTTGCTCTTGGAGAAGAAGAGAATTTGTTTACTAAGATCTAGATTTGAAAACTTAGTATTTATTTTCAAGCTTGTACAAATAGTAAATATTTGCAATTTAGTTGAATTTTCGATCATGATTGAAGAAAAATAATATATTTTATACAAGCTAATCTATACGAGAAATAAAATGTATAAAGAACACTTTCCCAGCTCTTCTCCTAAACAGAATGGGATCTTTAAATCCTGGACTTGCTTTTTGGAACTACAACACTTCTGGAACACAAATGATGTCAGTTGTATATATATTTAAGACCAGTTCTCTTTAAATGAGCTGTGCTAACAAAATGGAAGAGATGAGTGGGGTCGGAAAAGCGGTTTCATAGTCTAGCATTTTACTTGCCTTACTGAGCTGTGAATTTGTGTCTACTGCAGTCTAGTATCTAGGACATACTTATCTGGTAGAATGGAACATGGTGCATACAGACACCTTAGACAAGCATGGACTCAAGCCAATCAAGTCATTCACAGTGTAGTGACAGATCTGTGAAGACCAAAAGTGGTCTTCAAATTGTCATACCTATGTGCCTGTACTCAAGCTAGTAAGTCCTGAGTCTAGTTGTAACAGTTTTCAGTAAGACCACACTTGGTCTCTTATTTTTGGCATCCCTGCACCATGCTCCTATGCATAGTTTAGACATGCTCCGCTGAGCTACAGAGAACACCTATTTTAGCAACAAATATGATTGCACCAGAGCTGTACAACAGACTTGGGTAAAAAAAATAAAATACTGTAATATCTTGGCAACAAAATTATTGTCTTTAGCTATCTAGTGCATAAAGTTTCACTAGACTTTGATTCTTATAAAATTAGCAGGAAAACAGAAATACTTGGAATCAAAAGCACAGCACACAAATAAGGGAGTTATTTATATTACCTCATCACAGCACAGCTTGCAGTAAATTCCACACTATTAATAATTACCTATTTTAGGGCATATCTAACTCATGTCCAAGATGCTTCCACTGTAACAGAAATTAGTATTTGAGCCTCTGAGTTTCTGCCTGCTCTGAAAAGGTATAGCATGTAAAATAATGAAGCAGAAAGTATGTCTGAATGACAGAATTCTATTTGTAGTATGTTGGAAGGGAGGTTAGCTGCTTGTTTAAAGAAGTTTTACCTTTGTCTCCCTTTGCACCTGGAGATCCTGGAAATCCTCTACCTGGAAAACCTGGAATATAAAGGCAGCAAAAAATGAGAAGACAGAACTGCAGTTACATTTAAACTGTAACAAACAAAACTCCATTCAGCAAATATAAAATCTAAGTGGTTTAGAAAAAAGTTCTTCAAGGCAGAGACTGTTACATATTGGTAATGCTTTTAGTACAATGGGTACTTTATGATTGAAAATTCTACACTGAGGAAAGACAAGCTATTATGTCCCAGCTAACTTGCAAAAATTAAATTCCAAAACATATATTTTCTTTAAAGCTTTTGTGAAAGAAATTCTTTCACGATCACACCGATTAAACACAGTTTAATCAGTGTAATCTATATAATCCACTTTATAAAGATGGATGATAGTCTATAGTTTGCAAGACATTGTACTACATTTTGTAAAGATTCCAGTCCAAAGAATCTCAAAACTAGCACACCCTTCTCCCAGCTGCTCTTGTGTAGTCTGTCTGTGTGTTTTTGTACCACATCAATGTAACATGACAGCCACAGTACCTTGTTCACCCTTTGCGCCAGCAGCACCCGGAATCCCATCATAACCTGGTTCACCCTTCTGACCAATGGAACCAGCAGGACCCGGAACACCAGGTTCACCTGAAAAATCATCACCATATTCATTGCAACAATGAATCATCACTTCTCTTTTTTTTTTTCTCTAATGAAAAACTTAACCTGTTCTTTCTTCTGCTCCCACAAAGACCAAATATTTATTGCATAATAACTGAAGTGTGACTTTTCTCTGAGCTTACTTCTGAATTAAATTAGTGTGAGACAGGGCTCAAGTACTACAGATTTTCATATAGTTAATTATCACACATCTCAGTGAGTTTAGAGCATAGGAACTCCTGCAAATACTTGTGAATAGCATGGTCCATGTCCAATGACATGATGTATCCTTCAGCCAGTAAACTAAGAATACAAGGTTCAATGTTCAAAAATGTTGTTATAGTCCTGACAACAATGGAATTACTCTACTCTCTCTTTAACATCTGTGGCTATAGTAATAACCAGTCTTGAGGAAGGTAGTAATATCTCTTCCACTAACAGTACAAAAGAAGTACTAGCCCTATACTACACTGACTCAGATTTACTTGGGAAACAGCATAGTGTTTTGTTCACTTATGAAATGAACAAATCTAAGAGGAAACATCTGAGCCAGAATGAAGGTAGTAGATCATGTTATTTCTTTGAGATACTGCTTGGAGATAAACAATACTTTAAGTAGCATTTAGTATTTTATATGTCTTTTCTACCTGGTTCTCCTTTTAAACCTGGGATGCCACTTAAGCCAGGAAGCCCTTTTTCACCCTTTTCTCCATGGCGGCCAGGGCTCCCTAAAAAAAAGCAAGAAGACATCAGAAATATCCAGCATATGAACCTGTAAGTTTGACAATAACTTTTGCACTGCATTTTCTGTTGTATTAACTCAAGAACACTTGCCTGGAAATCCTGCCATGCCAGGAGATCCTTTGGGACCTGGGGCACCTGGTATTCCTGGAATTCCTACGTTACCCTTTTCACCTTTGTCTCCAGATAAACCTGGACTACCCGTTCTTCCAGGTTCTCCCTAGAAGAAGCAGCACACGTTATAAAATCCACGCATTAATTGTGAAACACCTTTTACTATTTGAAAATGGTAGATGTAACCCCTCTTATCTTTTGGACTTATAAAGAATTTCACTCTTTTTTCCATTTAGAAACAAAACAATTTAAGATTAAATTTAGCACTACCAGAAGTACTGACTTTTTAGAAATTGCTTAATAACTACATATGAAAATGACAAGTCTTCTCTGCATCTTTGAAATAGGTTTTACAAAGGCTTTTCCAAATTAGCCTCATAACTTACTACACTTAATCATCTTCAAAAAAATCTTTTCTAAATCTTCAGTAAATTTGTTACCAAGTAACTAAGTTTTATTTTTACTTATAAATTCAGGATTAGTGTCATTGTATAACTAGGAAAAGCAATGTGAAACAAATGAGAATCCTATTAGAATAGTATTGGAAGTGAAATTAACTTTACAGACAGTATTAATACAGTTGTATTTCCACTCATATTTGAGCTTTTTATTGTGAAGCTGAAAAAAGCGATATCTTAAAAATGTATTTACTGTATTTCAGTACACCTATTTACTCTGTTTGAAGGAAGCCCTTTTCATTTTATTTCCTTAATATTTTTAAAAGTTCTTCCCCTCCCCCAAATTTCTAGCAATGTAAATTTAGTATGAGCTAAAGAGACAGAATAAATGCGAATGCTGAACACAATGGTCCCACCAAACAGAATGCACCTAAACCTGTGCATATACACACCATTCAAATTTCTCATCAAGTATTTAAATGAGCGTAATAGAAAATAGAGATTACATAGCTTAAAGGCCAAAGGCATCTTTTCAGATAAGATACTCAGCAGAGACAAGACAATTAAATCCCTAGGGGTGTAAATACCTTCTCACCAGGAGACCCTGGAAAGCCAATTCCAGGAAAACCTGCTGCTCCTTTGTCTCCTTTTTCACCTTTTTGCCCAGGGAACCCTGGTGTGCCTGGTGAACCTGGTACTCCAGGCAGACCCTTTTCTCCAGGTGTTCCTAGTAAAAGAAAAGGAAAAATGTGTGTTTCAGAGCTGGTGGCACCTTAGCAGTGTTGCCAATGTTTTTTCAGGGTTGCCTTAGCTACTTAGAGCTAGAAAAACAAAGCAACTCCCTACAATAGCTAATAAATTCACTTTTGAGATTCACCATCTAAAGGGGTCTTTTTATGGGAAGATAAGCTCTCCTGATAAAAGAAGGTTATAATCTTGGATTAATAGTAAGCAGAACTGTTGCTAAAAATATTATTTGACTAAAAGTTGATGTTGATTTCACAAATGTCTACCAAGACAAGCAGTGACAAAGGAACTCTGCCGTAGCAGTTTTTTTCTGTTCCCCACCCCCACTTCAGTCTTCTGTCTTTGATTTCCTAAAAACATTAGGCACAAGGCCATCTGAATGGAAACGAAGTTCTCTTATTGAGATATAGGTTCTTCTCCATTCCCCTCCCCAGCAACACTCCTCTCAGAGCATTACAGTTTATCAATAATGTGCACTGGAACTCACAGAGCTTTTTAAAAGGGGGAAAATACACAAGAAGCTTAAAGGACTTCACACTCTAGCAGAGGCAGAGACAGAGACGGGCAGACAGGCAGAGATCACTTGAAAAACTGCCTGCCTGCAACAAAAACACAAATCTGACATATGTCCTTTCTTTGAGGTGCACAAATAATCATTTTACATTTGGCTAAAGGACACACATGTAGAAAGTTAGGAAGCTATTTAACGTGAATTATTTGTATATCATAATAAGATTAAAAAAGTAGCGTTCCCAAAGCCTACAGTTCAGGCACTGTAAATATTGCAATCAGTTAGTAGATCAACACCACCTAATATAGGCCTGTAACAATGCTCCAGATTAACTTGAAGAAAAAAATAAAAAATAAAAATAAAAAATCCCAGCAATCAGTACCTGGCAAACCCATTTCACCAACTGATCCTTTTTGTCCTGGTATTCCTGGTTCTCCTGGGAATCCTGGGGGGCCCTGATCACCTTTTGGTCCTAGAGACAGCAGAGAAATTAAGAGTCCAGATAGTTAATGTGGTTTAAGATACCTGGTTAACACTATCTCCTTTTGCTAGCTTCAGACATACCTGGATGTCCTGGAGTACCAGGTTCACCATCCCTTCCTGGAATTCCTGGTTCTCCATACTCCCCACGTAACCCCTTTTCTCCTGTTGGTCCATGGTCCCCTGGACAACAATAAAACAAACACTGATCAGTTTTATCAAAATTTACTGTAATGTCATGTAACAATCCTTCTAAATACTTTTTTTTTTTTTTTTATCTCTGTTGCTTCTCTCTGCTGAACAAGGGAATGGCTGAATCTGAATTCAAGCTTCATATATTGTACGGCAGAGTCAAACTTGAGCAACAACTCTCCACTCAAGCCAGCATTGAAGGAAGGCTACAAACTGATAAAATTTTGCAGGTGTCTGCACAGATTACAAGACAAATTATATTTTTAAAAGAAACTCAGTGTTTTGCAAATGAACACTTATGTTTGAGTTAGATTAATGAGTTATTTCTGAAGTGCCAGACAATATCAGGTGTTAACAAAAATGATTGATTTGACTGTTCTGCTGTCTATGTAGGCAAATGCGAGCCACCAGTTCACAGGCAGAACTTTTCCGTTTCTTCAGTTCTATTTAATGTTAAAGCAACTTCATCATTCTAGAAGGCTCCATCTCTTATTCTGCAGCATGCCTTTTCTCCAACTGCAATGTTCAAGCTTTCTGGTTATAATCCTTTTTGTTAGTGTTGTATCTAAATGCTGGACAATACATTACTGAAGATAGGTAGCTGAATGCTTTTAATTAAGAGGATTTATTAAAAAAAAAAAAATCCCAAGATGTCCAAACCCAACCTTTTTTATTAAACATTACCATTCCATTAAAATACTCTATTTTTGCTTGTATGTTACAAGTTTTTTAAAACATTACTGTCATATTCATGACTAGAGAGGTGAAGGCAGCAAACAGATGAGGAAAGTTATGGAATATAACTAGATTTTTTCTCTACTGGTACTATTTATCTCTGGGTTAAAGAGGATGAGACAGACAAACAACAGCGGAAGGTTGCAGTCTGGGGTCTGTTTGGAGCCTACCCTTCCATGCTGCATGAGCCAGGATAATCTGCAGACTGTGTGGGATCAGGGAAAGGTAGAACATCCAAGTTTGGAAGTGCGCATTATTAGTGCTGGAGGGGTGAAGGAGTTAGAAACAAAAGAAATTAACCAGTTGAACCTGTCAGCATAGGCTTCTTTATATGCATGTAACCACTGTGCTTGATTTTGATTTCTGGAAAGGTAATAAAACTATCAACCAGTCAACCTATAGATCAATTGCAGAAAAGGAGGTAATGAAAAACAACCTATGTAGTCTTTTTTTAAGGCTTTTCACACCACCACATCAAGATCAGACACAAATGAGAGAAAGGAATCCAGATGAAATTCTTACAGGCTGAGAGCTTCAACAAATTCACAAGTATGGTCAGAAGCTGAATCTCAGCTTAGAGGCAGATGTACTCCACACTTGCTCCTGCCCTTCCTCTCAGTCCATAACCCTGGTAAGTTTTATTCCAGCAGGGCCTGAGTCCTTCAGTTGTTTCAGCACAATGCAATGTAACAAGAATGCAGCCAAATTGGGGAGAATTCAGAAGGGGTAATAAGAATGATAATTATTTCAGAAAACGTGGTACACAATGAAAGGCTGAAGCATTTGGTTGATGGAAATGGCAGACTACACGATCCCAGTAGCTCCCTTCCAGCTCTACACTTCTGTTTTAACAAAAAAAAACAATTACAATTTATTTATGAAAATAAAATAAAAAGAGTTATTTATCAAAAACTCTTACTGGGATTTTTTAATAAAAGGTACATCATAATAAAAAGAACAAATAATAAAATGTATATAATATTTTTTTAAATATATAAAATATATTTTTTTAATTTCTAAATAAAAAGCTGATTGCTTTTCTCCTGTATATTTCCGGGTGTTTCCAGTCTGATGTAAGGTAGTCTTTCAGTATCAGTGGCATTCACATGTGTCTTTCCTGAAATTTCTTCAGGTCCCAAAGAAACAATTGTACACCAGAAAAGGCTGACCACTTTTTCTTACAGAGTCAGTTGGTCTTCGTGGTGAAAACAGTGAAAACTATATTTTTTACATGAAAGAAAGCTTTACTGTTCTAGCAAGCTTTAGTTTCTAATTTTAATTTTTTTTTATTACTATTATTATTATTATTTTCAGAGTCTTCTGAGAAACGAGGTAAAAACTGATTTTATAATTGAGCCTTTTCCATCCAACCAAAACCCTTTAAGTCTGATTGATCTTTGTTTCTATGGAGTTGGAGGATGCTAGAAAAACATCTGCTTTGTTGTGTAAAGTTCTTTAATCTTGTTTTGAAACTTGATGTCTAAACTAAGATACAACAGAACTCCAAGTACTGCCACTCTAACTTCAGTTAGAGATTAAACTTACCTTTTTCTCCTGGATCTCCCTTTTGGCCTTTGAGACTAACCATGTCCATGGTATCCATGCTTCCAGGTACTCCTGGGAGACCAGCTTCACCTTTATCCCCTTTGACACCTGGATCACCCTGTGGTCCAACTACCCCTTTGAAACCTGGGCTACCTATAAAGTAATAGCACAGAATGTTATAGAGGCATATAAAACTTTGCAAAAATATTTAGTAGACAAGAACAAATTAAATAAGTTATTTATTAAATTTTGAGCATGGGCTAACATGCTCTTGAACACCCACATCTTTTATCTCATATGCAGATTTTTCTATACCAGGACTTCACAATAACTATTGAAAAAGTTGGTATCTTTTACCTGCTTCACAGACATTAGCTTGAGACCCTCTCAAAACAATAGGAATATGAGTTGAAGAGTTTAAATATAGGGCACTGTTTGAAGGATTTAATTAAGTCCTTCCTGCTGGCTATTTATAACTTCAAACACAGTGTTTCTATTGGAGTAATATCCATAGCATGCTCTCAAACAGCCAACCCTGATGTTGTTGAAGAACAGACCAAAACTCCTGGCTCAGTGCCCAAATACAACTGTTCCTAGGATATGGCTTTCTAGATTACATTATTTCTAACTTAGAAGGAAGTTACTTGACATAAAACATCCTTTAGGCCAAGCATACTCTCTATATTTGGTTATTTCCAGACTTCAGTTGGGAAAAACATCAATTTTAAAATGTACTAGAAGAATTTAAGAAAGTCTCTGTCTTACCTTTTTCACCAGGCAACCCTCGATCTCCAACTGGTCCAGGAGTCCCTGGCAGTCCTGGAGTTCCCATAACTCCCATTTCTCCTTTGGCTCCTGAAACCAAAGTGGAAGAGTGAATAAGAGAAATAAAGCAAGCAGTGTAAAGAAGTATGAGAAGTGGAATGTTTTACTCCCAATTATATCAGGAATTACACTACTTAAGGAAAAAAGGGATAAAGAGGATGATCTAATCTAAATAGCCTGACAGATAAAACAGCAGTTAAAATTGTGTTAGGAAATACAGAATAAAACATGGTTTGTAATAGGTTTTTGACAGATTCTTATAACTTGCAACTACAGTAAACAATGCTGTAATAAACAAAGGCATTATTAAAACCACATTCTATCACTGAAACTATGCAGAATAATCATCTTCCATTACTACAGGTTAACGCCTAGTTCCTGCATATAGCTGGATTTGATCCACCAAAAGACTTCAGTATGAGTTTAAAGCTACACATGCACAGAATGGCTTTGCTGATAGAAGCCCACGTGTTTTCCTCAAGCTCAGGTTCCTTGAAGGATCAATTCCTAACTGAGTGAAGGGGAATGCTACCAGGACTTAATAAAACAGTTGCCAAAGATGCCAATTTCCAAGGAAGGAGATTACTTTCCCAGCAGTAAGCATGTTTACCTTCTGATCCTTTCAGTCCAATAGACCCTTGTGGACCCGGCAGGCCAGGTAACCCCACAGACCCTGGTACTCCAGGCTGACCCTGGCTACCTTTATCGCCTTTTGGTCCTGGCATATCTAGACCCGGGATACCAGGGAAACCCCTTTCTCCTTTTATTCCAGGAACTCCTAGGAAAAAGAGAAGATATAGAATTAGTCCCTAGCAGAACACAGGAAACACAGTTAACAAGCATACCCCAAAATGTCCTCCCGTGGTTTAGAAATTATGTGGCATGAAGACCCAAAGACAGTTTCTCTTGTAACGTCAAGAGAGCAGAAATATTCCTCATTTCCTGTGCACAGCCTCGATCCTGTACATATTACCCACAATAACCCAAGGAAACTGAACAAAATGGCAGAGATTTTCTCAGCCCTTGCCTTGTGTTTTGGACCAGATGGATGAGGTTTGCTGCCATGCTTCCTGTGCCCCACCCACAAAGCACAAGCAATTTATGAACACCAACATATGTTTATGCCAAAAAATCCACTTCCAAGCATCAGCATGGGAGCATTTTTCTCTCACCTGGTGGTCCCTGGGGTCCTGGCTGTCCAGCAGGCCCTGGCAATCCCTTTGGGCCCACCCCTGGTGCACCTGGGGTGCCTGGCAAGCCTTGCAGTCCTGGGAGGCCAGGGTCACCTGTGGGGAGACAGAGATGAGAGTCTTTGAGATCTTGTTTCCAGAAGATGCTAGACAGATGCTTAGGAAATATGTGGCCAACAAAAACCTCATTTCAGCCTCTAATACTTCCTGCCTGGGCTTGGGGGAAATCGTTGCTTTTTGTTGCTTGCCATTTATTAGCAGTTGTGGTAGGCAAAAGGGAGGAGAAGGAAAGGAAAAAAGAGAATGCCCTTAGTTATCAGTAGGACTTAATTGGTGAATAGACTTTTTGTTCCCTCTACAGGGGAGAAACTATAAAAAAAAATATAAATACAGAGATGTATCTTTATTTTTTGAGCCATGTTACCTCTGAATCCTTGCTGTCCAGGTATGCCTGGGAATCCTTGCTCGCCACGTAAGCCAGGCAGTCCTGGATTTCCCTTTTCTCCAGGGATGCCAGCTGGGCCTGGGGGGCCTGGTAATCCTTTAGGGCCAGGGAGACCTACACCAGGTTCACCCTAGCCACAGAAACACAACAGATTGGGAATCAATACATCAAAACCACTAATTCATTCACTGATTGTATTTAAATCATTCAGAAAGAATGCTGCACATACATGAACCATTCAGAGTTAACATAAAGCATTCATCTACTTTGTTCCTTTGCGTATACAGTGGGAAACGTAAGATGACGGGCAGTTTTTGAAAGAAGCAGAATCTTTTCCCAGATTCTCAGATTCCTGTTAACATGAAGTCGCAGAAAATAGTATCAGCAGCAGACACTTACTTTTTGACCTTGTAAACCTGGTGTACCTGGCAAACCATCCAGGCCAGGAGTTCCTGGAGTCCCCGGTAGACCAGGTGAGCCAGGCTGACCTTGAAAACCTACAAAAAAAATAAAAAATAAAAAAATAAAACTCACATTATTGCTGTCTGTCCCTGTAAATGTCCCTTATCATTTCTTCAAACTTCTAACTGAACTGTTCACATCCTTGGAGGAATATGTTCAAAAAGGTCTATGTAGTCTCTTTCATCAAATTCCTAGAGAAAAAAATGGCAGCTCCCAAATGTCAGTGTTCTCAACAGATATTTAATCATTGAGCTTCAAACCCAAAAAGAACAAATATGGAGTGACTGTTCTTTAATTAATAGCCTTGTAGGTTCACATCGAGAAATATTCTACCTGCAAAGGTGTGTTTCCAGAGTCTTTTTCAGAGGGGGTAACTAAATGTGTGAGGCATAAGACTCAGGGATGCAGAACAAAAGCCATCTTGGTGAATCAACACTTTCTGTACTATATATGTAATGTGACACGTCCTACACATATCCCTGAGGGTCACACGTTTCTATACCACACCTGGCACAAGGAACATCCCTCAGGAATTCAGGAAGGAAGATGGCCAACATTCTGAAGATCACTTAAAGATAATGCTCACTAAACTGAGATGAAGCTCCTTTCACAAAGGTCTCACAGAGTGGGAAATCCAGCTTTTAGACTAAGCCCCTGGAAAGTCATGGGGCAGAGCTGCATTCAAGAAAGTGTCTTGGAAATAAAAGGGTTTGATACATCATTCATTCCTTTATTGCTGGCAATTAAGAGCGTATAGCAATCCTTTTCTAGATGCTATGGAACTTTTCTGTTCAGGCTTGTGTCATGTCAGATTTGGAAGAACTAGAGGTAAAGATTTCCCTTTTCTTATTTAAAAATCTATCTGACCCTCCCAGTTCATGATGTGTGAGATAGAGAGAATGGCGGTTGAAGTGGCTGCTGAAAGCTCAGTCATCTAGTCCAGAATGAGTAGCATTAGCATTACAAAATACGTCTCCCAAAAATCCAAAATGAGGGTATGGTCTTATAGACTCTAAACTATGTGTACACCCTGACAATGGCCATGTGGGGAAGCCTAAACTTTTACTGAATCTGCTGGTATTTGACCAAACACTCCCATCCACCTGGGACACCACAGACCTGTGAGCTCTGGTAAAAAAAAAAAAAAAAAAAGTCATACTTATGTTAGCATGTTTTTTTGACCAACCTAAATCATCTTTCAGCAACCTAAATCATCTTTCAGCAAGGCCATCTCATCTATCAGCAACCTCAGTTGCTGCAACACAGGATGCACTATATCACTTTCTGTTCTGGCAGTAGCGTTGCCTGTATCTGCACCAGATGACTGCACAAAGCAGGTGTGCCTTGAAAGTATCCTGATAAGTGCCTGTGGACTTTCACAAGGGAAGTTCTTCTGCTACACCTTGCAGATCTCCTTGTGCAGCCATGACTGGATGACAGTGCAGTCCTCCATCCACACTTAAGTTACACAAGCCCTGTCAGATGGATAACTTTATCTTACCTTTGGGTCCCGGAGGCCCAGGGAACCCTATACCCGGCTGTCCAACAGCACCTTTTTCTCCTGGCAGGCCAGGTATCCCTGGAAGCCCAGGATTCCCTTTGTCACCTTTGGGAGTGAAAACAAGACAAATGTTGATACCAATGTTAATTTCTTGGAAACAGAAACATTAGATCAGAGAAAGATTAGCAGAACACTGTACCTTGGGGTCCAGGGAAACCAGGTGGCCCAGGAAGGCCATCTGCCCCAGGAGGTCCAGGGAGCGGTATAGTTCGTCCTGCTTCACCCTTTGCCCCTGTGAACATAAAGATGTATTAAGTCCAAACCGATGAAATTAAACAGAGGAGTTTCATTCACCTTGCCAGCAGTGTTAGACCCTCCACACCATTAAAACTGACTTTTTATGATTTTTTTTATAGAATATCCATAGAAAACTACAATGAACTAGGTTTAGGATAACTTTAAACCATCCTGTTTGGCCTGATAGAAAAAAAAAAAAAAAAGAAAAATGTCCTCAAAGATGTGCAAGTAAACTGCTGAAAGTTAATACTGATCTGAATTAGTCTTTTTCTTTCCATCTTAAATTCAAGTGATCGCCTAAGTTGATTCCCACTTAGAAACACCTTAAAGGACACTTTAAAGGAGACTTAAAAAATAAATAATTAAAAAAAAAATACTATAGCATTACCTGGAAGGCCTGGTAAACCTGGGGTTCCAGCAAAGCCTCTGTCTCCTTTGTCACCAGGTAACCCTGCAGTGCCTATCCCAGGAGGGCCAGGAAAACCTCTTTCACCACGTACTCCAGGGAATCCAGGTTGGCCAGGGGGACCACGTTCTCCTTTCAAGCCAGCTGTACCCTAATTTGTAGACAGTATAAATGTACTCCTTGTGTGATTGGCAAGACAGAACACATCCTCCCATCTGTGTGAATATACTGTAACCTGGATTTAGCACAGGATACCTACCTGTAAATCCTTTATCACTGAATTCAATGGAAGTAGAATTGTGTTCCATGTAGAAAAGTACATGGAAATCATACCTAGTGTGCAATGCAGGTAACTGGATCATTTTGACTATTTTCCCAGTCATGGATCTGGGAGAAAATCTGAGCTCCAGATCCAGCTCCACATCCACATCAGCTGAACCCTCTAACAGGGCAAGACTTTGAAACATTAGTTTCCACAAGAAGATAAGTCTGCTAGAACAGAGTTGAACCTCATCCTAATTATCTGTACTTGGACAACTGCATTTCTTCAATCGTCTCCAGATATGAGTTAAATCATCCACACCAGTTCTCATTATAAAACTTTGAGAAAGGGAGAAATTAAAAAAAAAATATTGTCCACACCCACAATGTGGGGGAAGTAACCTTGCTGTAGTCCTGAAAGCAGCAAGGCATATCTGAATATGTCTGAGCTGGATCACATATGGAACAATGTATGAGGCCAATAAACATAAAGAATGTCTAGGACAATATGTAAAAATACAGAAACATTCAGCAGGACAGTGCAAACATAAAGAAATAACACATACCGATGCTCCTTTTGGACCCTGTGGACCTGGCAATCCATCTTTTCCTGGTGTTCCTTCTCTTCCAGGAATACCTGGTTGTCCTGGGAAACCAGGATCTCCCTTTTCACCTTTCAGGATAGTATCATAAGAAAAATCTCCTGGTTCTCCTTTTGCCCCTGGGGCGCCGATAAGTCCTGGAGCACCTGGGGGCCCCTGAAATTTCGTAAATTCAAATGTCATCAATTGCCCTATCAACTTTTCAATTGATAAAATAAAGAAAACAGATCTTCAGAAATCAAAAAGTAGACCCAAATCAAATAAAACTTTAAGTTTTCAACCAAGGAAATCAAATGAGAATATCTTCCAGGATATAGCAGTGTAAATAAGGAATTAGTACAAATTTCCCTGTCTTAACCACACTGTCATTGTATCATACCACAGGTCAATATAAAACTTCACTATTTACACAAAAGCTGCAGGTCTTGCCACCAAAAATCTTCTCTGAATTTTCAATGTACTACACACTGAATTTTAGTTACATATATTTATATTATATCAAAGTAATCTAGGCTTTTTGAAAAGGCCTTGTCAGAGCTAACATCTGCCCCCAAAGTCGTACTCTGTAACATTGCAGACCCTATTTCTATGATACAAATGCAACTAAGGTTGCATCCTACATTTCCAGGATAATTTACAATACCAGAAATAGTACTAATACATGAGAAGAGCATGCTTCCTTTATGCAAAGAAAAGCATAGCCAAACGTACAGGTTTAAACTGACTATACAAGCCCAAAACTCTTGAGTTTGCTTCTTTTAGAAACTTTAAAATCAACTGAAATATTCATTAAATACATAGATTGCCTACTAAATTCAATTCATTGTCTTATATAAAATTCAAGTATTATTTGCACAAGAACTAGTTTATTTATGACATTTAGCTGATTAAAATATACATTTCACTTCATTACCAACATTCATTGATTTTGTGCAATTAACATTCACAATCTCTTGCTGCATAGAATACTATACACATGATCAGAAGAAGTTTGTAAGTTTTCCAGGGAAGAAGTCCTTTATAATAACAATAATATATATATATATGTATATGTATAATAATGTACATATATATATATACATATATGTACATGTATATGTACAATAACAATACACCTACAGGACGTCCAGAATTCCAGTTTTTCCCTACATATGGACTAGTATGGACTTTTTTCATTGGAATTTTTATTCTATTTTCAGGTGGATCAGGACTAGGATAGTAAAGCACAAACTTCACAGCCAATGTCTTACGGTTTAAGTGTACCTTTCATTTAAACTTGAACTAGAACATAGTTCCTTTAGCTTTGTTGGATCTTGAATCAGACTCTGATGCTGTGGAATGGATTAGAACAATGTAGGCTTGCAAAGATGGCCTCTGGGTAATAGTTTTTCCAAACTGAACTATAGGCTGGATCACCATCTGTCTGAATTTTGAAGACAAAGATAAGCTTAAAAATATTCAGAAGAACAAACAGTCCTCGTCTGATGAAAGACACGAACAGAACTTGAGAGGCAATTAAAGGAAAATGTAAAGATGTGGCAAAAATGTGCTGAGAACAAATGCCAGACATGACAAAAGCTTAAATATGTTAGGATGTCTTTTATTTTTTGTCTCTTTCATATTTTATCTTTCCTTTTTTTCTCCATTCCTTCTTTCAGGGACCCATTTGTATTGTAGTAAGTTCAGTCACTGAGTAATACCATCCTGTTTATCAAAGTGGAAACACAGAGAATGTGTTTCCCATCCCAGCTAACTTTTGTTGCCTAAATTAGGGTATCTAGGCTTTATTCATACTCAAGGGCAAGAAATAGATTCCTTGAGTAAGGAATTAATATAGATAGGTTGGATTAACTTCTGAAGGTGTCTATCTCTCACCATTGGTGGTAGAGGGTGCTTGGATAATTCCAGTGTGTGTTAGAGTCAGCACACATGAACACCACTGAGAAGCTATGTTGCCAAAAATGCTCAGCTGGAAGGAGAAAACAGCTTTAGGAAAAAAAAAAAAAAAGGCTGGGAAGACTCTGACAAAGTCACTCTACTTACATCAGGAATTGTGTCCAGATCCCATTCAGATGTGTAGGGATGGGATCAGGAAAGCTGAGGCACAAATGGAACTGAACTTGGCAAGAGAGGCAAATAATAACAAGTAGGGATTCCATAGGTACGTTGGTCAGAAAAGAAAGGCAAAGGAGAGTGTACCTCCTCTGATACATGAGAAGGGAGAACTGGTAACAACTGACATGGAAAAGGCTGAGGTACTCAACAGAGAGAGTACTCTTAGCCTCAGACATCACAGCCAGTGAGGCTTCCCACATCTTTTGTTTCACTTAACATGTAGATGAGGGCTGGGGGTGCAAAGTCCCTCCCACTGTAAGTGAAGAGCAGGTTTGAGACCAACTGATGAAACTGAACAGGTACAAGTTTATGGGGCCTGATGACATGCATCCCAGGATCCTGAGGGAACCAGCTGATGGGGTTACCAAGCCTCTCTTCAACATATTTAAATAGTCCTGGCAGTCAGGTGAAGTTCCTGGTGTCTGGAAAAAGGGAAAGAAACATCACTCCCATTTTTAAAAAGGGTAGACAGGAGGATCTGAGGAACTACAGACTGGTGAGCCTCACCTCTGTGCCTGGAAAGATCATGGAAAAGATCCTCCTGCAAGCACAGCACATGCAGGACAAGGAGGTGATCCAAGACAGCCAGAATGACTTCACCAAGGGCAAATTGTGCCTGACCAATCTAGTGGCCTTCTATGATTCAGTGTGCAGTGCATCAGTCCGCAAAGGAAGATTGAGAGATGTCATCTACCTGGACTTCTGTAAGGCCTTTGGCATGGTTCCCCACGACACCCTTATCTCCAAATTGGAAAAAGATTTGAAGGGTGGACCATTCGATGGATAAGGAATTGTCTGGATGGCCATGCCCAAAGAGTTGCAGTCGATAGCTCAATACCCAGGTGGAGGTCAGTGACAAGTGGTGTCCTTCAGGGGTCTGTTTTGGGCCCAGGGCTGCTTAAGATCTTTATCAGTGACATAGACAGTGGGATAGAGTGCACCCTCAGCAAGTTTGCAGATGACACCAAGCTGAGTGGTGCAGTTGATACAAAAGAAGGATGGGATGCCATCCAAAGAGACCTGGACAAGCTTGAGGAGTGGGCAATGCAAGACCTGGGTACAGACTGGGAGAACTCATTGAGAGCAGCCCTGTGGAAAAGGACTTGGGGGTTCTTGGGTGGACAAAAAGCTCTACATGAGACAGCAGTGTGTGCTTGCAACCCAGAAGGCCAACTGCATCCAGGGATGCAGGCAGAGGGAGGTGATTGTCTCCCTCTACTTTGCCCTCATGAGGCCACTTGGAGTGCTGCATCCAGCTCTGGGACTCCCAAAACAAGGACATAAACTTGTTGGAATGAGTCCAGAGGAAAGCCATGATCAGAAGGCTCAAGCACCTCTCCTGAGAAGAAAGGGTGAGGGAGTTGGGGATTTAGCCTGAAGAAGAGAAGGCTCCATGGAGACCTCGTTGTGGCCTTCCAGTACTTAAAGAGGCTTATAAAATAGATGGAGTGTGCATTTTTACATGGGTAGATAGTGGTAAAGCAAGAGGAACAGTTTTAAACTAAAAGGGGGGAGATTTAGGTTAGATGTTAGGAAGAAATTCTTTACTCCAAGGCTGGTGAGGCACTGGCACAGCTTGCCCAAAGAAGCTGTGGATGCCCTATCCCTGGAAGTGTTCAAAGCCAGGTTGGATGGGATCCTGGGCAACCTGACCTAGTGGGTGACATCCTTGTCCACAGGAGGGGGGTTGGAACAAGGTGATCGTTAAGGTTCCTTCTGACCCAAGCCATTCTAGGATTCCATGAGTCTATGATTCTATGGTGTCAAAATCCATGTTATGCCATAGGAACATGTGTGCTAATGGAGGTCTTCACAGCCTACCACAGTGTATGCGGGGACACTCAGGTGAACTCTGACAAGATCAAATGTAGTTGTGCTAGTACAGTGTTCATCAAGGAGTGATTTGTGTTGCCATTTTAAGCATGTGCTATAATTAAGGCTTTTCTGCTTCTAATATCCAGCCTTAGTGAGAACTGCGTTATGCTGCATCAACAGAATTTTCAAGTAATCCCATTATAATTAAGGATGCTTTCACAGACCTTCCTTCTTTCTTGAAAACCACTTGGCTTCCCTGCTAAATATCTGAAAATTAGATTTCATAGAATACATTGCACACATTTCCCAAAATTCAGACAAACTGCTGAAGTATACCGATTGCTAATATTGACTAACTGCTTACATTACACTAGATGGCACTGTATCTCTCTCACAATATATTATGTTCACATACCAAAGAGTTATTGGAAAGATACCTTGCTACACAAGGTCAGGGCAGACCTGCATCTATTTCATGCAAAATCCTACTTTTTACCCAGCTCCACTGCTGAATTCATCTGATGGGTAAGCATGGGAATATAACCCATTTCCAACAGCTCTTTTTTCATCTCATAGCTAGACAATACTGATTCCTAGTTTATTTTACTAAGTATAGCCAGTTCTTTAATTTTGTTATATCACCGTGTTGGTCTATTTTTAATCAGAACTATTACACAATGACACTGAATGTTGTCTTACCAAACATCTAGTATGAAATAAGCACACAATATTTGGTAAGGCATTACTTACAGGTAACCCTGGAAGGCCTTCAAGTCCAGGTAAGCCTCTGTCACCCTTGAAACCTGATTGTCCTGGAAAACCTTTTCAGAGACAGAAAAACAGAATTCTATTCATTACATGGTTTAAAAATAGATCATTATATGTGAAGCTTTTGTGATTCTTCACAAAGTGTTTAATTCTATCCCCAGTAAATATAAAAAGTCAGTGAAGATGTCTGTATTCATGTGCTCGTGTGCTCCCTGTGTCTGCGTTCCCAAGCTCAGAAGTTGATGAGGCATTTGACTTTGGAATTGATTAAACTTATATCTATCGTGTAAACTTTGCAATCTTCAAACCAGCTAAAACATGTTCATTTTTCTTCACAACTACTGGAAAAAACATTAAGAATATTGTCAGTGTTTGCATGTGGCAATTCTCTGACATGGCAGCAGACAAATCATTTCTTTTGGGTCACAAAATTTGATCCTAGGATTGGGAACATATGTATGAGCTACTGCCAAGCCTGAGCATGTAGGGCAAATGCTTCCCACACTTTTTTTCACTTTCACAATTTGGTCTACAGTTTGCAAAGATACTTCACTGTGGCCTATTTCTACTTCCTTGTCAAGTTCAGTGGGAATTAGGAATCAGGCCAAAAATAAGAATATTCTATCTTTTTTTCATTAGTTTCACAAACAATTTTATTAGTGGGAGAAAAAATAATTAATCACATAATGTACACTGTATTTTTAGGTTTTAGCCGTAACAGTTAATTCTCAGGTAGTTAATTTTTTTTTTACCTGCTGGACCTGGTGGTCCTTGTGGTCCTGGAAGTCCAGGAGGTCCTACTTTATCACATAAAGTACAGGTTTCTCCTTTTTCACCTGAAAAAAAAAAAAAAAGTAATGAATAAAAATGACAAGATTTAAGAGAGCTGCAATCAGGTGGAATCCAGTAGCAAATGTCAATTTAATACACTTGTTGAAGGAATAAAAATAAATGTGCTATTTCTAACTATATGCTTCAAAGAGAATTTATCAGCAAACTGATATTCAAAAGTCTTTAAAACTTTTAAAGGAATGGCATTAAAATCAACTTATGTATTATTCTACAGACAGTATTTAATAGGAGGGTTAGATGGAACCAGGCTGAAGAGGATCAAAAAGAAGAGAAATATACACTGGGTACAGAAGATATGAAAAGTTTAAAGTAGAAAAAAAGAAACTCCACAGCTACTGCAATTTTGCAGTTTTAAAAAGAAGTGAGCAGAATGAGATTAGGAAGAATCAACTGATATGTAAATTAGTGCCGTTCATTTTTTGTATATGTCCATTTAGCTGATACTGCTAAACCACACAGTTGACAGTACTACTTGCAGGTGTGGCAATTTTAGTTTCAATTAGTCAAGGTACTGATTCATAAACTATCTTTATTCCCAACTCATCTTCCCATTTAATTCTTCATCCCAGAATCCTTATCTTAAATTGCCATGAACAGTTCAATTTATACTTAATTAGTCTATACTCAAGTCTTCTTTAATTCTCAGATACTTTTTTGGCCCTGAAATCACCCATCTTTTATCACTTACCAGCAATGCCTAAGAGAAGTGAAATGTAAGTAAAGTCTGTGTCACACAACTCAATACACAGTATCCTTCTTTTATTCACCAGAGACTCAAGAAACATCTTGCACATCCATGAACTGTTAGCGTAACTAATATTAAGTACCAATTCTCTGGATCCAGTTAACTGGCTCAGTACCTCCACATATCCAAGCCCCAGGGTACAAAGCAATGGAAGCAACCACACTTTCATTTTAAATATTATTACCTTTCTCTCCCATCTCTCCTGGAAATCCATGTTGCCCTGGAGGTCCAGGTATACCTGGTGCACCAGGTTGCCCCTGCTGGCATTGATCAATTCCATCTGCAATTGAAATGCAACAGAGCTATTGTCTGGCAAATGCAAGTTTCTATCACAGGGCTGCATTTATGAATGTCCTAGCTGAATTTATGTGAGAGTAGTGGTACATGAGAATAGTCTTTCATTTTTCTATTTATTTTTTTTAATCTGAAAAAAACCACCTGGGATTCTGCATTCTGATTCCAGATATGTTGCTTAAGAATCCCCCAGAATTACAGAAAAAGAGATGACTCTGCTATTACAAGTTTACAAACAACTTTCACACAAAACGTATTATTATTGTATGTAGATATTTTTATGTAGAGTGTTTTGTACCTAGCCTGGAGTTTTTGGAAACTTCCCAGGTCAAAAGCAGCTTGTTAACATATGTTTAACTTCTTCACACCAATAAAGCTTTCTGAAAACAAGAAACTACAGGTAGTAGGAACTGAAATAGCTAACAAATAAGAACACCCAGCAAAACTTAATGTAGGAATAAAAATTGTGCTTGTTCTGTTTGATATTATGGCTCCAACCTAATCATTTTGGCCAAAGTCAATAGTCAAAATGTTTATGTGAAGTTTGGCAAACAACAGTTAAACACGGAAGGATTCTTTTTTCCTCCAATTTTATATCTGAAGAAAGCTAAAGAAGGGTCTGGAGAAGGCATAGTGACAGAAACATGAAACATTTTTATTTATTAAAAACCACGGATTTGCTCTTATTGCTCTTATTACTTTAAGGGGCAGGGTGAGATTTCACTATTTAATTACCTGTTCTAAGTGTTGAATTTTATACTGATTCATTAGCAAACAATTTTGGTTTAGGAATTCCATAGAGAATAATGTTCCTTTTAACAGGAATCATCTATTTCATATTTAATCTTTAAAAAGGTTAAGAAAATCACAGCTATGGAAAAACACTAGAGCTTTTAAATTTTCAGCAAAATCTATAGGACAAAACAGAAAGGAAACATTGCCTGCATACGGTATATATGATACCTGCACATACTATTTAAAGTTTTCCTCTACTCCAGTCATCTCTAAACATTTTGAAATCTGCTAAAGAAATGTAAGTAAAACAGCACTTTTCCTCTCACTGACTGTGTATGTAAAACATACCAGTCATTTTTATATTAAGGTTTATAGCCCAACAAAATGGGTAAGGCAAGTTAATTTTAAGCATTTACCTAGAACTGTAGAGCAAAAGCAGAACACTGCTTTTTATATTTCTTGTTTTTCTTTTATGCTCTTACTATTTCCCTTGTTATTTTTACATCATTGTCCTTTAGTTAAAAAACAACATCAAGCCAGCTCAATTTACAGTTATGCAATATAAAGTTCAAATGAACACTGTGAGGGACCAAAAAAAAAGCAGTACGATTAAATATTAAAGTTTCATGTTGAGCAAATTAGTTTGCAACTATTAATTGAAGGCATAGATGGCCTAGGGTTCACAAAAAGTATGCATGACAAATACAGTAATAGAATCATAAAGTACAGTATTAGGAATAAACTGCAGACATCTTTATCTAATAATTACTTAATGTCTCTGGGTAACAACTAACCCTAAAATACACGCCTCTTTATTTATATTACATATTTGATGCTGTCTGATATGTACTGTCCAAAATGGAGTGTTAGTGTAATGTCTAGTTTAGTTGAATCACAGAATATCCCAAGTTGGAAGAGACACACAGGGATCACTGAACTCCTGGCTCCACACAAGACCACCCAAAAATCAAATCCTATGTCTGAGAGCACTGAACAAATACTTCTTGGACTCCGTCAGGCTCAGTGCTGTGACTAGTGCCCTGGGGAGCCTGACCACCCTCTGGGTGCAGACCCTTTCCCTAACCCCCAGCCTGACCCTCCCCTGTCCCAGCTCCATGCCGTTCCCTCGGGTCCTGTCGCTGTCCCCAGAGAGCAGAGCTCAGCGCCTGCCCCTCCGCTCCCCTTGTGAGGGAGCTGCAGGCTGCCACGAGGCCTCCCCTCAGCCTGCTCTGCACTGAACAAACCAAAGGACCTCAGCCACTCTGCTTACATCTTGCCCTCTACACCCTTCACCATCTTTTTAACCCTCCTTTTGGAGGCTCTCTAATAGTTTCATGTCTTTCTTCTACAGTGGCGGTCAAAACTGTACATAGTACTCAATGTTAGCCCACAATTCAGAGCAGAGTGGGCCAACCCCTTCTCTCAACCAGCTAGCAATTCTGTCCCTGATGCACCCCAGGGTACAGTTCACCCTTTTGGCTGCCAGGGCACGCTGTTCACTCATATTCAACTTGCCATCAACCAAAACCCCCAGATCCCTTTCTATGGGGCTCTCATCCCCTAGTCTGTATATCTTTTGTGTTACATATATTGGTGCTGAAGACTTGTAAATTGCGATATTGGACAGCTATCTTTTATGCTATGAATAGTATTAGCATCTTTTTTTTTTTCACTTTATTCATTAACAGGTCGGATACATTTCTTCCAAGATGTAAATGCATCCTAATTATAGCTTTTATAATCTTGTCTCCTTTTTCTTTTTCAAGTGCATGCAATGTGCATTATTGAGACTTCATTGTGAAAAGCAGCCAAGTGCTTTACTGACCTGTTACACCTGGAGGACCTGGAGGGCCAGGGAGCCCAGGAGGGCCTGGGTAACCGTCTCTTCCAGGGGGTCCAGGTAAAGGGAATCCAGGAGAACCCTTTTCACCTTTTTCACCTCTCTGTCCAGGGACACCAGGTGATCCTACTCTGTCTGGAATTGGTCGACCTTTGGACAGAATAAAACATAGATGATAGTAACATTATCAACACATTAGCTTACAATAAGTTTTGAAGAGAAATTGGAAAATGCTAGTGCAAAATAAAGAGGAACTGTATTTTTACTATTGGTGATTTACAAAATTCAGGGCATATTTTCACTACAGCTCAGAATAACTCACTTCCATTCAGTCCCTGAGCAAACACTGGGAAAAGTAACTTTCTGAGTTATTTTTTGAACCAATTTTTGCTGGCTAAGAAAAAATGGTGACAAAGGAGTTCATGTAGGAGTTAATGGTTTAACTTAGAAACCATTATGCTCTTCTCATAATAAGCCAAATCTTAAACACACCTGGAAATGAACAGCATCTGTAAGAACTTCAGTAAATTAGTATTCAATGATGCTAGCAGATTTTCAGGAATGCTAAACCCCAAACTGTTTGTAGGAATAATAAGTAAACAGCAACCAATAAAGGCAGACAGTTAAACAACTAGGAAAAAAATTACTCAAGATCTCCTTTTAGCTATTTGCACAGTCACACAGGTCTTCCTACTTCAATGACTTATTTTAATTAACAATTAATCATGAGATTTGACTGCTAAACCATTTTGAGCCATCTGCAACATTGTAGTGAAGATATTTAAGTCACACAAATCTCAATTTCTGTAGAGTAATAACAGACAAAGAGCCACCATTCTTCTTCTATGCCATACGAATTCTTTAGAGATCACTACTGCCTGCAGTATATAGTATCTCCTCCCTAAACTGTGAAAAAATTCCTGGCAACTATCTGACTTTGGTTCACAATAATTTCATACATACCAACTGTCAAGATGGAAAATATGAGCAAAGGAGATTATGGTAGTATCACTACTGGATGTGCTGGAGTCACGTTTCTACAGATTATTTGGTTCATTTTTAAAAAGCAAATATCGTGTTTTAGTTCAAACACATACACATGTACATATGCATAACAGTACTGTGGGCATGTATGCAAAGATTTTAGACTGTGAAAAAGGCAACATTTGCAGGCAAGAGAAATACCTTTTATTAGATCAAATAACACAGTCAAAAAAAAAAAAGCAGGAAGCCTTCAGGAATGACTTTGTCAATTGAATAATAAATAGTGTTTCCTCCAGCAAATCTTGTTTTATTGTTATTTATGCAAATACATATAAAGCTGAAGTGAAAGCAAACCAGATTATCTGTGCAAGAGTATACATACATAGGTACACACGCATATTCACATTCTACAGCTCCTCATGCCCAATGGAGCCATACTCTCTGGACTCTCTCAGATGACGTGTGCACACTAACACTTCTCGATTTAAGCAGTGATCAGAGAAGATTTAAGAATTATCAGAGCTCTACACAAAGAGCAAAGCTAGATCACAGCAGAGATTCCAGAAAAGCAATCAACAGGAATGGTCTGAGGTGGAGATTAGATCCTCAGAGAGGCCACTACCTGGGCACCCTGTAAGTCAGGCTGAAAGCAGATGAGGAGAACACCTCTCAGGATTCTCCACCCAAGAAGAACAAAGGAAAAAAGTGAACAAAATCATACCTGGAGTTCCTGGGATTCCTTGTAATCCAGGAAAACCTTTAAAAAGAGAGGTTTTCAATTAGGCAATCAAGTCAGCAATGCTATTATCCTGAATGCAATTCTATCACATATTAAGTACACATTATAAGCAAGTATTCACTGTATCAAAAGTTAAATAACTCATAGATATCTGCAAACAACACACTTAGTGAAAAGTCCCTGTGGTGTGCCATCTTCTCCATTGGTCTTTCTTCAACAGGGAAATGTCTGTAATGGGGAAATTGAGAATGCTGTCTATAGGAATTTCCTGTCTACTGAGGAATTTTGCAAATAACACAAGTCCATTTAAAGAATTAAAATTTAGCTATTGACTTTTTTTGAGGCATCTCTTCAAGATTCTCTGCACTATTATCTACTTTGTGATTGTATTCACTTCTTTATTAAAAAATCTCATTGTATTTTTTAACCTCCATAAACCCAGGCCCCATTTATTCTTTTCCAAACTATTAATGAAATGCTGTCTTATTAATGATGAGAAGAAGTGTTGACTAAAACTATGAAAAAATGTAATAATTTGAAAGCAATTAAATGAAAAACTGGAACATTCCACAGTTACATAGAGCTGCTGAGCCCACAGACAGTGGGATTTTAATTTCCTTTAGCAAGAAAATGAAAAGCACAACTCAGTCATAAAGACAATGGAGAATACGTACCTTTTTCACCTTTTTGACCTTTTTGTCCAGGCAAACCTGAAACTCCAGGGTCTCCCTTTTCACCAAAAGCATCCATTGGTCCAGTATCTATAACCTGAATCACAGGACAAAGATGAGGAAACTAGAAACACACAACTGTGCTCTAGTAGTTTGTATGTCATCCATCCCAGCCTGATGGCACAGAAGCCACTTTGTTTTGTGTTAACAGCTTTGAGCAGTTTTGGTCATACTGGCAATCTCATTGACAGGTACCAATTTCTGTGAGAGTGTTGTAGCTGCTGAGGAATTACCGGAGAAAATAAGGATTTCATATTCTACCAAAATTCCTTCATATCAGTCATATGCTTAAGTGGAAAACTTGATAGCACCTTTCTGAATGAAGATGATGTAAAGAAACCTCAGTATGTTCTAAGCACTGATCCATTGGGTTTGTGTTACCTTTCATCTTAAAATACTCCACTCCAGTGATTTCTACTGTTGATCTGAGTTTGACATAGAAGATACTAACATTTACAATACAATATTCAAGAAGTACACACCTTTTTTCAAAACAAATGAACAGATGTTGGGAATTTTTTCAGTTGCTGGGAAAGCAGCACCATCAAAGATATGTCTGCTGCTAACTAGTCCCATTTTTTATTTGAAGTGTTAAAAAATTTATAGACTACAATGCTGACAGATGTATTCTTTTGAACTCTCTCTTAGTTTGTACTGATTAACAATGCCTAATAGTTCCATTCTCAAAAACATTCAAAATTCATATTCTTTGAAAGCTCCTTTCCCAAATTTCAAACATACTTCAGAAATAAGGCTTTTGTTTCCATTAAGAAAAACTGAGGACATGACTGATTTGAACAAGATCAGAATATGCATAATCTCTCTCTTTTTTTTTTTTCTTTATGTTTGAGTGCTTTGACTTTCTCAAAATTTTTATCTTCATTTAAATTTAAAATAAAACAAGAATTTGTTTTACTTACTCTTCCTGGAGGACCTTGAGGACCTCGATCACCTTTTTCACCCTAAAGGAAAATACAAGTTATGCTTTAAATCCAGATCAGATGTTCTTCACAAAATAATAATAATAATAATAATAATAATAATAATAATAATAATAATAATAATAACAATAATAACAATAATAACAATAATAACAATAATAACAATAATAACAATAATAACAATAATAGTTTCTTTAGCAAATGAACTCTTTGACACAGATTCACACAAAATCCAAATGCTAAGCACCTGGAATATTATACTAAACAATAATTTGTTAGCATAGCAATGTTCATTTAACACTGCTTTACATGCATATGATGTTTCAGTGCACACCTATGAACTGGCCATACGAGCTCATAGCTCCTCACTCTGTAGTGACAAGCACAGGCTCTGACTCACCTTAGCACCAGGTTCCCCAGGCCGTCCCGGAATCCCAAACCCTCCAGGCAAACCCTGAACGTAGAAGACAGTGACACCAAAAAAGACAAACATAGTTGCACATTAGCTCTGACAGCATCCAAGTTTTAAATTAAACTCAACAAGCACAATAATTTTAAGTAAATAATTTGGAAGGCTAGAAAATGTCAACCACTTATAATACACAGACAACTCTTTGGTTTTGAATGTAAGAAATAGTATAATTCAGTGAAATACATACAGGTTGTCCTTTTGGTCCTGGCTCGCCATCTTTTCCAGGCTTTCCCTGTAAAACAGCAAGTTCCACTCTGCTTAAGCAGATGGTCACAGGTACAGGATTTCTAAATATGATGGGTGAACTACTAGAACAAAATAATCACTACCGTAACGCATTCATTAAGAGTGCTAAAACAGCTGACAGTGTAGAGGGTAAAAAGCAAGCAAACTGTGACTGCCTGGTGCTTATACTACTCAACATACTACAAATTATATCCTATCCAACCTAGATTTCTGCATTCAGCACTGGGACCCCCAGCACAAGAAGGACATGAAAAAGATCCACCAGACCAAGGTGGTCAGAAGAATCTTTTTATGTTCTCTCTGATTGGAATTAGCCATATGGTAGTCAAACAATTCCATAAAACTACAATATCAGATCTTAGTATTGGCTAATCTTTTGTGCCTTTTCTTAATTTCAGAAGGAGCTGTGATTTCCTTGAAGAACAATAGTTATATTTAAAAGATCTTTGAAGCTTTGTTCAAAGAACTCTGCAG
The DNA here is from genome assembly GCF_047663525.1 of Anas platyrhynchos. Taxonomy (NCBI): domain Eukaryota; kingdom Metazoa; phylum Chordata; class Aves; order Anseriformes; family Anatidae; genus Anas; species Anas platyrhynchos. Next base: position 146,244,072 of record NC_092587.1, read on the forward strand.
AACCCGAAAGATTTATTTTTGAACAATGCAAAGATGCTTCCTCAGCTGGCTCCAGGCCAACATTTATCCGTCCTTCCAGCTTTCAAACCCTCATTTACTGTAGGAGTAAAAACATATATCTGATAGCAGGGATACTTCTGTCATGCATCTTTACTGATAGGTTGACAGAACACTCAACCTTGAAGTATAGTAGGAAATAAGGAGGAAGACCTCTTTCAGACTGCAATACAATTCAATGCCTATAGCTGTGCTTGGTCATTTTCTAATGGTTTATGATGACCCACAATTTGAGAAACTGTAGATACATTTTCATGTAGAAACTGCTTTTGCTTACCAGATCAGCTGTGAAAGATACAGCATGGCTCACAGAAATTGTATGGATGAGACTATGATATAGGTCAAACTAGGCAAATGCAACAGACATTGTGGCCTTATGGTCAGGCTAGAAACCAGCAAGTTAACTTTTATCAGTCATCTAATTTTTTTTTGCTCCAGTCCTGAGTATCTGAAACAAATTCAACACTTGGCTAAAGTCATTCATATAGTGTGATTTGCTTTGCTTTTCCTTCTGTTTTGGAATGACCTTACCTTGCTTCAGTTGGGATCAATGGGAGTCTTGCCTCTGCCTTCAGCACTGCAGCCACTGTCTTTAGTTACGTGAAAGCATGTTACCTATTAACTTTACTGGATGTTATCACTATCTTGCCTTGTAAACCTGCCCTTGTTGTTTGATATATACCAAATTTAATGTTTCACTAATAGTTACTAAGTTTAATTAGTTTAGGGATGCAATGCAATGACTGTAATCACATTATTGATACTTACCTGTGGACCAGGCGCCCCAGGTTCACCTTTTTCTCCTCTGAAAGCTGAGCCTGGCAATCCCTGGAAGGCAAATACATACCAGATTAATAATACTGCCATATTTAAAAGTAAATTTGCTTTTAGGTATAAAGATATTCAGGGCCATCATTAGATTCTTCAGTATTTTTATTGTAATAAAAAAAATCTACAAATACTTACTGGGATTCCCTGTTCTCCCTTTTGACCTTGTTCACCCTAATGTAATTATAAAAAAAAGGTAGATTAGTAAGGAAAATTTTACCCATAATTCATTTAGGCTGTAAATCATTTACTTCTTCATATCAGACGTAGCACGTTTAATACTGTTCTCCACTTCAAGAACTATGCCTAATAGTATGACATGCAAAAAGAGGTTAGACAAAACACAAAACATGAATCCATTAAGCTATTTTTTATGCTAGTATATATTGCTTAGAGGGTCTAATTCAATAACTGAAAATTAATGATAATTCATTAACACTCATACTCCATGGATGCGATTCTGTAAATGAAAAGTCCAGTGTAAGCTACTTAATTCAAATTTTTATAAAATTTAGGATTTACAATGTTTATCGATTCTGCTTCTTCAGAAAGTCTTCTGCTATTTGTGTTACTTCTTTATGCAATTGTTTATACATTTGTCATCATATTTTTCAGAGAAACTTCCAGAAAGACAATCAAAATGTATTACATAAATCCAAACAGTTTTGAATAGTTGGCTGTGGATGACTCATTATTTTCTTCCTCTTTTACTTCTGTTAGTTCTAACGACTACTATTGAAGGTTGATCATTTAAGGTCTCACCTTTTCTCCCTTTATGATTTCGCTTCCTTTTTCTTTCGCATGTGGTGAAGGTCCTGGTGGCCCTGGGGGACCACGGACTCCTTGTTCTCCCTGTCAACACCAAATCCGGGACAGACCATTGAAAACATTACTGAGACCAACTTCAATAAAACAAGTGTGGATCATATTTTTTCATTGTGTGTGCATCCACAACAGAGTAAAAACCATATATGCTTATATAATGAAATATGACTATCTTTCATGGTAAAACACCTCCAAAAAGGATTGATGCATTTCTGCCATAAAATAACACATATCAATACTGTTTATTTTTTGCTAAGCCTAAGGTGTCCAGGAAATCTCCACATACTTAGTTCTATTATCAACATTTTTCAAGCAATTCTATGATAAAAAGTTAATCTCAATGATGTACCACGTCATGAAAAATCCTATCCAGTAGGAATAGTATGCTAAAAAAAAAAAAAAAAAAAAAAAAAAAGCCTATGTAATGATTTACTTATACTCCCAAAGGTCTCTGCCAATGACATACGTAAGAAGCTTTTGGAGAAGGGCTCAGACACATTAGCAGTTTACCCAATAACCTATGACTCCAAGCATTTCTTGCCTCCTGAAAATGCAACATAGAGCACTTTATGCATCTTTTTATGATGCATTACCTCTCATCTGATGCTGGCTAAGGGAATAAATGGGATCAGGCACCAAAGGTAATACATGGTAACTCAGCAATGCATCAATGCTGAAACAGTCATGCAGCAGGCAGGAAATCAGTCATCACAGCAAAATCAACAAACAAGGCAAAAATAAGAAAGGTCATTTGCTTGGTACTACTGCAGCAAAGGGCTAGGAGTTGGACAGCATGAAGTCTCACGCTGCACTCTGGGACATTGACCGTATTTATGAACAAGGTGGCAGCATTGGCAACTAAGAAAATAACTGCATCACCATTTGCAGTCACACAGCACCAGCAAGGCTGCAGCTCTCTTCCACTTTAGCAGGTACTGCAGCACAACAGAAGCCCATGTAGAAGGCAAAAGGGTTGATAGAGAAGGATCGGTGTTGACACTGTATGTGTTTTGGGCAATTTACTTTGGACTAACCACGCTCTCTTCCAACAGGTTCAGTCCTCAGCACTGACTGTAGCATGCTCCTGAAGCACAGCTTTTGGTTTAGTTTCATGCTAAAGGAAACCAGATTGCACTCTCTCAAAAATGCTCCTAGTTGAGCCAAAACACAGGGGACAACCACAAGATCTGACTCAAAACCACACCCTCTATTCATTCTAAAGCAGTGATACAGACAGGACCTCAAGAGCCCTATCTCAACTAATTCCGACAATTTCAGACAGCATATATCAGAACGAAATTGTTTTCAAATTAATCTCATGATGAGTCCTAATATGCAGAGTAAATGTTTCCAGATCTCCCTACGATAAACTAAAGTAGTTGGTACTCGTCACAGCTAGAAAACAGGATAACAGTTACAGATAAAAATCTGTAACTGTTTAGGACTTCTGTTCATTTAGCTATGAGTTACAGATTTGATTAACTCAAGTTGCCTAAAACTTACAATGCCTTTGAGCTGATTTTCTTCACAGATTAGTTCCAGAAGTTTATTTAGTTAAAACAAATAGTCTCAAGAATATTTTATGGAAGTTGTTCTCTAATTCTTTAGAAGAGACTTACCTTTTCACCTTTTGGACCCTGAAAGCCCAAACCCATGTAGCCCTGAAAATAAAAATTACACATAGTAAATTTTCATCAGCAGTGAACATGTGCAAACATACACACATACAGAAATGTTTTGTACATGGCTAAAGTAAAGGGAGTATGAAAGACAAGATAGGTCTTTTAAATGCACATATTAAATAAACAAATAAATCATGTCCTAAACCTCCAGTTGTCACAGCAATTTGTGAAAAAAAAATATATATATATATATAATAAAATTTATTGCATAGTTTTAGTGTCATCATGCTCTTTTTTCAACATTTTACTGTTAAATTTTGGCATTTTAAAATGAGTCCCAATAATCACAGAATGTTGTAATTATTACTGACTTGATCAACTGAGGCAACAGATCTAATCAAAAATAAAATAAATAAATGAAAAAATAAAAAGCTTTCTCTGTGATGCCTCATCAACTTATCCCCAGATTGCAAGAAAACCCACTCCTTTAGGACTATTAGTTTCCAAATTTGGGGGGTAACTGATGTGCCAAATAACTAAACAAGCAGATAATCTTTATAATAAAGTCTTACCTTCTCGCCTGGAGGTCCTGGTGGCCCTGGGGGACCCTACAAGACAGTACATTTCAGCAGACATATATAAAGTATGCTAGGCTGAATAATTCCTTATTCTATAATGAGATCAAAAATGCAAATCTCTCCATTAAACCAAGATCGAAAGTATTTTTCTGCTACCGCCTGTAGCTTCCAACTTAGCCTAAATAATAAAATAAACAGAACCTGTCAAAGATCTTTCATCAGAGCTGGCTTTACAGTTAAGAGTGCTGGATCTAATCAGCATGTAGACAGGAGACAGTCACAGAAAATCTGAGGTACTGCACTGCAAAATAACTTCACTAATGACTTTTTTTTCCACAGTTTTGTGCACTACTGACTACATAAATGGACAGTGATAAACATTAATCCTCACCTTTCTTTCATTAAACTTGTTCTTTTTTACATCAACAAGTGCAAGTGCTGACTAAACTGTATGACCATTTTCCTTTAGACCACTTTCAGTTTTCTTCAGGAGGAAAACATATGCTCACTTAATAGCCAGAAACACTAAGTGGACTTTCGTCAGATGGAAGTAACTGATCCCTATGAACATTACCCGCATCCAGCACAGGAAGAGACGACATTAGATATCTATTAGATCTGACAACATTTCAGATAGTTAAAATGCCTTCAGCATTAGGAATAATATGAATTTGATGCTGTCCTGCTTTCCACAGTGCTTCTTACTCAACTGCCCATAATAATAATCTCAGCATACATTTTGATTTAGATCTGGCTGCTAGGTTTGTAGTTTGTGTTCTATAGATTAAGTGCGGGAAGACAGAGAAGGAGGATTAAGTATATCACAACCCCTTTCCCACAAATAAAATCCTCCAAATCCTCCAAGAAGATGACTCTAGGAGCAGTGCTATTGAATACCTATGTACCTATGCAATCCTACCATGACAGAATCTAGGAGACTAAATACATAGCCTGAAACCACAGGTTGTCTTTCCTAAATCCTAACACCTTGTAGGACTTTCCTGTAGGTGAAGTGCAAATCACCATTACATGTGATTCCATCACAGGAAACTTACTGGTTCTCCTGGAAGCCCTGGTGGCCCCATTGGTCCCTGAAACCCTGCAGTTCCAGGTGGACCCTATAAAAAAAAATGAAAAGGCATAATTAAAAAGTGATATGTATTTGGCAATTTCATGATATTTATATAATTTTAATTGAAACTCTCTGGTATTCAAACATCATTTAGACTTACAGGTAGTCCAGGTTGGCCAGGAAAGCCTTTTTCACCTTTTAGCACACTAGAAGGTAAAAGACCAATCACTTCACCTGGATCTCCCTATAACAAAAAATAAAATAAAATAAAAACAATAGTACTTTAATATCCATTCAAACACATTCAAAAATGTTAAGATAAGAAGAAAGTTAGAGCTATGTAAAATCTGGAATCATTTGGAAAATTCCCTTTTAAGAGTCACCTCACTTAACATCTAAGAGATTCCAGTACCAAATCATCATTCATACTCTTATTCTCTGCACTGTAATGTGTAATCAGAAAGATTTTCCCACCAATCTATCACTACTACAGCATTAGTAGACAATGAGAATGTCTGGCCTGGCTATTAATGGAATTGGTAACTTTGCGGTCTCTTCTCCAGGATGAGATCTTAGTCTTATAACTAATTTTGAAATCAAAGCTCTCCTTTTTCTTTAAAAAATAGATACACTTTGTCTTTCTTATTTTGGAAAACTATTCCAATTGTTACCTGCTTCTTTATGCCTCTTTTTCTGATAGCAAAAGATCCTGTTTTTTTTCCTGCATTTTTGTACAACATTGCTATAACTTGAGGGGTGACTTTCTTCCACAAACATTCTCTATGTTAAACTACTTTGAAAACTGAAATGCCAGTATGAAAACAAATGTTGGAAACATAAAACCTATCTAAATCTTTATGCACAACTTTGTGGCCACCACAATACTTATGCAAAGTTAATGATATGTACTATTTTTTCTATTGTGCTTCATAAAATACTTACACTTTAAAGACCTGCATGGAACAACACAAACGTTTAATTGTTATGAACTGGATGTTGTTCCACTGCCTTTATTTAGGAGGACTGCAGAGCAGAGTACAAAGTGAAGCACACCAGTACAGTTTTTTAGTGCTTAACGAAGGACTGCTAGTCTTAGAGGGTGTAGAGCTCATTCTAATTCTTTTCATTAGAAACAGGGTATGATCACATCTAGAGCAAAATGTACCTTCATTCCAGGAGGTCCTGGGGGTCCCTGTGGAGAAAGACATGTTTGATGTTATTTTTCCTCAGTATTGCATATTTTACATTTTATAATCTATATAATGTCGTATAATTATATCTAAATTTCAAGAATCAGAGTTGAAACAAGTGAAGTGAATGAAGCGTGAAGAATCTACTTACTATGCTCCCAGTCAGTCCTGGTAACCCTGGGGGACCTACTGGACCTCTTTCACCCTAAGGAGAACAGAGAAATCGGTTTTGTTTAGGGAACACTTTTGAAGGATGTTTTTATTCCAACACAGAGATGTTGTTATAAACATATGTAAATGTCACCTTTGTTCCATTACATCCTGGAATGCCAGGTGGACCAGGAGGGCCATCTTGTCCAGGAATGCCCTACATAAAAAGGAAGTAAGGAAATTAGCAATCCAGGTCAGACAATCACCTGATGTTCGCTTTTGATATTCTTTGTAAAAATACATATACTTCACACGTACAGGAAGGCCTGGGTTTCCTGGAAATCCTGATGGTCCTGGTGGGCCCTGCAATTGACAAAAACATATTGAACTTGGAAAACTGAAATGACAAAACCACAAAACAACAATGACAAGCTGCATGTCTAGTCTCCTTTCCAGTGGGGACAGTAAAAATCAGAGTAAAACTTTCTTTTAAACTCTCTTGGGAAAATAGCCCTAATCTCCAAACCTCCCAACCACAGCATTTTAGCGATTGGTGGCTGAAAGCACTTTTTTATATTTCTGTAATTTTTAAGCAGCAATATGCATTTTATTCAACTGAAACTGCATCGGAACCTTACACAGGCATAATGAAGGAATGCAGAGTTTCTGTCTTCTCACAACCATGCTTCACAACGTGAAATTTACTGTAGACACCTCTTCATAGCAGAGGAGGATGCTAAGTCACTGTAAAGTTGCTTTTTCATCTTTCATCAGACACATCAGTTTGTCAATTTCATTTTTATCATCCAAAAAAAAAAAAACACAACTGATTTGAAATAACTCTCTCTCCCTGAATAGCTTTCCAGTGTAATGAATCTGGAGTTTGACTTGGCACTTCATTTTCATCCTACCAGTTTATTTATTGTGGAACAGAAAAGATGTATGAGATTCCAGAAGCTCAGATAGCATATTTGCATCTTCCAAAACTTTACCATTGCAAAAGTACAGTCTACTTGCACTGCAAACCATGAATGGATTTGCCAGGTGATGCTAATTTATGTTAACATACAGGATACCATGAACTTCATGGACTGAAATGAGGATTTCTTGATCTATCAGAATACCTCTCTATAATACTTTAGACACTGTGACTGATTTTGTAAATTCTGTGTGCTGCAGGCCACTACAGGCAAATGGAGAACACAGCATTTTGTAAATCTGTGGACAAGAGGGCACAGTTTAAAATGTATCATTGCTCATCAAGTCACTCAAATTCTCTTTCATCAGTACATTACAAAATGTGAAAATGCTCAGAATGGGCTTGGCATCTGACAAAACACAAGAAGACACAGCCCTGGCTACTATAATATACTAATTGAGCGTTTTGTAAGTACCACATTAAACAGAAATTACAACAGGAAGGCATGTTTAGGGCCTCCCTTAAAACTGAAGAAGTCGGGGGATGAAAGCCCCAGCTTTAATTTGTCTCTACACCCTGTGTAAATTTTTAACATATACATGCTTGTGAGTGTGTCAGCATCTCTGCTGGAGCACTTCAAGGAGGTTACGTGGTTCACATTGTATTGGAATTAAGCCTCTTGGTAGGTCCGAAGGCTCTCAAAGGAATATTAAAACCAGAGTTGTTGATGCAGTGATAAGTAATGGGGGAAAATGCAAATGGGCAAAAGCACTGACTGCACAATGCAGAAAGAACTTCAAAGGCAAGAGCAAAAATCCTGAATTATTGTGCAGCACAAGGGGATGCAGTTGATTAATGCAAAGAAGAGAATACCCCATCATCCACTTGAAGGCAGCGAGGAAGAGTGAAAGACATATAAACATGAACAGACATGAAAACATGAAAGACATATAAACACGAAAGACATACAAACATAAACTACAAAAATGTAAGTTAGAACTCACTCTTGTTCCTTTTGTTCCTGGCAGTCCTGGTTCTCCAGTATCACCCTGTAAAGGAAAAGAGATAGCTTTGTCTTTCCTAGGGACAACAATTTAGGGAAATCTGAGTGTTTTAAATATTAAAGCTTAATTCCTACCTTAAGCCCTGGTGGCCCAGGAGGACCTTCAGGTCCTTGCATTCCAGGAAACCCAATCACACCCTGTAGACCCGGCAAGCCTCTTTCTCCCTGTGGAAAGAAGAATAGGCATTAGGAACAACACCATTGAAAATAGTAAGAAGTTAAATGTGACAACCAACATTTCATTCTAGTCTTTGAAAGAAGGATTATTATAAATAAAGAAATATTTTTGTTTGATGACAAGTTGGCACAAGGTGATTGTGGCATGACAGAAAAGCACTATTCATAGCATGTTTATACCCCTAGTAATAGGAAGGCCAGAAAATCTAACACCCCAAGTTAGCAGTCATATTCCTGAAAACTGCAAACATCACTGTTCAGCCACTAGTATATGAAAGGCCAGTATGAATCTTTGTCTTACAAGTCATTCACAACAGCAGATTTTGGACAGCAGGCTTTGTCACTTAGCCTTGAGCTTCAGGGTGGTTCAGAGTCAGAGGTGGTTCAAGATACAGGGTCTTTCTGAGAAGCTCAACACAGTGACTGTATCTGTCATCCTTTAGGTTCCTGTTTATAGTCATATGGGATATACATGTTTTCTGCACTCTCCCTATTACTCCAAATGCATTTAAAACACATAAACCTAGAGGCAGAAAATAAAATCCATCCACGCTCTAGATCAATATTGTAGCTGTTACATTCCCAGTGAAACCAAGAGGAACACTGAATAAAGGCTGAAAAAATCTACACATAGGGGAGAGGGGAAAAAAAAAATGTATCCATATATCAAAGTCTGAAAACAGCAAATAAAGCAAATTAAAAGCCGAATGTTCCACACAGGAAATAACTAGAGTTGTCTTTTCAAGGTGTAGGGTGAAACAGGGAGAAGCACCTCATGTTATCAAAAAATGTGGTAATATGAATGAATAAAAGATTAGTGAGCAACTGGAAAAAAAAAATAAAAAGGAAAAGGTATACAGGTTTGGTCAACAACTAAAAAACATGACATCTGTTTTAGAAACTCAAAAAATAGACCAGTTTTCATGGAATACAGTCAAGGTAATAAAATCAACAAAGTTCCAAACACACAAAAGGAAGCTACTCAGTTTTCAATATCTTCAGCAGAACATTGAGAGATGACCGTGCTATTTGTAATTAACAAATGATTTGGTACTGCGAATTTAGGATGGTGAGTAGTTTAGTGAGGAGCAAGAAACTTTTCTCCCATTTGCTCAGGATTACCCTTCTAATAGCTGGTGGGGGTCATCTGAGGACTGAGCAAATAAGTGAAGAACAACATCTGGAGATTGGAGAGCTCACTCTTCAAGTAGGTAAAACAGATACATTGCAAGGAAAACATTATGGTAGGCAGTCAGAGGAAGGGGTGTGATGACTCACAGATGTGGCGCTTGTTAGTTTCTGAAGATGATGGAGTGGGCCACTTGGGTAGGCTTTTGTTCAGATGAAGAGAAAAAGAATAGAAGTGACTGATGGGTAAGATGAAAGGGCCAATGATAAAAGTATGAGAAAGTAGAGGGGAAATTAAAGCAAAATAACCACTTAATACAGAGAAGTGACTTTGGTGGAAATAAAGGAGATCTACTAGTACCAGCTCTATTCAGTGTCCCTGCTGAGGTTGCTCCTGCCAGCCAGAGTTTCTACAGGTCTGGTGGAAATGTGATCTTGGCATTTCATTTTATATACTTTATATTTTATATACTTTATATTTCAAGTCTCAAATAAAAGGACACAGAGATGCACCCAGCACCTACAGCCCCTGCCCCATGGCATGCTAGTGTGAGCTGGGTGTCAGAGGTAACAACCAGTCCCACCAAAGCTTGTGCAGCCATTCCTGCACCTTGCTGAGAAGGGGAAGGAGGAAAAATGGAAGGAGTCAGAGAAAGAGCAAGTCTGAAATTTCTGATAGGACAAATAACATAATAATTTGGTTTTGTAATGCTACTGCAAGGGTTGCTGATGGAGCTGATGTCTGTGCATGCTAAGTGTCCATTCACCTCTTTGTGGTATGTTTCCTGGACGGGCTCTCATGGCAGTCCTTGCCCATGCAAACTGAGGGACATGGTACTTCTATAAACAAAATATCACTCATTTCTTAAAATTTTCCACTGGGAAAAATTCTTACGTTGCCTCTCCTCTCTTTGCTCCCATGAAAAATAGCATCAATTTTCAATAAAAAAAGTACTTTGTGAGGCAATCAAACAGTTTTTCCTTGAAGCACCAAAATGGCACGATCTCCTCTATTTACTTCTCAGTATTCATTGTCGTGCTTTGATAATAAAGTTTGCCAGTTACCAAAATCCTGTTGTGTTGTTATTATAAAACACTGCAAAGCAAAGCAAACAGCCCAACAGATCAAGAAACATATTTCTAAGTCAGCTGTAAAACGTCCAAAGTCCAAGTTCTGAAGTAATCATTTCAGAACAGAATTTTACACTGAACCGTGGGCACTCGCCTTCATGACCTGCTGGGAGATCTATTAAGGAGGCAGAAGACACTCACGTACATAGAACAGTATTTTCCATCACTGAAGGAAAATACAATATGAAGAAAACAAGATTCTTCTGACACCTACATAGAAGTATGAGTCATATATAACCCAGCTAATACTTTCTACACTCAGGAGCTCTGTCCAGAGGCTTTCAATACACTTTGAACCACTGCACCCTGCAACACAGGAAAATATTCATTCTGCCATTCTTATGGAAAAATAAAACAGAGGTTTAGAGATTTCGTTTAGTCTAAGGCTCCCTGAAGACTGTTCTGGCACTGTAAAAGGCCCTTAATGTGCCTGTAAATCACTCACTAAGGTAATGACCACTTTGTCTTGCCAAAGACATTAACCCAAGGCTTGACATAAATAAAGCTTGGACTTCCAGGACAATTAGAGCCAGCTCTGCAAAGCTATCTTCAGACTCCCAGGTTGCCCTCTCTGAGGGGTTAAACATAGCTGCAGAAGCAGGTCAGAGACTGTACAGGGACACTTTGAGCCAAGATACATCCAGGTTTCCCTTGAAACATTGTCTTTTACTGACTTGAACTGTTAGGCCAAGAGGAAGAAAAGTAAATGGCTATTTGTCCAGGGCTTCTGGACACCCAGTCAAGCTGTCAGATGCCCAGAGGCCTGGAGAGCACAACTCCTGAGTGTGTGGAGGTCTTTCCCATCCCAAATACTGCAGCCTCACAGTTTCTGTGGAAAAAAAAAAAACAAAAAAAAAAACAAACATAAAGTTTGTTGACAGTCTTGGCTCTGAGGGTGTGAGAACCACAGGACACAGGATCTCACTCCACACACAATTTGCCACCTTAGCATTTTATTCACAGCCACATTCTAGCCACCTTAGCCACTCATGCTAACTGGGGAGCATGCACTTACCCACTGCTTACACCCCTCTCTCTACTTTGCCTTCCCATTTAATGCCACTGCAAAATACTGAATTAGTAGCCCAACCTTCTGCAGTCTCTGGCTAGACAGACAGTGGGACCTTACTTCTCCATGCCATCCATGGAAACTCACAAGAGTTAGGACAACCTTTTCCAGCCAGACCCAGTGACAGACCTAGGGGCCTTGTTTCCAGGCCTTTTTTTTACTCCACGTGTCAGGCTGTAAGGAAAGAAGTATCGCTAGCAAACAAAGATCTCACTTCAATGCTTCAGTGACCCAGACAGTACCAACTCACACTGTGACATGTCTTTTTGGCATCTGTGAAACTGAATACAGGATTACAGTAAAATTCTATCAGTCTCAAAATGTCTACACTGAATAAAAGAATACAGAAACTGTCATGAGAATTAGTAAACTCATGTGAATGCTGAGCTCCATGTGTCCTACATTGACTGGGTATTATCCTGCAGAGATCACTGGGGTAGCAACATTTGTACTGCTGCTTTCCTACCGAAAGTGGCTTATTTAGAACTGCAAGCTCAGATGAAGCTATCATGTATTACACCATGCATTACAGACATATGCGTGTCCTGAGGATGCTTTGCATTGCAAGGAAATACTTGAGCAGCATCCCTTCCCTGCTTGCCTGCCCAGTTCCTTTGTTCATCCAGTGTTCCAGCCAAACATCCCAACAGTGTTTGCACTACATTTATGTTGCAACTCATTAAGCATCCACACTACATAAATTGGCAAGCACTAGATCACTGCTGTTACCCCACTTATTCTTTGCTCAGCACTGAGATTCCTAGCTGCAATGAGTGGAGAGCATGAGACTCTGACTCTAAGTGCTATGTATTGTTCAAGTTCCAATATTCACAGCTGCAAAATCTTGGCAAGTAATATTAAAAGAGCTTCTGCTTCTTACAAATCAATTCATGAGACTCGGAAATTAAAACAGATGTAACCGAGTCATCTGTACCTCCACTGATGCAATGCAAACTGTCAGAAAACACAAAGGAGAATACATTATTCAGCTCACAAAGATGAATATCCTGCCTCTCAGCTGCTGTCGAAAATACGGAGATGCTATGTAAAAAGACAGCAAGTGCTCAGTCACTGTTGCACTCATTTGATTAGCAAGATGCCTGTTGAAATCCAGCTTTTGTGAAATGCTTCCAAATGCCTCTGCATTAGATAGTTCAAATTAAAAGCAACTGAATGGACTTTTAAAGAGAGGTGAACCTGTTAAGAGCATAGCTACAGGCGCTGACATTTTTGCTGGCATCCATCCTTCCAAATTAGCCATGAAATACTGTTTCACACATGGAGCAACTGCAGATGGCTGTTGAGGAGAGTCACATGAAGCAAGTAGTTTCAGAAGAGTTATAAATCAAGTGCTGAGGGGGAGGAAACAACCAGAACTACATTATAAATTATTTCCCCTATTATTTTGTCTAGGGACTATTGGGCAGGGAGATGTTAGTCTCGAGAGACTGGTAACACGGATATAAATCAAATGTTTGCAGAGCTGTGGGCTCACACAATGTCTGGGCCCATACATATGCTCTGTTCTCCAGTTCTCCAGAGACCAAAGCATGTGGTGAATAACAATGTGCAGAGCTTTCTGGAGGCATTTACGAGATTATCACACAGCCCCTAGCTGGCTTCTCCTGTTCGGTTTGCCTCTGCTGGAGATCATCCCGTGGTAGAGACGGCAGAACAGACATGTGCCTGCCCTTTGGCTGAAAACACGTAACACGGTTTTACAGTGAGATGCTAAAAGGCAGCTGAGCTGGTCTAGTTAGCAAAGTTGGCTCCGCTCCTCTTCCTGCTCCTTTGAAATGGATGTTGCCTCCTGGCCCTTCTTTATAACATTGATGATTCCCTCCAGCACCGCTGCACCAGACCAGTTCACTAAATTCACACACTTTTCCTTGGTGAGAGAGCTTGCTCCGGCCTCAGTGATCTGAGAAGCCCATCAGGTGTCGAGGTGGCTGCCAAAACTGATGCGAGGACACAGCAACGCAGGGCGGAAAGGCCGTGACAGCAACTTCTCACACCAGCACGGCGGGTTGGATGGAGTTCATCTACCAGAGCTCCTCAGCTGTGCCTTTGCTGCAGGAGGAACTGAGCCCAGAGCCAACAAATGCTTGAACTTGAAGGACAGACATCTTCAGATCAGCATTAATGCCGAGTCCAACATCCGTTCTGAGCTCCAGCTTCCTCTCTCACAAGCACACGTGCATCCCTCTTTCCAAAGCTCACGTGCATTGAACTGAAACACTACCAAGAGCATGTATGCCAAAGAAATGCAAAAGCTTCAAGATGAAAACCGAGGGTGCAGTTTTCCAAAAAGAGAGAGACAGGGCCTGACAGCTCAGTGTTCTTCCCTATTTTTCTCTTTTCTTAGTGTGATTTTAGAAATAGTCTCAAATGTTGCTTTTGATAGAGATTAATTTGAGGTCCAGCTGTAATTGTTAATGAAAAATGCACCATTCACATGAATCCTGAAGTTCTCATCACGCCTTGATGCTCTGGTGTGACCTCTTAAAATCCACAGCAACACACAACAGCCTTGCAGTGACCTACACGGTTTCTAGACAGACTGTCCCAAACCACGTGAGAGGTGAATGCAGGCTCTGTGTTTGTTCCTTCAGCTGATATAACTGCATGCACTCAAGCGAATTGACTTTGAAGTGTTAGACCTGTAATTACAATACACAGTGGGAGACACTACTGTGGGATCTGAGTAGCGCTCTTGAGTCACTGTGTTTCTCTCCACACTCTTCTAAACACGTTTTACAGAACTGTAATTGGCTCAGGGCTGATTTCATGAAGAAATGGTGGTGGGGAATAGCAAATCCTTAACTAAAAGAGTATTTCTAACCACCAGAGGGAGTACCGGCATCGAATATCTTTCAGGACTAAAATAAACGTGTACAATAAATATCATCTGTTTGTCCTTAGCTGCACTTACCATTTTCAGTATTTTACTGAAAGTGTGAAGTGGATATCAGTCAAACAGAATTATTGCTATACGCTCACAGCACAAGAGTCCTTAAATGCACTGCGGATGCTTAACATTACAGAATTCCCATGGCACATTCTTCAGTGTGAGAATCTATCTACACTATAGAGATACAGTTCTGAAGCCACACGAGTAACTAGTAAATAATTACACAAACATAACTGTGAAGACATGTAAAGAATCTGTGCAGGAGCTCTGTAAACATCTTGGCTCTCCCAGCAGTTTGGGGGCTGACAGGATGCAGAATGGAAAGAGGGGAAGGGAGAGGAAGAGGGGATGTAAATCAGCAAAATCTGGATTCTTGCACTGCCAGAAAGAATCTGAGAAAATTCACTCATGTGGAAACATGAATCCAGCATGACTAACAGAAGGGGCAGCCATGACTGTTTTGCATCACCTGCACAGCTCCCCAGTCGGGCTGGTTATGGGCTGGATGAGTCCCCTGGAAAACCTGAGGCATTACAAGGGCTGCTCTAGGCTATATGCAGACACACAAAGAGCTCTCCCAGCAGCTGCTGGTGAACAACACTCTCCAGTCATGCCCTTTCTGTCACGATGCTGGTTCTGCCGTTTCCATCTCTCCTTGTCCACTCCCTGGTGCCCTCTACCCATGGGACTCCTTTAGCCCCCAGTTAAACCAGTTCCTGAGCTGTGCTTTGAGGTGGGAACACTGAAAAGCACTCAGTGACTGTGCAAAAGCCAGTGTCACACAAACTTGTATACAAAAGTGTGGAAGGTGCACTCTTGTCACCCTGTGATGGCATCTCACACAGCACGAGCTTCTTGCTGGCTTTGCTGTCATTCCTGCTATGCAATTATCTGCTCCCGAGTCTAGTAAATTTGCAGAACCGGAGAACCTGTGCAGAGTGATCCAATGTGAACTCAGAGCTGCAGTAGTAAATCAAACAGTGTAACAATTTGGTCAGAGAGCAGTTCAGGTTGGCAGTTTGAGGGCTGTCTGTGCCTCCTTCCAAATTGGAGAGCATGCTTAGGCGGGAAGTGTATCTCAGTGTCGCCTGACGGCTGCAAAGAGCATTCCTCAGGAAGTTGCTAAGTGCTTCCCAAGAGTATAAAAATAGAAATAACGATCTTTGTGTATCCTTTCCTCTACATATCTGTACCGACGTGCTTAGTTTGTCTGCAAATAAAATGGGTGGGTATGCAGTGTGTCTGAATTTGATTTAGTAGCTGAAGGAGAATTAAAATAAGCCAAGTCAAGTAAAATTAATATTCAGAAGTCGGTCACTGCTACAGTCTCAACCTCTACTTAATTAGTGTCAAGCAACTGGTTGCTTATCAGCACTGTACAATTTCAGCTAAACCAGCTGTAAGTAATGGCTCCTCCATACTTAATTTATGTGCTTCATGCAATTCCTCTTCTTGCTCATCCCATAGTTATTTCTCATTTTCCAAATGCTTTTCGGATTTTTCAACAAAGGCGCCTACATTTCACTTTCTAGGACTTTCTGAGCCAGGTTAAACTAAGCTCTTAGTGATTCCTTACATTGTTTGTCTTTGGCGATTGTATATTTTGCGGTGTATTTGACTCCAGTGTAGACAAATGTTGCAGACCCAGAAGTAGGTAGGATGCTGAGAAGGAGTGTATTTCTATTTACAGAAAACTGTGATTTAGAAGACATGCTTGGTTTGCCTCCATTAAAACAAAACAAAACAAAACAAAACAAAACAAAAAAACCTTTAATTCATGACCCCTAATTTCACCATTTCATAAGCTAGGAGTAGTCTACCTCAAAGCATCATGGAGGGCGTGGTATGACAAAAGTATGAAGGCAAGAATAACAGAGAGCAGAAGCCAGCAGACAGTGTGTGAGTTTCATTTGCTGACTGTGGAAGTCTGCCTGAACAGTGTTTGGCAGCTTAACACCAACGCATGTGTTTCACTGTCTTCATGTTTAAACATTTATTGATTTTTGTAAAAGACACATCCCATGATGCTTCAGGAGGAAGTCACAAAAACCTGTCACCAAAGGTGTACATGGTGTATTTCCAAAACTTTAAATAAAAATAAAATCAAACTTGGCTCAAGGAGTCCTTTTCCAAAAGTTAGAATCACCCTAGGGAACAGAACAACCTCAAAAAGCCTCAAGAGAAGCGGATGTGGGAAGGAAAAATGCATATGCAGTGTTAAAAGGAAAAAAAAAAAAAAGAAAAAGGAAATTCTATCACCTGGAGACAGGTTGAATCAAAAGGGTGCTATATTTCCCACCCCTTCTGATCATCTGTTGAACTCATTACGTCTGAGTAACTCTTCCTTTGTTTTATTGCACATTGTGTTAAGTCACTTCCAGTGTTGAAGGTCCATGAAAATAAGGGGTAAAAATGCTCCACACCCTTCCTTCTTCATTAGTGAAAATTACTTAGCATTTGTTTGCATTTGGCATTGTTTAAAGGCTCACATTTAAAGATGAAACAGCAGAAAAAAAAAAAAAGTCTTGAACTTTTCAGGTTTTTCTAATTTATTTTTGTTCACATCCTAGACCTGGAATGAAATTTGACGTTGTTACATGCGAGTTTTATACTCTTGCCAAAGGTTTGTCATGGACGTATTTACAGAAAATAATCTCTTCCATAAATAGTAAAAACATGGGCAGCTGGTCCTAGACAGTACAGACTGCAATAAAGTTCTCATAATGAAGTAGCTCATATCTTAAAGAGTACATGACAGACAGTGCTATTCTAGACAGTGCTATTCGAGCTACTTTTTTTTGGTTAGGTTTGAAATGGCATTTCAAAAGTTTTAAACATTTTAAAAGTTGTGTAGAAGTAAGATATCTTTCCACAAAAGCTGGAGGAAATATTCTGGCTTCTGAGTTTTTGTCACAAAAAGACCACAAGGCAAATAACACTAGACCTCAAAGTGTAATGCAATGTTTCTTCAATTTAACCTATAGTCTCTTGACTCAACCAGAAGCATTAGAGAACAGACAGCACAATATAATTTCTGTAGCACCTTCAGCATAATGCAACCTAAACCAATTAAGTTATCAAAGATGCAATAATCACTAACAAATATATAAAACAGATATTTTCCTTATTTTGACACTATGGAGGTCATAAGCATAATCAATCAGTTGTTACTTGCCAGTGAATGCCAACCAGAAGTTGCTGTACTGCTTAGGTGTCTTAAAGGTTGTCTTTTTGACAAAAAAAAAAAAAAAAAAAAAAAAAAGGCTGTGTAAAACAGCATGTCAGAAAACTTAAAAACCTGCGATGTACGACTGCTGCCACCCAGAGGAACTCACAGGAAAGGGACACAGCCACTGGAGCAGGGAATCTGTCCTGGTGAGGGCTAGTCTGAGACTGTGACTCAAATGGACCAGCTCTTCCCCTTTGGTACCACTCACAGTGGCAACACTGATGTTCACTGCTCTTTCCCCTAATCTGATTGTATCCAGTGACAGGCAGGGCAGAAAGAAAGCTTTTCTGCCTGAGGCTTGTACTTTGCATAGCTTTAGAGAGTTTCACTTTTTCAGGCACTATCCTTTCTCTTTTTTTTTTCTGAGGTAAAAAGCATCCCCCAACTCCCATGCCTTGGTACTGGTGTAAATTCATTGCACTTAATACCTAGAACATCCTAAAGAATTCCCTTCATAAGAGTTTTGCCAAGGCTTTGTGTGTCCCCGTTGGATTGCCAACTTCCATCTCCATAGCAGACAGAAAAGAAATCTGAGTTGCAGATTTGTAATTGCATCCTTAATTCACAAACACCATTAAAGGTGCTGCATACAGCTGGCAGCAGCACTTCTGGGCAACACTGACTTCTCTGTTCACTGCTATCCTATACGAGCCCTTGGTATTCTTTCATTTTTTCAAGTAACTCCTGACTTCAGAGTCAGGAGTGCACTTAAATGCACTTAAGACTACACTCCTGCCCTACTGTCCCTCTGCTCCATTCCTGCTACTTACACCCATTTGTTTTGCAGTTCTGCTGCCTTTCAGCCTTCTCTAGGCAGTTGATCGAACTGTTCCAGCAAAACCAAGGGTTATCAAAAGCCCCAAAGCTTTAACTATCCACCAACTACCTTTTTTTTTTTTTTTTTTTTTTTTTCATCAGTTTATAGTCAGCAACAGCATCAAATGAGGAAAGAGTGAGAAGACATCCAGTTTGATGTCAGTGTCTGTGCTCACTCACTTGGTCAACTCAGTATTTACTTTAACTGTACATGGTGATCTTTGACACAAGCCTCAGTGAGAATTATTTTTGTTGGCATATCAAAACATTTAAAAATGTTCCAGCTGAACTTTAGTGGAAGCTGCCACATGCTTTCTTTAAGAGCTACAAAATTTATGGGTAGGTTTTACCATTCTAGTTACTCTTGAAATATTCTAAGGAATAGAAATATGATTTTCCAGACAAGAATCTGAGTTGCTTTCCCCTTGGCTTCACCTTAACTTTGTTTTTCTTCTGATAGTAAGATGATATATAAGAAGACTTTACCCATCACTGAAAGCTAATAATTATTTTCATAATTTAAGTTAACTTTCTTTCCTGTTTTGTCTATAACTCAATTTACTCATTGCTCTGTGAACTTTCTCAGTTTACCTGAAAGAAAATTTAAATCGTTTTAGCATCTCTTGAAAATGCTTTCTCAGATATCCTTGCTCCCTCTGTGACATGAGCTTCTTCTGTGGTTAAACTAAAGAGGTTCTTCAGCTGGTTAGGAATTTGTTTGGGTGATAAAGTACCTTATTATCACCTTTTTAGCAGCTACTTCAAATTTCCTCTTTGGACATTCCACTTTCATGACGTTTCCTACTGCTCTATCTCCTTTGAAGCATATATGGCTACAAGTTTTGCTATTGCTCCTGATGGAAGTGGTTTTTTTTTTAGTGTTTTGTTTGAAATTTGGCTTTATACCCTTTCTCAATAAAACCCAAACTTGAAGAGAATTTAGATCTCCTTTTCTTTAAACCATATGGCTGGCTGTTTCCAATGACTAATCTAAATTATGACCTCTCACTGAAAACGTAGCTCTATAATCTGAAGTAGGAGGTGGCTGAGCTAATAGAACCAAACAATCA
Organism: Anas platyrhynchos; assembly: GCF_047663525.1. NCBI lineage: Eukaryota > Metazoa > Chordata > Aves > Anseriformes > Anatidae > Anas > Anas platyrhynchos. The sequence goes on from NC_092587.1 coordinate 146,263,907, forward strand.
ACTACCACCAGTACAAGATAAAATAAACCACAAAACCAACTAAACCACTTCTTGCTCTTGGCCAGGAAGACCAGCAAGTGACTTAAGGAGATTACTGTGGTTCCCTAGTAACAATTATACATACAAGATTGCTTGTTGTAAATACTGCTACAGAGAAAATGTAGGCAGAGATATATTAAATGATCCAAGATTAGATGTATCAAGTATGATTAAATTCTTGTGTGGGAACTGACATATCACAGAACCGCCAATTATACTGGCTGGCTTGGTCTAAGATCCCCAGTAAACACAATATAAATTGAATGGAAGAATGATTTAAAGAAGCCTGAGGGGTAAACTACAAAATGCAGCTACTGCTGCTCCCCAGACGTTTGCTGTCCCAGGCCCACAGAATGCTGTCAGCATGATGGAGTATTCGTGTTATGGGCTATTTTATGAATATACAGAAAGCAGAAGCAGACTGCAGGTGTAGTCACATATGACCAGATAGTAAAAAACACCTGCATACCAATACAAAAGTTTTAATAATCACTGTGCTGTCAGTAGACACTAAAAGCATGACTCTGTTTGTGTGGACAAAATTTAAAATTTAGGATGATTCCAAACTACACATGGATATTGCAGAGGCACTGGGTGGCTCTGCTTTCAGAACAAGTGGCTTTCAGAGGAGTGCAGACTTTATAGGTTTTTTCTGAACTGACTTCGACATCCCATTTAGGAAACTTTACTGCCTTCTTTGGAGGCTTACATGATTCAGATCAAGATAAAGCCCTGTAATCCTTTAAGAAACCAGAATGAAGACATACACTAACAACAGTTGTACTAATGTAAAATCAAACACTGTGAGGCTATAGAGTATGCTTTATTTCATGATGAAATGCCTGAGATTATTCTACCAACATCTTCACAAGCACAGATATGCATCTCACAACAGCTGTTGAAAAAGTTATATTATGCCAGCTGAAATATTACTGTGTGAAAACCTTTAGAAGTTGTCTCTGAAAACTAAATATGAACACAGCCTGCCACACAGTATTACTGGGATATATGCTCTTATAGCACTATTTCCATAGAGATAAAATCATCAGGTAATCTACTAATCTATACACCTCAATATAGAAAACTTTGCCAGAGAAATTCAGTCCCATTTGGGCACATGGTACAAATGCTTCCTAGTAACTATTTCAAGCAAAGAAAATCTGATGAATCCAGATGCCACTTAAACGTTTGGCCTGCAAACTGGGAAACTGTACTTATCAATACTTACCATATCTCACTCAGTATTATTCAGTCTTTTGACAGCTTGTTCTTTTCAAGAATAGCAGCTTTGTTTGTGGGCTCTCTTTATGAAATATAGATGTTCTTCTTCCTTGATTTGAACTAAAAGGATTATTTTTCTCTGAGAAAGGGTAAATCAATAAAAATACAGTAGTGACACTGCTGAATTGGCACAAACATTGTGATAATGGCCTGATTTTCAAAAATATTTATGAACCACATGTCTCCTTGAAGTATATCAGATCTGCAGCTGATCAATATCTTTGTTTATTTCATTATTATCTTCTGAGATGTTAGGAAGAATTTCTTTACTGAAAGGGTTGTTAGGCACTGGAACGGGCTGCCCAGGGAGGTGGTGGAGTCACCATCCCTGGAGGTCTTTAAAAGACGTTTAGATGTAGAGCTTAGGGATATGGTTTAGTGGGGACTGTTAGTGTTAGGTTAGAGGTTGGACTCGATGATCTTGAGGTCTCTTCCAACCTAGAAATTCTGTGATTCTGTGATTCTGTGATTTCCCCCTTTCAAGAATGAATAGATATTTTCATGTAATCTGTTAGTCCCTTCCCTACAGAAAACACATTATTTCCTCCCACATTGCCTGCCACCTCTCTTTCAACTTTAGGTCCCTCTCCAGGGTGTATAACATAGCTCTGCTTCCTTGGTGTCCTCACTCATAGTCTCTCCAACTCAGACATGAGCAGGTGCTGTGAATGAGGAACATTTCTACAGCAGTCACTTACGCAGAAACACTCAGCAAAACCATGGAGGAAGGGATGAAAAGCAAATATTAAGCATTTACAGGATATAGTGGCAATGAAATGATGAAAAACATTAAAATGTACATTCTTGGTTAAAAATAAATAAATAAATAAAAGATCTTGATGCTGTTAATATAGGTTGAACATTAAAAGCACAGATTATTGACTTGCTGCATGAAAGGACCAGACCTGCTACCATCTGTTATATTGTAAAGAAAACCCCAAACTACATAGAGTTGATCTGCTCACTGACTACCTGAGCTTCTCTCCAGCAAGAGACTGAAGAGGGTAATTGATTTAACTCGTCAATATCACAAATATTTTTGCTGTATCTGTTCATGCCCAAAATGACAGCAAAAGCATTGAAGATCCTCACAATCTGGTTAACTTAAAAAATAAAATGAAGTGAAATAAAATAAAATAAAATAAAATAAAATAAAATAAAATAAAATAAAATAAAATAAAATAAAATAAAATAAAATAAAATAAAATAAAATAAAATGGCACAGTCAACTCTCCATTACGGAGAGTAACTAGAAAACCCATATCACCTGCAGATAGTGAAATCCTGGGTGACTTTTAAGACTGTACAAAGAGAGTGCAGGAGAGGAAAGACCGGTTGCTGCTGCTGTTGACTGGGGCCACAAAGGTGCCCTACTGATTGTTCACCTAAGCCAGGAAGAGAACTGCCTGGTTTCCAGACACAATATGGCTCCAGATAAACCAGTGCATGCATTTCTGCAGCATGGTCAATCCACACAGGTGGACTGATGCATCCATCAAGGGAAACAGAAAAGTCATTTTTATGTAGGTATAATAATGCTTACAGTCTCAGAATGAGGCAAACAAAAAATGCCAGTACAAATTGATTTGCTCAAGTTTTGTTGCATCCTAAAACAAAACCCCTTGGGAGTAACAGTTATATAAGTAATTAATTCTCTTCTATTTTCTTTCAGAATTTCCTAACCGAGTTTTTTTTTTTTTTTTTAATGCCTTACTCAGTGTGCAATGACAATATCACATTTAAGATTCTTGTGACTTTAAATTTTATTGGGTAATGCAGAGGCAAGGGAATCTTCATATGGTATTTACAGTAAAGAATGAGAATTTTTACTCTAAGGCATTCTAACTGATAAACATTAGAAGATTAATAATTCTATTTTAGTGACAGAAAAAATGCAGTGTTACCTCCACTTATGCATGTTTCTGTATGAACTAAGATGAGTGTAAATACTCATGAATGAGGGGATGAATTATTGAAAACAGTCAGACAAAAGGAATTTTACTCCAGTCTATACAGCCTTTGTTCTAAATAGCAATTAAATGCTTAACCTGCTTTTTCTATCCATTTCAATGGATAGAATTTCTTATCTCCACAGCTACTTGAAATTGTTCTCAAAGTCTAGCTAGGATAAAAGAGAAAATATAGCTTCTGCCTACTTCTGAGTAACTTCTGAGTAATCCAATAAAATGTAGACAAGCATTCAGAAGTCTAATCAGTTTAAACAGAGCTCACACTTCAATGAGGTCAGAAAGAACAGTTAATATGTAGACCGACAAATAAAAAATGCAAGAGGAAACAGTTGAAGATGGTTTAGGTTAATCTATTTAATGGAAAACATCAAGGTATTATTTATTGCTTTATTATTTTAGCAATATAGTGTTATTCTAAAATTTCTGCACCTTCTGTTCTGCAAAAAGTTGATGCTTGATATTACATTAGTTAAAATAACAGCCTGATGTTCAGTGTAATAATAAAGGCTTTATAGGATAAGAGCCATCTGTTGCAATTACGCTCACTTTCTGAGATTTTCTGGAAGAGATGAAAAACTTTAAACTTTGTCAATTATATGCCCTTGAAGAACTATGAGTCATCTTAAAGGCGTTTGGCATAGAGATGTAATTTTCATGGAAACAGTCTAATGAGAGAACATATTGAATGCATTCTAAATATGGCCATCCAAATGGTCTTATTGATGAAAAGAGTCTCAAATGAGGGACGAAAATATGGCAGTATAACTTACTCTTCCATGTCCGTAATTTTGTTGAGTAACATTCCTTGGGCATTTCACAGCTTTTAAGTCAAATACTATTTTCAGCGCTTTTTCTGGTGAGATCATTAATACAACCACTTCATCAAATATATGTTAATTAATACCCACCCTCCAAACACTAACCATAGGGTCTGGAACTTCTTCCCACACTACGGTAAGAAATACATCTCCAGATGTTAATGATTAAGGCATTAAAGGGTAAACCCAGCACCCACTTCCGCAGCTGCCGAAGCTCCCACGGCAGTAAACTACTGTGGTTACATTGCTGAAGAGTGTGGGTGGATTGGAAAGGGCCCTTCAGCGTGTGTGCACTTCTGCACAACATGGGAGCCAGATCAAAAGGGTTTCCAGCACAGGCAATTTGTTGGCTGTGGATGGTGCAGGGCAGAATGGATGAGTACTTCCCACGCAGGAGGCTACGTGAGAGGTGGAGAGCAGATGTTCTCTAACGTGGTTACCTTGGGTCCCACTATGGGCTGGGCATGGCAGCCTTCTCATGTCCTGGGTCCTAGCTTGGATCAGTCCTTCTAATCAGTCTGATTGAACAATATTCTCATAGATCTCTGAAGCAACAGGTACCTCTACTGATGTGAGTGTTAATGAGAACCACATTTAACAAAGACACATTTCAAATCCAAATGTGCTGACTGGAGAGACCATTTCTAGAAACATTAAAGAGGAAGTTAGGAAGGATGCTTCCTTCGCTTTGCCTGACCAACTTCTCCTCTCTTCTGGACTGGGACTGGGTACCTGTCCTTATTCTAGATGGGCATTAGATGTAAAGAACTGTCACTCAAACCTGCAGTAGGCTAAAACAAGGGCTGGGGGCAGGGGGGGGGGGGAGAGATTTTTAAATAAATTGCAGTTTTCAGTTCAATCTCCAATTTACATGTTTGAAAGACTTACAGTGTTAACATAGTAAGCACAATTAAATAGATATTGATGTGAATGAAGTTACCTTTAAATGTATTTCAAAATAATTTCAAACTATTTTCTTGGATATGGTTTTCTAGGCATAACTATTTGTTTACTTGTTCAGGTGCCTCTTTTGTTAAAATTATCTTCACTACATAGTCTGAGAGTATGTCAAGATTTAACACTTGCTGGACAAGTCAGCATGAGATCTTGAATTTACTGACTTCCATTGCTACAGGCTGATAGCATAGAATCATAGAATGGTGTAGCGTAAAGACCACACGGATAACATGGTTCTTTCAGGATCAGTAACTGCTACCACTTTATTGATGACATAACTTCAACTCTCTCCTGTTGAGGACGTAACTTCCTCTCTCTCTTATGGAGGGCATAAATTCTTCACTTATTGAGGACAGGCTCCCTTCTTATACCATTTGCCCCACAGCAGTACTTTTCCACTAACTATTCATTGGTCAACAGCTTTGCCCAGCAACAGCAAATACCCAGCAACTTCCATGCCTTAATGGCTGGAGAACAAGCAACCCAAGATGGCATGGCGTCTCCGAATCACCCTTCTTTGTTCCTTCTAAACTCTTTACATTCCTCATGGCCTCATCATTAAGAGTCTGATGTTATCACCAACCATGGGGCTTGTCGACCCCCATGGCCACACTCCCACAGAATGGCTCAGGTTGGAAGGGACCTTAAAGATCACCGAGGTGAAACCCTCCTGCAACAGACAGGGATGCCACCCACTAGATCAGGTTATCCAGAGCCCATCCAACCTGGCCTTGAACACCTCCACGGAAGGGGCATTCACAACCTTTCTGGGCAACCTGTTCCAGTGTCTCACCACACTCTTCCACATTTTTAAATGACCAACATTAATCTGAGGTTGTTTTGGCTTTGATCATATTAGGCAAGCACCTATTTCTTGAAAAGAAATAGGACTCTCTGAGACTCTGAGCTACACAAATAGAAAATGTCAGCAAGAGAAGCTCTAGCAAAGGCAGGAACTGTGAGAAACACTCTGTGGCCAATAACATAGGCTCAGGTGAGGATCTCAGTGAAGTAGCAATTTTATTTGCGATTGCAATGGTGGACACAAGCAGAAGCACACCTGGTAGTCACATAGCACAGTTTATATACTTTATTTCTCAACACCCAGGACCCTCCCCTGTTACCCCATTGATTGGGTAATACAGGTTCACAACCTATCCAATGCTTCACAGACAATACATGGCCTTCAGTTGCCGGCGACTTGACACCATGATTTTCACCTAATTGCTCTAAGGAGTCTGGTTGTCTGCATTTTGCAAGGTCGTCTACTAAGCTTTCTTATCACTGCAAGCATATTTCAATACCACATTCCTTACCTTTAAACAATGTAACTCTGTGCAAAAACATTTTTGTTCCCACAATTCCCCCCTTTTCTTCTTTATAAATTGGTGATTTTTGCAAAACTTTCTCTAAGGTGTAATTTGGTAGATATCTTCCTCTTCTTCACTTTCTTTGCTTTCTATCTCCTCTAATATCATCATAGTATCTTAGTAAGGTGGTGGCTCCATGGTCATTTTGTTTCAATAGTGCAGTTTCAATTAACTGCTGGACTAGTCCTCTTACACAGGGAATAATGCAACAACCAGTGGCTGTTTCTCTTTCAAATGCCAGGGTGAAGGGTATAGCTGATTGAACAACTGCACAAGTACCTCCCCAGTTAGATGGTAGGGTGGACCATAAGATCTTTCCTCCACAGTACCACCAGAGATCTGCCCTGGGGATCTCCAGTCTTGAGTAGTTTCCCATCAAGTCCTTGGTAGCATTCAAGGTCCTCGTGCACAAGGCAAATTCTCCCAGGTGCTGGGTGGCGCTCACACCCTGCCATGAGAGGCAAGCTGTATGGTTACCTACAGCTGTGGAGAATACAGGGGGAACCCTGGTATCACTATCACGCAAGGAAGGGAATAACAAAGAGAGAGACTTACAGGCCTCATTTCCCCAGGCAGTCTTCTCTTGGTACAATGCAATCATACATTGCATTCCCTGGGAGTCCTTGGTCCACCCCAATGGGAAGGGCACTATCTGGGAAATCAGTTGTCCTGAGGCACAAGCATAGCAATTGCTATGGTTGAGACTCTGGACAATATATTTGACCCATTCTATCCAGGCATTCACATCCCCATACCCTGTTTCAATCTCAATTGTTTGCCTAAGATCTTTTATTTATTTAACTGTCACAACTGCTTCATTTTGAAGAAGGCCTCTTGCTTTCTCCTCGTTTCTCCCTACCTTTGGTGACAATAGAGGGTGGATCCCATACACCTATCCTAAATCTGGCCATTGGGTCTTTCCCAGTCACATCTGCTCCGAGACCAAAAGTACAGTTAATAAGGCCATCAGCCTTATTAATTGTTATAGTTATGGGATTACATTGTAGAGGGTGACAGTTGGACTGAATGGTTCCTTTAAATATGTTAATCTGGCTCTTTAATGCCTTTAAACTATTACTTGGACTGGGTGTATACGTCCATCCTTTATAAGTGGTTATCCACCATACATTACTCCATCCTGGGCAAGAGAGTCTTTTATACAGCCCACTAGTCTTAGATTCAGGACAGAGATACTTGTTTTCACTGCTTAATTGTCATTGGGAATTTAAATCTCCACAAGCTAACACCTCACAAGCATAAAATGTGATGCTTTGTGGTATTTCGTTTTTTGTCACGTTCACCTACATCTTGACAGGGTATCCTGCTGCTCCTATTATCAGGTCTTCCTTTTTCCATGTTGCCAGCTGGCCAAGACCTTCTTTGAGGCATACAATCACCAGAATAAAAATTAATAATTGACCTCTCCCTGTCATTAGTTTTAAATCTTAGGTTTCCAAATAATTATCAATATAAAGAATAAGATGCACACTGTTACTAGAATAAAAACCCCTTGGAGGCACTCCAATTCTGTATAGTCCAGTCCTTTTTCCCAATTACAAGTCACATTTACTGGTTACCTGTGAAAATAAAAAGGTTAGCTTACAATTGTAAGCTTTTATCCTGCTCAGAGTCTATTATGAGATTTTTCTTTTTGATTTTTTTCTTTTTGATTATCACTCTTTATAAGTACATTAAAGGAGGCTGTAGAGAAGTGGGGGTTGGTCTATTCTCCCGCGTGCCTGGGGGGAAGGGGGAACAGGCTAAAGTTGTGCCAGGGGTGTTTTAGGTTGGATATTAGGAAGAACTTCTTCACTGAGAGGGTTGTGAGGCATTGGAACGGGCTGCCCAGGGAAGTGGTGGAGTCACCATCCTTGGAGGTCTTTAAAAGACGTTTAGATGTTGAACTTAGCAATATGGTTTAGTGGAGGACTTGTTAGTGTTAGGTCAGAGGTTGGACTCGATGATCTTGAGGTCTCTTCCAACCTAGACAATTCTGTGATTTTAACTTCCAACAAGTCTTCTGTAGGAACAACTTCCCAGGTACTAGGGTTGACGGATGCTTTCACTCGAGTATAGTGACTCCAACCTTTTTCTGCAGTTCTTACGTCTGTTTCAGTGGTTAGTAGCACTTGGAATGGTCCTTCCCATTCAGGATGAAGTTTTGATTCTCTCCAGGTACATATCAGGACCCAATCTCCTGCATGGAATGAATGTACAGGGAGTGTACAAGGTGGGGTTTGAGCCAAAAGTCCATGAATCCTGAGAGGTGCCAAGGAAGAAGATAATCCAAGTATATAGTTTTAAAGAAAAATATCTTTATTTTCAAAAGTAGATATCTCACTGCTTCTACCCAGGTACAGTAGTCCAAACAACATCTCATTTGGTGAAACTCCTTCATCTTTTCTAGAATCAGTTCAAATTCTGAGAACTGCAAAAGGTAAACATTTTGTCCAGGGAAGCTTAGTCTCTAAAACCTGTTTTGACAGATGTTTCTCTAATGTCTGATTCATTTGTTCTACTTTCCCGGAGAAGGAAGGATGCCATGGAGTATGAAACTCCCATTTCATTCTTAAGGTTCTCATTAATTCTTGAAAAATAGATGAAGTAAAATGACTTCCTTGATCTGAGTCTATATTTCCAACAACCCCATATCTAGCGATTATTTGTTCCAGGATTACCTTTATCACCACACTAGCTGTTGCTGATACTGAAGGAAAAGCTTCTACCCATCCTGGCAAAGGGTCACTTAATACTAGCAAGTACTTAAATCTACCTACTTTAGGTAATTCAGTTAAAATCTACTTGGATACTCTGAAAAGGTCGAAGTCCTGGCTCCCGCCCACCCAGAGGCTGTTTCTGCAGACCTTCTTATTCACTCACTGGCATGTTATACAACTATTACACACCTACTTAGCTATGGTATACATGCCTATACATATATATTTCTACACATCTATATTTTCTTAATACAGCATCACACAATGCCTGGACTCCCCAGTGGCTTCCTTGATGTAGAACAGCTAAAATTTCCCTCATTATTTATTTACCATTTCTCTCCCATCAGGGAGAATCCACCATCCTTCAGACTCCTTTGCTCCTAACTCCCTTTTTCACTGAATATTTGCTTTTCAGGTGGAGGTTTCATTTCAGGTACAAGGAGCAGCTTTGCTTCTACTTGTCATTGCAAAGCTGATTCTTTAGCCTTTTCATCTGCAATTCTGCTTCCCCATTTGAAGTAAGGAGTTTCCTTTTTGATGTCCTTTCACGTGCACCACAGCAATCTCTTCTGGTGGTAGCAGATTTTCCAAAATCTCTCTAATTAATTCTTCATGGACCAATTATTTTCCCTTGCTGTTTACTAAGCCCCTTTCTTCCCAATTTTTTCCAAATGTATGTACCACCCCATATGCATATCGTGAGTCAGTATTTATAGTTTCCTGTTTCCTTTTAACAACTTTAATGCTTGATCTAATGCATATAGTTCACAAGTTTGAGCTGACCAATTACTAGGCAGTTTTGCCATTTCTTCAACATTCCCATCTGTTCCTTCAATGATGGTATAACCATTACATCACCTCCTTTGTACTGCCCTAGAAGATCCATCTATAAACAATATTTCCCCTTCCTCTAAGGGCACCTCTTGTAAATCTAATCTTATCTTTGTCTGGTAATTTATTAGACCTAAGCAGTTATGTTCCATATTCATTGGATCTTCAATTCCCTTTGACAAGAAGAAGGCAGGATTCAAAACAGGTTATGTAGTTATAGTTAGATCATCCTTTTCCATTAGAATAGCTTCATATTTTATTATTTTGGAGTCTGTCAGCCACCTTCCTGCTTTCTGAGTGAGAACAGTCTTCTGAGTGAGAAGAGTCTTCAGTTGGTGAGGGGTAACAACAATCAGTTGTCCTCCAAAGGTCAATTTCCTGCTCTCTTCTACTAATAAGGCAGTTGCTGCTACTGCCTGAATGCATTCTGACCATCCCTGGGACACAGAGTCTAATAATTTAGGCAAATATGCTACAGGTTTCCTCTTATCTCCCCATTCTTGGGTTAAGACCCCCAAAGCAGCACCCTCACTTACAGTTATAAAAAGATAAAATTATTTCTTTAGGGCAGGAGGAGCTAAGACTGGTGCTGTAATAAGATCTTTTTTTTTTTTTTTTTTTTTAATTTTCCACTACTTTTTCCTCTTTAGTCCTGTTCACTATATTGGATTCTTCCTGCAGTAATTTGAGATATATTTTTTTTTCTGCGCATATGCCTCTATCCACAGTCTGCAATATCCAATTAAACCTAAAAATTTTCTCAATTCCTTCTTTGTTCTAGGGAGAGGAAGTTGCACAACTCCCTGAATCCTTTCAGGGTTTATTCTTCATCTACCCTCAGAGACTAAATGTCCCAAATACCTAACCTCTTTTTCTACATACTGTACTTTATCTTCAGACACTCTTAACCCATGTTCTCCTAAAAATTCAAGAGTTTGTTTGTGGCTTCTTTTACTTCTTATTTTTCTACCCCAGATATTAATAAGTCATCTACATACTGTAACAACTTCACCCCTTCTGGAATCTGAAATGTTTCTAAAATCTTTTCCAATTCTTGCCCAAACAAATTAGGGTGTTCAGTGAATCCCTGATGCAAAACAGTCCCTCTATATTGCTGTTTATGGACTGTTTCTGGGTCTTCCCATTCAAATGTAAAAATATCCCAACTTTCAGAATCCAGTGGGCATGCCCAGAAGACATCCTTTAAATCTCTAACGCTGAACTATTTGTGCTCATAATGGATTTTACTCATCAGGGAGGGTATAAGGGTTACGAACCATAGGGTGGCGCTTTCCTGTTATCTCATTGACTCTTCCCAGGTCTTGTACTAATTGGTACGGACCATTTGGATTTTGTACTCATAAAACTGGAGTGACAAACACTGTCCTTTAACAATTTACCTTTAAACAATGTAACTCTGTGCAAAAACAATATTTTTGTTCCCACAGAACACAGATGGAAACAAATGAAGTGTTTTACAACATTTTATTTCCCCAAACTATCATTTTTTAAAATGATCTAGTTACAAGATGCTGGCATACTCTATGAACTGCAAACTAATGGCTTTCAACATGAGAGTTGTAATATAATATCTATCTTTTTCTACAATTCATTTGTACTTGTAACTGAAAAATAAGATCAAGATATCAAGGAACAATTTCAGAGTTCCAGACCCTTAGCTAATTTTTGCCTTATTTGTTTTTAATAGATGGCTGACTTTTATTAAACAGATAATAATTGTTCATTAAAAATAAAAAGGAGACTTCATCTTAAAGATGTTTTCTAACTTGACACATTTCATGTTTCTCAGAAATTAATCTATGTTCTGCTACAAATAAAATTATCTCTGCTTTATTCTCTAATTAAGCCACTTACGTTCCTCTGTTCTGGAGAACACCAAAGAAAAGCCACCAACAAACATTCTTAAAATCCTCATCTGTAAATAAGTAGCTATCACATATGAGACAATGTAGAAAACTGGATGTGTATTTACATATTAAAAAAGCCAACAATTAAAGAAAAAACACTCTTCTAAGTACTCCTTTGGGTGACCTAAACAACTTACCTTGAAAAATGTACCCACTGCAATCACAGGATGATAAAACCATTGGTTTACACTCATTTGTAATGGTAGATATACAGTACATGTGCATGCGCAACCAAAGATAGTGTAGATTAAAATCTCTACAGCAAAATTGAAAGAGATAAGAAAAGTGATTGAGTATCTACAATATTTACTGAAGTAGGTAACTTGCAGAGGGAATTCATGGAATGTTTAAGTACACTGTATTTTTTCTTCACTGCTATTTGCTTCAAAAGAAACTTTTAATACATATTTTTTGTTCCATACACAGAAAGAGCTTGCACAGCTGAATGATCAGATTTGCAAGGTTCTGTTAAAAAAAAAAAAAAAAAAAAAGGAAAAAAATTTTTTTCCTTGATCTGAAATATTTTTCTGTATTTGAGTTTATTATCAACTTCCTTCTTCCTACTGGATGTCATTGCCTCTGGGGTTACCTGACCCCTGGTCAGGGTATGTTGCTTATGATGCATCACTGCCCACAGCCTTCCTGGAAAGCACTGAGGGGACCATTTCTGAATGGAGTTGCTCACCTATCTCCCAAAGGTGGTCAAGAATGTCAAACCCAGATCTGCACTGGAAGTCTGGAGGTGAGGCATGGGAAAGATGAGGCACGAGAAAGGTGAGGCTGATGGGTCAGCATCACGCTCAGTGGGGACAGAGAGAGGGCATGGCTAAGCACCAGGCTGGGGGCTTCACCCAACAGTGATGGCATTAGGCTATTTCCCACCCCAAGCCTCCAGCCCCCTGCCACTGCAGATACTGAGGTGGCAGCATTTTGGAAACACTGCTTAAAGGGCCTGACAATGTTCTATGGTGATACAAATGCTCAGGGAAACCCACAGCTGACCTGCCGCCCAGTAGATTATACACTGTGTGGTTTAAGTAAGAGAGATAATGAAGCAGAGACAGCTGACATACTCACCTTTTGCCCTTTTACTCCACTGCAGTCACATTTTCCACAACCGGAACAACCCTGAAAATAAAACAGAAATAGAAGATTAATTGTCTGAACTGGGTGACAGTCAAAAAATACAGCAACAAGTCAGGGATATCAGCAGGGTGGTCAGCACATGGAATGTCCACTTAAGCCCAAATGCAGTACTTTGCTATCTTTATACAGACGTACACTCTGTCACAGTCAAAGACGATTTAAAAAAAAAAAAAAAAAAAAAAAAGCTGTAGTTTTTACTCATTATTAAAAATGCTGTATTGCTTTTAAATCATTGTATTTTGGGGCCAGCATTTTCAATATAAATCATTATTCCAGAACACATGCATATTCTCCATCTAACAATATGAAAATCTCAATTCAAAACAACTTCTGAACTTGCCTCTAGGATTCTTCTGCATTTATACATTCAAAGCCCAACAGATTTTTTTAAATAAAATCAATCCTTTCTTAGAAGCATCTCTTTAGTACCAGTTCATCAATAAATGGCTGCACGCATACTTAATCTCTATAAATACATGTCATTGCTTTGAGGAGAAAGGAATGGGGAAACTGTATTTCATAACTTATCTCCCACAGTTAAGGAAGAAAACAGAAGACCTGAAAAATACAGTCTTTGATTCTTTTTTGAAGATGCAAAATATTGTCTATACTGTTTGGGTCTTTACTCTGAGATCTTGATATTGATTTACTCAATTTTTTAATCAGTGATTTGCAGTCTTCAGATATGAAAAAAAAAAGAAAAAAAAAGTTTTTAAAGGAAATTAAAATACTGGTATAATTACCATGGTACACTATCTAAACAAGCACATCTGCAAATACTTCACAAAATCAAGCCAAACCACAGCCTTCAAAAGGGTAAACTGCTCCTAATCTTAAACATTAGATAAGGAGACAATTGTTAATGTTTACTGGACTGGCAATGGCTATCTCCAGGGTTCTGGTCCTTTCTTACATCTACTTTACATTTCAGATGATCTCCTTTCTTGCTTTCTGTAATGCCAAACTGTAATTGTCATTATGATGGGAAATCTTCCATTTAGGAAAAGCACATTCACTGCAGCAGAAGAATGTATGCAAACACATGAGTAAAGAAAAGCATAGCCAGTCTGAATTACTTTCCAGTCAATACTGCAGAGATTCTTTTCCTGAAAGATTTTGTTTTCTCAGTACAGCAGTACCTTATGGGGTTTCTACACTACATAAACTAAAGTCAAGATGCAGTTAACTTCTACCTCCAGAAAATGTCAGTACTTCAGCATAAATGTTGACAGATTCCCAAATCTATCTGGATTCCGTGAAGTAAAATTCTGGTGGCCAGGTGGACAGGAGAATTTGGGAGAGGGGGGTCTTCATCTCAGGAGGGAAGGGCGGTGCACTGTGCAGCTGGCTTTGCTAGTCCCGACAGCTGATCTCAATACGTGAAATACTCCAAAGTGTAACTTCCCTCAGAAGTGAGGGAGAGAGAATCCTGCTTTAGATGTTTGAGGATGGGGGCTCAATGAGAATAAATGCTACTAAAAGCTTTCACACTTTTGTTCATATAAGCCACGAGACAGAGACTTGAGAGATTTGGAAGTCTGTTTGTTTATACTAAGTCAATAGTAATTAAATGGTTGAGATTTCTATCACATACTCATGAAGAGACGCTCATATTTTTGCAAAACATGAAAGCTGGTAACAGATGAGAGAAGTCAGACTAACTGATGCCCAAGTGAAAGCTTATGGTTGCTCTGTGTTACCAAAGTACTCCTGCACTCTCAAGTACATCTGGACTACTCCCTACTTCTCCTCCTCATAGTCATGAAGCAGCTGGTGAGTAACTCAGGCAGTCTATCACTTTTATAGTTGTTGTGCCCCTCAGAAACAAACTAGGAGGAAAACAAGCAAAAATGTATATCCCTGAATATTCCACTAATGCACGTGAGATACTTCATTAGTCCTAGTAAGCCATTAACTGGAAGCAGTCAGGGGCAGCATCTCTCCAGAATGAGCTCTCAGCAAGGATGCTGAGCATCCATCCCTTCATGCCTACAGAACACAGAAGCTACAGGGACCTCAGTGCTGCTGGGAAGTCAGAGCAAATGCACCCAAACTGTTCTAAATTTGGAAAGAGACCAATAAACATTCTCACTCAGGAAAGTTTGATAATACAGTAACACTTTTTAAGTACATTTACTTTTAAAGCAAAGCATCAAAGAGAACTTGGGTTTTAATGCTTAAAATAATATTACTAAAGGCTGTCCAATAAAACTAAAATACCAGCTCCTGAAGCATTTGTTGCTTTTCATGCTATCTTTATATATATATATATATGTAGATCTGCTGAGTTTGTTGTTTGATGTTAAGTTTTCTCCACATTCATATAAAGCAACAATATTCCTATTTTTCTCTTACATTATACTGTAGAAAGACAATTGGATCTGAAAACAATGCCAACACATGCTACAACGCCAACTCAGTACTGACCAGTAGGGAAAAGTGCCACTCTCTGAATAATCAACTTCACTTCTTGCAGTACATGGTTTTGCCCAGAAAAGCATTGGGCCTCCCATTTCAAGAACTGACCTTGTACAACCTCTCTTAGTTTTTCAGACCTGATGAGATCACAGCTGGAGGACGCATGCCTGCAGCTCATACTTCCTCCTCCAGCATCATGTAGAATGTTATCAGTTGTATCAACACATCCCTTAAATTCAGAAGAAGTCTGTTTTAATTGCATCTGGGAATGTAATTAAAATACGTCATTGTATCATTATAAACATCTGTTTTCAAGTTAATCCCCTCATATTTCCTTCAGCCTGTTATTTAACATGCACCATTTTAGAAAAAGGTATGTTGCTATTTATTTTCCGTTGGGTTTTGTTCTTAAATCTGGCATGGCCAGAAGAATGGATTTGTGCTTTCAGGTCTCCTTTTGTGCTCCCAAAAATGACTCCATTATATTCCATTTTTCCTGTTTCTTAAGCCTCAGTTTAGAATAGCATAAGGTAAAAAAGGTACAGAGCATCAGGAGGCACAGCTGCATAAAGTCCCATTTGCAGTCAAGTGCTGTAACCTACTATGCCAGAGCAGGCCACCTGTACTCCAAAATTCCATGTTTATTTTACAGTAGCATCATCTCCTACTGTTACTGATTGTAACCTTTATAAACAGATGGAAGATTGGCTAACAATGACAGCCTCTACTGGATAACATTATCTGCAGCTACTAATGCCTATTTTTGAATCTAAAGGATGTGATAAGATTCTGCATATGCTAGGAAGAAGTATGAACTTTTTCCTCCTGGTCATCTGGGAAGATGGGAGGGACAGACTGGAAAAAAGCTTATGGATCAAATGTCAGTTTAAGGAGGTCAAAGGGGCATTTAAGTAATGAGGTGGGAAACTGGGAGAACAAGATGTTTACAGCAGGTACAGGAATAAGGATTTGTGTTAATTTGACCTACTGTGCTTACAAACATCTATACTAATTCACTGCAGTCTCCCTTTATTTGACAGTAAGAAACAGGCATTTCTGGGCTGGGATTCATCTCACCTATTTTGGATGTTTGCTTTCAATGTCAATGAATCACACCTTGGAGGACAAAGCAGGAGAGACCGAAATAAGCAAGTATGGGCTACATATGAGAACAAGGGTAAAAATGGAGAGTGAAGTGCACACACACAGACGATTAGAGGGCTAAGGGATACAGAGGGCTACAAGGATGGAGAATTATAATATCTCCTCATTCCTCAAAAAGTATTGTAATTTAGCTGAGTATCTTCTGAACAGTGAACATGGAGATCTGCATTTCTGAAGCTCATTTAGGAATGACTTATGAACCTTGCACAATCAAGTCCTAAATGGGAAACTTCATCCTGAAGGAAAAATGATAATCATCTCAAGGTAAGTGAGATGAAACTATGCAAATTATTTCTGTTACTTGAAATTGTTCTGATTTAGAACAAGTCTAATATGAAGAATCCAGTTTGTGATTTCCCACCACACATGGCTAGAGATGGGAAAAATATTCTTGTCCTATCTCCTAGGCATCCTCTTTGAAACAGTGTCTTCTCCAGGAACCGCATGGAGCTTGGAGCAATCACTGCTGTCCTCCAAGTGAAAAAACAGAGAAGGAATGGTGCTGTGCAGGAAGTGTAATGTGTAGTGGGGGAGGCACTGAAAAGGAAGGGTCTTTATTCCTTGTGTAGCAGTTAATTAGACTGACCCAAAGATCTTTGCCAGATGCACCTACTCTGCATGGCCAGCTAGCAGGTTTCAAACAGCCACAGCTCCCTTGCAGCTCAGGCTAGCCTGTTAGATAATATTTGGTGGCATTCATTCTTCTTACTCCTCCCACAAAATACCAGTTAACCCAGAAGCAGAAGCTCATTTTAGCTGTACAAATTGCTTTATTTTTTGACAAGCATTTCCGTTCTGTTTCTTCCTCCCAGACTGTCTGCAACTGATAAGCTTTGTGAATCACGCTAGCAAATCAGTATAAAACTACAAAAAAGATTATGCCATTTTAACATCACGTGTGGGAACGTGCTTCATGCAGACCGAATATTTGCCTAAAGGAGAGAGATTTGTTCACCATCATGCTAAAGGAAAGCCCTAAAAGCACCAGCCCAGCCCCTGCCTACTCAGGCCTGAGGGGTGCTCAGCTCTGAGAGCAGCACTGCTGAAACTTCCTGCAGCGGATGGGAGAAACTCTGCAATTCCGTTTCTAACACATCTGTCAGACTACAGACTTTCGCATTTTGGTCTATTTTTCCCCGTCCAGCTACTTTCCTGGCAGTCGAGGACTATTGCTTGGAACACGTACAGGAACAATACAAACAGCCGGAGTAGCAGCCTGCGAGGGAGACGGCGGCCATATTTGGAAATGCCCCGTGTCTGGAGGCTGCGGAGAGCACCCAAAGGGCACAAAGGCAGAGCTGGTTCCTGGACACTCGTCTTTCTCGCACAAGTGTTTTTTTTTCACGACAGAATGCAGTTTCCCATCCCACAACATCAGCCCAGCCTCGGCTGAGTTTCAGTTGCCGAGTTTCCTGCAGGCACAGGCCGATTGCGTTGGCCTCAGTCTAGTTCCAGTCTTGCATTGTACACCACAGGTATAAGGCAGATACCCGATATGTTTCTCACTGATTACTCAATGTTATTTGTGTTGAAAATCTCATTCCAGGGCACATAGTCACTTCCCCTACACCAAACTGAAATGTCTTGCCAGTCATTGAAAACCTTGTGAACAGGTGACCGATGAGGCTAGCACAGATGTTAAAATTCTGGGACTATTCACCGTTTCTAGTTCATATCTGAAATGCTTCAACAAGTAAAAATACTTGTTTCAGCTCATAATTTATTCATTATAAAATGTCATTTTGTGTTTAGACGTTACACTGATCATGTTTTCTGATGAGAACAGTAAAGATTTCCCTGTCTGCTTTGCTTTAGTTCAAATCCCAATTTGGACTGCATCCTAGCACCAATTCCCAGTTCAAACACCAATTTTGGTTATGTCAGTGGGATGTTTCTGTGACAGCTTCGAGTGACAGCTCAACCTCCTACCACCAGACAATCTTTCCTCCCCTGCGCTAACTTAATCACAGCAGAGATTTATCTCTACATAGCAAAGACTGCACTTCTACCTGCGCACACATATGTACAACTCATGTAGCTGACAAAAGAACTGGATCAATAGATGTCTTCAGTTTCACATCCCACCAAATACGGGAACAGGGAAGTGATGCAAACAGCAGGATACTTATCTCAAATTCTTCACATATTTTCTTCTCTTCAGAATGTCAAAATAGCTCCCTAGCTGCATTACTATTCCCATGTTTACCCTTTGGATAGAACTGCACTGAGTTAGCTGAACTGCTCTTTTTGTATGTAAAATATCATCAGAGGAAATCACTACTAATCAGTTAACTGCAACACTCAGTTAAAATATTTTTCTTAACTGATTTTTCAGTCCATTAACAACTTCAAAAAAAAAATTCACATTGCTACAACTTCTGATTTACATCTAGCTAGAACAAAAAGGATAACAAGAAAAGAAAGAATGTCTTATTTGTCCCTGTAATGTTAGATTTATCTTAGATTTTGGAAACAGATTGCTATACTTGAAGAGTATAAACTCCTTCTCCCCTCCTTTTTTTTTTCTTTTTTTTTTTTTTCTGAAATAAATATAGCAGGATGAAAAGCTTCATTGTTTCTTCATCTCACCATACTGTATTTATACAAAAGGATAAAAATATTTGCAAGAAACATCCAATTTAATCTATTAAAAAGGACCTAAATGTCTAACTTATGAACTTCTAGGTCTTTATAGACTACAGTGATAAGGTATGGATTAGTATTAATATAAGTGTTAGCTACAAGTACATTTTGAAATATTACATTTGTAAGGTTAATTTATGTACTGATATCCTGGTTGATAGAAAGTCTGTGGAAGAAAATGATTTTTTTTCCCGCCTACGTTTTTTCCTAGAATTTTCACAAAGCAAACCGACTGCTCACTATAAGAACATAATTCTTCCTTGCCATAATTAAGGGGAAAAACAAACAAAAACAAACAAACAAACAACAACAAAAAAGCACTAACACAGAACTACCACACCTCAAAGTCATATTCCTTCAAAACAGAGCTTTGCATGAAGTATTTGACCCAGACTTAAAAGTTGTGCTATACATTATCTCCTGCCTCAGAGGGTTGGAGTTCATTTCTCTCAGAAGAACAAGAAACATGATGTGCTGTGGAGCATTTCAAAGGCAAGACTGACCCCCCTTTTTCCCACTGAAATAATTTCATTTCACATGGCACATTGAAATCTTATTAGATCAGAGATGGGAACCTGAGCATCTTCCTTAATGTGCAAAGCAGTGGAGTATAAAGACATTTTCACCTGCTTTCATCCTGCCTCCACAACAGCTGGGAATGGAACCACACTACAACAGTGTGAGAGTAGATATCCCAAGTGCAGGCTGTCAAGCAGGTACTCAAAACCCCCTGACTACACTGAACACGGGTATCTTCAAAATTCAAAGAAATACCATAATGAAAAAGCAACTCCTTTCTGAGTCCGGGTATATTTTCTTTGCTCTTAGCAAATGATGAAAAATCAAACAAGTCAAAGTGCACTATTAAAGCATTTCTCAAAAATGTCTCTGATTTCTTCTTAAAAAATTGTTATTCTTAATAATTTCTTTTACGGTTTTATTCCTTGAATATGGTTTACATTTTTTATTTCACCAATTCTAAAGTCGTATTTTTCATCAAATCACCAACTTGCTGACAAACTCACCCAATCCTGATCAAAATCTACCAGCTTTTCATTTTTAAAGGTTATACTTTTCCTTCATTAGTGTTTGAAATGGAGCAATTGTTGCAATGTAGATCGGGATGTATCCTCTTTTGTCATCAGAAAAACAGTCAGTTTAATTGTAGCATCTGAACAGAAAATTTCACTTCAGAATGAATCAACTTGTAAGGCTAGCTTGAAGTTAATTATACAATATATTACTTTGATGACAATTAGCTTTAACTGATAATTAGCATGGTATCTGTTTGCCTACTTATTCTAAGTATATTTCATCAATGGAAACCTGGGCATAAGCATTAGAAAAGTACTGTGGGCAAGCAGAGGAAGGTTCACACACAGGGGATTTAGCAGTTCAAGCTTTGTCAGAAGTGCTGAGAGAGAGTGGTGACTTGGTGCAGTCACTCACTCAGTTATTCCCATACGCTCTGCTGTGACAGGGGTAGCTGCTTTTTGGCAATGTCTGTGCTAAAAGACTGGCCTTGATCATATGCCTAAACAGTGGAAGTCTGCCCTTTTCAGGAGTTAGTAGGAAGCCAACTGTCCTGGACTGACAGATGAACTTCAACCCACAAAATGGTTCAGGAAGAGGAACACTTGTCATGCCTTCACTTTCAGGACTTAAAGCAGAGAACAGAAATGCAGGACAGTTCTCATTTCAGTTGTAAAGACACCTATTTCAGATATCACTAGACAGATAAATAATAGAGAGAAGAGGATATTTTATGATTTTATAATGTTATAATATTTATAATGTCCAGTCTTTCCTTCTCTTTCCTTCTCTTCAAAGTCAAAAAAAAAAAAAAAAAATTTGGCAACTTATCTTCATGTCCATTTTTGTTACCCAGCAAATCAAGGACAGACTACTGTTATGACTGTTCTGGGAATTCCTTGAACCAAGGGATGGCTTATTGGTTTTACAGCTTTCCACCTCTAGGTCTCCAAATTAAGTTCAGCTCTAGTCAGCAGTAACTGAAAGTTTCTGTCATGTAGTAGCTATTTAAAATCCTTGGTTGTGTCATTTCTGTTTTCTGTAGATCCAGTATTCATAGAGCACAGTAGAACAGTGCCATTCACGATATCCTGTGGTATCCCACCTGCCTCCAGATTCCAAGCCAGGTGGCAACAGCTCTCCCCTCAGTCCCAGGTAATATCTGCCATGTCTGATAAGTCTCTCGCATGGTGCTAGATGCCTAGGTTTAAGCAACAGTAATAAGTGCAACCCAGTTTCTGTAGACTCATTAAAACTTGCACACGTAAGAAGAATTAAAATACTCATACTGCTGAAGACCTCCCTTGGATGTACGTTGATGTACATGGGTAGGACAGAAAGAAGCAGAAGTGGTCCCCACTTGCTCTCTGTTAATGCAGAGTTGTTCTCCTAACACATCTTCTAGGAATAGCTTTAGACTAGATGAGAAATGTCCTGTAACAATCATACACAGTGGAAAATTGTGGCACTGCAGTTGTCAATGCATCAGGCAAGTACCACTTTTAATCTGAGGGAAACTTTAAGCAAGTCTCACCCAAACTGGCATATAACTGAAAGAAATGAGAATTTACTGTCTGAAGTATCATCATGGACAATGAAATTTGAAATATTTACAACAATTCAACTTCAGTTTTATTTAAAATCCTCTTACAAGTTTCAGAAAACTGGTTCTCTACAAATAAATCTCTATATAATATAGTTGGAAATAAATTCTTTATTGCTTTTGGGACATGAGGGGCTGTTTGTAGATTTTGGCAAGGTTTTCTTCTGTTTGGCCAGAGGCTGTATTTGTTTTGTTGTTGTTGTTTTTAGTGTTACCAGAATCCTTCAGGATGTTCACACAAAAACTGCAGACAGACCACAGATCCTTATCAGAGATCTCCAGTGTATTTTGGTCACTCAAAAAATATTGTCTCTTTTTTTTTTTTTAATACTTAATACAATTATTTCAGAAAATATTTATTTTTTAAATTAGCATTGGTAGAAGTACACAGTAAAAAGCTGTAATAAATGAGCAGTCACATCTTAGTCAAATGAATCCCAGATTGCTGGATCTGAAATGTTTCATCACAGGGACCTCATTTCTGACATTCTTTTCCAAATTCCCCAACGGTCTGTCCTGGAGGTAGGGTCATGGGAGTCCCCTGAAAGCTGCTCTGTGAACACGACTTTCCTGCTGCTGATGTGAACATCATTTTCACAAAGCAATGCAAATCCTGGGGGCTTCCAGTCAGTTCACAGGAAATATAAAGCTATTCCTGTTGTTCCATATTTGGACAAAAATGACATTTAAAGCAAACGTTTCCTCAAACTAAAATCCTTTACAGGAAGCTCTGACAAGAATCAGGGTATTTGCTTATTTAGTAAAGTTTTCAAAATATCACCTTATGCCACTCTGTTCTGCACAGCTCAAACTGTGCAGAATACTAACTAATGCAAATACTAACTAATCTAATTATCATTATAATACAAACCCCTCCATCAGTGAATCTACAAGCATGTCTAAATCCACAGACTACCAGATATTGTTTAGCCTCCAGCAGAGACTACTGTATTTGCCAAGGGACTACTATCTATCCAGTTGTTTTTGTACCCTTTTCCTATTTAAGAACTCCACTTTTAGTTATATCTTCAAAGAAGTGAAAAATATTCCAGGTTTCAGTAGCACACAAGAGTAGGTGGATCCTTTGGTACAAGAGTCACTGTTCTTCATTGGCAGCTGAGAATTAGAGTATAATCTGGGACCACCTTCTATTCAGTGAAAAGCATTTCCAGGAACACATTCCAAAAGGCATGATCCTCTCTTAATTCAGTTATGGCAACCAGTGCCTATAATTCCCATCCTACTCTTCTACTTTGTGAAGAGGCAAAGTTGAGCCAGGAGATACAGATGAGAAGCTCCCATACCCCATATTGCTAACTTAAACAAACATGTCTTGCAGGGAGGACAGAAAATTGTGCTGCAGAAGTGCCACCTCTGTAGCCATGTGGCCACAGCCCAACCTCCTGTGTGGCAGGACACCTCCAATGGAGAGAAGGCATCCTTCATAACCACCCAGCATCCTCACTTGTGTTTTCATTGATCATGGTGGTTTGCAGGACACCAAAAAACCCTCAGAGCCCCTGTGTCTTTGCACATCCACGCGGGCAGTGAGGGCCCTGCACAGGGACAGAACAATGTGCCTGGTGGTCCATGACATGCGAGGTGGGCATCCTGTTAAGGCTGTTCCCCTTTCAGCTGCTACCTTGAGGGAAAGGTGACCTCCCTTTGGGCCATGTGTCTGTCCAGAGCTATTGCTGGGCTTTCACTTTTATAACCAGTACTCTCCTGGCACCTACAATGCCTGATTACATCAGGGATGGTGGAGAAAGGGCAAGTATGCAGTGGAGATGCCACCTTCAGCGACCCTACCCGTCTCCAGGCTTTTCTGTAAACCTCAAGGCCAAGGAGACATGTCGGGGAGGAAGGATGTTCAGGAAGCCAGTAGAGCAATTTTGCAAATGTTTACAGTGAGTTGGTGAGCGGTGCTTTCCCTTCCGTTAGCTGATAAACACGGACATCAACATAAACAAATAGATTTGAAAGTAACAACTTGAAAACAGTACAGCACTGGGGAGTGGAGGGCTTCTCCCTTGGCTACCGGTTGCCTAGACTAAATAAACGGAGAGGCGAAATCCTCCTGTTGGGGATAGGCACTGAAGAATGGGAGAAAAGCCCAGGAAGAAAAACTCCTGAGCCTCTAGGCCTGGGCCCTGAGGATGAACCCAGGTGACCTACAGTCCAGTACAGATAAAGACCTGCGTTTTAAACAAATGCCCCTGCCTGAGCATGGCTTTCCTTTGTGTGGGCTGTGAGTACTGTGTTTTCACTTATGCAACTCCAATTTTCACCAGGGAAGGTTATATGCATGTGCAGGTTTGCCAGGGAACCACACTCCTTGCCCAGGAGGCCTCCTGCCTCCACATCCCATATACTGCATGAATGGCATCTATTTGTGCCTTCTAAGTCCTCTACTCACTATAATCAGTTTCTTATCCTTTACCTCTCCCCACTCCTGAGTCTGATTCTGTGTGACTCCTGAAAAGACTTAGCTTCATGTACATGTCCATGGCCCAGCTCCAAGTCCAAGTACCAGTAAGGGCTCTACGTCCTTTTCCTCAGGACAGACAGACTGCTCCAGGAGCAGACAACTCATGCAGTTGCTCCCTGAAACTGTGGCTGAACCTGCACGGAGGAGAGATCCCACACAGCCCCATTTCACAAGAGGTGCAGCATCCTGTGCAGCAAACAAGATTTGCCCCTACTTGTGAAATTCCACAGCTTCTGAAAGGAAAGCCTTAAGGGAAATCCCTACTGACCTCCATGGAATAGTGCAAGCATATACGATTTGTGAGTAAAATCAAAAGAGAACAGTCTGCTAGAATATTTGAAGGCTATCAAAATCTACTAGACTGCATGCAATTTTTATTGCATAAATTATCAGAACAGTCTAGAAGACTTCATTAAGACAACACATTAAGTCTCTTTTCGTCTAGATAGGAGGTTAGCTCACTAGTCTCAGTAACACTGTGAAGAAGTGACAGTGGTAGCCTCACTCTGGACGGCAGACTCAACAAAGAGTCATAAGATTGCTAATGAGCAATTAATACCTTTTAAGAACAAAAAGGTATTCTGGAAACAGCAGCAGTAACCACAGCAGTTCCAACATCCTTGTCAAACACTGGATTTCAAATGCATGCAGCATGTTTAGTCTGCTTAGCAGCCAGCCAAAATATACACATACACAAAATTTCATTTTATAAACCCACCTTTTTTTTCCGCACAGATCTAAAAGCTCTTCCAAATAGGTTCATCCCATAACAAAACCACTGCTACAATAAAAAGATGCCTTTAATTCCTACAGTGAAAGATTTCAGCCAGTTGTTGTGGACAGCCAGTTCTATAGCAAGTGGACTTAAAATTGGAACATTATTTCCTAATAATAAATTTCCTGAAGTGAAATCTATTTTAGGGGTATTTGCATTATAATCCTACCACAAATTCTGGACTGCAAGCAGGGCCAGGTGTTTATTACATGCATTTTTCTCCAATATGTTAACAAACCGCTAATCAACATCTACCGGGCCATCTTCTCTAAAGCTTAGAGTTAAAACTTCAGTTCAGCTAAATTAATAATTTTTGCAACAAATCATCAGCCAGACCTCTGTTTGGACTCCTAAAAATCCATAATTGGGAGTATTTTTTTCTTTGCACCTTTACAGGCCAATCAATTCTATCTTTTCCTTCTTTTAAGGATGTCATTGACAATGTACTGCTTTCTCTCTTCACAATACACCAGTAGCTTTTCATCAGTTTTTCTATACAAATCAGGTCTTAATTCCAGAAAATGTTTTCACTTGCAATTGGATTGCAAAATTCTAAGTGCATGATAACTGCACCTAGACTGTAAATAACTAAATAACTGCATACATTAAAGATAATTTTGTCTGAAAATCAGGAATTCAAGACTAGTCTAGAATAATTTTCAAAGACCTTACTTTTTTTCTTTTTCTGCTGTTGAACTCAATTTGAGCAATGTGGCTAGTCAATGGGATTCCTTCAACATTTTTAAAACCTAGCCACAAGAAAAAATCAGTACTAGCCATGTGTACTCTAATTTACTTGTCTGGCCCAAATGAAAAACAGACACACTTTTCTCGAAATTACATTTTTCAAAATCCACATTTGAAATCCAGTTTCAGTAAAAATTTGAATGTTGGAACAGGACCAAAGTAGAGCAAAATAGAGACAGGAAATATTTAGTGTGCAACATTTGTCAGACGCAAAAGGAAACAAACTTGTCAGACCTCTCTTTCTTTTATGTTTCTTTGTTGCCTAGACAGGAAGTTGACAAAAATTTATTTATTTTCCTCCTATAAAACATGCAACGTAATTTTTATTGTACCACTTCAGTTGCTGACTGCATTCAGTAAATAAACCTACTTCATGAGCAACCAGGAAAGTGTTTAATATCTGACAGTTTACAAGAATGATGAACTGAGTACAAAAATAAAAATAAATAGTTTTTAATGCAGAAACGGAAATAACGTGATATAGAAGAGAATCCATTCTTTTCTGTGGCAACTTCCTGAGTGATGGAAAAGCTACAGCTGAGTATAATTAAACATTTGCCTAACCTGCATTCCACATGTAAAGGTCAGGAGGACTGCAAACACTGATGAAGATTGACATAGAGCTGTAAATATTTTGTGAGTAGTTTATTTCAAAACAGTAAAAAGAAGCCATGTTCAGCAATAAGATTTCTTCCACGTATTAATGACAAGCAAGCAGACTCAAACAGGCTTCAAGAGCTTTGCACGTTATTTAGAATTAAAAAACAAATACAGGAGAGTAAGCTCATCCATCCAGTAAATGCACTAATAAGCACTAAAGATCTCATTATTTGTTAAATATATATAAGAAATTAATAAACATGGGTTACTACAGAAAAGGGCAAAGTGTAAATTCCAGAGCTCTTCCAAAAAATATCCTCCCAGTATGAGGCTCAAGGTACCCAAAGGACAACATGCAGCACACAAGAAAGATTATTCCTCCCATGACTCACTGAAAGGGTGGTTACTGATAGCTAACGCCATGGAATACAGTCATGGTGGGACCTGCCACAGGTTTGTCCTCTCCTTCCTACAGTCCTATCCCCACTTTTGCATTGCCACTGACACGCATCAAATCCATCCTGGAACTAAACTGTATGAGGACTAAATACAGTGGCATTTTTCCTCATTTTCTTAATGGCCTATTCTAGCTTCTTGAGGTAACTTCATGCTAAGGTCAATCCAAAAAACGGTGCCACAATTGAGGGGCAAGGTGATGCAAGCAGAACCAGTAACTGAACCATTGAGGACCTATGCTTTATATCAGTCTGATGTAAAACTAATGTAGGCTTCTGGAGCACTTTAGTTATACCAGGCGCTGAGATAATTTGTTAAATTGATGTATTTATAAGATACTGCATGCCATTGTATTAGAAAAAGATGGAGGTCCCTTGAGTTTACCTTTAAAATCAAATATTATTGATCATAATTCCTTTTCCAAGAGTGTAACTTCCACTTACTAACAAAGATACTTCAATTTTCAGTGGTAGTAGTGAAAGGAGGTTGAAAGCATCTCTAAAGTTAAGCTGGTCTAAATTTTTCTTGAACAAATTTGATAGTTACTTCCCATTTTCTAAACCTATATGACTTCTCTTCATAACCCCTTTCAACATTGGTTTGTAAGACATGGTGTTCTCTCTCTCTCTTTTTTTTTTTTTTTTTCAGAATAGCTTGACCAACTTCATTTAATTTCCAAAGAGCAGATTTGTCTGCAGCAGTCAATTGTAATGTGACTGCAAGCTTTGATAGGCTTCTAGTTTGTCAGAAATGATCATACACATTGGCACTACCAACCTGGCTTAATGCCATAACTCACAAATTTCTGGGCACTCCAATGGATGTTGAAAACAAGTTTCCCAGTGCTCTTTGCTAGAGCCTTCCCAGCCCATGAATAACTCTGGAAGACATGTCATGGGCAGCACTAGCCAAACACAGAGTTTGTAATTTTGATAAAGAAATTAAAATTTTCTAATTGTGAAAACCTGAATTTGCATCCTTCTGTATATATCCTTGTGATCTACAGTATTTCACTGACATTTCAGTGCCAGAAGAAAAGCTGTTTACAAGCTATAAATTAGTCTGGCTGTTTCAGAACATTCTGACTAGATTAACTAATTTAAAAATGTTCATCTTAACTGTTCCGCTACTAGACATGCAAATATTGACAATTTTGAGTAACAAGTGTCCTCAAAAAAACAGGAATAAAAGTGATAAATGTAAGCAAAACCACCCAAAGCCACATCACGAGACCGCCTTTCAATGCCAGCACATCTGCAAAAGTCATACTAAAACTCAAAGTTCAGAACATGTCATTCTCATGGCAACATCCTTAATGCGCCAGATGTATTCCCAAATCGTTCCCTAGAACAGACCACACTTTAAACCACACATCCAAATAACACTTTAAAAAAAAAAAAAAGGCAAACAAACAAAAAAAACACATTATTTACACCACACGAAGAGTTAAAACTGACATTCTCAAAAGCTCTACATCTACTTAGTAAAAGTGGTTCATTAACTGAAAGGGAATCAATGCTGCCCACACATAACCTTAAATTTGTGACTAGTGCCTTATAGATGTGTTACAAATATTCACGACTACCGGGGTCGTTTGGTTTTTGCCACTCTTCCTTAGGCTGCATTTATGTGAGTTCATGAAAACCTTCTAGTTGTTTTTTTGTTTTGTTTTGTTTTGTTTTGTTTTTCAATTAAAAAGTGTCATCTGTCTTGACTGTCTTATAGATTGGAAATCTGTAACCTAAAGATCAAAAATTGACAAATTTCAAAGCAGCTAGAGGATAATTAGTAAACAAACAAACAAACAAAAATCTTTTTAAGATATAGTCACAGTTGTTTGGAGCCCAGCTCACATTTCATGCACACAGATAATGGTAACTCCATTTGGATTTGCTCACGGATCATTTGCCTAACTGATGTAATCAGAAGTTGAAACAACAAAAAGAAGTCAAATATGAAATAATTCAAGCTTTTAGGGCAGATTCGGTCTGTTTGATAAAGTTATCATAAGCATATTTTAACCTGAGTTAATGTAAGCAAAAGTTTTACAAGAGATTTAGTCCCTTAATTTCACTGGTGCTCTCTTTAAATGAGGTATTTATTTATATTATATTTTTACAATATTTATTATTCCCTGTCTCTAACAGTTTATTTGATCTTCAAGTAAAATAATTTGGGTTACAAAGTACCCTATTAAGATAAAGACAAAACATTTCATCCAAGTTGTATATAGTGCTAGAAAGAAACAGAAGTTACTTTATTTAACAGGATTTTAATAATGAAACTATGAAGTCTGCAGTAGTTCTCAGAATCATCAGAAATGGAAGAGTTTACGTCTCTATCATCACCCATGAAGAAAACTGGAAGCCCAGGAAATGTGTGGAGCAAAAGTGCTCCCAACTACAAAACCTAACTATGGGTTTTTAACCCTTCTCTCATTTCTTTGTCCAGCATGACATCTGGAGCATCAACATAGACTGGCACTACTCAGAACACTCCAGCAGTGGAGAAAGGAAAGGAGGAAAAAGCGCAGAGATGTGGGATTAGGAGTTCTGGTTGACACAGTGGTACGAAGAACAGTGATGGGTTGCCCAGGAGAAGACATTGAGATTCCAGAACCTGCAGACATCTCTGCGGGAAGACAGCCAAGCTCATACACTGCAATTTTATTGTACCTGGCTTTTCATTCAACTCCAACTAAACAAGACAGAACTAATTTTTAATTGAGAGTATTCAAGAGAATTTCAAATCCAAGCATCTCTAGTCACAAACATGCTCATCCCACAGTACCTCCCAGAACAAACATACCCCACAAAGATTTACAAGCCATACACAGCAGCAGAATGGTTATGAGCATGAATACTGTTTGTTAAAACTGAAAATGTGCCCAGGCTGGAAGAAGAGATGGCTGGTTTCTTTTGATATGCACCCATAGTATCTGATTCCTTGCCACAATTCCTCAAAAAAAGAGACAACAGTGATGCCAAATAAGCTATGTGAGTCAAAAGGCCTTTGGGGGGTTCTGAACATCTAATAAGCTTTGAGATGCTGAATGAGAAGATTGCTGGAGAGGTACAATTCTTAGAGACTCCAAGTCTAAAAAAGAAAAAAGTCATGAGAAACGCTATTGGAAAACTGAAAAACATTGGCAAAGCTTTGTTTAGCAATAGCATTAGCGTTAATATTAGCATTTCCTCTGTACAAATCAAAATAAGCTTCATAATTTTGGAAATTGAAGAGTACTATACAGATCCAAATCATTGCAGCAGATTCTTTTGACAGACTGCTGCACCCACTACATGATACAGAAATATGATCAGAAACTCTGGAGTATCCAACAATTTTGAAAAATCACGTTGCTCATTTATATTTGGGTGGAGGAGCAGAAATTTGGTCTTCCATTTACGTAATAATATGATTAGATTTTGTATAATTTTCCAAGTCAAAGAGCTTTAAGAACTGAAGAGGCACTCCGAATCAAGCAGAACACCATAAAATTCTCTAACCTCCATTGTAGCCTCCTGTCTTTGCTACTTATTCCTAATGAGTATGCAGTTAACATAGCAGTTTCATTTCTAATCTGAAAAAAATTTACATTTTCCCTTAAAAACAGCAAGTTATGAAGTCATCTTGTGTCTCCACAATGGAAGACTTTCTGAAAAGATCCAAAATACCACAACGAAAGTTAAGAGTTGTTTGGGTAAAAACAGTAATGTCAGGTGCAACAACAACAACAACAAAAATTATTTTCTGTTTTTACCTCAGGAGCATGTCATCATGAAGTGTATTGCAATAATCTTCTTGAAATGGACACATATTAAAAATATGAATGCCTTTACACTTCCCAAATCAAGGCCTGATGTAACAGTAACTCATATCACTTTCTAGATCATGGAATCACCATTTCATCCTGTGGAAAAACTCTATACAAAAATAGCTTCTGTGGGAAGATGGAAACTTTAGGGAATTAGCACCACAGCATTTTCTGTTATACTCATTAGGACAGCAGCCTTCTTCCTTTGGTCTTATTTTTCACATCCTTCCTTCCTTTTAGATGGCTATGTGTCACCATTTTGTAAAGAAGAAAGCATCTGACTTTTATCTTTGCAAACCTTCTAAATGGTCTTCTCTCTTTTTTCCAGAATTTTTAAATTGTTGTGGAGGACTGATGAATCGTAAGAATTAAAGGTATTGGAATATTTCAGTCTTATCTACATAAACGTGCATTCCTCTTAATGATGGTGACTAACATCAAATACCACATGGTTTATTTTAATGTACAGGTCAGAAGGAACCTTATGTATTTTTTTCTCTCCTTGTAAATCCTTTTGTCCTTTTCTATTTCTAGCGCTACTTCTAATATATGTGCAATCTGCCCCAAAACTTCTTAAATACTTGAATCACAAGCAAACTTCAAACAGGCTTTAACAAAAATGTGCAAAGGAATGGGAAGCTTTTGATCATTTCTGACCAGAAGACACCACTGGCAGTAGAAAACTGACCTAAAGATACTGCTGGCGGTGAAAAGTTTAAGGACAGACCAAACTGGCTGACAGTAGTTGAAGTTGCTCTTCTCTGAGGAATCCCCAGGTTAGTTTCTTTGACCTTAATGTGTCCGTGTAGCTAGGGTATGCCTTGACAGCTGGTTAGCCTGTATTAGTACCATACAATCAGGGCAAGGAGGGTCTCCACAGAACTCCCTCCCCTTGAACAACTCCCCCCACACACACAGTGCTATGCAGGCACACAAATGATGTGCCTTGTGGGTCTGGGTGTGCAACGGAGACACTGCCAGCTCACACCCCAGCCCTGCTCCTGGCAATCTGTGGTGTGCCCTGACTAAGCCTGTCCTGTGTGAAGACTTTCATCTCACAGACAAGTCCCTGGAGACATTATTTTATTGTATAGCTTACTGTACAGTAGTATGACCTATTTGTTACACCTTTCAAAGGCATGCAGCATCATTAGTAGTTGGGTGTGGGTCCACACTATTTAACTGAATGCCATGACAAGACTTGGACAGAACACGAAGGAGATGAACATGAAGTGGGAAGAGCTTGTCTAGCAAAGCAAATTTAAGGCTGCTCACCTGGATAATACACAGGGAATTCCTGAGCCTGCTGTTTAGATTGCGTTCCCATTCTCAAAGTAATTTGCACTATGATACAGAAACTGCTCTGCACTTTGCGCACTGCATGTAAGTACAATTTCATCTCTCTCACAATAGGACTGTGTGCCCTATTGGCAATAAACTCCTGCGTGGTTTGAGACTCAGCCCAAGAGGGAATAAAGAGCAGAGAGAGCCCCTGAGACCGGCCCAAAAGTTCCTTCCCTGGGCAGACTTTTGCTGGAGCAGGATGTTGAACCACAGCACCACCTCAGGCAAAAAACATTTTGTTCTTTGAGATCAGCCACCTTTATACTGCAAGACGTGGTAAAGTGATTTCAAACACCTATCAAGTAGAGAAAAGGCACCCTTGCACAGGAGTATGATGAGGTATAAAAAGCAAAGTAAGTATAAGTCAGAAGAGCAGCTTCATGCATGCTTAAGGAGAGTCATGTGTGCCTCTAATGAAGGATTATCAGACTTGATTTTGAGTTGTATTTGTTTATTCTAAATAAATGGTGGCAGTATGTTAGACATTCGGGTATCAAATATCTTATTTTGTTTATAATAACTCCTCTAAGTGCATATCCCATAATAAGATGGCTATAGAAAAATAAATGCCAGCCACGTGCACTAGCTTAAGAATTCTTGAAAGGTACTTCAGTGATTTAGAAAAGCAGTATTTATTGTATTAGAGAAGTGGATTATAGAAACAGATTACTACAGAAATGGATTTTCTACAGTATTTGCTCTTACCTAGAAACAAATAGCATTTTACAGGTGTATGTTGAACAACTGCTTTTAAATGACTGCACTGAATTATGGAGTACTTGCCAGTATATTTTCACTTCAAAATACAAGCCTATTCTATTTCACTTAATATTTTCACTTTCAAGCAAAACCAGCTGACTATTCACGTATTTTCAATTTTCAAAAATGATTTAATCTCCCCTCCAAACCAGAAGAAATTATATTACAATTACAAAGCACTGAAAACAGGAAATGTTGTAAAACTCTGACACTCTATGTTGAAACACTGAAGCACTGACACTCTGAAACTCTATGTTGGTTCAACTGACACTGTGAAATTTTCTTAAATATGGTCTGTCAACGTTTGCTGATGCAGTGTTTCAACCCAACCTTTAGGAGAGCTGCCTGAGAACAGTTTCTGCTAACACCGCAGTCATCACCAGGTTAGCACACTTCCAAACTATGTAGCACATTTATATTTCATTACTGAAGGAATTACAATAACAAATTTAGGAATCAAAATGAGAAAAATAAGTACTAATGTATTCTTTTTACTGAGGATGCTAGAATTTCATTTGACCGGTTAAGTCATGCTGATGGAAGATTTCATTTTAGGCAAAAATGTGCATTCATTTTGTGAATCTTCATACTACATACATTTAATTTCAAGGAATTCCCCCAAAATCACAAATCAGGTAAGCTCCCATTGCACTTTTGAGACAAACAGATGGTCTGGCTATATTATCACCAATTTACTGAAACAGTATTCAGAACAAATCACTCTCCATGAAGTTTATTTTGCATGGTTTACAAAGATAAGAGATAACGTGTTCCTAAGAAAAAACAGCATGGATCTCATTAATGCTCTTTAGCATAGCAGCTTCAGAGTGTAGGCTTGGCATGAGCTCCTTCATTTGCGAAGCAAATGGGATGAGCTCTGCAGTCTAGCAACTCACATTCAGATTGTTAAATTTATTTTAAATATGCATAAAATTCAATGACAACAAAATTCAGTGAAGTCGTCAGAGAAAAAAAAATAAATCCCTTTGACCATGATTAATTGGACCAGCAGACGAAATAAAGCACCTTCCGAGGCCTAGCATGTATTGCACATGTATTGTATCCCCCCAGTGGGTCAGCACTCAGCTGAAAATTAAAACTAGGTCAACACTGTGGACCAAAAAGAGAAGGCATGTTGTAAAGAGGTCTCCCTACTCACCCCTGGCTCTTCTAACCTGGGTGTGCGGACACATACAGGGCTGCCACTTGATTTTAACCCTCAACTGCTCTCATATTTTGTCATCCAAAATCCGTCTCAGGCCGACTTTATTTCATGAATCAGCACCTCAGACCTCTGTAAATTGTACGTAGGGAGGAACACAGGGTAACATTTCAACCTTAGGACTTCTAAGTAATAAGGAAAACCACTAAAAATAAAATAACTTTTTGCATCCCTCTACTGAACTGTTTGTGTTTTAGAGTATCAAGGATCTGTTTTTTTACTATTATAATTACACACATAAAGCCTAAGCTCTGAATAGAACTAAGTAATCTCAAATTACAAAGACATGTCACTGTAACAATAGGGTCTTCCTTTTCCCAGTAGTGGAAGCATTATCTCTGTAACAAATATTTGCTTAAAAAATGCCCAGAAATACTAAATCCATGGCTCATGTAATTTAATGTAAACCACAGATACATGCAAGGTCATATGCTAAGTAAATTAAGAGAACAATATATTGGCTCTGTCTTCTCAACTAACTGCCCCAGTACGTATGCTTTGTGTAAAAAAAAAAAAGAACAAAAAAACAGCAGAACTGAGAAGCTGCATTACGTGGGAGGGCAAGCTAGAGGGTTGAGGAAAGAGCCTTTTTAAAGACACTGGACTTTTCCTTGACATTGACCAGCATATTAACAATATATCCGTCTACCTACAAAAAAAAAATCCCTATGGTCCTACAGACCTCTCAACTGCCGTCAGGCTTCTTTCTATTCCACAACAGGTCCTCACCCAGTTCAGCTGTGCTCACTGCAGTTTTTAACAACATCCTCCTAACTCCATGCACATTCAGTCTTACAGTGATTAAGAACTCACAGTTAAGGGCAATATGAAGGATCTGGGAGAATGGTAAATTTAGCTAGTAAAAAAGAATAGCATCAAACAGAAGTAAGATCTTTCTATGAAGCACTTTTTAAAAACTTCTTGTTTCTCCTATGAAAGAAGACCCTTGCTGATGTTTTTTTCTTAATTAAAAACTTTTTTTTTTTTTGTCTCTGCTTTTCTATTGCTAAGATAAAAAAAAAAAAGTAAACTAAGGGTCAGGAGGAACGGCATCTGTGTTTTACATCTGGTGTACAGCCTTAAACGGATCCTCTAAACCTTTTGTACATTTATTTTCATTCAGTTTGAGGTCCACTCAAACAAAACCATTTTTCTATTTCCCTGTACATCGTTACTACAGGATAAATGAGATTAAGCAACATCAGGCAGGGTTGGAGGTGACAGAAAATTGTTGCTTGAATGTAAAATCTTGCCCAAAATTACTTAAAACCATCTCACAAAGCTGTCTTTAAACTAAAAACAAACAAACAAAAAAAAAAACCCTGCCCCCTTACATCGTACAAAGGATGAGATGGGAAGCAAAGAAACCTATGAATATAACATACAAATAGGTTTGATTAGTTTTCCAAGTGCGCACTGATACACACTGCAACTGAGTATGCAATGTTTGGAACAGCTGTAAGACATGACATGGTGCCCAGCAGTCTTTCAGTTCTTCTGAAGCAAAATAAAATTTCTCTGAGGATATCACATGTTGAATTTCTGCTGCTTTGCATTAGCAGTTAAGCACCATGTTTCCTCTATAAGCTAAATAAATAAATAAATACATAAATAAATAAAAATAGTATCTGAAAAGAAAACCCAAGAAGCTCTTAAGGCTGCTGTCTCAAGGAAGGATGAACTATACCTGTTCCTCATCGCCATTATCTGAAAACTTGCCCATTTAATGCCCAACCTGAATCCCTCTCCTGGCAATGTAATGACTCCTTCTCTCACTTACAGAACAGAGAGATTTCTTCATACCCAATTCTCAACAGCTTTTTATATACCTCAAACCCTGCGTCTTTTCTCTTTCTTCTCATCTCAGAGAGAACTACACTTCCATAGCTCTTACAGGCTCTGTGTTAAGCCTTGGGTCCATGAGGTAATGCTGTAGGTCCACCAACGCTTGATGCCACCATAGCCATCAAAAGCAGACATCCCACTGATCCCCTCCAGCCAGCAGCACACGTGTACAGCAGACTGGGTTGGTGAAGCTCATTTCTGAAAAAAATAACTGCAAAGGATTTTTTAAAATTTGCTGGTTTTGAGCCAGATCATATCCCTAATTTGCTCTGCCACATAACTGGATGAACCCCCAGGGCAGCAGAGGAATGGGCAGAGTTCACGAGTGGGAGTAAGCTCCTGCAAATGGGAAGGGGCAGGACAGAGCTAGATGGCTTTGTCTCATGACAGTGCAGCTTAAACAAACTAGACAGACTGCTGCCATGAGCCTGAGTCACCAGGGTCGATTAATTTTAAAATATCCATCTAAATTAAGTAGTTTCTAGCCTGCTCCTTCCCTAAGTTAGCTCAGATTCCTGCTGATGGGTTAACCACCTGAACACATACGCCTCACTCATCAGGAGATTTTCTTCTCTAATTACCAACAGGCAACTTCTTGCCTGTGGTTTTCTCTTACTGCTTACAAGCACATTTAATAATTTCTCTTGATAGTGCTCTCATTCATTTTATCTCATTTTTACCTTTCCAAGTTTGCCCCTGCATGCCCACGTTACTTACTAGCAATGATTCTTAGCAATTTGGCCTCACTGATATTTTCTGGATAATGAACTTCAATTCACTCATCTCTTCACTGAAGCCCTCATTTAGTTTCCTATTATGTTTCAGTGGTTTTTTGTTTGTTTGCTTGTTTTTAATTTTTGCTTGTTTCCTTGTTTCCATTGTGGCCAAACTGTTTATGCTGCTTCTTAAAGGTATCACATGTTGTCTTTAATTGTTTGATTTTGCTTACAGTAGGATCTTACATAAGCATTCCAGGGGCTACTGAAGAGAATCTTCTTCAGCTGTATTCTTCCAACAATTTTCTACTTCTTTCTTTCTAGGAAATTATGAAAACTATAATTTATAATCATCATCAATCATAATTCACAGTTCATCACCATTTTCATCATCTCTACCAGTTTCTCCCCACAGGATAAAATTTGACCTAAGAGAAAAATACCCCTAAAATACCTCCTTGATATTTAATCCTTTTTTGTTTTAAAAAGCTGTTCTAACTTTCCTATTTTCTTAAGGCAAATGCTGTATCCTTACGTTAGGGCTCATTTTTATAGAATGTATGTTAATAAACAGGATACTAAATAAAACAAAACAAAACAAAAAAGTAACACAAGGAGACAGACTCATGAAGTACTCACAAAAACAGCATTATAAAGCTTCACGAATATTGTGAATGAAAGAGCATTTTATTGCCTGTCCATTCTGATTTCTCTGCCACCCCCACAAATATCACTGGACAGCAGGCACATTGCCCCTCTTATTCTAAGGACGCGTATCCAATCTATTACGAGGCATGCTGGGCTCCACAGGGCAAGCTGCAGTAAGCTGTTAGGTTAGCACCAAGCCAAACATTAACTCTCAATGAAAAAGAATCCAAGATGCCGGGGGGAAGGAGGCGGGTGAGAAATGCTTGCTGCATTACACAACTCACTGGGTAATAACGCTACTTGAACCATGTGGGCAAAGGAACCTGGGAGATGCACCTTGTCCTAGATGGGCTAGCTGCACTTCATGCCTAGGTATGCTTTTTTTAAATTTTCTTTGCTATTTTTTACCCTGTGCAGTACTGCACCAAGCAGACAGGCCGTATCTGCAACCACCATTTGCAATTAATGCATTACACATACTAACAAATGATGAATGTATAAAATAAACAATGCTTTCATTTTAAAACATAAAAACAGACATGTTTGCTTCTTTCTCCGTTTGCCAAGCGAAAAAAGCCCCATTCCTTTGATGTAAGATCAGAGAATGCTGGTTAGTCAAGGAGTTAGTATGATCTCAAAGCTTATTTAGCTTGTAAATTCTCAGGCAGTCATCATCATTTGTTCCACAGTGAAGATCCATTTCGTGAAAAAAAGGGTCCAATGGAAAGTTACTTGCCTGTTTTTGGTTATTGAGAAGACTTTCATTGATATTCCTGGCTTGGTATATTTTTCCACAGTACACAAAGATGACAAAGGTCATGCAATAGAACATTTAAAATTTCTCACAGAAAATAAATGAACCATGACTCATAACATGGGTACAGCACGTTCTTTTTTTTCCCTCAAGTAAGAGATAGTACCAAGTTTTTGCTAGCAGCTGCACACATGGACAATGAAAGATATATATATTCCTCAACATATGTTTCTAAAATTCACAGTGGAGCAATTGTGCCGGAGTCTTCATAACTGAGCATACACAAGGCAGCCTGGACGAACATCAGTAATCTTCAACAGTAAACACTTCATGACGCACATATCAACCATGCTGCAATATAGGAGATTAAGGCAAAAGCCATCTTCAATTAACAGATCAATGATGGAATCTGACCATCAGTCTTTCACGCATTAGTCACCCTGGACCAGCACAAGGCTAAAAAAATATATACTTAAAAGACAATCTACTGCTCCATATGTTATGTCTTTGCTTTCCGGTTATGGTCCTGTCCTGGCAGATCTCTGGCAATTGTAAGTTATTTTTCAAGAATCTCTAGAAATATGAACCTGGCTTTGGGGAGAAGGGGGAGGAAAGGGTGTGATGCTCAGCTGGTACAGCAGCTGATGGGAGTTACACACAGGAGACATGGGAAGAAAGTAGTCTCAAAATCAAGTGGAATTGAAGGAATGCAGCATCAGGAGCCCCTGGTCCTGTACACTGAGAGCTGGGGGAGTTTAGGATGAGGGAACCTGCTGTGGTGAGGGATTTGGGGCTAGGTAAGAGAGGTGAATCCGGCTGGGGCACCAGAGGGATGCTGGTAAGGAGGAGGTGGAAGGCCAGCTCTCAGGTGGGAGGGTTTGGGGACAGGAAGGTTTGAGGGACATCTCTGGACTGCAGAGATCTGCATGAAGTGCATTTCTGTGTGCACAAAGGTAGGAAAATAATGGAGCGGTTGAAGCTGAAGCAGGAGGGCTAAAAACAGGGTTACGGGACTACCGCAATCGCCAGTAATCTTCCCCTCCCTCCTCTGAGTCCCCAGTGCCACCCTCCTCCCCACACCAGCAACAGGATGCTCATTTGGGGGACAAGAGGACACAACAGAGGCTTACTTCTGTCCCTTACCACTCATTTTTTGATATCAGGTATATGGTAGCCCTCTGATTAAAAACAGGTTTACCTCTGGGCAGACAGAGGCCCTATGCCTTCCAGCAGCTTAATGCTAAGCAACACAGAGGAGGCAGCACACAGAAGGAGGGGGCACATAAGGGCCTCCAAACTCCAGTGATCCTCAACATCATGGCCCACAGCCACCTGGGCACAGCTGTGCCCACTCCAATCTCCGTTTCAAATGTTTAAAGATATGATTTTAATGTGTGAATTCTCTGCTGTAAAATCCACCTGCCCTAAACAATAGGGACAATCATGACTCACTTGATCTTCTCGTCCCTGCCTCAGATGTACTCAGATGGACATTTTCATTCATTGCACTCCATATTAACTTCAGTAACTAACGTCCTAACTTATTAACTGAAAACAAGAAAGCAGAGTGGTGAAATATCCTACCTCCACGGACTTTGTTAGCTTTCACTCACCGGAGCAATTTTGTGCTTCATAAATCAAGTAGTGCATTTAACCAATTTGGGTTAATATGTATCAGGGATAACAACAGAAGCAGGGGTGGGTATGTTGGCCAACCCTTTAATCAACCCTTGAGTTTTAGCTATTCAATCTTTTTAGCTATTCAATCTTTTTAGCTATTCAATCTGCTGCTTTTCAGCCCACGCTGAGGCTCATCTCACTGTCCTCAGGCTCACAGAAAGTTGCAGTATTATGAAAGAACCAAGGCAACAAGGCAGACACACAAGCGCTTTTCTGTTATGTCATGTGAAGCTTTGTTTAACACAGACAGAAATTAAACTGGCAGATTAGAATAATTTAATAGAGCAGAATACAAGGGTAAACCACACGACTGCTCGCATTCCATTTATGTGCTACGTAGCGCTGCCTCCATTAACTTCGAATTATCTCCTTTTATGGGCCCTAAGCTTTTTGTATTTCTCACAACTGTAACTGGACGACGGGTTAAATACTCGGAAGAGCTCAAGAATGTTTTTTTTTGCAGCCAACAGAGAGGGCAGTCGCTGAACTCACTGCTTCTGTCGAACAGGAAATTGTATTTTGCGTGCATCTGATTCACGCCGATCGACACCACCTCTGGGAGGTCATGTTTTGTTCTCCCCGTCTCCCCCCACCATGCAGGGAACAGGAAACTCTGCTGTTTTCTCCAAGTTTCTACCTGGTTATTCTAGAATAGGCATACTCAGTTGAAAGTAAAGTAAGAATCCTCCCCAAATTCATATGCCTGTAATTGAAAAAAAATTGGTGAGAATTTATTTATTACAAATAAATTCCCCCTTCCACTTTCCTGTAAGCTAAATGCAGCCCAAACATTTGCACAGAAGTATCCACACAGCTTTTCAAGATCAAAACTTCACTGGCCATTAGACAAAATCATGCACGTTAATTCAAGCCCACAGTGCAAATAACCAGGACAAAGACCTCTTTCTGTGTCCTTACCAGTGAAGGCTGGAACCGGTGCCTAGCCAAACCCACTTAGTAGACACAGCTGCTGCTCAGGGTGCTCCATCCATCTCACTTTCATTGCTGAGGAGGAGACTGGGAAAGGAAATACCCCTCTCACTCTTGTTTCCACATTTGATACACTGGTGACAGCAAGATTGCTAAGAATCCTTTCCCGTCACACCACAGGAGCTGAGTGACTACAAGGAAGCAGTACAGAGAGCTCACTGCACTAAAGAGTGCATCTACTGAACAAGCAGCCAGAGGCAGAGGAAGAAAAGAGCACAAAAAGCCAGAGGAAAGCAGCAAAGGCCTGAGCCTGCACAAAGGCATCTTCTTTGGGCTCATCAGCTGGAGCCATCTTTCACCTACAAAAGCAACTCTGCAGGCATTATTGCAGCCTGTAAGTTTTAACTTTCTCTGCAATTCTTTCGATTACAAAGAGGGGCTCAAGCTACAGGGGTGAGGAGGCTCAGTGAAAGAAAGCACTCGTTTGCAGCAACTCAGCCCATTCAGGGCTCAGTCCTCTCTGAGTTTTAGAAGCAGCTGCTCTTCAAAAAGCCTGGCTTCCGTGAAATACCATGGCAGGCCCAAAGGTACTGTTGCTCCATCAACAATCTTGCTTGTGCAAGATTCAGTTTGGACCTAAGTTTATATGTACACATATACATACATATACACATACATATATATAAGCATATATGTATGTGAACATATATATATATATATATATATATATATATATATATATAATTTAACCGAGCAACACTCCATTTAAATACTGAAATCCTTTTATAGCTAGCCCAAAAAAGTAAATGCACTCTGCTTCAGTACAGAAGTGCCATACTCTCTGCCCCATGCCACCTGGGATTCGAAGCAGCTGTCTCCAGGACAGTGATTAATGCTTTCCTCTGTAATTTGTCTTGACTTTTTCCCCTAGCTATGCAGGTTCAGCAGAGGGGGATGATGGAGAGGAAGAGGGCTGGCAAGTATTGCAGTTGTTTCATCTAAACCAAGTGCCTCTTTGACCTACTTTGTATGTACGGTAAATAACTGGAAACAATGTTGATGCTTCCT
Source organism: Anas platyrhynchos (assembly GCF_047663525.1). Classification (NCBI taxonomy): domain Eukaryota; kingdom Metazoa; phylum Chordata; class Aves; order Anseriformes; family Anatidae; genus Anas; species Anas platyrhynchos. Next base: position 146,305,670 of record NC_092587.1, read on the forward strand.
CTGTGCGGCACATACTGTTCAAGCGCAACCTCAATGCAGACACAGACCTCAGGTAGCACTGCTGAGTTTGCAGCCTTTCTTCAGGAACGGGGTTCAAACAGGTACTGCTGCACAGTGCAGCTCTCACAGCTGCCGAGGGAAGCCTTCATCGCCTCTTTTCAGCATATCCTACTGCTGGGAAGCTGGACAGCCCTGTGGTAAGCCCTCAGCCTGCTCCAGCTGGCTAGTTCTGCACTTAAAACAGGTTGCTTTGCAGCCAGGGACATGTTGCCAGAGGATCCACAGAGCATCACAATAAATCTCCACCTTCTGCTTCCAGAGGGCAGTGGGTTTTTTGACTTTGCCTTTTCTAATATATCAAATCCAACTATGGCACAGGGATTTATTTAAAGAGGTAATGCCACACAAAACTGCTGCACATACAGTCTCTTGAGGAAGAGTTGGAAGAACTAACATCTTGTAAGTATCAGAGTAACATGAAGACATGTTTTACGATCCATGTAATACAGAAGTCATAATCTTAGCCTCTATTTCCTGCTAATTGCAATCAAAACTGCTCTACCATGAAAACTAGATATACCTGCTAACAAATGTGCGTGCTAACGCACATGGCAGGCCCCCCAGACTTCTGAAGAAATAAAGCTTGGCCTGTACACAAACAGGTGTCTTTACTGCCAGGAAATCATGAACAGAAAATTAGAAGCACAGAAGCTAAAGGCTTAAAGAACTAGTAACACAGATTCACATTAGCAAATTGTATCTAAGGATGCAAACTTATTTAGGGTGAGAACAAGATTGGCATTATATTGGCATTACTGCATTTTAGCTGGTGCTTAATCTGTATATCTAATTCTCCACATAAAGCTTGACTTTGTGCTAAATAAGAAATGCCTTTACACACCACCAGAAGACTCTGTCCATTCTACAAAAAGCGAACATCCATTTATTTCATCTAAAGGTCAAAAGTGAAATGCCTTTGGGAGATCCCATGCAACCTTAAAATAAAAGTCGCATTCCTAAATTCCGAACTATCTTGAATGCAACAATGTCATTATTATTCCTTTGAAAATGTAAAACAATTACTCATTTATATTAAAAGCAAAACTCCTTAAAAGAAAATATCCTAAAAAACAGTGAAAGCCAACAGTGAAATTTTAAATCTTGCTGTTCAAAAAGCACAACTTATTTTCCTTGCAGTTTTATGCATTATGGAAGTCATGACACCCACAAACACTTAAAAGACATGTGATGCAATTCTAATATTTGTTCACTTTGAATTACAAGACAGCAGTTCTTATTCAAACACCACCAGCAGCCAAAGCAGCCATCCCCATCAGTCTTCAGATTATTCATCAATATTTGCTGATCATAGTTAGCAAAATACGAACACAGAACTCCAGAACTTTTAACTGTTAGGTTTCTTCTGGATTCTTTCTTCATTTCTTAGTCTTAACTCAGATCTAAGACCTATTAATGTTTAAGATTTAACCTAAAGCTCACTGAACCCATGGGGACCTTACTTGCCTTCATACGCTTTGAAATTGCTGCATGTATAAGTTATAAAACACCTGCTATAATTTTACACTCAACCCTCATATTTTCCCCTTCTACTGTATTTACACTATTAGAAGACTGAGAATTACATATTTCTTTTTGTCCTGAGGGCTGTACAAGATTACATCACACTGCTTATACAGCTTCACATTGTCAAAGTACTTTATTCAGGAGAAGCATACAAAGATCTTTTTGGATAACCAAGACATTTTGTTTTGAGTTAAGTACAGATAGTTGGGAGGAAGAAAAAAAATACACTCTGTTTTTAATACATCTGTAATGCATGCCAGCTTTGCAGTTAGTTTTGAGGTGTTCATTGTTATCCAGTAAATAGCAGGGGCTATGTACAACCAACAAGACATGAATGGTACCATGTTTAGAAGTACATGACTTGTCATAATGCCAACACTGACTTTCTGAGAGATATTATCTAATTAGAAACATGCTTAGGGGAACTTTAAGGATTATATATTAGGTAGTAACACTATATTCTATTACCACCGATAATTCAAAATGGGTTGCAAAAACCTGCATCTGCCTATATAAAGCCTAAAAATAACAGTGTTGCAGCTCTACTGTTATTCAGCTGAATTCAGAGATCTTATCATTCTCCAGTTGTTCCCACAAAGCTCTTAGCTCGTTTTAAAAGCTTCATATTCATGAGATGCAAAGCAGGTTCACAAGGAGGTCCTGCAGCATCTGACCTTTCTCTGCTCTCATGGCAGTGTTAAGCACCGGACAGGACAGCTATAAAAACAACACAGAAGCTGTTGAACCAAAGACTGACTGAACAATTTCCAGGGAAAAAGAAACACAATTATTCCATCAGTTCTTTCCATGTTTTCAGGCATACGAGTTGTATCTGGCAACAGTTCAATAGAAAGACAGGGACACCAAAAGAGGAGCACAGACAAAGCACTGATGTTGCAATGGATACATCAAACAGATTAAGCAGCTTGTAAACTGGGAACTGTTTGCTCATCAGCAGTTAAAAGACAAAATAGCCAAGTACTTGCCATGTTAATATGAAAACCTTTGGTTTACTGCATTCACTTTTTTTTTTTTTCTTATTAGAGGCAAATCTAGTAGTGCTGGCAATATACGTAAGTTCAATTGACTTGACATGAATAGGGAAGGGCAAGACTGAAATGATAGTCAAACACACAGGAAATGGACTATAAGGACAGAAGAGTGAGGAAAAAAAGGATGACAAACAGATAACATAAAAGGAAAATAACCAATACAGCCAGGGCAAAGAACCTGGGCTGAGAGACAGAGAAGAAACATGTAAATCAGAGTGTAGGCTCCTTACTGTAGTGAAATAATAGTCTGGATGAGATATGTCAAAAGCAATCCATATTTTGCCACTACTTTCCATAATTAGGATGACTTTGAGACAGGATTTCAAATACCTTTCAAATACCTGCACCTTCCTAACCCCAGAGAAAGTGATGGCATAACTGAGAGCAGCAGAGAACCAAGACCTTGTCACAAATCTCTGTGGTAGAACTATGCTTCACAACCTTACTTTCCTGAAAGAGTCAAAATGGAAACATAATGACATTTTTCTCTTTGTTCAATTCTCTTTCTTCTTTTTATTATTTTTGAAGGTTTTAGATTTTCAATCTTCTCATTCCAAGGTAAAGCAAGTCAGAAAATGCAAAATTAAAGTCCTCTGGGAAAGTTCCACATAAGCCCTCCCTTGAGCAGAGGGTTACTGTCTTCCAAGAAGCTCAATAGCATTCCTTGCACAGGCTAAACTCATTCAGTTATTATTGGTCTGGGGCCACCCAAGTTCTCCATGACAGCCTGCTCTATCCAAGCTGGCACCACCATATCTCCCTTGCACTTTTGCTGTCTAGCAAGCCAGAGCAAGGAACTGTCTGGCTGAAAATACATTTCTCTCTGAAAAAAAGTAACAAGCTGTAAGGAGAGCATGGCCATCCCTGTCTGTGCCACCCCACTTAAATCCATTTAAAGAGAATATGAGGTCTCAGCATTAGACTCTGCTACCTCTCTGAGGCTCTCTGCATGATTACTGCTTTGTCGCTGCAGATACCAGAAGATGCACAGAGACCTGAGGAAGAGAACTGCAAAGACTTTTCCTGGTTAAGGAAGTTGAGTGGTGTCCTGGAGGATGAGATTTGGTCCCAGCCTCTACCACAAAATCCCTTGAACACACTGCAAAAATCATTTCCACGCTTTTTACAGGCAGCCACTCATCACACATTCTTCATTTTCTATGCGTTTGGTCTAGGGTCTTTTCTCAGACCAAAGATCTTGAAGACCTGGTTTCAGCTGAAGTCACTGTGGTAAAAGCATAACCAAGCAGACTATAAAATGCTAACTAGGAGGTATTTCTAACATTTCCTATCCATCCTCTCTCAATTTGTCAATAAATAACTATGAAATCTCTAGGAAATATTTATTAGCACTACTTTGGCTCACGCAAAGAGAATGGGATGAAACAACTGCCAGCAGCCACACACCGCCTCCTTAAACACGGGTAGGTTTCAAGAAATCAGTGCACGTTTTGTTGGAGCATTCAGCTATGATCGTGATAAAAGCCAACTGAAGCTCTTAAGAACCTGAAGATGGTTATGCTGTCTTTATAGGGTGATTTGATTATCAGATCTTAAAAAAGAAACAAGTCCAAAAACTGAAGAGTAAAGCAAAAAGCAAACCCTGCATCTTCACTCATTCAGTGAGCACAATCTGTTTTGTGCATTGAACAAGATGGGGTCCTGGTAAATAAATCAAGCAATTAAAGGCTAGCATGATGCAAAAGGGCCTGTATTTAGGTTGCACAGAGCTTTCCTAGCTTTTTGGAGCTCAACTACAAAAACAGAATATTCTTTAAGGATTTTCTCTGTAGGAAGACGTATTAACATTATGTTAACATTCAGGCAGCAGTAAAGGGGAAGTACGTTTGGCTGTACATCATGCAAACATATTTAACAGCCACTGCTGCTCCAGACTCAAAGGCACAGGAGCGGGAGCATGGCTGCAGTTTCAGGAAGCCAGCGGCTGCCAGAAGGTTGGCCCCAGGCATCCTCCACCCCTCCTCAAGGCCAGCTGAGGCGTGGTGTGAAACCACACCTGGAAGCTGTGGTTCGCACAGCTCCTGGCACACCGACCAAGGCCCCGCCACCGCTCAGGGCTGCGGCCTGGCCCCGCTCCCGTGCTGGCCTCCATGCTGCGGCCAGCCTGGCTGACTGGGCTCCTGCTCACAGCAAAGTGAACACTTGGGCACGGCGAAAGGAGAGGAAGCATCTCTTTCGCAGTGGGATGCTGCCACTTTAGGACCAGCCAGCAAAGTTCCCGCAACCTACTCCCCTGTCCTCTCCACCCCTAATTAATCACAGAGAAATTACAGCAGAGATCCCACCTCTTGACTGCCAGTATGCTGCCAGTGTGGCCAGCCTATTCTCCCAGTCCTACTGTGAGAGCAAAGAGCAGTCATTTTCTTTGCACTTCCATCTCTATTTCTGTATTTCAGCATCTGAGCACAGAAAAAAATATTCTATAATGACACTTGAGTGATTTAGTCTTTGTAAGTATATTTAAGACAGGTGAAGCTATTTAGGTGGCCACCAGAAACTGCAAGTAGTGAGGAGAACGAAGAACAGAAGCTGCCTGCTATACTTCCTAAAATAGATAGACACAACTTTCTAAATAAAAAAATACATAGGGGCTTCTAGATTTGGGGGTGACGTACGGCTTCATGCCTTTTATTCTCTAGCTCTACATTTATCTCGCAATTCCTGTGCCCTGCAGTCTGCATTATTTTCAATGCTGTGATACATATCCTGTCATGTCAACTACTGGGATGTTCACCAAGCATCACCAAGAGACAAAGTACTATAGTATACAGATGTGCCTATTTTGGAAGCAGTTGGATCACTTTTCCCTACGAGGTCAGGGCTTTGGGACCAAAAGAATAGCTCTACTGTTTGCTATCCAGCTGAGAACAGACTAGGTTCCCTCTTGTCTAACTCTGTAAATTTAATCATAAAGAATTAAATCACTCCTCCTTTACTTTCAGTTAGCACCACTGAAGAGGAGAGCAGGTAGCATGCTTTCAAATTACTTTATTTTTTTATTACACTAAAATTTTTATAGGCATTTATGACAATCCAAAGATTATCATTTGTTGGCAAGCCTTTTCTTTATTAATTTCCTTCATTTCCCTTTCTTTGACTGGAAAGGAATTTCATGTCAAAGAAACTTAAAAATATAAAAGAAATAAGAATGAGATTGTCAACTTCCAAAAGATTTTTTAATATTAAATTTATCTTAAGGATTATAAATCTTACCTTTTCTTTTTTTTCCTCAGACAAATCAAATTGATAGGCATCATAAGACATGTGGATTTAAAGCTATTCTGTCCGGTTACTTTTATTTTCTTCCACTACACTGGATATCAAAATTCAAATCCATTGCTTTTATTCATCCAAATAATTTTGTAAATACTTGCCTTTTCTCATAGGAGGGGAAAAAAAAAAAAAAAAAAAGAGACTTTTCTATTTTAAGGTTTTGAGCAGAATCAATTCAGTTATGAACAATTTCTCTCTCAAAGAGGGTCATGAAAAAGTAGACAAAATAAAGCTTGAGATGGAAATCCCCAGCTAATCTGGTGCACTATCCTGAACTCTCTGACACAATTCCCTTTGATCATGTCTTTTTTTCCCATTCTTACATTTAGCCTCTTTAAATAAAGTTTTTGGGGTTGCCAATAAAACATGTGGTTGCCATAAAAACACCCAAGAACAGTAAAGGCCAATACAGCAAAATGTTAGACAACCCAAAGTTACATGGTAAGTGATGAGTGTGAGCTGCCACCTTTTGGGACATGCATGTGACTTCTATTCCTGAAGGTGGTACTGAAAATTAATTTTCAAGCTTGATCAAATTAGTTTTTATTATACATTTTCAGGCTTTGTATAATCGCTAGTACAACAGACTTATATCTAGTTTTGAATATCATGAAGTTCTACTACCCTTTCTTCACTTGGGGGAGAATGAGATACAGAGAAGCTAAAAATGCTCCCTAGGGCTGCAGAAGCTGTTTGTGGCAGAATAGGCAGAATAGACTCCTGCTTGCGAGCATGAAGCCAGCCACATGCACCTGTGGCTGTACTGTATGCTGGCTGCATCCTTAGATTGCACAGTGTGAAAGTTCACAATTTAACCTAAAAGAATATTTAAAAGTATATTTTATTTTTACCACAGAGTCAGAATCTAGGCTATGCTGAGTTTATTGTCAAGGGAACAGAAATTCATTGGAGCTTGTAATTCTTCCTTGATTATCCATCTAGACCCACAGTCCTGACTTAGGTGAGAGAAGTTCTTGCAGGTTTTAAAGGCATTGGGAGAGGATCCAGGGAGGGATCACACTTTTCCTGAAGAAAAATAAAAGGGGATGAGTGAAGAAAAACAGAAGAAGTACCTGAAACACATACTTGATTAACAAAGTAAGGTTTTATTACATTACACATAGCACACCTCTTAGTCTGAAAAGGATTTAGCAGTAGTAGATATGTTTGCTTGAAATTAAGTATAAAATACTTTTGAATACTACACCAAATATTGAGGGGGGTCTATTAAGAGATGCTTCTGTTAATAGGCACCAATAATATATGACCAGAATAGAAAAAAATAAAAATAAAAACTGAAAGAGAAAAAGCAGCAGTATCATTGTTTTGTAAACAAAAAAGGGAAGATTTCAGAAACACGGATGTGCACAAGTACTTCACTCAATCATACAAATAAAGGAGATGCTTCTGGTGAAAACGATCTTAGTTAAGAAACTTCATATGGCAATATATAGACTTGATTGCATATGTAGCACAGGACTGAGAATAATACAGACTGCAGGAACTGTGCCTGGCTGATACTGCAGGTTCCAAAATGAAGTTGTTTACTCAAACTATTTATAACTGTAGAAAGAATTCCAATAAATAAAAGTACAGTGCAAATACTTTTATCATTACCCTAACAATTATTTTACTGCCTATTCTGAGAATAATACATAATGTAAACTTCTTTTCAATTTTTTCCTCAGAATTTTCTTTTCCAGTATTTCTAAAAAAGGCCTGGAAAAAGAAGGAAAAAAAAAAAAAGTTACCTTTTATTCTGAAATTCTGAAACATTTAAGGAATTTTTTCCCCTAACACATGCACTTCTGCATTTCACAGGGGTTCTAGATGCTGTGATCTCTATCTACTGTTCAAAGTCCTTAAAAAAGGAAACACTACATCAACTGAGCACAGCCACCTAACTTTATGGGTTTCAGTTAACCACTCATTCTTATTCCCACTTCTGTGAAGACAACTCTGGACTAAAACATCCTCCCCAGTAGTCTGTCTCCTTTGTACTGTTTACTTAACACTGGGAAACAAAACCTATAGAAAACCAATTCCCTTGCATTCTGTCAATAACATTTTGGAAGATGTCTCTATATTAATGTGCCTTTATCATATAAAAAAATTCTCTCTTTGATCACTCAGCTTAAAGCCTCAGTAGGTGTTTTTCTACCACTAAATACTTTGATTACTACCTGGATAGCTTCTCAGCTGTCAAGACATCCAGAGGTTTTTAATGGCTTCCTGACATTAGACCACAGCACGCATTTTCACCTGCTATATTTTAATTGACTCATTTTTAGGAAGCTATCAGCCTATAGCTACTAAGTTCCAACATCTAAATAAACATGTATGAAAAAAATTAAAATGGTTACAGACATGACACTTTCAGTCTACAGAACAGGGCAATGCCATCTGTAAGGGAAGAAAGCAGTAAAGACAATCCAACCAGCCTCTTTTTTTTTTTTTCTTGGCAAATCTCCTAATACCAAGTAACCCTCAAAAAACTGAGATGATGAAACTTCTTTTCACTCTAGTGACAGAGAATTTAGACTGCTAACTCTGCACATAATAATTCTTAAGCAACAGACCTCATTCCTCATGTTATAAACAAATTGCTAGAACACCCTATGAGCAAAAAAAGACACACAAATCATACTGACTTTTTGCAGCAAGCTCTCTCCACTTTCTCATCGCTTATAGACTTGGAAGTGGATACCAAGCAATGAGAGCAAGGATATTTTTCTCATCACCTACAGCCATCAGCAGGAGAGCTCAATCCCTAGCACAGTGTGACCAGTGCATGTGCCCCTGCAGACCAAACCTTTGCCGCCCTGGCAGACACTGTGCGATTGCTGCTGCTCGTCCCCTCACTCACGGGAAGCAGATGTGGCCATGAAGTTCCCAGCTTCGGACTGGCAACAGCGCACTGGCATATCTGTGCTCCTCTGTCTCTCCCGTGGGGTGAAGGGCAGCAGCTGTTGCCACTGAGGCAGGAGCACATCTCTGCTGGCTAGCTCAAGCCCAGCTGTGCTCCTGCTTCAACACACAGGTGCCAGCAGCCAGCTCAAGGGAAACGGTGCTGGTTCATCTCCAAGGCTTTACATGAAGGAGGAAACAGCTGGGGAAGAAAAAGCTGGTGATGCTTCCAGTCTGGTCTACAACGCACCATGGGAAAGCAGGTGTAAAGCAAAGACCGAAACACCAGCCATCCCACTGGGAGCACAGCGTGCACTGGGGGACATCTCACCATGGAGGCTGGTCTTACCCAGCCAATACTTTGAGAAATACATGTATTCCTCTGCCTTGCTGGTATTGCAGCATTTCACCACAATGGGCAAAGTGTCTTGACTGTTTTACGACCCATTCCCTTCTCGCCTCCCCAAATGCACACACACCAAAATCCAGTCCAAAGAAACTTACGGAGACCTTCGTAAGATCAGGCTTTTCCATGACAGACCCAGTTCTACACTTAAGAAAAGGGTCATGAGGTAATTCCATCAGCCAGACAAATTTTCAAGTATAAAAAGCACTATTTTGAAATACCAAACCCAGTCAAATAAGTGAGTAGACAACTGTTCAAGCAATTATCTCACTTGACATGGGGTTATCAGAAGGAAGCATACAGAGCTGGCCACCACCAATGACAACTATGAAATTGGTTAATTATGAAGATCCATCATAAATCTGCCTGTAGCATCGAGTGATTCAGTTTTTAAAAATGCTTTCTTGGCAGTTTCCATGTAATACAATAAATCTAAGAACAGGAATTCTGCACTCGACACTTTCTAACACAGCAAATAATAATGACAAGAAACAGATTACTTTATACCCAATATTATAAATTCGTTTTAAACTAGTGTTGTTGTACCCAAGCTCTACATTTGAAGTAAAGTTCTGGAACTTCATAAGTTGTTTTCAGATACAGAAAAACTCATATAAGATGCTCATATTTTAAATACATCACAACATACACTTCAGCAATGTTTCATCCAATAGAATATGAAACTTCACTGAGAACTCATCCTCTGTTTTTATGACTGATTTAATATGACGTATCTTCAGATTTAGAACTGTGAAATAACTTTCTAGGCAGCTGAACCACATTTATCAGCAATTGAAAGGCATTATCAGAAACAATATAAGGCATGACATAACCACACATGCACATTCCCATATCAATCAATTTCCTACATCTCATTTGGAGAATATACATACACTCTGTGCCATGTGCAAGCCCGTTCCATATAATTACACATTAGCATTGCCATGACAGAAAGCATCTGAGCAAGCAGAGAGGGAAATCCAGAACTTTTCACATTTTCCTCATGAAATGTTTACACTTTAATCTACAATAATGTATGCAGATTAGAAAGACAAAGAATTGTTTGTGGGCCTGATGGTACAGGGTGACAGCCTAGCTAAACTCTTCCTCATTTTTGACATACACAGTTTCCTAGCTTTACCCTACCAGCATCATCTTCTTTGGCCTCCTTTGTGATCTAGGAGAATTTTCCATGTCCTTAGCAACTTCAGTTACTCTAAAAATAAATTCAATGGAAGCTGAAATCATTGTCAATCTGCAGATTACTCTGCACCTGACAGGACTAAGGCCACTGAGCTAGCATCACTGCCAGGTCAGCAACTGTCTGGGGCATGTCTCATGGGCTGCCACCTTGAGCTTTTCTATGCTTATGACACTTCCAGTTTATTCCAGATCATGAGCACTTTCCCAGCCAGACACCATTCCTGGAAAATGCATCAAAGTCAGCATCCAGTGTTTGTCTGACCAGTGTGAATCACAGAACATTTTCAAAGGCATGTCCCCAGCAAGATGGATGTGTTTTTCTGCATGATTTGAACTATTATTTTGGCATTCCCAAGGGCATGAGCTGAGACATTTTTTAACCCAAAGACGTTAGGCATTGGTACAACATTTGCTATATCACCAAGGTCCATAATGGGAAGTAAGTTTTAAAATAGCAATAGAAAGTCAGTAAAATTATGTCACATAGGAATTAACGTCATCAGAACCCATGTCTGAGTCTTCCCCCACTGGGACTTGCCAGGAATGGTCATTAGAAGAAGAACCTTGTCCAACCTTGTCCAACCTGGGACAGCCAGCTGGGGGTCCCTGCAACTGGGCAGGGGCAGGAGTTTGCTTCCACAGTTGATCTGCAGATGATCAAAACATAAAGTCCATGGCTCCAGCATTTAGTCCTTTCCCTCTTCCTGATTTTTTTATTCCAGTTTTTGACAATCTCTTCTAATCCCTGCCTTCTGGGATGTTTCTTGCCCTGGTTTCTACTCTGACCCCTTGGGATCAGTCATGGAGCCTTGACTCCTTACAATCACTGCATCATTTTAACACAGGATAAGAACATAAACTTCCTAGGATAACATTAAGCCTTTTATTTGCTTCTTACTTCCATTTACACCTCTTGCTATTCCCAAGTTTTCTCTAAGTATTTCCATGTCCATTCCAAAATAACAAGCAATTCCAGCTAATAACAAGTACACAGTTAGTAGACTTGTGATAAAAAGGATGGTAGTTTCCGTAAATATATATATATATATATATATTTATATATATATATTTTACTCAAGCAATATTATGAGCATTTACATAGTTTTAGTCTTCATTGCCTGTTCTTGCAAACTGTTAAAAACACGTTTGAATATTTACAGCTAAACCATCTTCTGAGTCTGGGCCTTGAATACAGCTTGCACATGCATCTGGGCTTTATGGCAGCCAGAATTTATCCTTTTTTATTCTACTAGCAGATAACTGACTTGCCATTGCCATAAAAGGGACAGAGCTTCAAGCACAATATGAAAATTCCTGGAATGTTTGAGTCAACCTCACTTAGCTGATTTTTCCCTTAATATGTGCACTGTGAATACAAACCATTAATGTACTAATTTTTCTTCATACTTTTGTTCTAATTCTTCAGGGCCCCAAAAGTCCATGCCAGCATATTTTTTCAGCCTTATTTGGGTTTCATTGCAATCTTAGAATTTGTTTCAATGCTTTTAGGCTATCAAATATTTCAACAGAAGTCTTCAGTAGACTAGAAGTTTTCTTCACTAGATAAACAAGACTAGTAAGACCAAAAGACCTAGAATACCCAGTCAGCACATAGCTATCCAGTGAAAATGGGCTAATTTGTTTTATCGCTTAGTTACAAGTGAAACATTGTCTGAAGAGAGATGTGACACCAAAAAAAAAAAAACAAAACAAAAAAAAAAAAAAACAAAACAACAAAAAAACAAAGCCATTCTTATCCTGGCATCTGTTTTCTAAATTAGGGACCCCACAGATTATCTATCAAAATACTACTGCTAATAAAACAACACACACAATTTTCCTCTAAGTTAGTGATTATTTGAATGAAAACTTACATACTTCACTGTGAATTTCCATGTGAATATTTGTAGAAATAATCCTCACAAAAAAAAACACATCAGCTACACTGATGAATTAGAACACATCCATCATCCATCCACTAAACTAGAACTCAAAGGCAACATCATCAAATACAAGAAGACATACATGAGAGCAGAGCACATTGGATAGAAGGACAGGTGACCCTGCTGGTGAAATCACAGACCCTTCATGTGGTCAGAGAGATCATGAACTCCACAGCAGGTGAGAATGAACAGGGCAGAGAAAAGGCATGTTTTTTATAGGTGGTACAGAAGATGAAATGTTAGCCACCACAGGTCATTTTCTTCTAGCAGGTGCAGGGGAATACCACTGGACTTCTGGCAGCTTTCAAAGAAGCTCAACATCCAGAACTAATTTGTGGTTTTCATCATATCTCAGTTCAGAGATGAAGTACAGAGTCTATAAATCCAGGCTTTTTAGCACATTGCTTCTGTTGCTACTTTAACAGCTACACAAAGTTCTCCACTGGGGTGACAAAATCTTACCTAAAAACCTATTTTTGCTTCCCAGTTGTAGAGACTGAAATTAATTTGGTATTTTTATAACTTTTATCATTTATTCCACCAGCTCCTTCTCAGCCATCTTGAAAACCTTCATCTCAAAATGTTGTATCTGTCACGGTTACTAGCAGATGAAAGCCACAAAAAAGATGAAAGAAAATGAATGATTACTTTGCAATTTGTTTACCCCACACACTTGACAGCACTTTGTGTTTTGTGCGCTGCATTGTTCTGCTAGTGATGCACACCCTTCCTTAGACCCTGTAAGGGGCTGTTTGCCAGCAACAGGAGCAGTAAAGGTAAAGGCAGCAGGAGTGTGCACAGACAGAAAAGGCAGAGGAAAGGAGGGGAACAGAGGATGTTTAGTAGATCTCTTGGATCCACCCAGAAACCCCAACCTACATAATATTCCATAAAACAAACAGAATAACTGTGTTAAAACCACAGCTACACTTTCTATGAATTAGATTGGCACAACGTCAGAAAATCTTATGCCATTTATTTCAGAAAATGTGTGTGGCTACAAGAAGGCATTTTAAAAAGAAGAAAATCCATTATCTTCACATTTTCTTCTGGCTTTTCTCTTTTCATCTTTGGCCATGCCTTTTCTGTCATATTACACCCTCCAGGAAAAAAAAAAAAAAAAAAAGAGAGAGAGAGCTTTTTTTGTGGGTTGTGAGGCCAGGCTGACTCATCTCCAATCCCAGGGGATTCCCAGGCTCCCACAGCACCTGCTGCCTGCTGCAACACAGAAACACCTTGGACCAGTGATGCACCAATGTTACTGAAACTGCCACACAGGTATACAGGCAGCACCACAATCATTGTCTGAACCCAGACTTTGTCAGTACAAAGCTTCATATCCTTAAAACTTGGCAAATCCAAGGTGAGGAGGAGTATTTCCTACAATCACCACACATTCAACTAAGCTATAAAGAGTTAATACAACCTTAAGGCTTCCTGTGTTTTTTGCCTGGGTTGGAAATACGATGGAGCTAAGCACAATGGGATGCAGGCTGCAAGAGGTTTCCAAAGAAACACCCAGGTGAGATACTTGATCAACTAAAGCAGTAAGAACCGAATCTAAAGCAGAATAGAGTATCCAGAAGTACAAGGAACTGGAAGCAAAGGTGCTCTTAAATACACACTTTTTTTTCTTTAGGATATTTACCCAGGTTCTGCCTTCCTCTAAGAGAATATGCTAAAGATAAATGGAGGTTAAACAGTCATCTTTTCAGCCTCAGAAATACTTACTTAATCCTAATTAGTTGTATACATGTATTTTTCTCAATACTAAGTAGACACATCAAGCTGAAATAGACACATTTTTTTCTGATTAAATCTTTTGATTATTCTTGATCTGTTTATACATGTCAGAGAGTAATGGCAAACCATGTTTGTTTTGTTTTGTTTTTTTTTTTTTGTATTTTCTACTTATATTATTTATAAAGTACACATTTGCCTTTCTCTTTACTGCAAGCCACTGCAGATTAGAATGGCACAATGACAGTAACCGATATATGTCAACAATGTTTTTTGTTCTGTATTTTATGTCCACATTGTCCAAGATACTGCTATATAAAGACTCTTGGAGGGCTAATGCCACATACTTTTCTGATGTATTAAATTACCAAGAATAATCCCAGCCGGCCACAACCCTGAGAAGTCAAAATTTATCTTCCCACAAACATCGTTAAATTGTAGCAGTGCTTCATATATTCAGCTGCTCCCTATCTACACTGGTTGCTATTTCAGTCAGGTTATAGCCCATGCCCAAATTTCTCCCTTTGGCCATATTTTGCAAGGTGTCAAACGCCTTTGTAATACCAGCGGAAATTCTGGGAAGGGAGCACTATGTAACTTTTAAACACTGATGAAGTAAGTCAATTTATTCTCATGTTGAGGTTGTTGAATCGTGTTTAGTCTAGTTCTATAAAAAGAACAATATTCACAAGCCTATCCCTAGAGATGGTCTCTGACGTTTTTAAACAATTGTCTTAGCTGCCTAAAGCAGCTATCCTACATTTCTCTACGTGATCATGGCAACTGACAGCATATACAACCAGCATAACCTCAGACCCCATACAACACAACTATATATCCCAGGACTACAAACGCTAAGCAGATGAGCTGCGATGAAATACTGCAGTAGTTCTGAAGACACTGAACACACACAAGCGCCCAGAAGTGAGAACTGTGCTACTTGGGATGACGGTTCAGAAATGCACTTGTGCCTGCTGATGCTGTACAGCTGGCTGCGGGAAGGGGCTGACGAAGATGAGTCAGGCTTGCTCGGGGAAGGAGGCTGGCTGAGATCTCCGTCACTGGCGTGCTCAGCTGGTGGTGCTCGAACACAGCCGGCAGCAACCCCGTATGTGCTCCTGAAGCAACCCGCCTCTCTAGACCCTCTACCACACTCTCCCTTCCCAAAACCACTGCTCACAATCAGGTGCTAGCTCAGCTCTGAGGCCACAGTCCCTCTCCTATATGCAAGTAGCCAACCTCAAATACCTGAGGGATGCAGAACTGTGTTACTCTTGCTCTGACATAGGGTTGGAGGAGCAGCCACCGCTATGCCCTTCTCATGCAACAGTGCTGTCCCTGGGGGAGCTGGGCAACCCATCTCAATTCCCCTTCTGCCCAAAGGGATTCATCCACCTCTCCCACCTCCTGGGCAAGTACAGTTCCTGTAACAACAAGGCTACAGACCGCACTAGGATCACATGGGAGGAGATGACATCTGAATCTCCCAGCTGGAAGGCCACATTCATGTCCATGCTCTCATCTCTCTCTGTAGTGCACCATCTGCCACCCCCAGTCCCACACCCCTTCCTATCAGGCCACCTAGCTCCTACAAAAGCAAGGGAGAGAGCTGTCCTTCACACCTTCTTGTGTCCCACCATAGCCTGGCAGGGGGAATCAACCCTCATCTCCCATTTCTCAGGGATGCCTTCTAGCCTGGGAGGTGCTTAACTCTGCGGAAGTCATTTGGGTCTCTCCTTCTGGCCACATCTTCTGAATTACAGTAACCACATCTCCATCCTGAACTCAAACTTGCCAAGGTTTGTTAGACGTGATCTTAGTGTCAACAAGACAAGTCCTGGAGGTCATTTAGAGACAAGGATCTCAAATGGCCTCGAGGGAGAGGTGAGCTGAGTCTCTCAACACCAAAGACAGTCACAGTGATAGGCATGAAAGGCTGCAGAAGGCAGGTGCCCAACATAGCCTGATTTCACTAGTAAAAGCACACCCTGAACTGCTGTCAGTCATCCAGGCCTCTTTAGTCATTTCTTTTACCTGCCCTAGGCTTACCTGCCTTTATCTCAATAAACTGTGTTTAACATAATTAGAACAGAAAAATCATTCAGACTAGTTGGGAGCAGGGTTTTTTTGTTTGGTTGGTTGGTTGTGTTTTTATGATTTCAAAACAGGAGGGTGACGAGAGGAAGGTGTGAGGGTGACAGCGCAGAGCAGCCTCATCCCAGCCTCTGCCAGGACACACACACCAGGCAGGGCTCACCTGGGGACAGGGACCTCCTGGCCTCCCACCAGCACCCAGCCTGCTCGTGTCAAGGCCGATCTGCCTTGGTACCTTAAATGTAGCCAGGAGATCTTGCTCCATTTCGGAAAACACACAGAAGGCATCTGCAGTGGTGTGGAGAGGGTATCAAAACACGAAACCAGGATTTCCATGGCATTGTCATCTCTCAACCAAGCAGTACTAATGCTAGGAAGCAGACTTTCTCCAAAGGAAGCAGCGGCTTGAAGAGTGTCAGAAATGAGAGCCCCTGCAGAGATCCATCAAAACAAGTTTCTCCTGTAACCGCCTCACGGGAGCTCTCTCTCAGTCTGACCTGAAAACACGATAAACTGCTGCCCTGTCTTCTGCTCTGCTCCCTTTACAATTTGAAAATGAATCTCCTGAGTAAAACATGGAACAGTACAAAAGCCCAAATCAGCTATAATTAGTATTTCAATGACAATGGGTGAACATAAAATGCTTTGATCTTACAGTGCCACATGTGGGTGTACTTCATAGTGCCATTTCACACCCTGGCAAGGTCCCCATGGGAGCTGCAAAGGAGTGGTCCCCTGTTGTGCACTAAGGCACGGGATCCTGACAGCAGCTGGCTCAAGGCTGGCTTTGCTGGATCAAATGCCGACGTGAGAGCAGTCCTTCCAAATCTCCTTGTATGTATTTAATCATGAGTAACTCAGTGATAAAAAGTTTTTTACTGTCGGCCCTGTTACTCTGCAGAATCCCTGAGAGCAACACAGCACAAGCTGCTTCTGCTACATTTGCCCTTGCAGACATGACCTTGAGTTTCAGCTAGTCACTCCTGCACAACCACAAGGAGAACAATGAAGAAACATGTCTACTATATGGGACAGGTTGCACAGAGGGGCTGTGGAGTCCCCATCCTTGGAGGTGCTCAGGACCCCACAGGACATGACCCTGAGCAGCCCGCTATAGGTGAGCCTGCTCTGGGCAGGGTTTGGATGAGTTGTTCTGCGAGGTTCCCCCAGCCTTAGAGATTCTGTGATGAAGGCCACAGGACGACTAAGAGCATGACAAGACGGTGGCTGCACAAATATAACGATTTTTTCATCTAGATTATACAAGTTATTTCAGGGCAGGAAAGAACTAGCTGATAGATGTAGAGCTTAGGGATATGGTTTAGTGGGGACTGTTAGCGTTAGGTCAGAGGTTGGACTCGATGATCTTGAGGTCTCTTCCAACCTAGAAAATCTGTGATTCTGTGATTCCTTCAGCCTGTTGCCCCCAGTACTGCATGCAACCTCTCCTACCGTACAGCCCTCTTTTAACACAACCGTTGCTCAAACATAAACAGAGCAACCAAACAGCAGGGACACATTTGGCCAAAGACAAATTGAGCACGGGGCCAGCCCCACCAGCCCTCAGAAAGCAGGAGAACAAGGCTCATGTATATGATAGCCCTGCTCAGCCACCATTACCCGGGTGCACCAAGCCAGCTCTGGGCTCTCCAGAGAGAAGCAGGCCCCAGCGCCTTTGGGGAGCTGCTGAGGGCAATGCTGGCAGAATGGCATGCAGTGAAAAGCCAGCCATGCATGGCCAAAAATTCATCCATGGCAATAAAGCCACAAGGAGCTCGGCTTCCGTGGCATGCTTGTGTTTCCTGGTGGCACCGATCGGGAGCAATCTGTAGCCAGCATAGCACAGAAAGGGTGGTTAATAGTGTGGAAAGGGTGGTTAATAGTGTGACAGCTCCGTAACGTAATTAACAGCTCCAGATCACATTTAGGAGCCTTGATGCGAATACAGCAACTTATCCTGCACACACAGGACAACTTTAGGGTTGCTATGGAAGACTTGAAATTGTATAACTAGTATTAAAGCTCAAATTTTCTTTGAATGTGCAGGTCTTTGTCACATGGCTGTCTGTCTGTCACTGATGGCTGGGGTTTACCCAATAACTTCACTTAAACTGTGCAAGGTGGGAACATATTTCACAGAGAGACATTTATACCTCTAGGAACACCAAATTCAGAATTCAAACATGAATGATTTACCTCAAAAGATTTTAATTAATTAAATTTAATTATATCCTGAAAGGAAGACAGTTTAATGCCAGATGATGGGTGAATCATCCCAAAGGTGCATCACCAAGTGATTTACTGCCATCACTGCGAGCCTGATACTATCAGCCTAGGAGCAACAGATCAGACGTCAGAAGTTCAGTGCATTTCTGACTTCAGCTGATCCAAGGCATAGATACCATCCCCATGGTCACACAGAAAAAAGCAGTTCAATATAGAACTTGCTTTCTGCAGAAAACAAGTTTACAATGAGCCTCTCTGCTACTTCTTTCACTGCTTAAAATGCCAGATCTTACATTTACGGCAGGGAATGTGACAAACAACCCATCTGCCCATGGCTACTGATTTTCTGCACCCCTGGATTTCACTGCTATGGGGTCGAACTCCCCAAAAGCAAGAAACCAAAGACCATGAGAAGATGACTCAGTTCACGTTATCATGTCAACTCCCTTTGCTTGGGGGAGAGACGGTCCGAGACACTGCAAAATACTTCAGGAGCGCTAGGAAACGGAGTCCTTTAACTTAAGGGCAGCGGGTAGCTAATATCACAGGGATAAAATTAGCTCCCTTAGCAAAACTTTCAGACTACTTGCATACTTTCGATTTTACATGTCTGCAGCTGAATCTCACTCTGTCGGGAAAGGTGCCAGAACTGAACTTTAATCATTAACATCAGAATCCTTCCTGGTCTCCGGCCGACTGCCCATCGCGGGGGTCAAAGGCAGCGAGCACGACTCTTTGAATCCAAGCAGCCAGCCGCATTTTTTGTCGCTGTTTTTCCCTACAAAAGCTCACCTTTCCGTTTTGTTTTGTTTTGTTTATCACTCTCCGGGCGCCCGCGCTGCTTTAGGTCCCGGCTGCGCTCTCCATCCTCCCTCCCAACCCCGAGCCGTTCCCCGAGGAGCCG
The DNA here is from genome assembly GCF_047663525.1 of Anas platyrhynchos. NCBI lineage: Eukaryota > Metazoa > Chordata > Aves > Anseriformes > Anatidae > Anas > Anas platyrhynchos. The sequence goes on from NC_092587.1 coordinate 146,325,023, forward strand.
GGGGGCAGCGAGACCACGGCGGGGCCGTGCCCGGAGCTCGGACCCAAACCCAGAACTGGACCCAAACCCAGACCCGGACCCGGACCCCGCGGCCATCCCGCGGCGCCCCGCGCTCGGTCCCGCTCCGCACCCGCGCAGGGCAGCGGCGGGGCAGCCGGGCATCCCCCCGATCCCCCCACCTGGCCGCCGCGCCTGCCCACCCGCGGAGACCCCCCGCGCGATTCCGGGGGATCCCCGGTCCCTCGGGTCCCGTCCCCACAGCAAAGGGGGTCCGAGAGGGGCGCGGGGGCAGCGCCCTGGTACTCACCGCGGCGGCCACGGTGTCGAGCTCTGCGCTGAGCAGCAGCCCGAAGCCCAGCCACAGCCACATGCTGCCGCGCACCGTGCCGGCGGCTGGGCGTGGGGGCTCCGCGGGGCCGGCCCCACAGCCGTGCTTCTCCCCTCCGTGGCGGCCGCGGCTGCCTTCAGGGCGAGGGACTCGCCTCGCCGTAACCGATGGGCGGCGGCAGCCCCCTCTCCTCCCCCGGGCGGAGACCCTGGGAGCGCGCAACCTCGCCCGCTCCCCGCAGTTCCTCCTCCTCCTCCTCCTCCTCCTTCTCCTCCTCCTCTGCCGGCCATGGGTGGGTGGGTGCGGGCGGCGGGGGGGTAGAGGCGTCGCTTCCTCATCCCGTACCGTCGCGGCCGCCCGGGAGGTCGCGGAAAGGAGCGGAGCGGGGCAGGGGCCGGGCCGGGCAGGGCGGCTGCGAGCCCCCCCCCAGCAGCGCCTCGCCGAGCTCCGGAGGGTGCCAGGAGCGGGCTCGGCTCGGCTCGGCTCGCAGGGGACGGCCCGGCGACGGGAGGAAGCCGTGAGCGGAGCCCCCGGGCTGGGAATGAGCGAAGATGGACATCGCGCAGCTTCCCAGCGCCGGTGGTTTGGTTCGTCCGTAAGTAAATCCGCCCGGGGGGCTGCGGGGAACAACTTTCCCGAAGTCGCCTTGTCACCTTGAGCCGCGGAAGTCCATCACGTGCTTGTGTTTGTGCTCGCTTGCAACAACACTGAGCTTGTTCCCTTCTCCGTGCAGGGATCTGGGGGTCGCGCTGGTCCTGCTGGAGGTGGTGCTGTCAGCCGTCAGAGTAGATGCTGCAATGCCACCAAAACGCCACCCGAGGGTAAGGTGCACCTCAATTACCTTTTTTAAGAGCTATTCTACTGATATTCTAATCCCACTCTCTGCAGTTTTTACCCCTTATTTTTTATTACTTTACCCTCCTCGTAGATACCCGGTGTGGTTATGTCTTTACAGGGAGATGGCATAATGTCTTAAAAAGCAGGAAATATCAGGGCTTTTGCAGGAGGTGTTGTGGCACACAATTGTGGCTGCAGTTTGCCCTTCGGTCTGCATGGCTGGTTGTGCCAGGTGGGGCACTGGGGGAGTTTCTCCACATTGTGGCCAAGCACAAGCTGGCAGACAAGCCCCATAGCCCCACAGGAAGGGCAGTGAGTGAGGCCCTCGAGTGTCAAGTATTATTTTTCTTTGCCATGATCTTTTGGTGGCGTCATCCTTCTGCTGAGTTGCGCGAAAGGAATGATGCTACCATGTGCTATTGAAACCAGAACAGGCTGATAACAATGAAAGCATTTTAGGTCCAGTAATGACATCATTGGGATCAGCTGACCTAAAACGGTGTCATTTGTGGTTTGCCTCTTCTTTTTCTGAAGGTGTGCTGCAGAGCGCGTAGTGTGATACCTGAGCTTTAGCCATAGCATGGGATGATTTATTGTCCTTCGTGTTCTTGCTTGTAGACCTCAGGCTACAGAGTTAATGCAGAGGGGATACCAAGGAGGTATCTGAGCTACCTCCTCAAGTTAGTGCATGCAGTCTTGTCACGGCTCCTTGAACCTCCTTGAAAGTGATGTTTTCCCCAGAATTTCACGGAAGATTAAGTTGGCCTCCATGGAGGTCCGGTTTCCCTGATGAGCAGTTCTATAGTGGCAGCTGCTTAGGAGATGAAACACTCCTGTGCATGTGAGTGAGGCAGTATGATCATCTTTCCATGAAGAATTAGAGCCGCATTGCTACCAAAGTATTTATCCCATTTTCCACCCAAGTGCCACTCCCTTCCCTCAGCCAGCACAGATCTTTGTATAGTCACGTGGTGAGCTAAACTGGAAAATTATTGGTTTAAACTAACCAGCCCCCAAAAAGAGAAGAGTGTGGAGAGCTAACTTTAGCCTTGCTCAGATCCCCACGTGCATTCATGGAAACTTGGGCTGTCACAGCCCTGGGAGACAGCAGCTGGGGGTGAGAGGCGGGCAGCTTGCTCCTCACAGCAACAGCCCCCGTCTGAATGTGTCTGCAAAGTGACAAAGTAGATGTGTGGGAAGCAGCAGCACCTGAGTACTTGCAGGTGGGCACTGGCAGTCATCATCAAAAACTGCTACAAATTATAGACTGTTAGACCAGATCTTAAAAATCATTGTTCTGCCTGTAATAAGACAAGCATAGCAGCTGAATTCAACTGCCATGTATGTGAATGGGTTCCAGTTGGTGGAGGTAAGTGTTGCTGAATGAGTGAAATTATACATGGGAGGACACTGGAATGAGATGAAGGAGAAAGCCAGCAAGGAGGAAGAGAAAAAGAAGGGAACCCAGAACATCTGACTGGACACCGTGTCTGGCACACTGTTGTAGCTGCTACGGAGCGGATGTTTCTGAGCAAAGAAAGAAATGAGAGGAAGAAAAAGAAAGAGGATGTTTAGAATATCAGAGGATCGGGGCAGAAGTAATGGTATCTTTGGCCAGAGGAGAGGACTCCAGCTTCGGGCTCAAAGAGAGCTAGGGAAGAGAAGTCCCTGGATGGAAATACTAAAGGAGACAGCCAAATGGAGTGGATCAGGCCCCGGTTATCTTTAGCAGTCTTTGGCATATGCTGGCTGGTGATGTTAAAGGCCTCAAATAAATTTGGAACCGTTCTAAATTGTAGATATAAATGTTCATCTGGCTTAAATAAAATTAAGTTGTGTTAAATACCCAAAGTTTAGCCAAGTTCACAAATTTCTCCCTGTTTCTCTCACTGCAAGTGTATTGCATCCAAAATACTTTTTTTTTTTTTCCTTTTCAGAGAGAATATACCTTCTACTGATGATGATTTTTTCCTGTCTTTCCCAAAGCGCACTTCTTTCTAAATAGCTTTGAAACATTTGATGACTTCATTGGTGCCCTCTTAGTGTATTTTTTAAACTGCTCCTAATGAAGATCACTTTTTTAAAAAAGCTAAATGCTGGTGGGAGCAGTGGAATCATAGAAAAGAAGGGAATGAATGTCAGACTAAAGAAAAAAAAGTCAAGAGAAAGTTAGAATAACATTTGGAAAAATAATTATGCATAACTGATCACAACTGATAGGTATTTAAAAAGAACAACATATATAGATGCATAGAAAAATTTATGGAGAAAAAATATAGAGTCAAAGTAGTGTACGGAATATGATCTTTTTTATTTCTGTGATATTGTAAAGGGATATATTCAGGGGGATGGCATCAAAGAGGGCAACAAGCCCTAAAAAGAGAGGATAAAGCCAACAGTGGTATGTACTTCTTTCTGCTGACTTTGTAGTAAAATGAGGTTGCTAACACAAGTTGATGCTCTAAGTTATGTGTCAGTGCGCTACAGCTATCACATATCCAAGTTTTCCCAGATGTGTACCATTTGTTTCCATCTGGAAACCTTTATCTGGTGGAAATAGGAGGACTTTTTTTGTTGACCCAGGATTTCCAGGCCAACAGAGGTTAGGGTGGATCAATCACTCAGCCCACCCTGCTGGCCATGTCCACTGGAAATGCATATACCAAGATCACAGTGTGCAAAATATGATATTCCATGTGTACTTGCACAGGTGACATAGGAATGAGTAATCAACTTGACTTATCAAATTCTTCTGCTACACTCTTTAGTGCATGCAGAGTACATCACTTCCTGCAAATATCGGACGCCTTACCTGTGCACTACTTCAGAAACAGCTCTGTCTAGGAAATCTCCCTAAGAGAAATGTGGCAGTCCCATTTTAGAACAATTTCATTTCACTGTTGCAATGGGGTAATCTGGGACAATTCCACTAGCTTGCAGTCATGGCTTTTTCATGTCTGTTTAGCTGAGTGTACAATTTGGTTCATCTTTCAGTAACAGTGGTGTTTTATAAGAAAAATTGGACAGAATAATGTTATGTGGAAAAAAAATAAAAACATCATTTAGGGGAACCTCCCAGTATATCTGATCACTTTTTTCACTATTTCTTTGGACCCTGAAAGAATTATTGGGTAGTTTGGAGAGGACTCTTTCTGTGTTCAGCCACAAATATGTGAAGAAACAGCAACTGCATTAAAGAACTGTGAGGAGTCTTGAGTGAAATAGGTGGTTTGCAGGCAGCTGCAGGAGGCATAACCCCGCACTTCCACTGACACCGTCATGCCTTGATCTGGCAGTGGTGTCCCCATCATGATGAGTGTTACAGTGTGCATCATGCTCTAGATGGCTGCCCAAATGGGATTTTTTTTTTCTTTACCAGAGCCAAGATTTCATCTGACAGCATCCTTACAATGTCAGACAAACACACTCTCTGCAAGTATTACATATATGGAAATAGTCTTGTTCTATAACTATGAATTCCTTTCTTCTGGTCCTTTCTTTCTCATATGCTGTCTGCTCCACTCATCAGTAAGAGGATTTCCTTAAATGTTACACTCCCTTATTATTCCTCAAATACTTAGTGAAATTCTTTTTAGCTGTCATGCCTATGAAACCAATGCTCAGCCTAATTTCTTATGAATTAATCATTCTTCCTAGGTAGATTTCTGCCATGTCTATATGTATTAAATACCAGTCTTTGTATACAGACATACCTTGTAACTCTGGTTAAAGTTACTCATGCAAGAACTGGATATGCCAGAAGCAATATACTTTGTCTCACTGCGTTAACAATGGAAAGAGGTTCTTGTACATGCCCATGTTCTGCAATCTCTCAGTGGAAAGCCATATGTAGACTCTTGACTCACTTTTTCTTGTGAGTAGATAGGAGCATGCTCAAGGGATGTTTGCAATAATATATTCAGTGTAATTCTGTCTTTTAGATTTATTAAATGACATGAGATATACTCATGTTTTGCTGTATTTGGTAGAAGAGACAGAGTTTTGGCAGCATCCCATATTTCTCAGAGGTTAAAACGTTGACACCGAGACTGGTATACCTGGCTTTTGTTGTGTAGTAATTGCACCACATGAAGTCTTTATGCATTATGGCTCTAAAGCTATATATTTTTTTTAATTTTGTGAAAAAAATAAAAATAAATCTGTAATCAGAATAGACTTACCCCAAATATAAAACTGTTGTGGCTTATTCAGTTATGTCTATAAACTGACACTTGTTATAAACATCTTGATTGAGTAGTTTAGAACACAGGTTGTTTGAGTGGATCTCTTTTTCTTTTTTCATGAGTGAGTTTCTTGCCTGAAACTGATAGTGAAACTGATAGAAACTGAAACTGAAACTGATAGAAACTGAAACTGAAACTGAAACTATCAGTTTCAGGCAAGAAACTCACTCATGAAAAAAGATTTTATTGGTTCTTTCCTTTTGTTTTCCTAAGGCAAAGAGTAGAACATTCTTCATACTGCAGTATACTAATCCAAGATCTGGAAGGATTCAGAGGTGATCTTGCACTTGACTGTTATGACGCTTTTGCTTGCCAAAGGCTGCAGCTTATCTTCCATGTTCTCCCTTAGGAAACTAATGTTTTACACTATTTGGAATACCTTGTTTGCTCCCAGGGACCAAAAAGCTCAGTAAGATTTTCAGTATTTACAGGTATTTATTAACAGTTATTTTCTTGCAAATTGCAGCAACTGACTCAGTTCACAGTAAAATAATGTGCAGGTTCTACTGTTCCACCATTATGGCATTATGGTTGTGTAGCCCAAGAAGGAGGGGTAGTAGGGACTTTCTGTACTCAGAGACAGTGCAGGGTGCTGCTGCTTGGGGCAGGGGAGCTGGCGATAGGAAATGTCAACCAGGGTGGAGAGGCAGAGAAGGCCTCACAGGTTGGTACATCCCCACAGCAGTCAGCAAGGCTGGGGATGGTTACTGGGGTTGGACACCGAGTCTTCCTTTCACCATTATAATCCATGTCTTTATGTCCAAGGCAAGGATCTCCATTAAAGTCTTCAGTCAGACATCAGACATCTGTTTTGATGCATAACTAAATACTAAAAAAAAAAAAAAAAAGCTTTCATCTGATCATTGAGAATAGTCCTTGTAGCACAGGAAAATATATTTGTCTATTAACAGCTTTTCTTTCTTTGCAAACTGCCACTCCATCTCATAAAATAATCTTTGCTCTGTAATGCAAGAGGCACTGCAAATACTTTGCTGGTGGAAGACATATGCTGTTACTATGTCCATCATAGAGAATCTGTCTTTAAAATTCTTCCAGGTAGTTTATATTCCAGAATATGTTTTTTTCATCCCACTTTTGTGAATAACAAAGTTTGTTTCCTCCCAACTATATATTGCATTTTGCAATGTGTTGTGCATTCTATTATTGGCAGGTGTTTTTTAAAATAATCTTATATGTGCAAGATCAGAAGAATTTTTAGATCATATCTGTTCCCAGTGATGTACACTTGCTTGGGATATTTCAGATGTCCTATTTATTCCTAAGTAATCCCAACCTTTATTTTGAAGTAGCTTTTTGAACTCAGCAAGTGAAGATCATTCAGATAAATAGGGCTTGGCTTGTTTTTTGGCAGGTCTTAGCTGCAGATCATGCCCAAACCTCCCTTCACCATTGACTGATGAAGCCATGTAACATTTTTTTTATTCCAGCTATGCTTTTCCTTTTTATTTCATAAGGCTCTTTAAGGTTCTTTGCTGGTCAAAACTACCTTCTGACAATGTAACCAGGCTGAGTAAAAAGAAATATTTGAGGCGGAGTGAAGAATTTTGGATATGACACAGACGTTCTACTTGTCATACTTTGCCAAAAGCTTTTTGTTGTTGTTGTTGATCTTTTTATTTCTGTTTGTTTCTTTAGAAAACAAGTAAGTATCACTGTTTCAGATTGCAGCTCTGTCCCAACTCTGAGCTCATGAGTGCTACATGCAGTGCCAAGCTTGTAGAGCCCACATATCAGCCACTGGTGCTGGTGCAACAGGCAGAGAGCCATGCGGGTGTCTTTCTGCCCATTCTCATCCTTGGGATGCTGCAGCCCCTGGTTTAGCAGGACACTGGCCATCTCTCTGCATGTCTGACTTGTGGAAACACGGGGTCAAGAAAACATCTGCTCTTCATCATGGGTGTGCAGAGCTCCAGACTGGGGGCTGAGAAAAAAAGTTTGTACAGATCAGTGATTTGCTGCCTATACCATGCTCAGGTCCTGCCTGCGCTTGCAAAACCGCAGCCTGGCAGCCGTGGGGAGCAGAATCACTTCTTAAGGTGGATGGGAGAAGCTGAGGGAGCTCAGCAGGCTTCCCTGCCACACTGGCAAGCACAGCATTGGCTTTCTGTGAGGTTCAGTCCTGCTCTGCCTGCACAACCCCCGTTTGCACACTGCAAACAGATGCAGGAAGGCATGTCACGTTTGGGCTGCAGCCCCACTGACCCCAGGGCAATTGGTGTTCAGCCACCTGGTCGCAGTCTCACAGTGCCCCAACCAAGCCCCAGGGAGCCCCTCCGGAAGGAGAGTGGAGCTGCCCACCGGGGCTGCCGGCATGTCCTGGGCTGAGCCTTAGCACAGGGAGTGGGCAGAAAGGAATGCCGCTCCCGCGCAGGGCTGGGAATAGCCGCTGGGGCCGCGGAGCATGGGAAGCCAGCATATCTCCCCAAGCCAGGAGCCAGAGAAACAGCTCGCTGGAAAACGGCCCAGGCGTCTCTGCGTGACACTTGGAAAATCTTCAGTTGCACTCGCTGGAAGAAGGAAGCAAGGGGGGAAATTTAAGCATTTCCCCCATGGTGTGGAACTGAAGCTGAATTTTTCCCAGGTGATTTGCAGGTGCATGGTCAGAGAAGATATAGAGTTGCCTAAATCTTCTCTCTGCTGTATGTGCTTATGTGGTAGCCAGCACATCTGGTGTCTCTTAACTCAGTAAAGCCCACAGGCTGCTTCCTCTCTGGCTGTGTCCTTTACTGCAAACCGCAGAGTCCCAGGTGTATTCTCTGCCCTTGTGGCCAGCTGGCACCGTCTGTCCATGTCCATAATAGTCATTAGTCTTAGTAATTAGCCTCCTTCGTTTGCAAAACAGAATCACAGAATTACAGAATCACAGAATCATTAGGGTTGGAAAAGATCTTCAAGATCATCTGGTCTAACCATCACCCTACTACCAATGCCACCCACTGAACCATGATGGCCCCTTACAGAGCTGCAGGGCATGGGAATACTTAACGTATTAATGTAGACATAGCACGTGTGCCTCAGACTGTGACACCTCAGTGCAGATTAATTGGCTGGAAATCAGTGTCCCTCTCACATAAGTCAGTGAGTTGGGCAATTTTATCTGTGTAGGACTGCATGAAAACTAAGCTGCTTTATGAGCAGCTGAGAAATTGTGAGAAAATGCAGGCAGCAGTTAACATTCTGAATACTTGTGGCTTGCTTCACAACTGTATTTCTATGTCACCTGCTTGAATAAGTAAAGTAAATCCTGTCCTGATAGCTTGTTTGAAGCTTTATGTGATGTTTCATGGTGTTGTGACATCATATTTGTTGGTATCTGCATCATGCAAGTAAAATAATGGACAAAAATAAGCACGTAAAAACATGCAAATGGTGACAGGTCAGAAACAAAAATGCAAAAGTAAATTAAAAAAGCATTCACTAGTCCTCTTCATTGTACACAACTGTTAGGAAAGATCGTCCTCCCCACGTGAGGAAGTCCCCAAGTGACTCAAGTACGTAGCACTTGGCTACAGGCTCATTTTCTGGCTTATGCTGCACTCCCCAACTGCTCTTTCATCTGTTCTTGGAAAGTATGAGAACCTCAGCACATCTTCATCTGTCTCCCTCTCTCTAGAGATTTTGTATTTATGTACAGTGGTCAGATGAGGAGAATGTGAAAAATGTGCTTTTACCTTCTGATTTTAGATTAAAGTTGAGACTGGGTGAGTAGTGGAAGGCGGGGGCTTTAATTGTCCTCACTTGTTGTAAACTGAGGCTTATTGGTTATCAGTCACACAGTGTCGGTTTCCAGTCTAGATTTGCTTCTTACTTTTCCAGTCCTCATCTATGGCAACAGTTTTGGATTGTTTGACAGGTCACAGCCTTTGTGCCCTATCTATGAAACTATTAATATTACCTTTTCTTAAAAAAAAAAAAAAAAAAAAAAAAAAAAAAAAAAAAAAAATCCCTATAAGATAGTCTGCTTACGTCTGCTTACCCTTTACCAAAGTCTAAGGAGAAGACTTACTGGGACTTCAACCTTTTAATGACCCAGGGACTGAAGTAATCAGTACCCCTTTACTTTGAGTAAATAGGCTTAAACGGGCTCAAAGGCATAGAATATGTTAACAGTTTTACACAGTTTCATAACAGTTTCAGTCATCAGACTATCTATATCCGAATCCCTCTCCAAGGAATGGTTATCCAAATGAACTCATATGGCCCATGGACTAGGGAACAATCTGGAAAAAATTAAGTTTCTCTTGAATATTGATTACCTTTTAGGAATTTATGCCATCAAATCAAGATCCAAACATGTTACACCATCCATACAACACATACTTTGACCAATACTGATCTTCTGTTTATTTTCCTATGTAGGAGGGAATAAATTCTTTGCCTTCAAAGGGATAAGGTTGGAGCCATTCTTGATAAGGTGTGTTCAATAGTCTGATATGTCAGCAAACCTCAAGCAAATATTACCTCTGCTTTCACAATGCTAATCTCTTGCTTGAGGTTTGTATTGTCCCTTAGGGACACAATATTACACAGTGTCGCCATTGAGTAGATGGGTGATTAGTAAGGTAGCTTGAGGCTGGATCATAAATCACTTTGAAGATTGAGACTGTAGTCTTGAGTTTGTCAGAGCAAGGAATCCATGCAAGCCCTACAGCAACATGTGAACATGGTCCTGTGTTGCTTAGTAGGTATGCAGGGCTTCATGCTTTCAACCACCTAGTCTATTGTTTTACCCAAAGAAGGATATAGGACAGTTACTGTGACCAGATCAGAAACATCTTACTGGCATTTTTGGAACATTTTGTGTATAGAATCCAGTTTCCATGAAATAGTCTGGACTGGTCATCTGTTTCACTGGAAGTACACCACCCCCAGTTAGGAATAGTAAAAAAATTTTTTACTAATTCTTCAAGGTATGTCATTTTCCATGAATGTGATTTCACTCTTATTAGTGTATCGTTCACCATCTTCTTTAAAGCCATTAATATTTGTAATATTTGTAAGGAAGGAGAGAGGAACTGAGGTAGAGCCATCATCTGTTATGAATGAGAGGTAGACTGAGTGGCCTATTTACTCTTAGCCTTGAGGCTACCAATCTGGGGCTACCAATTATTTTTTTTTAATAAATATTGCATTAAGACAAGTACACATATAACTTCATCAAATAGAAAAATTCATAATGGGAAAATAAAGTTCGTCATTCTCAGGAGATAAAGGGATATGGAAGTGCACGTGCTGTGTATTTTCACAATTTACATTTTAGACTGCAGCAATATTATGGTACCTCTTAGTGATAATGGGTAACCCCATGGTAATCTATTCATCTGTACAGAAGTATCTTCCCCAAACCATTTACCCATAAAAAAAATGTGTTTTTTTGTTTGTTTGTTTGTTTGTTTTGTTTTGTTTTCCTATCATATCAGGAGAGATTTTCCTAAGATTGTTCATCTTATCTCAAGATCCCCCTCTGCATACAGCTTTTCTCTAAACATGAACTTACCTGTCTCTTTGAGGAAACTGATGTTCCTCAGTAGTTGAAAAGCCAGGCCTGGGATCGTTGTTCTGTCTTTTTGTGGTCCACTCTGATTGCCCTGAAGTTTTTTCAGCCAGAGAGTTCAATCCCAGAATTTCTGCTGTATCTTCCTACTTCCAAGCTTGCAGACTGTCAAAAGGGAGTACTTTTTTTCCTATGAAAGGGGATGAGAGAGTACTGAATTAAAATCAAGTGCAAGGGGGTTGCTTGTTTCTTGCTTTCCATTTTTTGGTATGAAAGACCAACTCATTTTTGCCATAGCTTGAAGAAAATTACTTTTTTTTCTGACACTTCAGAACTGAGTGTAATTTTAGATAGTTTGGTTAACCTTTTCAAAGGGTCTGGTCAGGAACATCAGCTGTCCCTTGTGTCTCAGATGAGCAATGTACACAAAGACTGTGCTCCAGAGCACAAGCAGGAAAGACTTCTGACCTTTTGATCTGATGATCTGTTCCCAAAATCTCTGCACATCCAAAAGCAGCAAGACAAATACCAGAGAACTTGGAAACCTGAGGAAAAGGGACGCTCCAGCATTTTACAAGTAGAAGCAGAGAGCAGGTGCCTGAGGGGTCCTGCTGCATGACCAAGTCTGTGGGAGACCTGGAAATGTGGACCACTGTAGGTCCACGTGGCTCTCCTTCTTCAGGCATGAGTTTCAAATTGTCCATCGGCCCCCACGGCAGCAGAGCCACACAGAAGACTGTCTTAAAACATAACCCCAATGTGAGAGCTATGGTTGATAACCAGTGAGTGAGTGTGAGCAAGTCAGGGCTCACTGCCTGTCCATCCTGGTGGTGTTGGTCTTGCTGCAGTCACAGTGCAGGTGGGCCCCGGCCTACGTGATGCAGAAGGTGTCCATGGCAAGGGGGAGAGGGAACTTGTTCTCCCTGTTAGCCCATAAGCAGGGTGTTAAACACTTCTCCTCCTTAACATCCACAGAAGACTTCCATGACGCAGTTGCATTACATTATCTGTAATACGTCTTAACTTGGAAAAGTAACAGGGAAGGAAATGTTATATCCTTCCATACCCTTCCTACGTATCCTTCCATGCAGGCGCTGGAACGGCTGCAGGAGCTGGAACTGGAACAGCAGCAAGCAATGAAATGGCTGCAGGAGCAGGAGCTGAAGTGGCTGCAGGATCCATCATAGGGGTTGGAGTGGCAGTTGGGCTCTGTGATTCTGTGATAATAGTACTACTGATAATAATGTGTACAAAACAAGTACGAAAACAAGTACACAATGCAATTGCTCACCACCTGCTGACTGATGCCCAGACTAACCCTGAGCAGCCAGCCCCCCACCCCAGCTAGCCACCCCTATATATTGTTTAGCATGATGCCATATGGTATGGAGCCAGTTTGGCTCAGCTGTCCTGGGTCTGTGCCCTCCCAGCTCCACGAGCAGGTATTATTTTATTGTAGAAAGCTGTAAGTGAATATAAGAAATTTGCAAAATACAACCAATCAGAAAAAATGAACCTAGTTTTTAAACAGCAGACCATTAAGGAAAAATAACCCTTCCTCTTCCTATACACCTTCTGTAAAACCCCTGGTCCAGGTTATCCTGTTACTTATGCTGTGTAATTTCCTAAGGATGGTAATCAGGTTTTGCAGATGTAACTGAAAGGCAATTGTGTTTCTGTATGTATGTTGGTATGCAGGGAGCATCAGAAGCATTCTTGCCTTCAGGATAATTACAAAATTGCTTCCTTTTTGTCATCCACCCATGATGCCATCTAATTTTATGTTCCTTGGCTGCTAGCTGTTAGCCTCATTAACCTTACTTGATAGAGTGTTCCAACAGTTATGATTCTCATGTGAAAAATTCTTCCTGATGGCTGGAATTTGTTTTTCTTTAATTTCTACCTTTGCCCTCTTGTCCTATTATGTGTACTAAGCTGAAAATAGTAACACAAGATTGGTGTGTCTACTCTTTACAGTGTAATGAATTTCAGTTAATTCTCTTGCATTTTTCTTTGGTCATAAGATAGTTGTGGTGGGTTAGAATGATTTAACCAACAATCCTATCGATTTCAGCTTAGGTTCATTGTGTGTTTACATTTAATAAAAAATGCCTGTAACTAACACTAGTATGAGGTTTTAGCTGAGATTTCTTTCTACTTGGGGAAATCCAGAAATTCAGATATGTTCATTCATCAGTTCACCTGTTTCCACAAATGTAACATTATCACCATGATGATGTTAATTTCATCATCGTCTTACTTGGCATCTGCAGTGGGGTACTGTTACTGTGGTCAGTATAACTTGACATTTTTAAGGTTAGAGTTTCATCAGTGTAACTGATACTTTATACTGTTTTACTTTATACTGTTGCATAATCCTACATCTTATTGCAGTTCAGCTAGCCGTACTGATTGTTGTCAAATTCACAATGGTGGGAAGTATGAGTTTAATCCCTGTTCACAAAACAGTCTTTTTCCCCTTTTTGGGGTAATACAGTAACTTCTGTGTAGATGCAGAGCACTGGTAGAAGCAGATCTTTCAGTCCAGCACTGTGCAACAGTACAAGGACCCCTGCAAAGGCAGGCTGTAGCTCACACGGAAATCTTTTCATATTTTTGTTATATTTTCTTTACAATTTTGACATGACGAAAAGTCGTGTATTGGTCTGTTAAGAGAGACTGATATAAATTTAGGAATGGTCTGCAGTATAGCATCTATTCTTTATATGCTTTCATATATATTCTTTATACGCATTCACACGAAATTTTCTGTACTTTGGAACTTCATCGCCCAGAGTGCAATGTAGTCTAGGGACCCTGCAGCATTTTCTGAAGAAATAAGAAAACCACACTATTTCGGTCAAGTTCTCTGAAGTTAGGCTAAGTTCTTTAAGTTAAGCTGGTCTAGACCTTGGTGTTTTTTCCTTCTTCTTTCTATTGTTTACTTTGTTGCTTCCTAATACAGACCTCACAGTGTAAAGAGAGAAACTCAAGCTGTGATACTTGATACCTAGGAAAAGAGGTCATCTCATTGAAGAAGGAAATTGTTTACCATTGTTTACAAACAGTTCTCTTGAGTTAGAATTTTTAGTTACATTTATAAAGGACTGCACTGGGAATAGGGAGAGGAGCTTGTATGTTACCTAACTTAGATTCTCACAATAAAATAATGGAAACAAACAAATGAAGTTTACATAGAAAATGCAGTAGTTCTTGAGTAATTGTTGAAGAGATGAAATTACTATTAGCATTCATTGGAAAGTATTATGTTGTAAAGTCTATATCTGGATTCAAGAGGCTTGGGGGCTATTTCCTCTCATGAGTTTACAGTTTTCAAAATCAAGAGATTGTCTTACTTATAAGACTAGCATGCAACAAAGTATTTGCTTCTTTGGAAATGGTAATTTTAGCATATAGTGGGACATAGAAATCTTTGCTGTAATTCGTAAAACACGGTATGGACATTTTCAGCTTTACTGACTACTTAAAACCTTTTCATAAGATTCCACCTTTTGGCTGAGGTCCTACTTTCTGTATAGAAAAAGGTATTTCCTGAGGGGTTAACTTGCCTGAGACAAAGTTAATGGACTAGTCAAATAAAGTTTTCCCTATCTGTACATGCTTGTCTAATATATCATTCATCTTGCACAGGCAATGATCCCTTCTGTGAATTTTTTGATTATACTCTAATAACTCACAAAATTTAGCATCTTTCAAAGTCTTATTTTTTAAGGAAAGTATTTTTTTTTCAGCCTATTAAAGAATACCATGCAGATAGATAATTCCAAACTTATTCTACCACAAAAATAACCATAAATCACACATTTGCTGGAAAGAAGGTTATACTACCAAAAAATAAGTATTTACTGAGTCAGACATTTCATTGCCAGGCTCTCCTGGGAGGTATCCCAAGAAACAGAGGGAAGCCTTTCCACAAGTACTATAAATTTAATGGTTATGTTATAATAATAGGATCTCCTGGAAACTGTTATTGAAACTAATTTCACACTTAGGACAAGAAAATATACATTCTCAAATAAATTAAAATGTTACCAGGCATGCATTTTTAACACCTTGCATTTCTTTTCATACATCTGAATGCATGCCACAGACATCCATCACTTTTTTTACTTGCTGCTAATCCAAGAATTTCTTCACATTGCCTGGAAGAGTGAATAAAAGATACTTGGCAACTGAAAATCTCATTGCCAACTTGCTATATATTGTCGACCTGATAAACTCTTTAATATAAGGTTTTCCTCTTCATAATGGAAAAAGTAGTGGCAAATGTAAATGTCCAACCCGAGATGCTACACAGAAATCGGGTTTGCAAAAGGATTGGCCTCCGCTCACTTTTATAGGCTTTCATTTGTAATGATCTCACAGGCACAACTTAACAGTGTTGCATTGCATTCATGCACCTGTAAAAAGAAATGCCTCCTGACTTCCCAAATGCATCTTGTGGGTGAGTTACCCCAGCAGAAGCTGCTGCCAGCCTGCACTAGTGCTTGCCACAGCCCACCACAGGGCTGCTTCAGCTCAGCCCTGGGTCAGGGGGCTTCCCGAGGAATGTGTGGCACCCCTGCTCCATCCACTGTGGACATCCAGTGTCCAGGGAAAAAGGGAACATGCATGCTGAAATAAGATGCTTTTACTACCTGGCTAAGTACCACTGCCTGTGGCTGGCAGCAAGGCAGGGAGATATCTCCTCACAAAGAGGCACTTGTGAGGATAAGTACAGTGTGCTTCATTTAATCATTTTTAAGCCTGAGCGCATCTCAATATGGTATTTTTTTTTTGCTAAATAAAGATCAGGAGACAGGAAGATGAAAGAAATCTCGTGAAAAAGAAAAGAAAAAAAAAAGAAAGAGAGAGAAAATGAATTTAAAAAAAAAAAAAAAAAAAAAAGCATCAACAGCCGGGATAATAGTGCTTTGTTTATTGTTTCCCTTTGAGCTTTGTGGAAATATAATAGTTTTCCACTTCTTGGTCCTACTTTCCCTTTCCTCCTCCCCTGCCCCCTGTCTTGCTTCATTTTTTTTCTGTGACCATTAGCACTGTGAGAGCCTGCCACCCACCGTGTCCATTCATTGCCTCTCCAAAGAGGCCTGAGAGTGCAGCCACCCTGCACAGCCTAACCTGGACCCAAAGGGCAGCGCAGTGCTGTGCCTGAAGCCCATTCCTGTTTGTACAGCAACGTGACATTGCAGGAAAAGAGTTCAGTCATGCTCAATTTTACTTCTGGTATTGCAAAAGCAGCGCATTAGCAGTGGAGTTCTGCAGATTGCATGGAACTAATTATATTAAATTGTTCCATAGGAGCTCTTTAAAGAGCGTTGCATGCAGAAGATCAGGGCTTTGACATGAAGTTGATTCATATGAGGCTTTACGGAGCGTTTATTTTACTTTGAAGGATTCAGGTCACCTTCTTCTGTGTGAAAACTAAAGGAAGAAAATCTTCAAAATTCCATGTAGAATTTCCTCTCAGTTTCTTCCTCCAGGGGTTTTCCTTCTTCAGCCTGGAAAGAAAAAACTGCATGGTTAGCATGAAATGTGCAGGCTCGAGCTCCTTCTCCCTCCCTGCCCCCCTGTCTCGCGTGACCATCTTCAGTATTTTAATGATGAAGAACTCATCTATAAGATAAATGTTTTCCATCTTAAGGATCTGAGGACCCCAGCCTTTCAATTCTTATCATCCATCTGGGGGAGAGGCAATTTATTTTTCTCGATACTTTATTTTCCAGATACATAGCAAGCACTCCTAAAATGTGCTACTGATGACTGGTGAATAACTGGTTGGGGCTTGTATGTTGAAGGCACATGAGGCAATACTTGCACTTCCCTGACTGCTCAGCCCAGCTTGTTTTCCTCTGTCTCAAGTTTTATTGAGACCACCAGAACACTCTTGCTCAGGGCAGGCAGTTATCTTTCTTCATCACTAATAATGACAACTGGGTTCCTAGTGTCACAACACTGTTATTTATTTTCCCTACTGGGGCTCTAGTTAAAAACATCTGCTAGACAAATTCCTCTGGAAAATTCCATATACAGCAATCATGGAGATAAGAGATAAGTTTAAAGCTACTTTGCATACTTTTGCTTAAAAAGACTCAGCAGCACAGAAGTTAGCTTATGTGACATTCTTTAGTGCAATTGAAATATTCAGTAGCAGTCAAATGATACTTCTTTTCCGAATGTATTCCTTGAGATTTTAGGTTTCCTAATTCTGCTTCCCACAAGTCATCACACTTTTTTTCACCAACCCAGTGCTGCCATTACAACTGCATCTTCTTTATGGTGTTTATATAGAACGAATATTCCAAATTATCTGCTTTATTGTTGTGGTTTTTCCATACACAGGTCTCAGGACTAGTGATGATGAATGTTTTCCTTTCGTAGGCCAACACAAATGACATACATAACTGGTCTCTAATACGAAAACAGAAGCTGCAAACCAGCTGGTTTGATGCCTGCTTCATGACTGGGGCTGCCGTAGGGAACCAAATGTTTTTTGACTGTCCTTTTTCAGTCTAAATGGGCAGAACTTCCATTTTCTTTCCACTTAAGTCTTATGCGTGATTCCTGGACTATGTATTTTGTAATAGGCTTATACGCACACTATTTGAAAGTGGTACGTGTGTGCCCTCCAGAGATGGTGGCTTCCAGCTCTGCCCACTTGAATCATCGTCCATGCATGGATAAAATCAGAAATGCCCATTTCTGCTGTTGGCCCCGAGCACAGGCACGCTGCAAAGAAGCTCATAGAATATCTACAGCTCCAGCTGAGGATGCTGGAGCATGGGTGTGAGTGTATGTAATAGGAGAGTGAAAGAAGTGATTGCACAGGTTTCAATTTGTGAGTTCAGAATTGTTTGTGAATTGTAGAGAATATAGACACCCATTCATGAAGTCAGAAGTTGTTGCCATCATTCAAGCAAGTCTGGAAAACCCCTACATAATTCTGCCTTAATGCTGAAATACAGTTTCTTTCAGTTCATTAGTTTCTTCTTCTTCATTTTTTTTTTTAT
Organism: Anas platyrhynchos; assembly: GCF_047663525.1. Taxonomy (NCBI): domain Eukaryota; kingdom Metazoa; phylum Chordata; class Aves; order Anseriformes; family Anatidae; genus Anas; species Anas platyrhynchos. The sequence continues at coordinate 146,342,975 of NC_092587.1, forward strand.
TATTTTTTTTTTAGCTTGGATATAACTCAGTTCCCTGTACCTTAACAATAACATTTCCCATCTACTTGCTAACAGACATGTAGGAAAACAGGAAGGACGGAAGGAACTGTCTTTTGCATTATTTAATAAGTCCTAGAAACCTTTCTGCTGTCTTTGTATTTCTAAGTTTAGAATATGCTGTGCTTAGAGAGAAGATCTTTTAGCTTTGCTATTTTTAAGAAATGGAAGAAAATGATGCTATGTCCCTACATACCCTTTGTGTCTGCTTACATTCGTCAAGTAAGGAACGAAGAATATGCTAACTTGTTTGTCAAAAGAAGATAAGACGTAGTGGTGCTGTTCTCTAGTCCAGGCGACCCACATTTATTTGCTGTTCAGCCTCCCTGCAAAGTTCATTTCACTGCCGGCTGTTCTCCAAGGATCAGCCTCAGAGATAAGAGAGGCTTGAGAGCTCTCAGCAGTATTCCCTCTTTTGCAAATGAGCAAGAAAGAGAGTTTTTTTTTATATATTTTTTTTTCCTGTATTGCTAGCCAGGAACCTGTTCCACACACGCTGCTGTGGTACCGTTTCCTTATGGAGTAGGTGTTGCCCTGTCCTAAAGCTGGGGAGCAGCTGAATGCCAGGAGAAAAAGGCTTCAATGCAGCGGAAGTTTTTAGTGAAAAAAAGACATCTTGCCTTGGAAAGGATCACTGCCTGACTTGTCTCCTTTGCCTTCTCCTGTTAACTTCCTGTCTCAGCATCTGGAATTTGAGCCTGGCAGCAGTGCTCAAACAGAGCTGTTACATCCTCAGTGGTGGCAGCATGCTCTGCCCTCTCCAGCTGCCAACACTAGTCCTCCTTGACACCCTGGGACATGAACACATCCACATGCTGTGTCTCTGAGGGGGCTTTGCATGTGGTGCTCACTACTGATAATTTTTTTGGAGCGGGGTCCCAGGCCAAGTGTCCATCAGTCAGGCTGACAAAAGTCAAAAATTCAGTCACAGCTGAAATAGGACCTAATTTCCTTCTGACATCTCAGTGAGGTCAGATAGCAAAGTGATGAATACCAAATCTACCATTGGCAGCCCACTGAAGCTCATCTCCTCTTGACCCATGATCTCATGCAAAATGCTGTGCTACAGCAGTCATGTCCCCAGGCTCCTGCTGTACGCTGAAGACAGCTGCAGCAGCCTTGCCACTCTTCATGGCCTGTGATCTGGTCTGTTCAACCCGTGGGTTTATCTGATCTCCTGAATGCAGTGGAGCTAGGCATGCCTCCTGGAGGCAGAGGAAATGCCTTAGAGCACAGGCTCCATCAGTCAGTATTGAGGCATGGAAAAGAAAGCTGCATGATTTTTATATTATTACTATTTTCTGGAGAGTGTGTGCTATTTTTGAGATAAAACAAAGTAAGACACTTTTCTAATATGCATAACAAATGTCACTGAAAAATACCTGAAAGACTTTTTTTTTCCTACTCTGTTCTTTTGTGCTCAGGAAAGAGAAATGAGTAACTCAAGTGACCTATCCTTTTGATATGGATGTTTTTTACTTTGCTTTTATGTAGAAAGTGTGTCACCTACCTGACTGTATAGAGCCAAAACATATAGTCAAAGCTGCAAAATACTTTCTTTCAAATCCAGTCTACATTTTGTTTCCATACCCCCAAAAAAATTAACACCTGTGTAAATACTTTTTCCAAACCTTGCCTTGGCTGATTAAAGACTTTTATATGTTTTGATACAGTTGTTGCTGTCTCCTACTGTACGCAATTTTTACTATTTTTGAGTCCCAAAATTATAAAATAAAACACAGTAACAGAAAGCTTTATAAATGCATTTTTAGGCACTGTATCAAAATTTCTCAGAATCACAGAATGTAGGGGTTGGAAGGGACTTCAAGAGATCATCTGGTCCAGCCCCCTGCCAAAGCAGGTTCCCTAGAACAGGTTGCCCAGGTAGGCGTCTGACTTCATAATTTCGGCTTCATTATTTCATCTTCGTGATTACTAGAAGGAGCATAATTTGCTGTTAAAAACAGCATAATGAAAATATTTGGTAGCAGCAATCTCAATCAGTTCTTTGGATGATATAAATTGCAGCTGGAGCTATTTAGGCAGGCTGGACAAGAGCTATGTGGAGAGCAGTGCAGATGCAAGTACATCTCATCAGCTATGGAAATGAATCACACCACAAAATACATACTGCAGGTATCTCCTTGCTGAAGGAGAGGTTCTTCAGGGTGAAACAAAGGGACTGGCACAGCAACACAGTTTTAGGACTGAAAACTAGAAGCAATTAATGCTTCTGGAGCTGCTAGAGGAATGTAAGCAAGGAGGGTGTCTGTGTCGAAGCTGGAGGGTGATGGCTGAGCTGCAGCCACAGGCGAGGCGTGCTGGGATGGTGCAGCTCAGTAACGGTTCCCCTGCAGGCCCTTCACCTCCCGTGGCATGCTAAGCACTCTCTGCCCAGCTTTTGACAGCTGTCCAGGAGGCACCCTCACCCGGCTCTTGAGAACTCCCGGTGTCTGAACGCGGATGGTATGAAAATCACTGCCAGCGGCTTTCCGAGACAGTAAATATTTCATTGGTGTGTTCCGCACTTGGAGGAACGGATAGTTCTGGTGCTAGAGGTCAAGGGAGTTTTATTATGGGAATGTAGAAAATTCTGCAGAGTTTCAGAGCTTGCTCTCCAAAAAAGAACAAATTCCTTTGGAATTTCAGTTTTCATCGGAATTTCTTTCCAAAAATGAAAATAGAGAAATGATCTTCTAAAAAGCAACAATTCTCAATTAATATCCATGATAAAATAGCATAATTTACATTATCATTTATATGAAACCAAGAATTCATATATGAAACCAAAAATTCAGTCAAAAATATGTAAGATCTAAACATAATAATAACTAATTAACTGAGTAATGTTATTATGGTATGTAATATTTACAGATGAGCTTACTATTATGAAGTAGTGGACAACGTTGCAGTGGGACATCTCAGTTGAGTCATGTTCATTACCTAGCTAAATGTAAGGGTCTGTTTAAGCAAACTTTAGCCAAATTTTTAATCCAGCCATTTGTGGATTCCATGTATATATTTTGCTGACAAAAGCCGCTAGTATAGATAAAGCCAGAAATGGAAATCCTGTGCTTTTCCCAATTCATATTTTTTGTATAGAGGTACTCCACTGGCAGAACTGTGATTTGACATTTACAGTTGGAACAGCAGCTTTTCCTGGCCAAACTGTCCTAGTGATAAATTACTCTCCATCACACCCGTCTACAAATGAGATAATTGTGCTTCTAGATTTGGTACATGCTTGTCTGCATTGGTTCTTCAGACATCTGTGTCTGCCCACGTCATTCAGGAAGAGCACTGATGTCTAACCCGACAAGGAATTCAACGTAAGAGGAACCCCTTTGGCAAGAAGCAGAATAGGTCAGCATCAATTTTAACTCTCCTTACCAAAAAAAACAACACTGGAGAGCCAAACAAACACCACCAGTTTGAGCCTCCACCCAGAAATCTGGCAATCTAAATTACACTCTCTTATTGAGCAGTACTTCCCTCCGCAGGAACAATGAATCAAATGAAAGGGCTTAAATAAATAAATCTTTACACTTCCCTGTTCTTTCTACCTCCCAATTAATCATACGTCATTTTAGGAAAACCTAAGTAATCCACAGCAGGAGGCAAACCTGCTATCACGGGTGCATTGGCAGCATCAAGCCGTCCTCCCAGAGCTGTGAGCAGCTGCCGAGGTGGCTTGCATTCCCCTCGTGCCCTCATCCCCCGTGGGAGCAGGCTGACCAGGTCACAGGGGTGGGCGCCGTCTGCAGACGAGCCTGCTCTGGCCCTAATCCTGGCACATGTTGTGCCAGACAGAGCTCGGCTGCTGGCTTGGCCATTAGTTGCTGCTGCTAGCTGTGACTGCTGCTCCGCCAGCCAGTTTCCTGACAACTCCCTTTGCTGGGCTTTTCAGCCTGCCTCGCAGCAGGCCGCATGGTGTTTCTGTTCCTTTACAAAAAGTGCAGTGATGCAAGCATCCATGCAGAGCCCCAGCTGCACAGAACAGGCTTGCTGAATTAAGTCTTCTTTCTTTCCTAAAGTGGAGAGAGAGGGACGGAGAGGGAGAGAGAGAGAGAGAGGGAGAGAGGCAGGAAGCATGGATGGATGGAAGGAAAGAAGGTGGGAAGGAAGGAAGGAAGGTTGGAAGGGATGGAGGGAAGGGAAGGGAAGGGAAGGGAAGGGAAGGGAAGGGAAGGGAAGGGAAGGGAAGGGAAGGGAAGGGAAGGGAAGGGAAGGGAAGGGAAGGGAAGGGAAGGGAAGGGAAGGGAAGGGAAGGGAAGGGAAGGGAAGGGAAGGGAAGGGAAGGGAAGGGAAGGGAAGGGAAGGGAAGGGAAGGGAAGGGAAGGGAAGGGAAGGGAAGGGAAGGGAAGGGAAGGGAAGGGAAGGGAAGGGAAGGGAAGGGAAGGGAAGGGAAGGGGAGGGAAGGGAAGGGAAGGGAAGGGAGATCTTGAAATCTTTTTCCCGACATGCACACATGTCCCTGCTTCTTATGACTAGAACAGCTTACTCGGACTACTGTTTACCCCAGGTATATCAGGCACTGGGAAGTTACACAAGTTTTCACAAACGTGTTCATATGTATTTTTTCTACATTTTAACTTTGATGTTTTTAACACAACGGCATGAAACGCTAAAAAATAAGAGTTTGAATAAGCCTGATACTGCCCTGTCTGTTGTTTCATCTCACGCAGTTCCCTGTCCTTGCTAGCAGATGCCAACAGATGTTGTTCCTTCTCTGGCCTCTGGAGAAGACTACTTTCCTGCTGGAGTTCTTGAGAAATGTCTGCTCTTCAGACCACATACTTTCTCAGGAAAAAAATAGTTGAATTTTTCTAAGCTTCCATTACTGCGGTGGCAAAACTCTGGAATTCTGAGGACTGAAATGCTTGGTTAGCACTCTGGTGGGAGGAATTTCTAAGTTACTGGCTTTCCTTTTCTCACGCCACATTCTCAGTGTATGGCAAGGTCCAGAGGTGAAAACTGCTACCAAATTGATGAAGTTTCTGGCCTGAAATGAAGTTCTGAAATTACCAGAGAGCCTGCTTGTACAACGTTTCTGGTACTGTTTCACAGAGCATCAAATAGTTGAGATAAGCTTCAGAGAAGTACTCTGAATTTGGGGTGCTTATCTCTAACTCTCAATCTTTTGGAGTTTACCCCTCTCATATCTATCTAGTCCTTGTCTTTTAAACAGAGCTTCTTCTAAATGAGATAACCAAAATTTCTTTGTGTCTTCTCAGAGAACTCATATGCATATTTGTGATCCCCAGCAGGAAGGCTAAATTAACCATGCTGTTATTTGTTGAATTATTACAAAATGATTTTATTTATGCAAACTTTAGCCATAGGTCCCTATTTTCAGGGACAGTGTATCTTAGACTAGTGCAGAAATGATGTTTTTCTTTCCTCTGCATCTTTGAGGCATTAATAATATGGACAGCTACATCTTTTCTCTAGGATCTCAGAAGTCAATAGCTATTGAAAGAAATTTGCAGACTGAAATGCAGAGGAACTTATTTAAGAATATTTTTTAAAAGCCTGAACAGCAGATAGCAGGTCAAAGATCACTTTTTCACTATTTTTTATTTTTCTATCAGTGGAGGATTTCTTGGTCGTCATTACCTACAGCATTCCCATCCCCACCACCAACACCCCACCCTTCTTTTTTCTGGTACATAGACAGCAATTCCCGCCAATGCTCTGAAGCATAGAGGTCTCTCTGTCTTTTCTCTCATTTCCTTCCTTCCAGCTCTCCCTTCACATTTCAGTGATGTAAAACAGCCAAGATAAGAAATAGCTGTCTCTTCCCAGGAGGAGACGGGACGGATGTGCAATTCAGAAGAACAATTCCTTTTTTCCTACTGCCTTCCTGGGATGGGGGTAGGGGAAGTGAGAAATAAGTTAACCTCCCCTTTGCCAACTCTGTCAGCTACTTCTAGCAAAACAGACACAGCAAAGCATGTTGGCACTGTACTGCTCTCCCCTTGAAAGCAGAAGATTGTTAAAAAGGGATGATAGGAAACAGTTGGCTAATAACTTAAATGTCTTCAGTCAAAAAAAAAAAAAAAAAAGCCAAAAATTGTTTTTGTAATGCATCCCATTGCTCTTTTAGCATCTGGCATAAACTATTGTCTTTGCTATTGTAAGGGTATTGTAAGTTGTGTATCATCTAGGTCTCCTGTTGCTAGAAGAAGATGTGAGTTGGACAGTTACTACTAAGGGGTAATAGGCACAATTGCCATGCTTGTGTACAAAGATTAGCATAATTGGATTTTGGTCTGTAAATGTAAAAAGGAAATTTGTGTGGAGAAGAGTTTTTTTCTGCTATTATGAGATTTTAAGAGTAGATTTTAGCATAACTTCTTACATCACTGTTGTCACTTAATAAGGAAAACAAAAGAACTGATGTTTTAGTCACCTAAAGTTAAAAATAAATACATAACAGGAAAAACTTCTTCTTTGCCATGGGATCTAGTGCACTCAGTACCAGGAATTTGCAGCTGAGAATATCACACTTCATGATGGTGATGAAGTTCTCTAGTATGTGACAAGAGGCTCTTTGTCCATCTTTAAGGAATATGGATGGATTCAGTAAGTTCAGATCTATTGGCTATTTCCACTGCAAGATGAATGAGAAGTAAAAGGATGCAGGAAAGTCACAAGAATTTCTAGAAAACTTGTTTCTACAGACATCTTTTCTCTTGCTCAGTAAATTGAGGGGATGGGGAAATGCTTAAGGTACTTTACCCTTTCCAAGGTCTCCAAAGTTTTGTTTTGTCCTGCCCATGTTCTCAGTTGTCTTGCATACCTAGATCTAGACTCCAAAATCTGTCTCACATGTAATACAGAAACACATGAGAATCAGGAGGGAGAAGCACTTTCTTTAGATACTAGCCAGTGTTCTGTGTAACAGGGGACATCAGGAATCACTAACACACAAAAGAAGGGTTAATAGTGTGACTACAATGCAGGGAGTCCTCCAGATGATTTGATGACTTGCATGTTATACAGAGAGAAGGAAGGAGCATGTGTATGCATAAAGAAGGCAGTGGGCAACAGTCAGAAAAGTCTGCGGAGATTATAATACTGTGCAGAAACAAAAAACGCAGCATAAGTGTTTTGAATGGACCATGAACAGCTGGCACCATGAAAACAGAGCTGTAGAGAAATGGTCCAACTGTGTTAAAAGATTGTACTTGAGCAGCAAAATTGAAATTGAAACAAAGATAGCAGCTGATTTGGGATCTCCTGCTACTGAGAAGCAGTTGCCTGAGTGTAACCCGAGAGATGTGTGCATCAGAAGAAAGAGAAAAGTAAGGAAGAAGAGCCAGAAGAAAAAATACTATACTTCACAGCTGGAAAAAGAATTACACTTCTGTGTGTGTGTAAGTACACACTAAGGAAATAAGGAGGATGAGTTTTGGAGCAAATGCCTCCAATACTTGCTTTAGCATCTTTCCAATTCAGTTAAACAAGTTCCAGGATCTGACAGCTAGGAAAACCCTCTTCTTACCTTTCAGAATATAAGAGTTCACAAACTATGCAATATAAACAAAGTGGAAATTTTCTGGGGACTGCTGCTCATCTCACTAGGCAAGGAATGAAGTTAAAAAAAAAAAAAAAAAAAAAAAAAAAAACAGAAGGAAAGATTTAGTTAAGAGGCAGCTCTTCAAGCACTGAATCTCTTCTGTAGAAGTAAATTGTGAGAGGAATCTTCCAGGAGGGGAAAGTAGCAGTCCTGTCAGAAACGTGTCACATTCAGGATCTATCCTGCTCACAGAATACAGCATAAAAATTGTTAACTCTGTGATGAGGGAGAAGATAGATGAGATAAATACACCGTTTTTTCTGTATTACCCCATACTGCCTGAAAATGAAGCTGTGGTTTTGCATAGGAGAGCAATGAGCCCCTGGAGAAGAGTCTGACAGTGGCTGAGGCATACCTATGATAAAGATTCACTGGAGTCCAGAGACCTTAGTCTACACATGGAGAGCTGTTGTCCCATACCAGGAGTTTGGCAGTCTTGTGTCTTATGTTAGGTAAAAGCCACAGGGTTTTCAGGTTTGGGAGCTTAAAAGTGGCCTCATCACTGCCCTAATATGGTGGTACCTGCTCAAGACATTGACAGTCTCCAATCTAAAGATCTCTTCCAAGCAGAGCCATGAGATGTTACCTGTAAGGTTTTAGGGAGACAAGCAAGGAGATAGAGCTTGGATTTTTTTTGATAAGCAGTACTGTGACCCTTTAACATGAATTTTGCAATCCCAGGTTATTTCCATGATATTGCTGATAAAGTGTTTCTAAGCTCCAGTCTTGGTCTTTGGGCATTATGGCTCAAAATCAACATCCTGAGTTGATATTACCTATGAGAAGTTTCAAAAAATATGTTTATAGCAAAGATTAGTATATAAATCCAATCTACTGGTTGCCTCCTTTGAATTTCTAAATCAGTTCTCCTTCTGAGGTCCATGGGGTGTACAGCTTATGCAAGAAACACATTCCAAATCAGACATCGCTTACAAATTACTAAGACACTTGGGCTTGATGAGCACTGCGTGGTCCATCCTACCTCTTTTAAGAGTTAAGACCGTCTCACTTCTGATACAGTGAAATATGGCTGTGCTCTTTCATTTACTCTTGTCTGTTTTCTGATCTTTACTGCCAAGGCATGAACACTTCTGGATTTTCATAGTTCATTTTGCAAAGAGAAGCACATAATGAAAAAGGATGTGAAAGAAAAACCAAGTGACATCACTTAAGTCAGTTTAAAGAAGCTTGATATGTGGTTGTTTATAATCTCAGTATGTTAGTTGTTTGTACTGTGATAAGAGCATTTTTGGTGTGGAGACTGAGCCACAACACTTATAACAGCAATGCAGACAGTGTTTGTCTGTTGGTTAGAGTAATGGACTGGAAGGCAGCAAGGTCTCAGATCCTAGACCAAGCTGAACTGGTGACTCATATGGCTCTGGGAAAGTGCGTTCAACTCCAGCCTGCAGTACTGCAGAAATCCGCCCAGCTGTTGAACTGAACAGAAGCAGGTTGCAAGTGTCAAGTCAGTAGTACATATGGGAACGATGAGTCTTTTCTTCTTGTTCTGGATAAACCTAAATCCTGCATCATCTTCTCCTGAGCCAATGTTTCATGGTGTGCTTGTGCTAACATTCTTGTACATTCAGTTGGATATTTTGAAGGAAATTGAACCTCCCCCTGTAAAAACTCTTCCCCACCCATCTGAAGAAATTTCTGTAGAAGTGGGTATGAAAAATATAACCAAAGCAAAAACTGGCTGTTATTTATTCTTTAGTATCAAGGAGAACTTAATTTGTCCATTCCAGGTTTGTGATTTTGACATTTATAGACTACAAATATACAAAATAAGCATTATATTGAGGTATAAGTTTTGTCACCTGAGACATAACAAGTAAATAAAACATTTTTTTTGGTACAAGTGGGAATTAAAAAGTATTACGCATCTTTTATGAGAAAGGATAATAATGCTTCTCCTGTTTGATTTTTAGTGTGTTTCTTATGTCTTAGGTGCATACCGGGGCACCTTATTTGCAAACAACAGAAAAACAAAAGAAAAAAAAAGCACTTTCTGCATCCTTTCTTTCCTCTTTTGTGAAAATGTATCAAAACGTTTTGTTAGACAGAAGCATATGGGTGAGGAATAAGATTATCACTAGTAGTTGACTATCCATTTTTGTATCCAAAAGAAAGAGATCTTACCTCAACACCTTTTTCTATATTTTATATTACCTGCCTTGACTCCATTCCAAATAGGAAAACTCTCACTGAGGTCTGCATTTAGTCCTGATATGTTAGATCCTCTAACATGCTTTCTCTGTTATACCTCCTATAGCAGTCAGCTTTACACAGATCTTTTACCAGGGATGACACTGATTAACACAGAGCAGAGAGGAGCAGGCTCAGTGAGGAGGTTAAGTTTTTAAATCTAAACAGAAAAGTGAAGTGGGTCAGTTAGAAAGCTAGTTCTCATGGGCTTTTTCTTGACTGAAATAGAAAGGAAATGGTGGGTGTTGCATCTGACCAAGCAGTTAGCTGTAAACACTTCCATCATAAAATATAGTTCTTCTCCCAGCTTGCAAACCTCTTGTCCATTTTTCTTACTTTTAAGGAAATACCAGTACAGTCCTGAGAAGCTGTTCTGAAAAGTTGCATACCGAATTTCCACATTTAATATTTTCAGATCATTCCTTTGTCTAAGAGCGAACTCTGAAAAATGAGCCACAACTGTAAGAGTTACACAGGGCTAGAACTACTCATCATGTGTGATAAAAGCAGAGTCAGTCGGGCAATGCCATCAGTGATAAACCTGTGCAAATCCATTCCTTTCAAATCATGCTCTCAGTAGTTCCATAATCCCAATTCTTGGTGTATTTATTTACAAACTGCAATTTAGTACATCGTTCTGTTTCATCTCAACTCTCTTTCTTTATCTCTGCTATATATAATTCTGTAGGCACAACAGGTTTAAAAAAGGTCATCAAAAACTGTCATTAACCTAACCCCTCCCAAGCCGAAAAAAACGGTGCCCTGGTCCCATGATCTCTGAACGCATACAAACCAGGTCAGCAGGTTACGGCTGTAAATACATGTAACTATTCTTAGAGGAAAACAAGTTAACTCAGTTTATAAATGCAGTGCATGCACAATCAAGCACTTTTAAATAATTAATCATGGAACTGGAATCAAACCTCTGTGGTTGTGCTTATGTTTCGGGAAAAACTGGCTCTGTTGCTCTGCACTGAACAAATATAGACGATACAGCCATGAAAACAGCTGTGCGGCTGTTTTATATCAATCCTTTCTCCACAAGTAGGGCTAATGCAATTGCACCGTTGCTTGTTCAAAAGCAAAAATCTGCCCTACGCTGACAGGTTTGTTTGTTCCTAGCATAAAAGGTGCAAATGAGTTTTCAGAAATATTGGTTACATATCTCAAGTATAATTTAACAACTTTCAGATTTACCAGCTGCTAAGAATAATATGTTCTGAAGCAAGTTTCCTGAGTCTGTCAATTTACGTAGGTGAGTAAACTAGACAGGTCAAATAACTGGCGTGGTTTATAAATAGACTACAAAAATCTCCATATATAGAATAGCATCCAGACTTTCTATTGTTTGAAGCAAATGATATCATTATTTGGATGTCATTCCAGAACTTCGGAAACTAAAAGAAGTTAAATATAGAAATTGCTACTTTAATGAGTGGATGCTGTATTTCATTATTATGCTACTAGTATGTGAACAAATGGCTTTCTGTGCTTGGGGATGAGAAGGGGGATTTTATTCCAGTAATATAAGATACTGGACAGAAGCCAAATCCAGATTAAGGGCTGACAGTGTCTTGACACTCATTCCTTTATGGAAAATCTTTTTTCATCCACCGTGCAGTGTAACTGAACATATGAGGTGATTACACTGTCCACTGACTTGTACCTTGCATGAGCATTTACACTTATGCAAGTCAAAAACAAAATGCATAGGGGGTTGCATAACATAAAATGATAGAATAAAAATTAAGGGAGAGGCAGACTGCTTTTCAGTATACTTTGTCATCACAGACTCCCTAGAGAGTGATTATGTCTACTTCACCGTATCAGAGAGCTTTCATCAGCATCACTGATAACTAGAAAACACTTCTGACTCCTGAAATACTAACTTTGAAAATCACCTAAGTAGCTTCTATGGAGATACACTTTGTTCCTGGGAAGATTGTGTTGGGAAGCAGGGCTCAGGTTAGGATGTCCCGGCACTTGTATGCTAAAGACCACCATCCTACCAGATGAGAAGTGCCATGTTGGATGGCAGAAGATGGTAGAGTCTTGTTGTCTTGTAAGAAACAATAATAGACTGAAATAGTATACATCTCTAAAATCATGCATTTACAAAGAAGAAATCAAGTTTAAAGGATATTAAACCAAATTTTAGTTTACCAGTCCAGATTTCCCTTCAACTACCTCTATATCTATCTTTCAGATTTAGCTGAAAGAAGTAAATTCACCTTCTGAACAAGGAGTCAGTTGATACGAAGTCACCTAAATTTAGGCATCTACATATTCACAAAGTGTCCGAGCCTATTATAATCGGGGAAACCAATGAGCCTGCCTTAATTAATAGTAATAATGAATTTCTGTACCTTTGCTTACCTTCAGTAATACATTTCCAACTTCAAGTTCTTACTAGACTCATATCTGCGTTTTTTCTGTTGGCAAGTCTGATTCTTAAGCTGGTAAATCTGCAAATGGAGTGCTCATGAGCAACACATTTATTGTTCTTCCATAATCACTCTAGGCTGTAGGTGTCAACTGATGACTGTATTTGCCCCTTCAGCCATGGCTGCAACCATCTTAAAAAAAAAAGAAAAAAGAAAAAAAGCTTAGTTTGCAACATTGCAACATCACCTCTCTTGTCTCTTGTTACCATGTGTTCAAGCTTTACTTGATCATTAAGACAAAAAATTATCATTCCTCTAAGGAACAAAATCACCTATCTCAAATAGGAAAGTGGCAGAGGATACTGCTTTTCCTCCTCTAGATGCAGTTCTGTTCTAGGAAAAGCCATCTATATCTTAACCCACCCTCATTAGGTCCTGGGAGTTGCAGCGTATTCAAGTAGAAACCAGCTGCTGCTTTTTAGGATTCCCTACCTGATAGCACTGCAGATTCTTCAAAAATAAACAGCAGTGATGAATTTTTATGTAAAGGTGACCATATATTATTGTTTGACATTTTACAATGTTTTAACTGGGTTTTCCCATCTTGTGTTCTAGTCACTTTCTTAAGATAACAACTCTGTGAAGAACAAAAAAAAAACAACAACATGCAAAATACAGCTGAATCCAACTTCTTTACCTGTGAATACCAGACTCCCATGCACTGAATTCTTGACAGAAAACTATGTCACAGCATGGGCTGCTTGCTGGGAAGTTTGCTGTTTGAAAACAGCCTCATGCTGGGCAAGTGAGCAAGACCCCTGGACAATTATTCAAATATACATGCTATACATTTAGGCAGCTTTTTAGCTTTATTCTGTAACTAAGCCTCTTGAAGACCTTCCTCTTCTTCTACTGCCTACTATGTCGCAGCAGCTCCTTCTGGATTCCATCTGGTTTTCTGGGTAAATATGTGTTTGGATGAAAGCCACACAATTAGAAATGCTTTTATGAAAATACGAAGGGTAAGTTCGCACTGCAGCACGTCTGGTTTCTGCAGTTGTTAGAAGGCAGTGTCTCAAGACTGGGATGAGAGAGCTTTTTAATTTGAAGAGGGGATGGTAAGAAGTACCTCAAATAAGTGAGATGTGGAGCTGTGAAGTTTCACTTTGAAATGAAACTATACAGCCTTCAAATCAAGGCTGCATGCCAGAAAGTTCATATAATCAAGAGCCACAAGCCAGTCCATAAGAGGAAAGTCTTTTATAGCTTCACATCTGAGAGGTACAGAATTCACGTTTCTCATTGCTAGCTTTGACATACTTGCAGAGACACACTAGAAAGGACAAATTTCTGTCTTCTGGGGACTTTGCAGCATCAGAGACTTTGTGTTCTCTCATCCTTTATCCACTCAGCCCCAGACAGTCCCCAGGAGCTGTGCTGCTTTGGGATACTCCTTGTCTGTTGACAATCATATGCCCATCAGGACCCAGAAGTCAAGCAAGCTGCTTGCATGTCTGGCAACCTGCTTTACAGTTTTCTCTGCACAATCCATCACAAGAGAGGTGGCATTGGAAACTCCACACAAATCAAAAGTTCATAAGTGCTTGCCACAAGCATTGAAGCATCACACCAGGGATGTTGCCTTAGGCAGTAGTGAAGCAACCAGCTTTATTGGATGGCTGGTGGTAAGTCTCTTCATGTTCATCCTGGGGCCAGTTTCCAGCTCCATTTATTTTATTTTATTATTCATTGAAGGATATGTAAATACATGGCTCCCCCTGCTTTTGTGGGAAGTGTAAACATTCATATGATGTTGAGGTCACACACTAAATTACTCGCCATGCATCCAGTCTAGAAAGATTCTGGCTCCCATTCAAATATGAAAGAAAGAATTATTTCTTAGCTAAATAATTCTCAGAACAGTTGGAAAAAGGATCCACACCCACATCTTTTCCTTCCTCTCTGAATATGCCAATTTATATCTCCTTTCCCTCACCAATTAAGGTCTTCACGGTGGTCGTACTATCCAGTGAACTCGTAGCTACTGGATTGCAGGCAGACAGTTTCAGACGTTTGGTTCTTCCCCTGGCATTGCAATTCTCTGAGGACAGAGCATTTTCCAGACCAAGTTTAATGCTGGCTAACCCAGGCTACCCCACAGACAGCGTTCTCCATATTTGTTTTGAAGGATTGTTTATGAGTGTTTCTAGAGAAATAAATTTGGCATCCAGGCCATAAATGTTTTCATCTTTTTAAGGAGTGAAAAGCTTGTTTTGAGCAAATACAACTGTGCAGTAACATTTGAAACCAATGAAGTTCTTATCTGTCTGCTTCCTCAGCAACTGGAGTATCCAACCATACTCTTACTTTATTTATTTTTTTTCTCTTTTCTTTCAAAGGCAGCAAAGGATTAATGCTTCCATGTCAGGGCCTTACAGACCAAATCTGAAATTAGAGTGAGTGTTGACAACTGAAGGTCAGGCATGGAAAAAGAGGTTCGTACTGGAAGCATGGGCCAGTCAACACAGTGTGCTGCCTCAGAGGCAGGTTTGCAGTTCTGACTTGACTTTCTGGCTAAAATCTCATGCGAAGTGAAGCATGCAGTGTGTAGCACCCTCAGCCATGGTTCAGCTTGTCAGCAAGTTCCCAGGCCTTCTGAAATCTCCTTTGTAAACCTTACTCTGCATGGAGGGGCTGCTGTGATTGATGGAAAGCACAGAATCAGGCTGTAACAAGGCAGAAGTTAATGCACAACTGCAACCTGTAAAACTTTATCAAAGAAAATGTCGGTGTGCAGAGTGTTTTGATTCCAGGTTGCAATATTTACATTAAAATTTCTGTATTTTTTTGGGGGGTGAGGTTGCATGTAACAAAATGGCTTATATTTCCTGGTCTTTCTGTACTCTTAGAACTTTACTTTGAGTTCTGTCTTCTGATTGCCTTTGTTCTTTGTCAGAATACCAACCACTAAAGTGAAAATACTTGAATGGGCATGCAGAGATAACAATTACATAAATGTAGTCAAGATCAGTAATAAAAAATTAATTAATGGGTGGAAAATTTTAAAGAGACGGGTATATATTTCTATTATTTTTTTTTATGAGTTTGGCTGAAAGAAACTACATTTAAGTCAAAAGCAAAACTCCATGAACTCTTGGAAGAGAAGTTGACAATTGTTGGCTGAAGATATACTAACATAAGTAATATTGTTTTGGGACAAAAAAAAAATATGAAAAAGCAAGAGGTCAACAATTTTTTCTGTTGCAACATAGATATTTTATGCTTGATGTTTCATACATAAAAAGGGAAACTGTTTGCACCAGGCAAAAAACATGTTTACAGACATAGATGGTATGTTTTCCCTTATTTGTGCTTAAACGTAAGTGACGTTCAAATTTCTTGAGTCATCACTCTTATATACATTCCACCACAGAGTTACCAAATGATATTAAAAGAAGAGTTTGAAAATTCCCTCTTCTCTTTTTCTATTCTTTCCCCATTCCCCCTTCTGTATCCATTCCAGCCTAGTTCATGACCTGCTGGTTAGAGCTTTCCCAGGGTAGATGCCTGTTTGATTTTCTCAGTCAGAGAACTAGTTCACAATTCCTCGGAGACTGTTCCCACTTCTGTGCTGATCTATGCAATAAATGGGTGTGAGATTAGGACACTTAGCATAGGATTAATCTCACCTGAAACTGGATGTCTGTGCTGTAGACACATATGAACTAGTTAACCTAGGCTGCTTTTCTCATCTCCTGGCACTTCTGGGATAAGATTTATCTCAACTGCCTGAAATAGTTTTGATGAAATTCTCTGTGTAGTCTATAACAGCAAGACAGATGTTGTGTTCAAGTGTAGATGTGTATATTGCAGATATCTAAAATTAGGTTATATAAACCCCATTTCTAGACTCTGCCTAGACTCTGGATTTTTTAATCATTAGTGGGATTTGAGATCATCCAAAAAATAAGTGAGACCTGGATTTGAAGGTTTTCACACCAGAGAACTTCAGAATTGGGGCTGTTACTACTCTTCTACTTTGTTTGCACAGATGCTAGAACATCATTGTGCTGCAAACATTTTTTTACCATTCAACCTCATATTGAGCAAATCAGGACATTCATCTCCTTGTCTGTAGACCTCTACAGTAGGTGGATGTCTCCAAGTAAGCTGCACGCCTCCACTAGCTTTTCCAGTTAAGTGATAAGAGTAGGTAATTTCTGGGAGAAATGCAGGTGATCAGTTTAGGTGCCAGTATCAGGATGGGGTGAATTGTATCTTAGGACTGGGTGTTCTCCCTCTGACCAAACAGGTAGTCATGGCTCCTGCCTCAGATCAAGAGAACTACATCTGGATTAACCATTGGTGCTGAATTCCTAGAAATGTATTTTCCTCGGGAAATAAACATTTTTGTGTTACTTTAAAATTACATAGCCCATTTCTAAGTTTTAAGTTGGGCTTTTTCCATTCTAATTATTGACTGATACACCTCTCTTTTATTTCTTTTCATCTCAGTTGTGTGTCCATGCGTATAGTTGGTTTTCTCAAGGTTTTACAAGGATCTATTAAATGATCTATCTTAAATGATCTATTTTTAACATGAAAAATTCTTAAACTATGTTTTATACTATAACTTCCTGGTAATGTCAGATTAAATGACAGTGCAGTTATCTGCCTTCAAGAGGTTAGAAACAGTAACAGATAATAAAACAGAAAATGTTACATGTGAATAAAAGCTCCCAGAGCCCTCCCACTAGCAGTCAAAAAGTGAAGGAGTGGAAATTAAGCAATATAGAGAGACCAAGTGTAATCCAGAGTAAATATATTAATGCTAGTCTTAAATGTTCTCTACCTTTGAAGAAGTCTTCCTGATTTGTCTCTTCATTATCTCAAGGATCTGTGTGCATTAAAGGACATAAAATGAGAAAATAAAATAAAGCTTCCTCAGATTGTAGAAGAAAACAATTGTGTCCCCACATTAGCTGCTGGTATTGTTAAAACATGCAAATTAAAATGTTGGATGATGGATAGTACACAAACAATAGACCTTGAACTTCTTCCAGCCAAAATAAGAATTAGCAGCCTCCAGGTTTTTTTTGCAAGTGCACAACTATCTTGCCATAGCTCTGATTCATACTCTATTTTCTCCTTAGCAACAATTTACCAAATTTAGAGACACTGTGTTAATTAAAAAATAAATAAACTTATTGTTCTCCTTGCTATTTTCTCAGTAGGCATAATTGAAATTTCTCCTGATTAAATTACTGTATTTGTCAGTTTATTACTGTTGGGCTGCAATATACTGTTATTTACAGCTCCAAAACATCTCTCTAAAAGTTCAGAATTAATTCCAGAAAGTGGCTGCACTACTTATTACATTGCACCTTAATGCAGATGTGCATCCTGCAGAGGAATGTGTTCACAGAAGCATTATATCAGCATGGCATCCATAGAAATGAATAGATCAGTTATTCATTTATGAAAGCAGGATGGGGGGGAAGAGGGAAACTGTGAAATGAAGGATGCTGAAAGAGAGGTGCACATTACATCTGCAAATAGGTTAATAAGAACAAAACACAGGCATAATAAGTTTGCAATCATCCAGTCATTTGACTGAAATGGACCAACCTGAGCAAGCTGCTTGAGTTTCTAAAATGGTCTTAGCTTGTTATTTCCTCTAAATAATAGTCTAAAGAAATAACAGAGTCAGAACATGACGTAGAGCACTGTTACCTCTGTGAAATAATTTCCTGAGTCAGACACCTAACCTTTAAATAGCTCGGGGCATGGTTTCAGTTCTGTGGACCTGTTCTATCAGCATGGAAAGCCTACTTGTTTCATTAAATGTGATAAGTAAATATAAACCTGAAACAATATCATTTTAATACATGAGATGAGTTATGATACAGACAGGAACCCCCTCTTGAGAAGCATAACAACTCGTTTTGGAAACTTGGTATAGCCGCTAGTCATGAGATGAAGAGCCAGCTGTACAAATATGATCAAAGGAGGGCTTAGGCAATGTCTGTTAGCTACCTGCTTCATACCTGGTACTCGTTTAGCTCACAGAGTGGAATCCAAAGCCTGAAGCTGTGTTTTCAGGTTCCTGATAGTGTAAAGTGAGAAGTGGATACCTAAGAAATCAGCCCCATGTGTTGAGTAGGGGATTGATTAGAGCTACCTGAAGAATGCCACGCATTGCATTGTTGGTCCCTCTGTATGGTTTAGGTCCTTGAGTCAGGGCTAGAGGCAGGAACGGCAGCATTACTGCTTTTTTAAGAAATAGCAGAGCAGCTCAGAGCACTCATCTTGTTTTGGAGGCTTTATACCCATGTCACCCCCCTTCCAAGTACTCAAAGTATGAGGAAGATGGGGAGGGTGAAAGAACTCCTTGTTCCTGCCCCAGCACAACAACAAATTCAGAGTTTTTCAAGGCAGGAGGGAAGCAAATGGAATGGAGCCTGACTCTGAACCCTAGAGTGAGGGTACTTTACAGTTTTATCTTCTGAGCAGTGCATGTGAAAATTATCAGCAGCCCTGAATGAGGAGCTTTGGCTCAAAAAACATATTTCCAGTAGCTGCTGGACTTCAGTCCTTCTATTTCTTCTGACGCTATTATTTTCTGTGGGGCAAAACTGGTTCAGTAATAGTGATGAGAAAACCCTTTCTCCTCTTCTCAGACGCCTTACCAGGCTGCTGAGACACTTTCATCAGGGGCTCAAAACCCTGAGCTGAGGTGGGCCACAGGCTGGCCTTCATAATATTCCTAATTATTAGGTTACACTTCTAAAAGTTACACCACAGCATGCACAGCATCTCTGCTGTTCAGGTTTCTGAACAAGAGTGACTGTGGCTGCTGCTGTTCATGCAGCCAGTGTGCGAGATGTAATCTGAGCCAGCCAGCCTGCCCGAGTCCTTCCAGGGATTTGCATGTAGCGGTGTGTGTGTTGTGACCGATAGATTCACAGCCCAGGCCAAGGCACTTCTACACAGGCAGGACAGGTGTAACTGCAGCTTAATGTAGGACTGAATTCTAGGTCACAGAGGATGGCTGCCAGCAAGTTTTAGGTGCCTTTAGAACAGACAGCCATTGAAAAGGAGAGGGCAGGAGTTTGCCTTGTGGTTTTGAACATGATACCGACGTCTTTCTTTATGTCTACCAATAAATATTGCAAAATGTAGCAATGATTTAGAGCACGCATGGAAGGATGTGCTGCATTGTGATCTAGGACTTAGTCGGTGTCCCTGAAGAATCCAAGCAGCTGTGTTTCTGTGATATGATACATGCTGCATGTGTCAAAAAGATGTGTGAAATATCACTCAACATGGAGCCGCAGCACTTCGCAAATGTGGAGGGAAATTAATAGAGTAACATTATATTTCTTGATGCTGATATCCAAGAACTGGGAGGGCTCCAACTTCTGCTTCTAAGCTTATCTTTAAGAAGTTTCACCTGGAAGTCATAGATCTGATCCAGGTCTTTGCAGTGATTCTGCTAATTAATGTTTATTGTGTTGTGCCAAATATATGTAGTTCACAAATATGTAGTTCACATCAATTAACTTTTGTTTTATGTCTGTTCTGGTGTGCAGGGTGCAAAGACTTACACAGGACCATGTGGAGGAAGAGACTGCAGTGGAGGATGCCAGTGTTTTCCTGAAAAAGGAGGCCGTGTGAGTAATATTTTTTCCTGCAAAATGTTCTTCATGCTATCAGTTCAATACCATTTGCTAGAGGCAAACTTGCATCAGAGTGCTGTAAATATTCAAACTATTGTGTTTTTTTTTTTTAGGAAAAAATTACTGTTATTGCATCCTACTTCCTCAGGAACTCATAGATTTGACAAGTATAGCAGGTTCTTCTCTTAAAGCTGAGGGCCAAGGGACCTCAGGGACATGGCAGGTGGATCAGGTCAGAATTCAAGGGATAATTGTCCCATGATGTTAGATCTGTCAGTACAGATTGTTTGATGATGCTAAAAGAATATCAGCAGAATCCCTCAGTAACTTTCCTGAATTCTTTCTAACAAAAGGGTATCCAATGAGATGATACCTCGTATGTGTGATTTTCATCAAAGCAGAAGGGAAGCAGTTCTGCAGAACCTGAAATACCCACTTGAAGGAAACTGCTTGGGACTTCCTGGCACTGGGTTGTTGCTGATACCCTTTTCTTTGTTTTGGGGAATAGTGAGCTAAGAGGCAGAGGAAGGGAGATGGGGTGGAGGCAATTAGCCACCTGCCCAAAGAGCTCCCAGCAGTAGGGCAGTTCCTATCCTGTATGGCTCGAAGCCCTGGCTGGCAGGCTCCTTCTGTACAGCTTGGTCGTCTGCAGCTGAGAGAGTGACTCAGCCTTTTCCATCCACCCATCCCTAAGAATAGGCCAGGCAAGAGATGCAGCAGGTCATATGCTCTTTCTGCTATCACTCTGCCTTTCTTCCATGCAGCAGGCTGCCAGTTCCCATTCCCATCACATTCCTTGAGCTTGACTCCACGTCTGAGTGGAGGAAGAGGTGGCAGGAAAGTCAACGTGTAGGTGGAAGGCAAGGAACACTCTTGTTTACAGCAGAACTCCTGATGTCTTGGTGGAAGTCAGATGATCCCATGGTCACCATGCCATGAGCACCACAGTGGCAATATTCCCAACGCCTGACCACGGCCTGCTCATGATCTGCTTTCCATTACAATAGCCTAATGGCAGGCTGATGAAGTTGAGAACAAACAAACCCTTCCCATGAGATGCAGCTTCCGGAGGGGCTGTCTCCAGCTGTTATTGCCCTTCCCTGATCACTCAGCCTGTGAAGTTGAGCGAGTGCCTTCTGCCATTTCCCTCCAAGGGCACTGAAAGACAAAAGCTGTTGGCTGTGCGAAACAGCCTCAAATACGATGCTACTGAGTCTTTCTTCAGTGTGACATTTTGTGTTCTAAGGTAAAGCATGGACCTGCTAGTTCTCTACTAGAGTTCATTAAAACAGTAATCTGTGGGAAAACTACCTAATTTGTGACCAAATATTTTTCTCCTTCCTTATTGAGTGAATAACCCTTAATTTCAAGATAACCACGTCTGCAAAAGAAGAGAGGTAGCTAAACAGAAGTAATTGAGTAGGTTAGAAAAGCTGAAAATATTAAATTATTAAAGTAGAGAATCGGCCAGGTGCCCCAGAAGGTTAGATGTTTAGTATCTAGAAAGGAGAAAAGAGCATATTTTATATACTCTCCACTCTCACTCTTTTGCTTATGTCAGGGAAGTAAGAGTAACCCCAGTAACTAATCAAGCTAGTTAGAGAAACACTAAGACAAGAGAAAAGGAGGATGTTACAAAACATTAATTATATTTTGCTACTTGTGGTTACTGTGGAAATTGTGAAGGAGTATCGGGGAAAGTGATTTAAAGAATTTTATAACACTTCAAAAATTGTGTTTGAATTCTCTGAAATTGTGTACCTCATTCTGAGTCAGCATGCACTGCATGTATTTTGCGTCTGCTTGTCTCTTCAGATGTCAGAACCTCAGTTAAACATCTGTTTTAAGGAACAAAATTGGCCTTTAGAGACTAGTCAAATTTGGCATGGCTTCTGGTCTCATGCTAATCCTCAATGGGAATATTTATTTTCACAAAACCTCTGTATAATCTGGCACGACACACATGTTCTTTTTGAGGTGACTCATTACATGCACAATAGACATATTGCGTGTTTGCACTTGTAAGAGTGCCTGAAGAAGTCTGCTAGATTTGTGCTTGTTCAGTGGCTCTCCATGTCAGGTACAACACAGCTGTCTCTGGGTATTCAGGTAGAAATAGCACTGTGAGAGCTAGCAACCAGTTGCCATACCGTTGCCCTACCATGCAGTGAAAATACACATTAATCTCATAACAGATCTCTCAAATACAGACATACAAAAGGTCTTTCTTCAGCTTTCTGGTACTGAATGCATTTCAGAAATCGTTGAATGAAGTTCATTGGAGCAGCAAATACTATTGAAAATTATGACAGTAGAAAAGGTCTGAAAAATGCCTATTTTTATTTATATAAGGTTCTACTTCATTTTCTGCCATTGCTGCAGTTGAAATTTTAAGGTACAGCATTTAGATAAAGGTGCTTTTCTGTATTGTCTTAATCCAATGGCTTTTTTTTTTTTTTTTTTTTTTTAAGTGGTTTTTACTAAAATATGCCCATTGCTTTCTTCTGGGGGTTCTGTGCTCAGAGGCACTGTCTGTCTGGATTTGTGAGGATTCAGCCAGACTTTGCTCAAGTGTGCCAGGTCTCCAGATGCATGACAGCTGGAAGCCCTGTGGTTCTGTCTACACCAGTTTTGGTTCGAGACTGATAACATGAAGGCACACAGAAGTTGAATCATGTTTCAAGCAGGCAGTTTCTAGGGACAGAAGGCAACCTAGCACAAGTTAGTGCATGCACCCAACAAGCCTGCTGGAAAGAGTTATGGTATCACTTGGCTGTGTTTAGTTTTTCCTCGACTCTTTTTTGGCTGGGCTCTGCCATGAAGCTTTCACTAGACTCAGACAGAGCTCAATGAAGTCCAGTGTGGGTGGGGAAAATGAAGCAGGAGAAGCCCCATCTTCTGCCTGCCATGGTGGTGGGGAGCTGCAGCAGCAAGGCAAATACAGCAGCTAACATGCAAGCTCCCACCCCTCATCAGACCTGCTGCCAGGGCTGTGGAGACACATGGGAAAGGCACTTTCTACCTCATTTCCATCCTTTCTACCTCATTTCTGAGTCAAACCTTCAGAAAATCACAGGATGTTGCTGATAACCACATTTGCAGTTCACAGCAAATGCCTAGCCGTTGTTCAGGGAAGTTTCTCTAAAGGCATATCTTCCCAGGGCCACACACGATCCCCTTGAAGTTGCCACCTCCTGTCTTGCTTTCGAGTTTACACCTTTGGAGCAAAACAAAGAAAGGGAACTGCTTTCATAAGTTGTTCTTTCTCTAGTGTCTAATGACACTCCAGTCTTTGTTCATGTTGACGGCAGGCTAGTTACTTCACTTTAAACTTAGGTGTGTATTTACTGTTAGCTGGATATGAATATCCAGTCTTTATAGGTCTGACCATACCTCATGGTCAGTCATCTGGCCATTCTCACAGCTGGCAAAAACCTCAGTGGAGTTACAGTGAGAATCAAAGTTCCTGCAGGAGTGTCCAGATCCACACAAGAAACTACATGTATGTAAACGTGTGGTGGAGGGCTCAGGGTGAGGAGGGAGAGGGAAGACAGTGGTCTCATCTTCTCCCTAAGCAGCATGTGGAGAAAATACTGTGAGGAGTGCCAAGGTGTCTGCATAAGAAGGAAGGGAGAACGGGTAAGCATTGATACTGTATTGAAATTCTATCTTGAATAAAACAGAGGCCCTGGACTAAAGGGGAAAAAAAAAAAATAAAATTCTATTTTATTTTTTCTACAAATTTTTATTGCAACTCCTAATATTTTAAGATTTGAAATTATTTATAGACCATATATTGGGCAGAGTATAATATATCACCTTTAAAAATTGTTAGTACATGAATACGCTTATGTAGGAAGTGGTAACTCCTTTCAGTACAATGGCCAACTGTTTGACCTATTGAAGTTCATAATCAGCCTCACTTCATAATCAACCTAGAGGACTTTGTAGAAAGTGGAAGTGAATAGAAATCTTTTTGATCTTTCTGTAGAGTGAGAAAATGTGCTTTATTGAAATCTTGCTTTGTACTTTCTGTCTGAGTCAAGCGTCTAGCACTGCTTGAGCCAGTTAGCCCTTATTTTTGCAAGGGGCTGGGATAACGGAAACTGAAATGAATGGACAGTTTCGTGTCCCCATAAAGGCCATTTTGTGGGAATGCCAAAACATTTATTTATTTTTTGTTAATCAAGACTGATATGAGACATTTCTACAACTCCTATACAGATGTTTGTTGTATTGCTTTCACTAATGCAATGGCCAAAGGTAAACTATTACCAGTTCACCTATAATCATTTCTGTCTGTTTTTGAGTGCAACTATGAAATCTAGTGTCTGATCTTAACTTACAAGCATTTTCTGTACCAGCTTAAATCTTTACACACAAACTAGATCTAGCAGATGTTCTTCTCCATAGTTTAAAATAATAATAATAATAATAATAAAATGCAACACTTAACTATTCTGAAGTTAATTCCATTCTTGTGTTTTCAGGGAAATGGTTAAATCCAGTAAATACATGTTATTAACTGTTAGTGTAATTCTTGAATTTCACAATTAACCAGGTTCTCAGCTGGTATAATGGCAGTAACTCCTTTTTAACTCTTGGTTAGTGTAAACTGATATATCCAATGAAATCTGATATTTTAGCTTGTTTTTACAAAATAAAAGCACAAGAAGTTTCTTCCCATCATAGACCACTAATACATCTAACCCATTACTATGTCCCCAGCAGTGATGGTAGGAGGTGCTTTTTAGGGGGAACACAGAGATCTGGCAACTTTGTACAGTCCTTTTTAATTAAAATTATACTGTTAGAGACGTGACATATTTTTATATTCTTTCAATATCTGTGTTTCTTCCTGGATTTGTCTAATATTTTTCTGAAGCTGCTGTGTGTCTTTACAGCCTTCTGTGGCACCAAGGATTCCACTAATCAATCAATATAAAATTACTATCCATCCTGTTCTAAGCCAATCTCTTCCTAATACACCCTATTTTCAGTCCTGTAAGATTTGGAAAGGAGCAATTCTGCGTTTACCTTACTCCCTGCTCCCTTAATTATGTAAACGTCAATGTAAACCTCAATGATATCCCCTCTCACCTTTCTCTTGTCCAAAAGGAAGAGTCACAGTGTTTTTAGCCTCTCCTAGGAGGCAGCACTCTAGTCCCTAATCCCTCTAGTCTTCTCTCTGGACTCTCTGGTCTTTGAGATACCACAACTGTACACAGCATTCAGGATTATGGGTGCACCAAGGTCTTAGCAGTAAATTGATACCCTCTTGTTTTCCTCTCAATGCCACTCCTGAGGCCTACCAACACTGAAGTTTATCTACGCACCCAGTGATGGACTTCCTCATCACCATCATGGTGTTTAACACCTTGAGAAAGGATAATGTCATCTACAAATTTGTGTGTTTCATGGCTCAGTCCCTGTTGCATCTCCATTTTGAAATGTGACTGCCGAGCATTATTCTTCCTTCAATCTTTCTTTTAGCCTTCAATCCATAGAAGCACCTCTCTTCCAACCCCAAGGGAATTTATTTTCAAAAGTCTTGGTAAAGAATTTTGCCAAAGCCGTATTGAAAATTAAAATATATTATGGTTACTAGGTTCTCCTTTACTATGCTTATTCGTGTGTTCAGTTATGATATTCTTCAAGGTAGATGACTGCCTGGCCAAGCAGAGAAGTCAGACATCCTGGCCCAGCCAGCCACAGTTGCCAGAGTCTACCCCTGAGTGTCTTTTCCACATGGGAGTTGGGTTGGCACCAACTGTGGCTATTTGTTACACACCTTGGCCAGCAGTTCTGCAATTTCACACTTAAGTTCCTTCAGAAGGTCTAGTTGAATGTCACCACTCTTTCTCACTTACCAAGGTCTGCCTTATCTATGTTATCTTCTACTTCCTGTATATTTACCTGAACTTAATCTGGCTCAAAAAATAGCTTAGGTTTGGGACTCAAATCTCAAACACCTTCAGCGGTAAAGACATATGCAAAGATTTCCCTGAGTTTCTCTGCTGTGACCTTCCTGTCCCTGAGTGCCCCTTTTAAACTTTTGGCATCATGTACTGTTGTTATTTCCTTTGAGGGCTTCTTGCTTTGCTTTAAACAACTTTTTACTATGAGCTTGATGATCTTCTGCAAACTGTTCACATTCTTTTTTAGCCATCCGAGTTGCCATTTACTCTTGATCTGGTTTTTATGAGCTTTGCTGTTCATTTCAGCAAATTTTTAAATGTGAACCTTTTTCCCTACAATAGCCTTCTTTGCTTTTTTATGAGCTATGCAGAGTTTTACTGAACTGTTTTATATTCTTTTTGATATGTGACACAGTTTACCAGGACTTTTAATACAGTGGTTTTGAAAAGCCTCCAGGTTGCTTTAGGCTTCCTACATTTTGGACCGCTTTTTTAGTTTTTTACTATTCGTCTGATTTTTATGTATATTCCCTTCTTGATATGGAATATCTGTGTGATGCATTTGTTTTGTTTACTCCATCTGACTACAGTATTAAATTCAAGTTGTATTGTGAAGCTATTACAGAGCAGTTCTCCCCCTAGTACCTCTTGAACTAGGTCCCGTTGACCACTCAAGATCAAAGAGACATAATTTCTTGTGGGTTCCAAGGCTTGCAGTCATTTACAGCGTCCAAAAATCTTATCTCCTTATCTTATCTGGATGAGACATTGTGTCTGACTGTATGTAGGTAGGCTAATTTGCCAGTATCTCTACCTGACCCAGTTTTGCAGCTTCTCTGATGTAACTGAACATTTCATGATCTTTGCCTTTATCAGGGAGTCATAAATACAAACCAAGTGCTACCTTTCTGTTATCTCCTCCAGGGATTCCCTGTCACTGTCCTTTGCCCACAGTATATTTTTCTGTTACACTTCATATTGTCCTCCACATTCTGTTCCACTGCTCTGCTTGTACCTCATCTCTTGTCATTCCAGTGAAGGTGACAGCCTAGCAACTCAGTGTGCCACTGATGATCCTCCTCCCACCAGCCTGAGATCCATCTTGCATCAGAATTGTCATTTGTTGCCTAGCAGTATAATTCCAGAATCCAATTTTTTAGGTCTCTAGCACTGTTATAGAAGCACTTACAAATTTTGCACACTCTTTGTTGCAGATGCCAGTCAAGTGACTTTGTAGTGTTGTTTGTTTCTTATTTATTGCATTTTTGCTATTTATTTCCTTCTTTGCCTTCTCAGGAATGTATAGAGAACATTAGCTGTGTCTCCCTCACAAGTTCCGTGAGTCCTGACTGGTTGCTCCACCATGCCTATCTGTCTTTCCCCTGTTTCTTAGCTTAGCTATTTCTCTGTGACCTTTTTAATTTTCAGTAATAGCCGCCTTGTTCCATTCTGACTGAAGACCAGCCCATTCCTCCTGTGCTGGCTGGTCTTGTTCCAGAGAGTTTGCCAGCACTTCAGTCCCTTGCACGGCAACCTTGAGTTAACCCCCTAGGACATCCCTATTCTGCTTTCCCACTTTGGTGGTACAACATAGACTGTGGCCACCAGTTCCTCCTTTCTACCACACTAAATACCTATCTGCACATCTGTTGAGCTCTGCTACCTTTCCTCTCAGCAGGCCACTTAGTCCTCTCAGCTGCTGCAAACCCTGCTCTCTGTGTCAAATAATCAAACCTCCCAATACCATCACTTGGTTCGCCTTCTTCTCCCTCTGCTCCAGGAGCATCCACACCCCAGAGAGACACTTTAACCAGCTGGAGGTTGGAGTTTATCAGAGATTTGATTCTTCCTTCCAAGATGATGAGCCACCATCCCTGAGACTGAGATCTTTTGCTTACCTGTTTAGTCAACATCAGAGATCTTTTTGGTGGTGGCCAGGAGAGGGCAGGCACAGCAGAGGGGATTACTGACACACAACATCCTGGGAGGCCTTGCCCATGGACCTGTTTCTCTTAGCTGCTTCAGCTCAGCCATTCTTGCCTGTAGAGAACAAATCCAGGACTCCTGCCAGGTTGCACGTACAAAACCTATCTCCTGGGTTAGTAATAACACACATTGTCTTCTCTGTGCAAAAAAATAAATAAATAAATAATGAGTGGTCTGCTTTGTTGTGCAACCTCAGCTTGCATCCTGAGCTTGAAATAGGTAAGCTCTTGAAGGTTCATTAATACAACTTCTCATTTGTGAGGTGAGTAGAATTACTTTTCTTTTCCCTGCTCAACCCACTATCAAGCTAAGTAGCAACAAGGAAGATCTGGCCTTGAGGAGACATACCTGGGAATAGTGGGGAGAAGACAAGCTGACCTGAGCCTTTACAAGCTGCACTTCATAAGGATGAAGAACCACCTGGCTAGTTCATATGCCCTTCAGACATCCTCAGAAAGCCACTCAACAAAAAACTAAACACTCCCACCACCAAGAAAAACTCTACTGATCATATAAGCCCAAAATTCATCGTGCTTATGTGCCCTGCACTAGCCTACCCTTGCTTTTCTTTCTTTTTGTTCCTTCTTTCCCCAAAAAGTAATTATTTTAAAAGTCTCCTGTTTGTTGTTCTGTGTTTGCAAAGCTTTGGGATTGAATTCCCTCCTTTATCGTCAAAGGTATCATCAGATTCTGCAATGGAATGGATATGAAATACTTCCCACCCCATTCCCTCCCCACCTTATCCCCCCAAAAAGAAGACACTTCAAAATTTCATATTGCTTCACAGGCAATGGGTAATTGTGCTTCTCCCTGAAAGCTGCCAGGAAGATGCACAGCCTCAGAGGGGAGTTATCTGAGAGAGGTATTTGTAGTGGTGGCAGATTTATAGGCAAACTACCTGTAGTGCTAATAAGCATTATGCATTGACAGGAAGGCACCTTTCATTATTTTTATACTGTAATCAAGTCTAGTGTGGTATATCAGGTTTTATATATTTTTTTCTCAGGCTGGTCAAAATAATAGTGGAGAACAGCTTACCAGGGACTGTAAAAGAAGAAAGTGTTACCATAAAAAAAGTGTTTAATTGTCTGAAGCTAAACGCAGCTCTCAGATGCAAGAGTACAGTTCCCTTTTACATACACGTCTGAGGATATGGTTTCAAATGTATGCTTTTGTTTATGTTTGTACTTGCATAACACTGCCTAATAAGGTCCTGCTGGCATACCTAAGTCCCTAAACTCTTGATATTGTTCCGTAGGCATCTAAATCTTGGGTTTAAGGCTTAATAGCATGAACTATTAGTAGTGAATAGTTCCATAATCTCTTGAGTTAGCTACCAGAGAAAGGCAGGATGCATGTTTGCTTGACATAACTTGACTTGGTCAGTCTGAAACTCAATGCCTAGTTTACAACCTAATATTTTATTTAGTGCAAATTGCCTAACCTGGGCTACAGTGGCTATCAATCAGCCATGTAGCAAGACACTCATGTTGGTTGCTAATTGCTGTTCTTTAGTACATTTGTCCTGACATTTTTTCAAGTGAAATATGCATGTTTCCTTTTCAACTCTGTTTATACATGTTTAATCAACATCGGAGATCTTTTTGAACTGGTGGACGGAGGTTAGATAACTTTCCCATGAGCAAGAAGCAATAGATCTGCCTTTCTCATATGCATTCTACACAAAATCAGAGATTTGGGAAGAGTCAGTGAATGATTTTTCTAAGAACCAGTTTCAGACCAAAATATATATATATATATATTTATATATATATAAAAGAAAAAAAGTGATTTGATACATGCACATATGCAATTAAACGTATAAGCCAAAATCGCATTTTCATTTGTAAATGTAAAGGATATTTTAAAGTCTTTTTCAAAGTTTAAATACAACTAAAATCTTTCTTTCAGATTAAACAAAATCTGCGCATTGACCAAAAATTATTTTTTTTTCTTCTTTTTCTTCTTTTATTTTGTGGAGCATTTCTGCTTCATCCACATATAAAATGTTAAAAAATAAAATAAATATTGCACTTTTTCTTTAAATCCGTTGACCTAGATTAGAGCTGTGCAGATATTTTTCCTACAAGCTTGTCTCAAAAACCTTTGCAATCTCAGCTGGTGTGACTAGAGAACAATTCAACGGTGTTGGACAAAGCTCAAGAATTAGTATAATCAATCAAAATGAATACCAAGGTTGCCGTTTAAACAAAATTAGGACTGAAGTAAATCTGCTGGATTAACTCTATTTGTAATACAGGTTCAGCTCTTGTATTTGAAATGACACAATGCGATGCCTTTTGCATTAGCTACATATTCGCTTGATTTATGGGTTTCTTGCAATCAAATAAGATATTACAGTAGTTTGATAGTAAGTTGAAAAGGTATTTCACTGGTATTTTAGGGATTTATTTTGACGGCAGCATTTTTAAGAGTGGATTTGGCCATCTGCGTATCACAAATTTGAATGAGAGATGAAGAACAAAAGCAAGACAAAAAAACACACTAAAGTGTTTTACCAGAAGATTAAAAAAAAAAAAAAAAGACTTTAAATTTAGTTGTAGAAAACTTAACTGCAGCAATGAAATAATGAAAGGAAACTTTAACAATGCTAGCTTGTCTTGTTGTAGTGGAAAACTCTCATGGTTATAATAGCTGAAACTGGAAGAAAAACCCTCATGATAAAATGATTGTGAGTAAAAGACGTTATTCACAATCATTTTAAAAAATTATCATACCTTTTAACTCAAAATTAAACAGCTCTTTTTGTTGTTGTTGTTACTTCCTGTCTTCTTAGGAAATATTGAAGGTATATTTTACCTCCTTTAGAAAACAAGTACATGCAGCTAAGCAATTCTGTAATTAACTAGTCATCTGTAATCTTTTCACTCATTGTGGTCAATAGCGTCTGCACAACACAGTACATTCTCATGTATCATTGATATTTTTGTTTGTATTTCTCATAGGAATTACACTTCATTATGGAAATGAATTGCAGTCGGCTTTGTTTTAGGACAAATATACTGTCCATTTGGCTAAACCTTCAAGCTTTGATTTCTGACAGTCAGATGATGCAACTAATGCCCAGGAATACTTCTGGCCAAGTTTTACAATTTCTGCTTACTGTGAGCAGGAGTTGAAAGACCGTGCAGCCTGTGGATGATAGCCTTGCTCTGTAACTGGGTAGCCCACACAGCCATCCAATGGGGATAATGCAGGTCATCTTGTAATGTTTAAATTGCGCTCTAGAGAGTGTGAATGGTTTCTCATGACATGTATCCAAGGCTTTACAAGTTTCTCAAATAGTGCTTGTTTCTATTTTCTGTATTTTTGTCACATGGGAGCAAGTAGCATTGACCCATTTCCCTTTTGTCTTATTTGGTAAGCACCAAACTATTAATGGAATCCTTTGATTCTGACCTGGACAGATCAGGAGGAATGTGGGAATGGGCAGACTGTCATCATGTACAGTGTCTGCCTAGGCTAACATAGCCCATTCTCAGCATTTCCTTAATGACACTTAAAAGAATGAATGTTCTTTATTTACCTCAGTTTGTATGTAAGGATTCCGAATACTTTTCAAGTATCTTCACATAACGAACTGTGGAAATATAGGGAAGTGCTTCCATTACATTGATCTGGAAAAGGATGAAAAACATTAAAATACCTTACACTTGGATGCTTTCTTTGGGAGTATTCAGAAAGAAGATCTTGAAGGATAGACTTCTGTGTTTTAGGCATGGAAAATGTCTCTAGACAATGAAGCTGCAAGCCCGAACAAATATGTCTGTGCAGTGTTTTTTCTCTCACAGGCTTAAATTATTTTCCTGTGAAAATATTTTAGTAGTCTGTCAGATTCCCTTTTGTCTGGTATCATCACAGATGCCAATGAAGTACAATTCTTTGATTTTTTTTATTTTTTTTTTAGTAAGGGTCATGGCTGTTTGATGAAATTCTATGTTTAACTGTCTCTTATTCTAAAAGTTAGCAAAGCTCATTTTTGGTTTAGCTCTGGTTAAAGAGATATTATCAAGCCTTATAACTTGTTTAAAAGTAGATTTATGAGGCCTCAAGGTTGTTGGCAAAGCATAGTACTGATTTTAGAACAAAAATGAAAAGTCCTGTGCTTGCTGTCCTCAGTACATATAATGCTTCACTCCATCCAGGGCACAGTAGCAAATAGAGTTTTTCTGCCCAGTCTATTAAGAATTTGGATATGTCCTTATTAATTTATTCTGATCCAAATATTCCTCTTTCCTACCTAAACTACCTCTTGCTTTTGGCTGTTTCTCAATTTCCAAACCCTCTACTTCTCTGTTATTTCATGACCTGTTCCCAGGACTATCCCTACTTTACCTTAAATTACCTAGAACATCATTTCCTTTGTCATTTCAACACCCTTTTTGTATTAAAGGTTTCCTGTAAAGGACTTTTCTTCTTTGTAGCCTGGAAGAGGAATGAGCAAAGCCAGCTCAGTGAGATGAACTCTTCCCCCAGAACACAGGGTGCTGTGGTCCTCACTGCTAGCTGTGTTTGTCTTTGGGAGGATGTAAGCTCTTTGGGGCAGGAACTGTTTGCCTTCGGATCTTTGCACAGTGCCAAGAGCATTGTTAGCACTCTCACGTTAATAACAGAGGTAGCACGCCAAGGGACACGGTGACAGTTTCCTTCAAGTAGACAGGAGCTCCAGCAGCAAAGGGCCCAAAGGCACCACCCCGTGCTAAAAGTGTTGGACCCATGTACCTTAATTATTCTGGTATTTAATGAGAGCATGAGCTGGCATGCTGCTTTATGGTTAGAACAAATTTTCCATGGCATACGTTTCAGCTCCAGTATGACTGCACTGCTCCTGCAGCGTCTGTCCCTCACCACTGTGAGACAAACTCCCTCCTCAGGACAGAGCATGCTCCTCCATGTGTGCAGTATAGGTGTGTGGTTTAACACTGCCTTGTTAAAACTTGCCCTTTTCCACAGCTTTTACTTCACTTTTTATTTGCTAGAGACTGTGCACGGGGAAAGGAGGATAGGCAAGCAGACAGGCACTGCCTGCTTTGTAGGTGTGTGGTGGCTGAGGATGGATCCATTTAATCCATTTGTTTACCTTTTTGTCGCTCAACCCCATGACACGACTTCAACTTGGCTAGCCCACACTCGGTCTAGCCAGTGTGGCCTTCCCCACGCCATGAGGCTGCAGCTGAGTGCAGCCGCTCAGGGTCTGCTGAGCCACAGCTCCCTGTGCAAGTCCTCCCCCTCTCCGCTGGCTTACTTCTTTCAAACAGTTGCAGAGTTAGTTTTGCTAAATGACGTGGGGTTATAATAAATCAAGCAACAAGACTCGTGCTGTGCTTCCTACTGTATGGGAGAGGTCCATATGGTTTAATTGCTTCCTCAGAGCTTCAGATATATGTGTATAAAATCTCTGAAGTCATGTGTAACTGCCAAGATCCTATGGTGTGGTTTGGAAAATCCATGCAGTGAACTCTCAAACGCGGCAGATGTTCACTGAAATATAAATGTAAAGTGAAAGAAGCCAGCTTATCCAGATAAATAACAGTAGAGAATTCTACTGAAAATGAGCTGAGCCTGTGCCCGCAGACAGAAATGCAGAGGAGCAAGCACCCAAATGCCCTGGTCGGTGGCTGGGTCGGTGTGCAGCTTGAGGAGTGAAAGGCCATGGGCCTCGCTGCTTCCTCCATCCCCATCCTCCTCCCCTCAGCCGCAGTGCTTCCAGAGCTCTCATGCAGGGCGGGATGGGTCAGGATTTTCTCTAGGCAGCAAGGGGAGGATGAGACATGGTGGTTCCTGAGGGCCATACCCAGCGCTTGCAGCTGAGGGGAGCAGAGCCCAGCCCAAGCCACGTCCTCAGGCCCAGCAGGCGTGTAGTGGTTTATCTGCTGTCTGGCACAAGGGCTCAAACATCTCTTGAGGAGGGGAACGGTATGTGTTGGAGCAGTGCTTTTAAACACACGGGGCACCTCCGCGAGTGCCAGGGCCTGCTCTGCAGTGGTAACCTCAGTCAAGTGTGCTGAAGCATGGGCTCGCTTCTGCTGCCCGAGCCACCTTCCTCCAGCACAGCACCCGAGCTGCCACAGGCAGCTGATGCGTGGAAATGGGGAACTGGTCTGCTGGGGTTATCCCAGATCTGTGGCAGCTCACAGAAGGGAATGCTCATGGAAAGGATCAGGGTGCCCTCTGACCGCTCCCATGAACAGTAACATGAAGAGAGCCTAACGCTGTCCAAAGGGGTGACATGCTTCATCCCATGCCCTGCCATGGTATGGCATGTGCAGAACAAGAAACATGTGGAAGGGGCTGAGGTCCTCCCCCTTGGTGGAAGGAGACACTCCCTTCCCCTCCATCCTCATCTTTGCAGTGAGCAGTGAGTGGCTGGAAGGGCACACTGCTCTGCTGTGGCAGGGAGCAAACTGCATATATCACCATCAAGGGTATGTGTTGTCATCGCATTCAGTTTTATTAAGTACAGCAATAGTTACTGCTAGCTGGTGTTACTTGTATTTAATCATCAAAAAAACTCTGAATAAGTTTCAGTGTGTCCTAAACTGATGTTAAATACCATTCTCAGTAAGCACACTTTAAAACAGAATATATTTCTGTCTGCTGAAAAAGCCCCAGCACTCTGGTATAGGCTCACACACTGTAGTGTCTGCAGCCTCTGCAGCTCAGTGCATTTACACAGCTGCAGTGTTGGTTACTGTTTACTCCCCCTAACAGACACCCTGTTCTGCATATTCCCTGTAAGGATTTTCCTTCTTTCTCTATTCTTAGTCCCAGGCAAATACCTGTTCTGATTTATAAGTCGTGTAACCTCTCTGACTTCAAAGACGTTTTGTGTGGTGTAAATCAGCACACCAACTGGCTGAATAAACCTCACACAGTAAGGCATGATTGTAGAGCTGAATGTGTTCCTGCGTCTGTGCGCTAAGTCAACAGGATTCCTTTTCACTTTTGCGGGATAAACATACTTCTCTGCTGTGTATTTACAATTGCTGGAACACTCTTGCAGCCATTTGTGAATCCTTTGCCTCAAGAGATCTCTGATGTAGGCATCTTCCATACTGTAAAATCTCTTTTGTATTCTGTTATTCTAAACTAAATTCTATTAAAGATCCGAGGAAATGCATGCATTTAGAGGTTGCATATCTTTTATCTGTGTCTGATGGAGCACAATCTCTTTTCAATTCAGTTAAAAGCATTCCAGTAATGAAATTCAATACTTATATTATAATTGTTCATCTGTTCTTGTAGCTTGTTTATTCAAGCAGCTACAACAGTTTTCATAAAGAAAATTGGTCAGCTTGTGTTTTCTCAAGTATTAGAATCTTTTCCTACCAAGAGCTGAAATTTAAATCAAACTTAAGCCTACCATTTAAGCAGTGATTTAGCTCAAGAAAGAACTTCCTCAGAATTCAGACCGTAGGAAAGTAAGCCAGTCCTAGGGTCCTGTGAATTAGCCGGCCTCTCCAAGTGGCTATAATTCCCTTCCAGCATGTGTTGCAAATTAATCCCTTTAGCTGTAGGCACATATAAAAACTTCCAGGAGGTATCCCACCCCAGACATGGCTTTTCTGAATAGATCACAATAATTTCCACAACACGCAACTTGTTTGAAGGAATGCAAGAAGGGCATTTCTGATGTGATGATTTGTTGCTGGTCTGATTAGTTTTCAGAACTGAAATTTGGCAAGAGGTCAGGTTTGGGTTTTTAAGAGCTCTTTTTTAAGCATCTAAGAGCTGTTGGGAGATGTAAAGTGTGTTTCATAAGACAGCAGAAGCATCTCAGATAAATTTAACTGTGTTTGACCAGGGGAAGACCCAGGTGTTTTAAATCAAACCTACAGCAGTAAGTAGGGCATTCCAGAGGTTCCAGGAGGGAAATGCTTCAACTTCTATCTTGCCCTTCTGTGAGAACCTTTCAGTTTCTTCTAATGGAAATAGGAAATATCCATCTTTGCTTAAATTTGACTTTCAGGAAGAATTGAGATAAAACTATCCGGAGATATCAATCTGCCACTCTCCAAAGTAAAACAGCATCAAGACTTCCTTCTTAGAAGTGCTTCCTTCCATGGGTACAAAGCTTTTGTTGTAATTATAGAACAATCAGACGTATCCTTGAGTTGGTTAGAATGGGCTAAAAGGAGGAAAGGATGGTATATAGTATATATGTAGAAGGTGTATACGTAAACCAAGCAGAAGGCAATCGTTTAAACTATCCAGTAGTATTTAGATACTAGACTGTCATGAGGTAAGCAAAGAAAGAGCAAAGAAAACCTCAACAATGAAGTGATACTAAGAACCAAGGACTGAAAACACATTTTGTCTAGTAACAAGTATTTTTTCCCTGGGAGCGGAAATATTGCACAACCCATGAACACTCCAGAATGCAAGAGCATCAGCCAGCTGCTGAATGATGAATTTCATTTATTTCCTATCTGACTTATGAATATTTGGGCAGATGAATATGCTAAGAATAAATTCTTATGGGGGCTGTGAAACAGTCCCATGCTTTGTTTATGACCCCAAAGCTTAGAGCAGTTTAGTTGGTGGCCAGCACATATGCCTTTCTATGATACCATGATGTTTGTGATGCTCTGATGGCTCTTGCCAGCTTTTAGTCTGATATTCATGCTCCTTTGGATTCTCTTGCAGCCAGTCAGATGCCTCTCTGAAATGATGTAATCTGCTCTGCCGCTGTCAACGTGATTCATATTTTTACTGCTTTGTGGCTGGTGGATGTTGTGCCCAAGTAATATGAACAGCACATTTGC
Organism: Anas platyrhynchos; assembly: GCF_047663525.1. Taxonomy (NCBI): domain Eukaryota; kingdom Metazoa; phylum Chordata; class Aves; order Anseriformes; family Anatidae; genus Anas; species Anas platyrhynchos. The sequence goes on from NC_092587.1 coordinate 146,379,578, forward strand.
TTTCTGTTATGTGTGTTCCTGCAATCACTCCCAGACTCTGTTACTTCTATTGCTGTATTACCAGATCAGTTTCTGTGGTCTATCCCTCTCCTTTTGGTTGGGTTATTACGTATCTCAACTACATGAAACACCTAGGGGTAGTCCAATTTCACTTTATTCTCCTTATCTTTAACCCAAATCTGCAGGATGCATAGTCAGTGTCTGTTAATATTCTAAGTGGCTGAGCCTGTGAGTTGGTGAACAAATATTCTTGCTTGGGTGAAAGCTCCATGCTGCCTGAATGCTGATTCAGGATGGACTGAAAATCAGCTCTAAATGTTCATATCTAATCCCATGCTGGTTTGGAAGAGTATCTATTAGAAAAAGCTCTCCCACACCTGTTCAGCTCTTGGATGAGTGCATGCACAGGTCTCTGTGAGGCTGATGCCACATGACATGAATGACTGGTGGGGGTATGCAGCAGACCCAACCACATGGGATGCTGAGTCTTCACAGAGCCTGGTCCTGCCTAGGAGCTGCGAGGGTTTGGACACACTCCACAGCAGTGGGATTGTCCCATGTTTCAGCCACTAAAAGTAAAAAGCTTTGATGTGTGTATGCAATGTTACAAAAGTCTGTAGCTTGCCCAGGCTTCAGACAAATGCCAAAAAATACTTCCCTAACACAAAATCATTTTCATTAATGAAGAAGTTGCAAAGGAAGAGAGTCCTTCACAACTTTTGTGAGTCATACACAAAAATAAGTTCCCACAGAGACAAGCCCAGAGACCAGGGCAGATCTATGCCGTGGCCCAGCATCAACAGACAATGTGGAAAGTGTCAGAGGGTTAAAGAGGGAGCATTTCTCATTTAAAACCGCTAACTAGCTGCATGTACCAGCTCACTGATTCTTTTATTGAAGTTGTGTTACAGAGAAGAGACAGAATCAATTAGCATGACAGATAATAACAATTTATGTTTTCCAGAGTTTGAGATTATCACATACTGACGTCCATGCACCACACCTTCTTGTTCAGATACCCCCATTCAATACATTCTTTCCACATAAGTTTTGAAAGTTTGAAGGAAATAAACAGTGGGATCCATGTTTTGGATAGTACATCCCAGTTTTGCACATTGGTTCTCTGGAGAAAATGGATGTGAGTCACATGCATTGTGAACAAGTAAGCTATCTAAACAGATGCTGCAGTTGTAAAATACAGATGAAGAAAAAACTCACTTGTCTCAATATTCTGTCCCTTTACATTTTCAGCCAGATGTCATATGAGTACTTTAGTACATGTTCTCATGTTCTTGAACACTCTGTTGAAGTGTTACACAAAACTGAGAACTAGACGGATTATAAATGTGCGCACATTTCCCAGATGAACTGTTTGCCAGCTAGTGCATTGGAAAAAAGTGAGTTAAAAGTCAAAGTAGAGAAACTCCTCTTGAGTATTTTGATTATGAGATTTGTAGGGTTTTACTGTAATAACTATAAAATAATTACAACAATTTTCTTCACGTCACAACATTATTTATTTTCAGAGCAAAGTTCAGAAAATTTTGAATGATAGTATATAATATTTTTTCTAAATGCCATGTCTCCTTCAAATATACATATGTATAGTTCTTTTTTCAAAAGTGATAGATTGCCAAGTTGTCTGACCTCTCAAGAGAGGAAGTTGGGAGGACAGTTTAGTAACATTTTCTTTCATTCCTAATGTGGAATAAGATCAAAAAATATGTATTTTAAATTCCATTAATAGCCTTATCTTTTCTAAACCATAAGGTACTGGCAAAATAACAGCACAAGTAAACATGGCTCTTGATGCACCACATTAAAAAATGGCTTTTGTTTATGAAAACTTTTTTGTTGTTGTTGTAGAAACTTGTGGGAATAATGTTGTATTAATGGTAGGATGTTGACCTTTTCCAGCTATGGAAGATAGTCTCAGAACAGGATCCAGGAAAAACAAACATGGAAACTACTTAACTCCTTAGTTGTGTGCCTGAAACTTTGTAAGGAAGCATTATTTAAACTTAGGCTATTGTACTTACAGATTGTGTCATTACATTAAAGTGCCACACACGCACAACTATTTTCACTAAACACAAAGTTATCAAGAGCTTAAGGGAATAAATAACTTCTGTGAAGAAGAATATTGCTACAATTTCATATAAAATGCTGCAATAAATGTAAAAATATGCAATCATCTGCTATTGTCTGTGTTTTGTCTACATTTATTTATAGTCTCCCAGGTCAAAAGTATGGAAGTTTTCTCCAGATTTTAGGGTACACAATGTGATGAAAAAAAAAAAAAAAAAGTTAAACCAAACAAGTCCCTGTTACTTAAGGCTCGAATTCTCGAATTCATGGTCCTCTTGTATGGTAAAAACGGTCCCCTCTGATTCCTTAAGTGAAAAAAATAAAAGCTTAAGTGAACTCTATAGGACTTAGTGTGCAGCCTTTGTGTGGTTGTGGAGTCCACATGCACCTCTGCCGAATTCACTCCTGATCTGAAGGCTGGCCACAGAACTTAGGTGTTCCTGACTTCCACTCTGAATCTTGAAATGAGCCTGTGGTTGACTTGGGAGTTTCCATGTTGTCTGGAGAGAAACTAATGAAGGTCAGCATGGGGGGAATAAGAAAAATCCTCTGAGCACCCTGTCTTTCTCTTTTTGGACTGGTTGTAGTCAGTATGCCAAGTAGGTAGTTTCACTACCATTCCTGTTCCTTTGTTCACGCCTGTTTCTTCAAAAGACTCTCCTATATCAGCAGATTATAGCAAAACATCTGTTAGACCTTCTTGCAGGACAGTTACTGAACATCAGCATCAGCTTCAAGAAGGAAATGGAGCTAACCCAGTTCATATCAGCTAAGCACCTCACCCATGATCTCCACTAAGACTGCTTGTCTCATTTTATATTCTTGTCACTCAGACTGTAGTTGTCACTATGAGAAAAAAAAAAAAAAAAAGACATATTTTGTTAGCATCAAGGTATTTTAACCTTTTCAGTAAACTGTGCAAGTCAAGAAACTGCAGGGTGTAATCAGGCATTACTATAGTGTATCAATTCTCCTTTCAGATTGACCCATGCCCTACAGACAAATGAAACCAGAAACACTGGTTTTAAAGTAGGTTTCTTTCCCCAAAGAGATTAGATTTCTGTATCACCCATAGGCAACATGTAAGAACTACCTTTTAGTTACTATAAGTGCAAATTTTACTGTTCTGGGGCTCTCGGACCTAGTGGGACACGTGGTACTTTAACATACATATTTGTCAATAGAAAAACTGAGCATCATTTTTGTGTAACATGGGAGTATATGAGAAGTTATTACAAAAAAAAAAAAAAAAAGAAACAAAAAAAAGAAACAAAAAGTATTTCCCTATCCTCTATATATGATATTAAGTTTTCCCTGCTTCTGAGAGGGTTTGGCAGCTAGCTTATGAAGCAGCAGGTATTCCTAGAGCTTGCAGTTTGCCCTACTGCAGGGAATCAGCACTGATTTTGGCCTAGCTTTATGTACTTCTGGTAGCTTACTACAGTACTTACTACATGAGCATATGAGATGTGTGTGCAGCCAGCACATCAACAGAAATGAGGCTGCAGCCTCCAGGCAGGCTGTCCTGCTTTGTAGCCTTGGGCTCACAGGAAATGTCGCTTCCCTTCTTGGCTTAGCTGCAGACTCCTGGTCTGTTGGAAGCAAAGTCATGTAAGGTGAATCTTCCAGGAGCTCACTTCTCTTTAGTTACCTAAATAAAACCTTTTAAAACGTGTATCTAGTTCTGCCCATTGTGTCCTGATTTTTGGTCATCACACTTATTTACTGAAAAATTACTATCTGGGAGTTGAAAGCTTCTTAGAGGACTTGGTGCCAGGGTTTGGTACCCAGTATTTTGGAAACTGGGTTCTTGTCTCTTGCTTAATATCACTGTGGTTGAGCTTCTCAATCTTACTAAAGAAAATGTAGTAAATATAGTATATTTTCTTAGTAAAGAAAATAGTTCCCTCCTACCTTCAGCCCTCTTGTTTACAGTGGAAGCTATCTAAATAGTTATTTAATGTGCATGTAGAGTGCCTGTCACACAGAGGCCTTGATCTCTTTGAGACTCTATAGATTGCGCAAATTATAAGCACTTACTACATTTGAGAGGTTTTTTCATCTTATGTCCTAATGAAATGTATGGTATGCCATCTCTGCGACTGTTCTCAGCACAGATGCATCTAACTTTCTCTTAAAGATCTCCAATGATGGAGGTTCGGCAGTGTTCCCCCGCAAGCTTGTCAACGTATCTGAAGTGCTCTGCTGGTATCTCTCTGCTGTTATGTACCCACTTAGTCTTTGCTACTGCAGGCTGAATTCTCACATTTATTACTTGTATGCAAAGTTTCTTGTATCACTGATCATTCTTTATTATTTTTCTTGTGACTCTCCAAAAGCTATGTTCAGTTCTGAACTTAAACCATCTAGCCAAGAGCTTGTCAATACTGAGAAGAGCCTGGGACACTTAATATATTTTATGCGGTGTACATGTATATGCCTGCCTACAATACTCAACAATTCAGAATTGAGAAAGGTCACTAGATGAGAAAATTGTCATTTCTGTCTTTGATTATGCAATTGCTGTGGCATCTCTTCAGATTTTAATTTGATCTTTGACAAATATGTATGTATCTGAACATTGCAGTTAAATGCTTGCTGCAATTCCATTTATTTCCAAGTAACTTCTATTAGAAAGAGCTAAATCACAGGAGATGTAGAGCTATTGCATAGACTATAAGACAAGTCTGCAACAAATGCTGTAAAAATAGTCCGTTAATATGACAATAATTCTCTTTTCCTGTCACAAGGAGGTTTCTTGTGTCCCAGGTCAGAACCTCGCACCATCCCAGAGGCCCAGAATATTCCTAGAAAGTGCCAGAAATTGCAGTCTGTAGTTGGGAAAAGGTGAGGAGCGTGAAAAGAATGTGACATTCACCAACAGTTATGGAAATCTGTGTATACTTCTTTGGGTTCTAATATCATTTCCCTTATCAAAGGTTGGAAGGAATGCTTGCACAACAGTGCATCTTGTTTTGATAGCCAGGTAGTAAATCAGATTAAGGAGGTGTTAGTGTATGTGTGTCAGCCTGTAACTGCGCAGTGCTGTGTGGAAGCACAGCATTGTATGTACATGCGGCATGATACCTCCTCAACTCCCTGTGATTCCAGAAAGTGAAAAAAGCCTATTTAGGACTGCCTTTTCAAAGCCAGTCAAAACAAAGTAGAAATAACCGGAATCTGATCAACCACTGCCAATTGGCCAAAATAACTGGGTACGCTTCGCTTAGGTCAAAATTTTACTAGAACATATCAGTCAGTGAGAAGTTCATTTTCAGTGTAACCATGCCAGTGAATACCAAAAACATAACACTTTGAAAACTCAGTAGATGGACAGTGCTCCCATTTGTCAGCAGCTATTTTTTCTGTTCACTAAGAAATGTGGGTGGGGGGCTAGGGGTTGTGGGAAGGTTTTGTGGGCTTTTTTTTTGATTGGAATAGTTTTAGTATGATGAGGACAGTCTTGTAACTATCAGTTGTATGAGTGGAATTTTATCTCTACTGGGAGGTGAGCTCATTCGCCTTTATTGACCTCAAATCCATGTTTAGAAAAAAAAAAAAAATCAAAGTAGAATGCATTCTTCCTCTTGATGGCTTACTCTTACACAACACAACTGCTTCTTACCACCCAGCGTCTCCTGAAAATTAGCTTTGATTTCAGCCTGTTTTGTACTTTCTGCTGCTTTAACAACAATGTGAGCCCTCAAATTGGCTATTTGTTTCTCTGGCTGTTTTTCAGTGACAGATTTTAGAGCATCTCACAGCCCATAAAAATTGCATCAAAGTGCTCCAGCCATCTTTTTTTTTTCACTCTTTTAAGACCTGGGTATGGAGTAGAAGTGAGGCAGGATGTTTTATTCACTACAAGGTTCACTGAAACCCTGCTGGCCATCCATGCTACCAGGCAAGGAACCTCCCTAATTCTAGAGTGCTTTCCTATCCTTTCACTGCCTGTTTTTGTTTTTCTCCCTGGATATCCCCATGCCAGCCCCACCCTTCTCCTGTAGCTAGTCCTTTTTTTCTCCAGGAATGTGCAACTGATGAACCTGAAGATGCTCTTCTTGCCAACTGGCTCTTTGAAGAAGAGATTTAAGAAGGGTGTGGGAGTGGACTGTAGAGGAGAGAGAAGGAGGAAGGTTGTGAATGAGATTTGTCTAGGAACCTGTGGTGGATAGCTGGGACTAAGGCTGGAGAGGAGATGTGCAGTAGTGGAGAGCGATCAAAACACAGCAGGACTCAGCATTGCACAAGGGGAAGATAATTTAAGTTGTTTCTGTGTAAATGTTTATGTGGTAGACATGATCCCTGATAAGCTGTCATAGGACAGAAGTTTGTGTTCCTCTCTGTGTTCAAATAAAGTAGCTGGAAACTCAGGGAACTGGGGTATTGTCAGTGTAACGCTTTGGTTGTCTGAGGGCCACTTTAGGCTACAGCAGTGCCCAGCGTACCCACCACACACAGTCAACGTGGTTCAGAGCCATGTTCAGAGCCATGTTCAGAGTCTTGCTGTGGGCACTGAGCACATTGCTGGGGGTGAGTGCTAGTTAGTCACAAGTTGAGTACAGCCAGTCAACAGCAAATAGCCTTTCCTTGTTACATGCTTGATTAAAATAAGTTTCTGCTAAGCTAAAGTGAATCCGGCTCCCAAGTCAACCTTTGGAAGATTTTCAACAAACCACTTAGAAACACAGTGAGGACTTAGCGATATAAATCTTACTTCAGTAAGCATGTTGAGTTGCAATTTCCCAAGCCCATTCTAGCTGTGGATTTTGTAATATGTCCTGGGTGACACCAGGAGCCACAGTGGTGTGTACTTTGTGTGCCGAGCTTCCCATCGCTGCCTTCGGCCATTTTCCCAGGTGACAGGAAGGCCAAGGAGGGAAGTGTGTGATTCTGGTGGAGGTATAAAGTGACTTACCCATCCTCCTCCTCCCATGCTACCTAGGAAGGGTAGCAGAGGCTGAGTTCATGGGCCTCTCATTTGCTAGAGAGACCTTCCAGGTAAGCACATGTGGATGGACGAGATCTGATCATGAAAGATCTGTATAGGTAGGGGAGAGACCCACAGCTTACCTCATGGAAATGCCACCTGTCCTGTCAACTCCATGAGAAGGTGAAAGGGATTTTCCATAAAGATGCCTTCACAAGCTCTTCCCTTCATGGTTGGTCACCTGTCGCTCCCCCCACTGTCACAGTGCAGGGTCTGACCCAGGATGATCCAGAGCTTAGAGATCAGGCATAAAGGTGATGAGAAGAAGTATTTCTTATAGAACGTAACTGAAGAGAAGACATTATGTTTTGTTGCTGTTTCAGATAGAACCAGTACATACTAGAAGTGGCCAAAAAGTGAGGAAATTCAAAACTAATGGTAATGTTACTCTGTATGATACATTGTAAATTTTACTCCAGTAGTTTGAATTTAATTTTGTTTGTTTGTTTGTTTTTCTTAATTAGGCAATTGTCAGTAAGAGGCTCAAACTTGCAATTAAATTCAAGTTTGTAGAAATATTCCTTACAAAGAAATGCTAGCCCTCTTGAACTTATGCACATTAAGATAATAATCCAGCTTGTTCTAAAAGAAGGAATTCAGTGAATGGGAATTACATAAACTCTTCCATTGGTGTCGAAGGACGTGATCTATAAATTAGTAGATTGAGAGTAAACAGGAAATTCCACAGAACAATTTCAGGATAAAGAAACTATAGCAGCAGATGGAAAGATGTTTCTGTTGGAAGATTTTAGGAGTTGGTTTTGATAGCATCTACCTTTTTGAAAAGAAACAACCTCTCTGTCTCCATGTTTTTGTTCTGAATTTCAGTCATGCAGTACCAGAGCAAGGCTAGCATCAGCAAGGGTAAAACACTGCACAACTCTTGTCAAAAGCTTTGTTCCTATATGCAGATCACCCTTTTTTTTTTTTTTTTTTTTTTTACTCTGTGTTTAGTCACATTGACAACTTTGTGAGCATTATTTGTCTGAACAGACACCTAAGTATGTTAACATATGAACAAGCATGTTTGTATATGTTTGATGGCTTTCTTCGGGTTAGAGCAAGATAACAGACAAGTGGTATAGAAGAAACCTTTATACCTCACATATCTTATATAACGTCAAATAGATGTAGTGTGTTTTCTACTCATTTTAATGGCATGACTCAGCTCTTACTAATAGTTCCTGGTAGCAATTACTCACAAAAGACTTGGTCTTTTTATTTGACCAGCTTTTCAGATAACCTCACGGCAATATTCTAGCAACCTGCTTTTTACAAAGATATTACCAGAACTCTATTAACTTTCTTACTCAATAGAAACAGAACACTTTAACACTAAAAAATGGACATAATGTTCACATCCATGAGTTATTATTTTCATAGCAACTACTTTGTAAAACAAAAGAAAAGTACAAAAAAAAAAACAACAGAAGAGAGACTAATTAGCAAATAGTTTGAATGCTTGAGATAAGGAATCATAATGGCTAGTAGGAAAGAAGAAACTTCACATTTAAGATAGTTTCTCAGCAAGCCACATAATAGTGTCCAAACATACTTCCTTTTGGCACACATTGGTATACACAGACAAAAGAAACAGGAAAAGATTTTTTTAGGTCCCTGTGTCAGAAGCATGCACTTATGGAGAACTCAGCCATAAGAGAAAAATGTTGCCAATATTTTCTGAGAAGTGCTTATTTGGAGTAATGTAAGTCTAAAAAGGATGCTTTTGTTGATCAGGTTCTGGTTTTCATCTGTCCACTTTCTTGTCTCAGTATTACCAATATGCTCTGCAACTGAAAATGGAATATAAGCCAACTCGTAGCTGATAAAGAAACATGGTCCTTTGCTATGCAGAGCATGAATTTGCACGGCTGCTGGAGACATGGCAATAGGCAGAAAAGCTGTTCAGTGCAGCCAACGTTGGGCTGCTCAGTTGTTCTCAGATCTAAATATAAAAAGCTTCCCGTATTACATTTCTCTCCCCGGAGATGGACCTCCAGAGAACGGAGCTCAGCAGGCATGCAGTAGGGATGATGAGCCAATGTGAAAAAACTGTGCCTCCCCTCCTCCACAAAAATGGACACCTGCATGACACAAAGAGGTCTCCAAGTGCACATTTGTATATGCAAGACTGCTTACTCATACTTTTACTGAACAAATCAATCTCAAAATGGGTATGAGTTTACTGGTAAGAAAAGTCATGCAAATAATTTTAGTGAAGCTTCCTTTTTTCTTCTCTGTAATATGAAATAACCAACAGAATAAAATTCGACTTCCTTAATGTACAGTTCCAAATTATTATGAGTTATTGTTATACCACTACCATTATTATCAGTACAGCAGTTTGGTCCTAATCCTAAAAGATTGCGTGATACACAGAAGTAATGTAAATAATAAGAAAAAGATATAGTTTCATCACTGCACATTATGCTGCCTGTTAAAGCAAAGGAGACAAACAATTGAAGACAGGACATATTAACCTCTGATGAGGCTGTAAGAGCTCTGCCAGTGTTAAGGAAGAAATCCATGATGGAATTAAGAATTAAACTACTCAGGTCCACAAAGTGTTAATGCAGTCTCTTAACTATGAAATTATCCTATTGTTCTGAATTTATGTTTCTTGTCTGCATGTAATTGGTACCAACTCATTCATTAAAGTAGCGTCTAAGCTGAAGTGTACTGTAGGTCCCCCTGCATCCAGCCCTGCAGTGCAGGTACCCCTACAAGATTTCCTTATTCTTGATGAGCCTGGGGCTCTTCCAGTAGAGTGTAGGGCAGATGAAGGTGAAAAAGGAGGTGAAGTGCACCTGTGTCTGATCCTAATACACAGTCAGGAAATAGGTGGGATCAGCATCTCTATCCAAGAGGTGGGAAGCTCTGCTGGGTCCTTCTCTTTAAATGTAGCCTAGCTGTCTTGCCAATGCTAAAAAACAGGGACCAGATTCTGTCCTGCATGTAAAAGGACTTCTTAGTTTGAAGACCAACTGTAATCTTGAACTCTGCAGTTCCCTATGAAAATTCCAAGACTTGAGTTGCGAAAAATCTGATTTCTTGCCTTATTGAGACGTGTTTTAAATAGCCTAGCTGGATCTCTTAGCAAGGATGCTGACGCAACTCTAAATAAAACTACGCAAGCAGCCCAGCTATGATGCCACATTAATCTCAACAAGAATATTCTTCCAGTGCAAGTGCTAAACCTATTGCAAGAGTTTACAGAGGAGGAGATGATCATGCAGTAGCTACTTTGTTTAACATTTCTCCACGTCTGTGGCTAACAACGAGTTCTTGAGTGCGCTAGACACTACTAGAAAAGGGAAGGATTTTGCAGCTCCTGGCACTGCATATCATATACCAGCAGAAAAAGCAAAGATTTATTTTTGCTTGCTGAATGAGAGGGAGAATGAAGTGCTGAGAGCTCTGTAACGTTTCATACTCTTTTAGACGCAAAGAGCCAGATGAATATTGTTGGAAAGAATGTGTTTATACAAGAATCATATTTATCTCAGAAGCTGGGGTCCTAACATTAGATGAAGCATGGAGTGAAAAAGCTGAGCATGTAATAACTCAGCAAAATTCCTTCTTCTGCTATGTATTTGAGTAAGCGTCAATTACTTATTTTTAGGGGTTTGTTTTCAGAATGGCTCACATCAAATTTCTTTCCAATAAATATTCATATATACATTGAGCACAAATAAAATATGTTTGTTAAAGAAAGCATTATTGTCCAACTTTGCTTCGCTTCCCTGAGACAAATGGTCACAAATGGTACTGTTAAAACCCATGCATTTGAGGCTTTTGAAAAAAAAATCATCACCCTGCTTTTGGATAGAATATCGGCCTTGGTCTCAACCTTGCACTACATTGCAGGTTTTTGATAGTGCAATCTGGATGGATTCTTCTGGGGTCTAAGAGTACATTCCCATGCTCTTTGACTTCATTGATTTAATGGTAAATGGCACATTCTTGGAATGCTTTCAGCGGAAGGATTCTATATAATATGGATATGAATAAGCTTGTGAAATAGTTTGTATTTTAAGTAGAGCTGTTATTCCCTCTTGTTATATTAGTGTGGTTTCTTTCATTCCCATGTTGTTCCTAAAGCTTGTTCTTGTGAGAGATTCTGAGCTATGAGAAATTGGAGTTAAACTAGCTTTTATTATAAACTGCTTTCTAAGAAAAAAAATGAGAGACATTGGAAATTTTCCCATTGCACATCTGTTAGATGTTAGGCCCAAATTTGTTCCCAGTTCAGCTGCACTGGTTTAATACTGGAGTGATTTAATTGAACTCAGTGGAGTTAATCAGAGATGACAAGGCAATAGTTTGTTTCAACATACTTACTGTTTAAATACTGGCAATGGCCATGTCTAAGATAATCTCAGATCAAGAAAATCTTATCATGAAAGGCAGATAAATCTATGAATCAGGAACACTCTGTTGACAAAGAAACTGTAATCGCCAGACGTTGGTCCAGAGAGAGCTTTATTCTAGCAGACTTCTACCATCAATCTTGCCTTGCAGTGGAAACCTTTTCTGCATCCACTGCTGCAATCCAGTGAAAGTCCTATTCCAGCGTTGTATTCACCTTGTACTACCTTTGGATACCCTTTCCATTTTAGAAATAAATCTCACCCAGTCTGAGTTCAGGGTTATAAACTGCATGCATGTAGTTCAGTTCACATGCAGATTAGGGAAAATAAAAGTTAGATGGCAATAAAAGTCCTTTTAATGAAGGAGAGGCACAAGCTGCTATCTCCTTCACATTAGTTATCAAAGTCATAGCTGTTAGAAGCAGTTCTGTTGGAAAAGAGATGAAAAATAAGACAGATTTGATTTCTGTTAAGTCCTCTTTTGCAAAACTCCAGCAGAGGTAAGGGGAATTAAAGCTGCTCTGCAGAAGCAGCTGAAGAAGTTCCCTCCAACACAAGGAAATCTTAGGCTGGAATAAAGCCAGGAGAGCCAGCCTGGTGACATTAACTCCATTCACAGCATAGCAGGTGTAAAAACCAGGAGACAGCAAGATGCAAACATACCGTCCTCCAGCATAAAAGCTTGGAAACTTCACTTGCTAGAGTATGGCAGAACAAGTGTTAACAGAACTGATTTTGCTTACCTGAAGTATTTTCAAGACTCGAGATATTTTATTCCTAAATAAGGCAAAACTGAGATTATTTTTCTTTAAGGACTGAGATGGAAAATCATGGTTAGAATGAAAAATATGCATGGCAGTGTAGCCGTGCTCTAGATTTAAACCTGAACCAACACACCTGACGTGGGTGCTGCAGCCATTGCGCAATTCACCATTACAAGGGTTGGCACCAGTTCTGGTTTTGTCCAAGACTTCCACTCTGGAATTTGAAAATCTGTCCCAATTCCCCACCACCACCACCAATGGCTTCTAAAACAAGACATTCAGATAATCATTTCTGACAAATCAATGTTTTATGATTAGAAAACATTCATTGAAATAATCTTAAACAGCTCTGGGTTTAGGGCTCCTGAAGTTCAGTGCTCAAATCTCCTTTGACTGACCTAAAAATTGTTGGCTGGTGTGCAGCAAGTTGTGCCGTTATTGCTTTTATATTCCCATCTTTGTTTAGCCCTGTAATTCCAGAAATGTTGCAAGCATGCTGTGGTTTAGTTTGTGTTTCGGTTTGGTTTTTCACAGCAGTGAGAGTGATAAGCTCTTATATGGCCTAATTGGGATCTGTCAGACTAGTAGCACTTAATTGCACAGACTTTTTGGCATTCGTGTGCAGCCTTCAAACACAGTGGTTCATGAACAGGACTAACTGCAGCTTATTCATTGCTTTACCATCCATGGTCATAACATTTCACTAGGAGTAGTGCTGCAGAGAACACACTGTATTCCTGTTAATATTACATGACAGCTTGAGATTTTCTGGAAACCTCTTCCCTCAGAGTGTTTATCCCTCTACATTGATATTTGTCTAGAGATATGCTTTACAGCCTGTTTACTTACAAAGGTGTCAGAAGATTGTTTACCAATAAAATGTAAATAAAAATATTTAGAGTATATCAGTTGCCAGTAAATTTTCTTAGCCACGGGTTTTTTTTTTAATGTTAAAAATACGTAATGCAAAAATGAATACATTTCAATGATAAAAGGTAAGTTACTTATTGAGGTGTATTCACTTTCTTTCTGCCGACCCCATAATCAAAATAAACTGACAAAACCCACTTATTTTCTCCATTCAAACCAATAGGCTGCACTGTTTGGATTTCACTTCCACAATCCTTTCCCACAGGATTATCACACTCCTATCATGGATAGCCTGGCTGAGCAACAACTGAAAGATCAGACAAATCCAGAATGGCTGTAATCACTGCTTAGAAGTTCTAATCCTTATTTCTCCACTCAGAACTTCAAATATATAACTAGTAGGACCGTATGCAAACATTAGTATGATTTTTGGTGGATTTAGGGCACTGAGAAGTGCAGGCAAATTTTGGAGCAACTTAATGAGAGTGAGTCAAAAACTCTGCAACATGTAAGTAATTTTGCAGGAGGCAGACTAGAGCATGTGAATAGCCATGGAAAATTATCTGAACTAATCAAACCGACTTATCGTGAATGAATAGTCTTTCTGTGGAGATAATGAGGAGGGAGTAGACTGGAATGGTGTAGGAGAACTTAAACAAGGAGCTCTGTATTTCATGCTTGTGATAGTAAGCGGCCTTGGGACATTAATTTTTTAATAGTTTTTCTGTCCATTTTTAGTGGTGTTGTCTTCATGCAGAGAATTATGAGTCTCTCAAATGATTAGGTGAATTTGATACCACTTCATAAAGAAAAATGAGTATTGCATGAGCTATACTTGATGTTTGTAGAGCCTATTGTGGATCAGTAGCATGGAGATACAGTCTTCTTTACTCAAGGCAGATGGGCAGCACTGGTGACAACTGTGGAGATACAAGTACTGGGTGCTATCCCATTCTTCTCAGTCTTAATGAAGATCAACAGAAGGAAAATATCACACTAGGATAGCACCAAAGACTCCCTTATACAAGGCAGATCAACAGCCTCTACAAAGGAAGGTCTCCTCTGTTCTCCACCCCCTCCATCCTCCCAAAAGGTAATCCACTCAGAAAAAGCTGGCAAAGAGATGTCTGTGTATGCCTCATTTCTGTCTCCTAACAAAGCTGAGGAAAAATCTCTGGCATATATGGTGAGAAGCAGCTAACAGTTTGGGAGAAGTTCATTTGAGCTGTCTTGTTAAACAGGCACTGCAAAAAATAATTGGTCTGTTCTTTAGAGTTGGACCCTCCTACTGGTCTCCCATGGTCCTTAAGAAGCACAGCAGGGAGAGCAGCCACTCTGCATAGCACCCATTCTCTCCCTAAAAGGAACTGATGGGCTTTGGCTAAGAAGTTAGCCTGGGCTTAATTTAGCCAGAAGTAACTCATACTTTGCATTTTTTAGTCTGTGAGCACCTACCACGGCAATGAGCTATAGCCAGCAGTTTCCATGGATGCTGGTGGCTCTTCTCCCATGCACTGCTGCACGTCAGGGCTATTTATTGGCATAGCAGTCATGCAAGAGTGTCTACAATACATACAATTTTTGGAAACGTACATATCACAACATTATTACAAACAGTCACTGTTGTACCATTTCAGTCTCACAGAGGATATATAGAAGCATGTTAAAAATATTCAAAGCATTTAAAAAGAGGAAGTTTTAAGTACTTGAAATTGCTTGGTAGATTTTCCCATGCATCCCTGACACCCCTCATTGCTTGAGAAAAAAAAAAAAAAAAAAAAAAAAAAAAAACTAGGTGTGGCTGCAAAGATACCTGACCTTGAGTGAGGCTCTGACAATCATATCATATACTGACTGTAATACAGTACTCAAGTTATCTGAAAAGGCAGAAAGGCCTTTGGGCCATATCTTGAAGGCCATAAAACACTGTTTTTCAAGTTTCACTTAATTTGTTCAGTGACCCCCTGTGTACCCATGTACCCATGTAAAATGTTGATGGTCAGCTTGACTATGAGGACCTGCCAGAGTGATTCTCAGATTTCTTTTGTTTGTCTCCACTGAAGATGGTCTGCAAGGTGCCCTTTTGACAGTTGTGTCTGACTAAGACATTGTACTTCAAACACCACCTTGTGATGTTCCTGAGGTGGAACAAGGCATATTGATTACTGCTAGAATCTAGTCTTTTAAATAATGTTTTTTTAAATCATGACCCAAAATTTAAGATAAACTGTATGATCAGTTTTATTAATCAGGAACTGGTGCATTTCACTGAAGATATACATGTTCTATTAGATTTAGAGAAAGAACTGAATGACAATTTAAAAGTGTGCTAAATGCATGCTTGCATATTTTCTATTTAATCTCAAAGATTTAAATGATTTATTTTTTTTTTCACAGCACATCTTTGGGACAATGCATTTCTGTGTTGCTGTGTGTGTTTTAAATTTCTAGATTTTTTTTTTAATTATAATGGTGCAAACATGCTTTAGCTAGCACGATTCAACAAGTCTTAAATTAAGCCATAGCTAGTCTTTTCATGTTTACATTTTTGTCACTCTGTGTTATTTTCCAAGCACATATCTTCAGAATTTCTTCTATGAAGTTGTAAAAATCTGCACAAAAAACATATTCTGAAATATGCTTCCAAGACTCTTTCTTATTTTTCTCCATAAATTTTAAGAAGTCCTGTTTATCTGTGTGCTGAAGGATTGCTGCTGGTGCTGAGGCTTATTAAAAATAATTAGCAAATACCAAACTAGCAGAAGTAGAGGGGTTTGTCTAAGACCTGTAGTTCTTTTTAGGTGTCATAGGGATTATGATACCCAACTGGGTAAGTAAAGCTAACTCCAGAGAGGTGAGCGCGAGGAGGTTTTGGCCATTGACTGGAGGGAAGGGTTCTTCTGGAAGTGTGGTTCCCATCTCCATTTCATCACACAGGAGTGATACTGCTGTTAACTCAGCGCAGCCCAGTCTCAAGCCTCTGTCCAGCCTCTGTACAAGGAAACTCAATTATCCTATTGCTGTGAAAAGATATCTCTCAAAACTGACAGTTTGTACTCCAACTACCAAACCTGCTGGGTGTTGTTGCTGCTCCCTGGGGAATGAGAAGCCTGTAGCTTTGCTTGTTTGTTCTGTAATCACTCTTAGAAATTGTTAAGGTAAAAGTAAATGTTATCGTAATTTCTTCTTTAATAAAATAATTACAATTTAACCACTGTTTGGCAACTGCTAGTCAAGGAACAGTGTAGGGGAAAAAAAAAAAAAAAAAAAAAAAAAAAGTAATGCAGAAAGAAGCAAAGACAAAACAAAAAAATCTACCTATATTTTATTTTGTTCTCAGTAGATACCCTGTTTTACCCAGTGGACACTCCATCTGAAGCCTGCATTTTTCAAAAACTGAAGCATGGCTCAAAGGCAGCACTGTCATTGTGGGAAATGGAGGTGTGTACTTGAACTGCATCAAGTTCTGGGATCACTATCAATTTTATTCCCAGTTTTCTTCCCAGTGATTTACATGCAACTTCACCTCTTTTTCTCAACTTCCCTCCACCTTAGACGTATAATTTTTAACTTTTCCAAATAGGATTAATGGCTGATAGGTAGCTGTCATGGCTTTAAAAATGATTATGTTTCTTGGCATGACTTCATGGAGCATCTCTTGCCCCAGTTTAGGTATTTTTTTCCTAAAAAAAATTATGTTTCCTTAGTATTACTAATTTGTTCATCCATAGTGAATGAAAGGAATCGCTGTAGGCTTTACTGTTCATTTCTCTTTGTAAGCTGGAAGCCGTGTTTCTTAAAAACATTAATTAATAGCTGTACCTCATACGAATACATAAATGAAAGTAGTGTATGTGCTTTATTTATAGCACAGAACAGAAAAGAGTAGAAGAAAACAGTTAACCAAACAGCTCTGGCGTAATCGTGTTTGAAGGAGATACCAAGTTGTGGGAACCAAGGAGCCTTTAAGCACCCATGCTTTGGCTGTGACTTCTAAATTCTTTGCTTCAGACCTGGTGGAGGGTTGGTGTTTTTTTATAACTTCATGATAACAATTTGCTGAGACTGTATGCAGATGGAATTTGAGCAATGACTGTTTCCCACTGAGAAGATAACAACACAAGTAAACAGTACAGGTGGTAAAAATCCTGACAAAGGCAAAGGCTTGCCAGTTCAGGCTGTGCCAAGGCATCCCTGCCTTCCCTGTGCTGACAAAGCGTGCTCTTCCTCCCTGCGTCTTCCTCACCATTTCTCTTTCTCCTTGCCTGATCCAACTACTTTCAGCTGGTTTATTTTTCAGTTTCATTTCTTTGTTTCATCAGCAGTAGTTTAGGGCAGTAGTGTTCTTGATGCTGTGCAGAACACTGTGTCCTGTTGTCAATTAACTAATTTCTCAAATCGTCACTAATTTCAACTGTCAAAGATCAGATATTCAACTAGGGATTGAGGTCATCTCTTCTCTAAGATAGGACTTGAATGAAACAGCAAGCTACTTAGCTAAACAGCTGAAAAGCAGTATCCTAACTCTAATCTTTTGCTAAATCTATTTCCTTACCATTTCTATTGTATTTTCAATATACATTTCACCTTTTTTCCCAGATTTTCTGTGTATTAAGATCTTAATTTGTTGGGGAAAGTTCAGTTAAAGAGTTTTTTTCTACAGAAATCTCAACCATTTTGCACAAAATAAATAAAATACTTTGAATTTCTGTGATGGTTTGACATCTATAACATCTGCATCTCAATGTCTAGACAGACCTTTATAAATAACCAAAATTAATCAGGAAATTGTATTAAATGATTGTTCTCTTCAGAAGTAAAATAGTTTTATTGAATGCTGAAAGGAAATAGTTTTGATATTTTTGTGTGCCCACACTCTATCATAGTTAATAATGCATTTTTTTTTATATGATGCTTCATTAAAATTCTTCCTAACTTGCATAATCCCCATGGGGTTACTAAACTCCATTCTTTTAAAATTAGTTCCATCTTTTCAAGGTATCTGATATGTGCAGAAACCAGACAAAATCATCAAGACCAAAAAGAATATACAAATAGACAGTTTTTCTTCATTGCTGTTGGGTTAACCAGCTGGCACGACAAGAAAGAAGTTTTCATTGATATTTAATACAACATTTGTTGCTGCATGTGTATCCCTTGATAATTCTTTCATCCTTTTTAAGACAAATTCATCTATATTCTCTTTTTAATGCATCTATTCAAAAGTCTGCTGTGGGTTTTTTGTTTGGGGGTGGCACAGCAGTAGGAAGAAAAGCACGGCCCTAGCTCAGAAACACGCACAGAAAGCTGAAAATCTGTATTATCTTGCTTTCTCTGAGTCTTATTCTAATCTCTCATTTTAGATGCACTTTCAGTTATTTCTTGTGCCAGAAAGTAATGAAATAATCAGTATATGTTGAGAAAAAAAAAGACAGGTTTCTCCTAGGAGTGCTTGCTAATGTCTTATTGTAGAAGCATGTAGCTCGGCAGCAGAGACTTTCTGCAATCTAGTTCAGAACTGCACGTTCCACATAAAGCAGTACTGTCTGTAGAGTGACAGGCAGGGCTTTAGCCAACATTATTACACTGTTGTAGAACCAGAAGCTTAGGTTTTCTCATCTGTAAACATGTGGGAGATCTCACATGCACATAGACACGACTGCAGCAAGCCCATGGTTGTTATATCCACAGGCAGATAGTCACAAACTTATGTCCTTGCTTTTACTTAATAATGAAGACTTTACCTGAGCATTTCATAGTAATTATCAGTGTTTAACAAGAAGAAATTATAGTGCCTCATGTGAATGACCCCTTATCGGTTTTAAAGAAACTAGAAGGCTTTATGGCTTATGTTAGATACACAGAGATCTGAAGACAGCAAACCAAAGGGAGAATAAATACATACACAGACATTAAAAAAATAAATTGCAGACACCAGAGAGAAGAAAAAATCTAAGCACTGAAAAAATGTAAACAGTAGATCTGGTAAAAAGCTAATTTACAGGGCTTCAGAGAGGATCCTGGACATCAAACATGTTCTGAATCACAGAATCGTTAAGGTTGGAAGAAACTTCTTCACATCATCTAGTGCACATCACCATCACCCCCCTCAAGCAGGGTCAACTAGGGCAGGTTATTAGTTAGCCTTGGTTATTTTCCATATAATCTGGAGGTTCTTGATCTCTAGGCTGTAGTGACTCATTTGACCATCCACATTACGACAGTCTGTACTGAGTGCCATAGCACTCAGTAATGATACTGCTCAGGGTTTGTGTGCTTTCATATAATGTGTTCTTTGGCTCTTTACAAAAAATAAGAAAAATACAAAATAAAAGCAAAATAAAAAAGATGGAAATATAAAATACAGGTGTTAGCTTGTGTAGAAGAGCTGACATTGGCTCTTTTCAGCAGCTAAGTAAAACCTGTAAGCTCTCCTAGGTACAGAGGAAGTCAGAAAATTAGAGTTGAAACCTTTTTAGTGGAGAAAGCAGGGAGGGAGGTCAAAGGTCCATAGGAGCCACATAAACATAAACATGAACATGAAGTTCATTTGTTATTGTCAAAAACACAGATGATTGATGCTGCCGGTGGCCATTCAGGTTTCACATTCCCAGTGGATCCAGGACCTATAAATCTAGGACACATGTTTCAGGATCAGTTAATTTTTAGGAAAGGAGGAATAGCTTCCTATTTACTTCTTAATTCTTTCATCCTTGCTTGTAGCAGTAAGGGTAAAGCAGAAGAGGCAAACTGGCAGAAGTTCGGGGTTATGGTTAACCTGTGAACTGCACCACTGTGGCCTTTCATCACCAGCAATTCAAAGCTCCCTGTCAATAAATGCAGTCTTTCCTATGAGTCTGATGGAAGCACTTTATGGAGGTACTTTATCACAAGTTCTTGAAGACAATACAGTACTGATTTATTTGACACAACTCATACTGCTAGCACATCATATTTTTTTTTTTTTGCCAGGAAGGCACTAGTTTAAGACAGCTTAGAGGCACTCCACAACCAGAATCTGAAATACTGAAGATGCTCTCCTCAAACTGAAGCCTGAAACTAGTCCCCAGTGATTGGGCCAGATTAGTAGTCACAACAAATTTTTTAACAACCTCTGCTATTCCTGTGGAATGTGAAAGCTACTTCTGCTGTTTCTCCTTGTCTGGAAGGCCTTTCTGTTCCTTCACATAACCTGCATTTGCCACCAGTTAGAGATCAACCTTATTTTTTTTTCCCTGACCTGTCAAACTAATAGTACCTCCTTCAAGAAAAAGTAACTCGCCACTACAGTTTAATAGTACTTTAACTCCCTTTATTATCTGCAGATAGAAAAGGAATAAAGGATCAAAAATAATGTTTTGCTTTGATTCTTCTTCTGGTCCTCTGGTGAAACAGCCACGTAGCCCACATTTTCTACAATAAAAGTTTTAAAACTTTCCAGTAGTTTTTGAAATCAGTGTTTGAAATAATAAATAGGCTTTTTCCATGAACAGCTGTAGAACAGTCTGCTGATGATGTTCTCCAGAGCATCCTTTCCCACAAGTGACGAGATTTTGGAATCTAGAGAAGATGTGTGGGCACACTTGGCTACCTAAAACCAAACGTCATGGAAAAATTAGATTTCATAATGGATCTGGAGAACTCTATCTTCCTATTCAGGTTCATAAACCAATCTGGTCCATTTTCAGGACTGGTATCACAAGCTACATTACACAAAAAGAGTATTTTTTTCAGCTAGGTGATATGGAACTATTTCTTTTAGGATTCAAAGGAAAATATTTTCACTCTTCTTCCTGATTCCAAGAAAGAAAAAAAAATGGAAAAAAAAAAAAAAAAAAGAGGGGAAAAAAAAAGTGGGATTACAGAGACTTCTCCAAGGAATCAGTTGCTATAATAATTTCCCCAGATCATTCAGCTCCCCTAAATCTAGTTGATCTAGCTTGATGTAGTACTGTCAAATTATAAAAATGTTGTGCACACAGAAGACAGGAAACCTAATTGTATTATATAAAAAAAGAACTGAGAGTTTTCAGTATTTCCACTTACTACCTAAAGATGGCAAGACCTCTCATTGACTATTTATTTTTTTGGGAGACAAGCCCAGCATGAAGCCAGGCTCACCATCAAAGTGATGGTGTTATGCTAGCAAGCCACATGCACTGGATGGAAGACCTAAGGTTCATGTACCTTCATGATCATGCTTCAGTAGAGTCCCTGTTGCTAAAATCTGTACACCATCCTCATTGATACTAACATAAGGATTTGCAACTCATATAGAGAAAACAACTGTTTGAGCTCCATTCAGATGATCTCACGGCACCGTGCTGCTCTCAAGGACCATCTGGCCATAGAAGTGTTAAGAGAAAAATAGATGTCACTTATTCTGTATCAACAGCGGCTCTTCAGAGCGCTGTGCACATCTGCCTCAGAGCCCCCAGTCTTTCCTGGTGGTTCGGAGCCAGTCACCTGGCCTTCCCAGGATCTCAGAGACCATCCCAAGCTGTAAATTCCCAGGACTGCAGTATGAAGGTGCCTAAGGTCTGCAACAAGTCCCCTGTGCTGGCTGCTGGAGAGCGTGTTCAGGGCTCCCATGTGGAGAGGGTATCTCAGCACAGAATTTATTAAAACAGTCACAGCCTCTGTAAGGGATTTAAATTCTTTCTACTGCTAAAGTAGCTAGTAGTAAGTTGCATTTAAATGATCGAGTTAGTTTGATAGCTGTTCCCACCACAAAAATAGTTACGGTTTTGTCTAAGCAGAAGAGGAGCACAGAATGGAAAGATTGGCATATGACATACCGAGTTCCTGCAGGGGTTTTAATTTTCACATAGTCTTAAACTCATGGAGCCTAATGAGCTTAACATTTTGGCCAGTTGCACAATTTAGAAATTTCAACAGTGAATGGTTTTTGGACAGAAAAAAGATGTTCTCACAAATATGAAAAAGTGAACAGATGTTACTATTGGTGCTTCCAACGCCTACTGACAGAAAACATCTGTGTCGAACTTCCTGAATTTTAGGATCTTGAGAACACTCCCACACACACCACCAAAAGCCATTTGAAAACAATTGGGCTGGCAGATCAGTTTTCGGGTCTATTACTGAATGTTCCAACAAGAGCAGGTGCTGCTTGTTGTCTTGTCTCTAGGAGCCTGGCTGGCCAAGCAGTAACTGTGCTGCTACCCGAAACAGGAGCGCCGGCTCCCTCCATTATGCAAGGTTTAGGATTTGATGTGATTTAGTAAAAGGCATAAAAAACAGTTGATCCAATGATCCAAATTTGATACAATGATCCAAATAAAATGAGCGGGGAAAAAAAAAAAAAAAAAAAAGGCAATGTAGATGCTAGCAGACTTGAAGAATTATCACACATTGCATTTTTGCCCTGAAAATTGTCTGGCTTTTGTAATTCTGTCAAAACCCATGTTGAATGAACAGAATTTTCTTCTGTTTTGAAAACACACTCATAGCGCTAAATATGTCTGAGGCATTTGCTGTCCCTCAAAATACTCAGTCAAACATTTGATAGGTACCATGACCAAATTCTGCCCTTTTATATAAGCATGATACAGCAGCTGTCACGAAGTAACTGGGAGTTCCCTGCTTCCTCCTGCTCCACACCCTGCATCTTAATATTTGTCTGGTTGGAAAAGCAAATTTGGCAAGATGTTTTTTGTCTCTGGTGAATTTTTTGTTTGACTAAAAACTACCCTTCTCCAATTAATTAAATGCTAATGAATGTTTGCAAGGATAAATCAATGCCATTTTATTGCTCTGTAAAACATCACTAGCTCATGAGCTCAACTTCACTGCTGATGTTTAAGTTCATTTCAAATAACATCTCTACATTATTTTAGTTAACTGTCTTAGAGAAAGCTTTTATTTGGAACTCAGGGGGGCAACACTTACATGTCAATATTAGTGTGGTTGTTTTGTTTGTTTGTTTGTCTGTTTGCTTCTGTGTTAGACTGATGCTCTTCATTTTACCAACATAAAATGAATAGCTCCATTCATCACACTTCCACTCTCATACTAGCCCAAAGCACCTGCCACAGTGTCAGGCCAGCCCCAGCTCTGCTCACTCTGCACATTTCTGAAATGTGATGATTTTCCCCTTACCCTCCAGCTAGAGCCCCTTACCACAACTTTAGCAGACCCTGATGTCAGCAGAAATTTTGGTATGCTTTGAATAAGGATGACAGAAATTGAGCTAAGAAGCTATGCAGAAGTGGTGGCACTTATGTGACTCTTAGTAGCCTAAAAGAAATATGAGTAGCCTGAAAGGAAGTAAGGTAGTGGCCAGATGATATGGTTGTAATAAGTGAATATACTCTTGAGCACATGGCATTATCATCATCTGATCAGTTGAAACATTTCTAACTTCCAAGAAAATCCCACTATTTTGCATCAGTACCTGCCAAATTCAGTAAATTGATTGCATTTACATCCAGCATTTTTTTTTTCAAGCAGCATAATTATCCCACTCAAGTTTATTTCTTCATCCTAACCATCAAATATGCAATTGATCTTTTAGGGTGTTACCTTCTTGCACAGTTTAGAAAGCAACAATGTGGAGGTCAATATTTGAGCTAGGCACCTAAGCTCCTTTTATAGACAATGAATTAAAATGGCCACATTCAGTGTGTATTCATCTGGCCGAGTTTGAATGTCTGCATTAGGATATACCATGCCATAAGATTTCACCCTCGCCTGAATGTAGCTTTGGCTGACTACACTGAATGTAGGCAGATAAATGACTACATGTGCTCAGTAAATACAATCCTGTTTAGAAAAATGATTCCTTTCAAGGCCTTTCAAGTCCTGTCACATAATTCAGAAGAACGTGCTCACCAGATAGATATATTTGCTAATATATCTCAATTCTGTTTCTAAATATCCAAGCCATTAAATTACCAAGATATAAAGCAGGATGTGAATTTACAGCCTGTCAGCCCCAGCTCCACCGCTATTGCTGGCATACACGCTGACCTTACTGCAGCTGACTTCTCAGTGGTAATGGGGTAAGGAACTTTCCATTTACTGCACAGTATGAACATGAATGGTGGGAGGCTTCACAAGCACCTGGTGCATTGCAAACACAAATCTTAACTTACTTGCCACCTCGTAACTTGTGCAACTACACTCTGGACTTTCAGAGTTATTCCCTTCGCTGACTCTGCAGACAAAAACACTATGTCCTTCTTGCCCATCACTTCATGCCTATATCTTCTCCTTTCCTCCATGTAATGACCTTTTGAAGACAGGACAGAAATCCTTGTGACTTTTGTTTTGTTTTTTTGTCTAGACTCGTCCAATGTTTATTTTCAACAGAGCATTGACATGGTCCCAATATCATTCTTTCTGCAGCAGCTCTGCAAAGCACAGAAAGCATTTCTGACATGTAATTGTATGTGTTCTGTGACATGAAGAAACTTCTAACTAGTTCTTTTGAGTGCTTGACCTACACATTCCAGCACATATTTTGTTTTATGCATGTTTTATCTTCTTGGGTGACATAGCAACTTTCTGGAAGATCACAAATTAGATCAAACCGTGGGAACAGAAAGCAGTACAAAATTATTTCATTTACTGACTACAGAAAAGGACTGTGGCTTCTTTCATAGTTCTTTCTTAAGGAGACTTAATGTTTGTTCCTTCCTTAACCAAAAAAAAAAAAAAAAAAAATCTGCAAGCTGAATCACTGCTCTGGAATTAACATTAATGTCATTTGGTCGCCACTGTCCTGAGAGAAAATGTCGCATGTCCAGACAATATAGTTGAAAGAACAGCAAATTGTTACCATGCCACTAGGCTGAACTGGCTTCATTTTTCAGTTATTTTTAACTTAAAGTCAACTTCATAATTTTCTGTTTACTTTTTGATATAAATAAAACAGCTTTTTAACAAATGAGAAGGAAAGCTTTCTCTGAGAAAATGAGCTAGAATGTGAAACTCAGCTAAATAACCTTCTGTAAAGTAATGAAAGAGAACTTCAAAATAGAAATAACCATATTGAACCATATGGTTCAATATGAACCATGCTTAGTACATAATAACCATATTTAACCATATTTAGTACATATTTAAATACACTTTTTTTTAAAGTCTGCTGAGTATTTCAGTGCTACTCTTGTGTTTTAGCATTGAATACCCAGCAGATTAAGGCACACGAGAAAGGTTTGCCGTGCCTGGAGGCAATGCCTGGTGCCACCTAAGGGGCAGCATCCCGCTCCCATGCATGGGCCAGCAGTGTGGATGGATGCTCCAGACACTTCTCTCCTTGCTTTCTTTCCTATGTGCCTTCTGGAATGCCTTTTCCTGGATTAACACTTTAAACCAGCTCAGAAGTTGTTAATTTCCCATCTAACTGATTTTATTCCCTGGTGAGTTGCCTTCTGTTCTGCTTGCTGATGTCTTTCATTAGCGGGGCTGCATCGAGGTTCTTGCTGTCGCTTCCCTTTCCCATCCATTCTCAGAGTAACCGTGCGAGGCCAAGCCCTCTTGCGAAAGTCCGAGCTCACGCTTGGCCATCACGGTCAGATCCCCCTTCCCGCAGGAAGCGAACTTGTCCTTTCACAAATGACCTTTCTGAAATGTCAGGGAATCAACCTCCTTTCTTCTTGTCCACTATTAAACAAATTATGGTCTACAAGGGTCATTTTCATGTGGGGAATACTGAATCATCACATTCCATATACCAGAAGCTGTTGCAAAATAAAAGTCTGTAATGAAATACAGCAAAATGGGCTCAATTACCGTGAAGCTCTGCAGTAACTTTGGTTCTTTCTCTCTCTCTTCATTATTGCAAATCACTGATTCTCTCCATTCTTTATATCTAAACACTGGTAAATAGCTTCCTCAGTGATTCATGATGAACTTTTTGTATTTTAAAACCTCCAGAGCAGGAACTGACATTCAATATGCCTTTATTTGTATAGAAGCCCCCAAAATTGATGGTTTTCAAAATCAGCACACCCTCTACCAGTTTTGTTTCCATGGTGTAAATTTCACAGTAAATTAGAAGGAAGAAAGTATTGCAACACAACATCTCTCTTTCATTCGACTGATCCTACAAGAAACAAAAAATGAAGTTAAAGCTGCAATACATGAACATTTAGTACAGATCTAAAAGTCTGTTCAGGATCTTCTAAGTCCACTGGGACTGAATTGCAAAACGCAGTGATTAAATTCAATGACGACCCTGACAGCGTTTTCTTTCATGCACGTCATTGGACAGGGGACAATGTATATACAACATTGCAAATATTTTCTGGGAAGATTTCCTCCAGGCTTCCTAAATTTCTGACCTCTGCTCCTCCCTGTAAATAGCTTTTGCACATGGCTGTGCTGGCCACAGGGACTGTGCGAGACCTCTCCCAGTCAGCAGGAGTCACAGGAAGAGCAGAGCGGGGACTGCCTATTTAGGAGTGTATCCTGACATTGGTAGCTTTGTAATGTGTCTGAATGGTAAAGGAAGTCCTGTACAAGAACAAAAAGGAATGTAAAACTCCTTGTTGGTCTTCAAGATATTCCATCCACCCACTTTTTCCTTTTCGTTTCACATGCTCCCTCTGAGCTGTTTTGCCATAGTATGCCATGCATGTATGCCATGCATGTTCCCATAAGCCTTGTAGCTCCAGCCTGTAAATCTAGTGGCAGTAAGGGGCAATTGTGCCATGCAGAGTTCCAGTGCCCCTCAGCAAAATGTGAAGCCTTCTTCTGGAGAGATATTTGGGCCAGAACACATTTCTGCAATACTTTGTCAGGTGAGAAAAGGGAGCACCAGAGAAAGTGCTTTCTGAGTTATCTAAAACATGACAGCCAGGTACAACATATTCCTATAGGCTTACCTCCTTTTTTTTTTTTTTTTTTTTTTTTTAACCTGGAAATATAATCCAGACACAATTTCACAGCTTTGGAGAATTTTCTAGGACTTCTGAACCTACAGGAGCACAACCAGAGTAGTAGCATGCATGGCATATTTCACACAGGGGTATTCAGGACTCTAATAATTGAGTCATGCTTTATTTGACTGAACCTTTCAAATTGATTGTCTTTGCTTAAATCTCCTTAATGACCTTTGCAGAAGAGCACATGTTCTTAGGTCATTTGTTAATGAAGAGAGGACATACTTGTTCAACAAAAGATTTAACATAAAGAAAGTAGAATAAAAGCTTACATATCTGAGTTAACAAAGGTTAATAAAGCTAATCCAAGCTTTATTAATCCAAGGTTAATAAAGCATAAGCCAAGATGCGAACTGGCTGAAGAATTGCACAAACTGTCATAATATTAACTAATTCTCCAGCTCTGTCTCTAGCCTCGTGATGAACCACTCCCAGAAGGATTGGTTACCTTGTCTTTATTACAAATAATATTAAATAGTCCACCCAAGTGTCTCAACAAACAAGTGATTTAATAATAACCAGGAAAGCATGGGGAAGGGACACCGGCACTACCCTGCTCTCTTCCTCATTTTCCATTCCTTGTTTACTTCTTCCTCCCTACCAGACAAAAAGATGGGAGTGCAACCCCAAACAATAGGGGTGGTATTTTATATATGAATTAGAGATATAACTGTGTCCCATGCAATGCCAGCTTTGGAGTATTACAACTCCCTGCAGAAAGCTATGCACAGATTCAATAATTATAACCATAACCAGCATTTTGTCAAAAGTTACAACTGAAAATTTACATTCATTCTGTCTGCTGTGTGCTGCCCCAAAAATGTAAGCAGATATGAACCAAAAAGTCATTTTATATGTCTCAGGTGGGTGAGTGGCTTCGGGAATTGGTTTTCCTTTGATAATTCTGTTCTCTTAATAGTTCTGTCAAATTAATCTCCTTTGGCCTTTATTTACTTCAATATAATAAAGAAGTGACCTTTCCAGTATGCAGAATCCATGGTTTACT
This sequence comes from Anas platyrhynchos, assembly GCF_047663525.1. Lineage (NCBI taxonomy): Eukaryota > Metazoa > Chordata > Aves > Anseriformes > Anatidae > Anas > Anas platyrhynchos. The sequence goes on from NC_092587.1 coordinate 146,407,573, forward strand.
TTCTTTGTGGAAGGAACTGAAATGTTTCTTCCCAGAACCTCTCAAGATTAAATTGAAACTAGAGCCAACTCAAATCCCTAAAATTGAATTTGAATAATTTTTCTATGTTCTTCGCAGATGTGTGAGATACTTTTCATCCTTTTTAAAGGTTCCTTTCCAGATTTGTACATGTGGGAAAGGATAAACTCGCTTAAGTATTTAATTAGATTTTAAAATTTTGTAGTATGATGGAATTTTTAACTAGATAAAAATCTTATGCAAGAGCATAAGAATAGATACTGAGATGGTGTTCTTAAAAAAAAAAAAAAAAAAAAAAAAAAGACTACAGTGCATCTTTTAGAATGGATGAAATATTATCTGTAATTTCCAAAAAAAAAAGGCTGTTTCATGGCATATGTTCATTTGTACTCACTCAATCCCACTCAGTCCCTTTATAGTTAAAGATAGGTAAATCAAGAAGAAGTGGCATCAGAAAAGGCTTCTTTTTCCTGACCTTGTACCTTGGAGCTCACACTTGTTCCCATTTAAATCATTATTCTAGTGCTTCTAATCAGCAGCTTTCGATTTGAGGCAGGTAACTAACAAAAGTATGGCTATTGCGAACATGGCTAGACAAGGGTTTGCACCTCCAAAGGATAACTTAGAGATTCACTGATTTTAAAAGACTGAAAACTGCTTATGTGGAGAAAGTTGCATCTATAGTAGCCAGCTGTGACTGGTGTAGGGAAATGAGCTGCCACTTGCTCAGATGTGTGTGCCTTTTGTCAGCAGGAATCATTGTGTGTGTACTCATATAAGCTTTACTTCTTCTCAATCTGTTGAATTGAAAAATGGAAATATGTTGGCCTTCTAAATGGCAATAATCCCCAAAAGCAGGCTTGCTTTACAAGTACAGAAGCTGTATGAGGTCAGGCTTGGTTATAAGTACAAGAGAGATCATCTTCTGTGGTATCAGCTCAAATACTAATCCATGGTATCCTTTGGAAATGCACCTAACCCATCAGTTCTGTCAAATTAATCATAATGGTATAGCAAAAGATCTGCATGATCAAGGATCCGTACTGGTGACTTGTCCCTGAGGAAGAACATGTAATTCACTCTTCATACTGGTTCATTCCTAGTCTTTTTCCCAGAAAAATAAAATTAAAAAAAAAAAAAAAAAAAAAAAAAAAGAAGAAAAGAAAAGAAAAGAAAAGAAAAGAAAAGAAAAGAAAAGAAAAGAAAAGAAAAGAAAAGAAAAGAAAAGAAAAGAAAAGAAAAGAAAAGAAAAGAAAAGAAAAGAAAAGAAAAGAAAAGAAAAGAAAAGAAAAGAAAAGAAAAGAAAAGAAAAGAAAAGAAATATTTGCACTGAGCTTTGTACTTTGTTTGGTTATCTCAGTTTCTCAGTATGGACTTGTTTGATACTATATAATGGGGTTTAAAATATAAAAACTACCAAAACTATTGTGACAGCATTTTTCCACAAAAGCAGTATGGAAAATGATATTTTTTATTTTTTTTTTAACTAGAAGTACACTGTTTCAGTCATGGTGTTTATTTTGTAGTTTGTGATAATAAGGCAACTCAACTTCTCAACTACAGGTGAGAAGCTCAACATGAGCCGGCAATGTGTGCTTGCAGCCCGGAGAGCCAACCACATCCTGGGCTGCATCCAAAGCAGCATGGCCAGCAGGGCGAGGGAGGTGATTCTCCCCCTCTGCTCTGCTCTCGTGAAACCTCACCTGGAGCCCTGCATTCAGCTCTGGGCCCCGCAGCACAAGAAGGACATGGGTGTATTAGAGGAAGGCCACAAAGATGATCAAAGGGCTGGATGGAGTATCTGTCCTGTGAAGATGGGCTGAAGGAATTGGGGTTGTTCAGCCTGGAGAAGAGAAGGCTCCAGAGAGACCTTAGAGCATCATTCCAGTACCTAAAGTCAGCCTACAGGAAAGTTGGGGAGGGACTCCTTATCGAGGAGTGTAGTGATAGGAAAAGGGGAATGGTTTTCAACTAAAGAGGGTAGGTTTAGATTAGACATTAGGAAGAAATTCTTCCATCAAATGGCGGTGAAGCACTGGCAAAGAAGCTGTGGATGCCCCATCCCTAGAGGTGTTCAAGGCCAGGCTGGATGGGGCTTTTGACAACCTGATCTGGTGGGAGGTGTCCCTGCCCATGGCAGGGGGGTGGAACTGGGTGGTCTTTAAGGTCCTTTCCAACCCAAACCATTCTGTGATTTTGTGATTTTCTGCGTGGTTGACAAATACATTTTGAAACTGTGTCACAAGTGGGCCTATCCTTTAACAGGAGAATAAAAGTTCACCTAAAATCAATGAAACATTGTTTGGTAGCTTGACTACTGCTTTCTGAATACAAAGAAATTAGGATTAGGATATCTTCGTGTTCACTTCTTCAAGTCCCCACGCTGTCTTATTTCACTTCTCAATGACAATCTCAATGACATTAAATGAAGTTGAATGACTGCATTTCTTGGAGAGGGACTACATTCATTTTTTAATTCTTTCTTTCCAGGCATGGGTGAGAGTGGAAAAGGAAGTAAGCTGTTGTAGGAAGATGGGATGGGATATATTTTACACTATTTTTAAACTGTTGCATTATATATTTTATACTGATTTTTTATCATTTTTTTTGTATAAATATACATCTATTTGTTCATGTTTTCCTCTAATTTTTGCTTTGTGAGATATTAATGCTGTTGCAGAATGACCTGTGAAAATCTAGTTGCATTTTAAAAATACTTTCATTAGAACCTGCTTCATTAGAATGTCTTGTTAAATGGTGCTTTGTGCCATTTAAGCATTTCTCTCCAGAAAAGACTATCAATTTACTATTACTGTCATTAAGGCAGTGAGTACCACAGAGCATACAAAACATATGTGCCTTGGTGACACTGTGTTTGGAATGGTTTTCAAATACTTTGGTTCATGGATCTCAGACATACTGTCACAGCCCCATTACTTAAACCACCATTGTGTCATTTCAAAATGATTTTTTTTTCCCTTGTGATGAGCCTTGTGATGTTGGCAGTCAACAGAGAATTATTTTTAAACAATGTTTGAAGTGGCTTGAAGAGTGTCATTAGGGTTGTTCTACCAAACCAGCTCTGGAAGGGAACTGTTAATGATAGGGAAACCTGCATGCAACATTTCAACCTATGTGGATGCCATACCCTAATGGTGTTGTCTAATCATTTTCAGGCTCCACCGTTAAATAGAAATACCATCCCCAAAAGGCAGAAATGCAGGCAGAAATTCATGACATTCAGTATCAGCCTCCTTCTCTCGAGAAGTCATTCTACCTACTCCAGACAAAACACTTTTTTCATAAAGTAGCAGTGAATGTTCGAGTAGTGAATACTGATTTGAGAGTTCATTCCCATGTATTCATTTTGTCATGCACAATGTAGTCACTTTGCTGGAGTTTATGTATGGTGTTTCCAGATGACATTCATCAGAGTCTGCTCTTCTGGAATGAAAAGAGATTCGGTTTATTTTCTCTTGAAGAGATTGACTACACTGCAGGAGTGATAACTAACCCAGCTTCACACATCATAACTGTTCCTAAATAAATGCTTTTTTATTACTTTTATCAGGGCCAGCCAGGACTCCTTGGATCACAGGGGTTCCCTGGACCACCAGGATTGATGGGGATCCCAGGAGTGCAAGGTCCCAAAGGTCACAAAGGTGAAAGAGGACATCCAGGAATAAGTGGACCCAAAGGAGAAATGGTAACTTTTGAATATCAGATGTTTTAGCTAATGAGCAAAATACTAGACAGAACATCATTTTAATTGTGCTGTTTCACTCTAGGGGCTAAGAGGAGTCACTGGATTCCCAGGGGCAGATGGCGTTCCTGTAAGTATCCGGTTACCTCATGTTTAAGAAACTACCAACTGCAAATATTGCAGACTGGTTTAATGCCTTTGTACTTTAATTAAAGTCTCTGGGCTGAATTCTGCATCAGCCACGTACGCGCTGTTAAACTAAGGGCATTTGCTAAAGTAAGTGGAACTGCAGATGCACAGCAAAAGAATAGAATCTGTGCTCCCGCTCATTCCCTCTGATAATTAAGGTCCGTTTGCTTTGTCCTTTGGAGAAATCCTCTTGTAAAAAGGGACAAAAACAGAAGGAAATTTCTTGTGTCCCTGGAGGTTACCCAGCTAAGTGTGTTCTTTTGTAGGAAAGAGCTGTGAGATAAGTTCTCCACATCTCCTAGGCTAGTGAGCAAAGGACACCAGTGGGTCATGCCTTAATTATTTCAGAATTGTAAAGTACATAGAAAGGTCAATAAATGTAAGAATACTAACCATTGTTATTTGGTTTATATCTCATAAAGCTTGCATGAGATGGTCTTAAAAAAACTATTTATCTCAAAAACTTTGAACAAATTGTCCAGGTCCATGAAACTGAAACATTCAAAGAGGAAAACTGGGTAAAGTTCACAGCACAGTATTTTCCCAGCTTACACTCCTTTACATCTTGTGTCATAAAATAACAAAGAAATCTGAGTCACTGGAATCCCTGGACAGAGTTCCCAGGCTTGGGTTTCCTTTGTAGTGCTCTCTGACACCGGGGCCTCACTCTGCAACCCACACATCCACATCCACTCTGCTTTCACCCTTTTTGTTTCCTAAAGAGCTCTGTATCGAGTTTCAGAGCTTTCTCCCACACACTCTTCTTCCTCTCTCTCCTTATCACCCTTAAAGGAAGAAGAAACCTTCTGTAGCCAAGGATCTCATTCGCCCCACCACATCATTGAGTTGTTTCTCAGTGCTGTCTTCCTGCGAGTAAATCACTCTCCTCTGAAGCTCCATGTTACTATAGTTGGACCGCTTTTGCTACCTGAGCAAGTTTTCTTTTTTAGCCCTGTTTTCACAACCTCTGCAATTGCATTGTGGGGGATGAATGCCTTCAGATACTATTTGAACCCGCATGCATCCTCAAGCCCTCCACCCTTCCCACTTGATTATGTTCTCCAACCAGTTTTCTTAGGCCAAAGCACAACGCTGACCATGGCAAGAAGAGAAGGCAAATAGACACATATATGAACTGTAACAGCAAAGTGCTGGGATGTGGGGCTAAAGGCCAAGAGAGGAGGGTGACAAACCTGGGTCTGTTCTGGAGTGAGGAATATGAGTATTTGATGGAGCTAGGTGAGGGCATGGACAGATCTCTTTTTTCTTCTAAGAAAGTGAGCAGAAGCAAAAAGAAAGCCCTTGCTCTAAGTAGTGAAGAAAGAAGAAAAGTATTCTGTTTATGTTAGTTTCTGTGTTGTTTTTTTTGCTGACTGAGCCCCCTGAAAGAAAGCTGCTCAAGGGCAGATTAGCTTCTCATTAATCCCAGTGCAAAGCAATCATAAGTGTAATTTAGGTGAACATAGGCACTGCAATGGAAATTCGTTTTAAGGCAGGAGTAACTTTTTCCTGCTTTCCTGAGGCTCAATGTGGAACTTCAGTATCCCCAGTGCCCTTGGTTTGAGCCCACCTGATCTCTTCCCATCTCTATACTTACAGCTTCATCATGGCACCCAACCTAGCTCCAAAGGCATCACTGACTTTTTTTCCTAGCTTGGAAGCTCTTCAAAGCCAGTAATGAACCTTTCTTCCCACTCCTCCAGTGTGAAGCACTGAAATTCTTAACAATCTCAGTTCTTGGTGGCTCCCTGCACAGCAGTCTCATCTGGCTTAGTTCTCTGGTTAACAGAGACTGCATTGAACATAGCTTTCTTACCCTTTCTGAAAGGTCCTTCACTACTCATTTTTTTCATACTGTCTGGGGCATCTGGTTCAAGCTGCAGCTATATTAAAAAAAGGCACTGTCTGTTTCTTTCTTTGAAAATCATAGTTTCCCATGGATCCAAGCCTTGGGCTTAATGTGAGAATGTCTAAATACTGTGTGACTACAGGAAAAGGAAAACTAGAAACAGATGGATAGATAAACACTTTTTTTTTTCCTCAACAGGGTCATCCAGGGCAGCCAGGATCAAGGGGGAAACCGGGTCATGATGGCTGTAACGGGACAGTAGGTGACCCTGGAGACTCAGGAACTCCTGGATTCTCTGGTTTCCCTGGTACCATTGTAAGTAGGTGACAGCAAATGGATACCTGAAGTGAAGATCATTACTGAAGTACTTGCATTTCATGCAAGTGCGTGTTGGAAACTGATGGGCCCTTTTGGCCCAGCACAGCATCCTTGTGGACCTACCCAGATGACCTTCATAACACTTAGGTCTGGAAGGTCTGCCATACCTATCATGTAGGTCCTAAAGGGTCATTGCTTCAAGAAATCCTGTACAACTTTATCCAAAAGCAGTAAAAGAATATCAGACTCACAATTTCTGATGAAAGTAACCTTTTCCTTCCCTATCCATGCCCAACATACTGGCTTGCCATAGCGCAATACGTAGGATCATGCTGCAATGAGCACTGGAGCTCCTTGATTTACCAGCCTATGTGTCAGCCCTAAGTAGCTGCAGCCGTGGCTCTATCTGGCAGGTGCCATCCCATAATATCACTCCTAAGTAACAGGCAGTTCTTGCCCCTGTATTTTAAATCCACTCCTAAAGGTACCACAAGGGTTTATAATTTGTTTGTAAACCACAGCTTTCCAGAGTTTGACATACACGTAGTGTCTGCCTTCAAACAGTTGTACATATATGCTCATGAAAAACCTTACAGATATTTTGCATTACTCGTAACTGTTTATGCATTCACAGATGATATGAAAGCTTACTTTTCCTTTTTTTTCCGGTCACATCCAGGGAGTCCAAGGACCAAAGGGCCAGAAGGGGGAGCCATATATACTACCACCGGACATTGCCAGCCAATACCGGGTAGGTGTGTCACTCCCTCAAGCTGATGAATTTTCAGTCAACACTCAATACTGTTTTTAAAACAGGTGATGGAGAATGAGTTTCCCTTACATTCTGGAAGACACGTTCCTAGAGACCCACTTAAATTCTGTGTAGGTTTTGCCAGGCGGCTTCTGCTGTCTCTGGTTACAGCTAAGCCTATCCAGGGAGGAAATGTCCACTCGCTTACTTGCAAGGACTTACAGTTTGCAGGTGGATTGCAGAGGTACTGGACAAGGACATAAACCTGTTGATTTTAAAACATTTGTAACATTGTACTTTTAAATACAAGTGCAAATGTTGTAGTTCAAGTATTGTCCTCTTTATTTGATGACTACCCCTATATCATTCCTGGTAAAATAATTCCTTTCTCACAGTTTTCTCCACTGAATGATTCCATTTAATATTATGATCCTTTCTGCATAACTTCCATGTAGGAATTTGGTTGACTTGTGACAATATATGCTTCAATGTATTATTCAGTTATTTAGTTACCCCCAAGTATTCTTCCAGATGCCCTTACTCTATCTAATCCTAAAAACTTGTTCTGTGATCACTTGAGTCTTTTTCTCATATATATAGTTTTGTATAATTTGAAAATATCAGATAATTATAAGTGGTTATATACACTGTTAGAGTACAAACTGTGACAAATTTAAGTACAAAGCTACATCAGAACTGTACTCAGCACTAGGATCTGCTAAGTTCATTTAAGTAAATTTTATGCCAGTGATGAGTGCCAAAATATATTTGTCTTTTGACTTTTTTTAATGGAATCTTTTCCTTTCAGAAACTTTAAGTTCTGTTCACTCATTAGTAGTAATTGGAGAACTACTCAAGTATTTATAGTCAAGAATGGGTATTGGCACCTGTATTCATTTCAAAAAGTACTTGGTTCCACAGATTATTACATTAACTAAACTCAAATTATCTAGATATATTAAAAAAAAAAAAAAAAAAAAAAAAAAAAAGTTAAGATGATTGAAGGTGTCTGGACTGAATACTGTATTATTTATGGGCTTGAAAGGTCTTTGCACTAGAACATTTTTGGATCCAATTTCCAAAAACATTTCAACATGTACTGCAGTTAAAATATGTGGTCACTGAAAACGGTATGTTCCAAGAGCTTCTCAGTGACTCAGAAGAAAATCAAAATGATTTGGTAATTCCCATGCAACTCATGAAAAATTGACTTGTACATTTCAGCTTATGTTGTATCCCTAATTAAGCTACTGATTAGATGGGTCTTTCAAAAAGGAATTAAACATTCCGTCTCAGTCTTGCAGTTTGGATCCCTAACTTCACTAACCATCTTTGTACCTTCCAAGTATATTGTATGTAACTATACTATATAAAGTATAAAATCAATCTATGATAAAACACATTATCTCAAATTATCTCAAAATATTCACTGAATGTATCTGTATATAAGGATTTATATGGAATATATACTATGATTTTTAAATAGCTTTTGGAATAAGAAAAAGCTAGTAAGAAAATATTTTATTCAATTTTGTGTATAGTATTTACTGCATTTTTTACTTCTTTGTTTTCTTTAGGGAGAACCTGGGGATCCAGGATTCAGTGGTTTTCCAGTAAGTAATAGTACAGCAAATGTGATAAAGTGTCAACAGTAACTGATATCAAAACAACATGAATTGATGTTTTGGGGTTTTCTTTCTTCAATTTAAAGGGACCTCCAGGTATACTGGGTATTCAAGGACCTATTGGTCCAAGAGGACAACGAGGAAGACCAGTAAGTATGCTTAAAATATTTTCTGTAGGAAATTAACCTAATGAAAGAATGATCTCAGCGATATTCATTATGTTGAACTGTAGCACAGCAAATTAAGAGAAAAAATGAATTTAGAAATAACAAGGAGGTGTGCTTGGATAGAAAACTTTGAAAAAAGTACTAAGACAGTGGTTCTACAGTGATGAGTACTGCACAAAGAAGTATACTTTCTTTCACCGTGTATTACCTAAAGGTCTTGATTTATATTGTATTTCTTTAACCTCCTTGAAAGAGTTTTCTTTGTAGAGATTATTTATTGCAGTCCATTTAGGAATCTACAGCCCCCTACACTGAGATATCAGAATCTAAATATGTAATATTTTCTGCTCATAAAGGATGTGGTTATCAGCTATCCATACTTCCTACAGGAGATTAAATAGATAACTTTCTTTATTAGTTTTTAGAAGACCATTTTATTTTTAAACTTTTTTTCAGTATTTTTTTCAAAAGTCAACATTTACGCACTGGAGTTGACAACTGGTACTGACTATATCTTTGGAAATATTGTGTTCTCTACAGATATCATTTTCTACATTTCTTGTTTACCATGGTTAGCAGGTTGTTGGGTGAAAAGCAGATATTCAAATTCAGTTTATTTTGTTTTATTTAGGCTTGCTTTATTTTCCTGTAAGAAACTTTATAGCACTTACTTACTTTTTCATCTTCAACATTTACTTCAGACCTGCTTTACATCACTAATTTTGGGGAGGAAAAAAAAAAAATCAAATTCAGGGCTTCTTACAAATGACCTCCATAACCTTTTATCAGGGACACCCAGCCCTCTCTCCCGTCCCCACCCCCAAAATAAAATAAAATAAAATAAAATAAAATTCTAGGACTAAATTCACAGCATGCTAAGCCTCACCAAAATTAATTTTCTGCAGTGTCTGCTTTATCACTTCAGGTAAGCTGCATCTTACCTTACTCTTCTGAACCTCGTGAAAGAAAATCTTCTCAGTCCTTTACTTTGTTCCTAGAGTGAACTCCTTAGTTTCATGGGTGTCACACAGGAGACCCAGCCTACTATTCCCAGGACACTGTGTTGGATGTAAGATGTAAAGAGTGACATGAACAGTGCATTTTCTAAGCCTCATGAGTACATCCCTCTGGTTACAATCATCTCAACATCTCTTTTGAACACTCTGCCACAGTAGATGGATACCTACCATCTCCACTATTAACAAAATAGTTCAAACTATCTTTATCATCTCTGAAACTGTGATTGACCTATGGGAGGGACCTGGGAAGTGCTTCCACATTTGCACCGTTCCTCATCCTTGAGTCCTAGATCCCACATGAAGGCAAACGTGGCTCCTCCAGAGGCAGCATGCCTGCACAGTGCATCTGCCCTGTAGATTAGGCAGCAGCTCGCAGACTCCTTGACTAACCAAAACTAATTTAGACATTGTTTTGTCAGAACCAGTCTATGGTGTATTTACACAAAGGCACATAGCAAAGGAGTGATATATAACAAGTTTAGGTCTCGCCTGACCATCATGATCTTTTTTTCTGTAAGTTTAGGTAGATGTTGCATAACCCAAGTTGTACCCATTTTGGGGCTCAGCAGGTGGTCAGTTCCATCGGCAGATATCTCACTTTTATTATTCCTCTTATTCACCATCTCCTTCTCTGAAAAGCTCATGCTTATTCACCCTACCTCTCTCACATTTGACAGAGTTTTTAATGCTTAGGATCCTTTGGAGCCTATTAACTACCCTAGTTGACTGAAGCAATGTAGGTTTTCCATCCAATTAATAGCTTTCCTTACTGCTCTTCTTGTAAGACTTTATTGTAAGAGAAGCATTTATGTCTGTTCTAGTTTCATTTCCCACCGTCTTCTTTTTTCATTCTGTAAAATACCAAATTGGTAATCTGATATACACACATGGTAGTTTAACACCCTTTAGACACCAATACAGTACCAAGACACTAGTCCAGTGAAGTGGTTAAAGATGTGTTTAACGTTAGGTCTGAAGTTAAAATGTTACTAGGTCAGGATCCAAAGCACAAGTTCTTATTACTTGAAATAAAACAGAATTTCATTAATTTCAGAAATTCATAAACCAGGTGACTTTTATTCTGTTAGGAAAGATTATTACATGATTTAGAAGAGTATTTTTCAAAGCAGTAAACACAGCTAATATATCAAGGATAGTACATTGAGCACTAAGGATTACACTATTTTCCAAATATATGCTTTTATTTCTGACATAGAGTAACTGACCTGCATGCATTGATTACAAAGTGACAAGTAACTTGCTCTCACAATTGTGTTTCCCTAGGGACCACCAGGGCCCCCAGGACCACAAGGACCACAAGTAAGTCTTTGTTTCAAAGTTGTTCATGTTGATTTTGTGTCACTAAGGTTTATCCAAGACCCACTTGGAGGCAGTAAAATAAAGAACCACAGGCTGATCCAAAGGCTGTGTAGCACAAGACCTTCTGTGTTGGCTGCATACCACAAGAAGTTAATCTTACACTGGGATCGGCTGCCCTGAAATGATTAAACCAGTTCTAGAGTCAGATCTAATTTGCTACTGTAGTCACAGTAGCTTCCCATGAACAGAGAATCCTTGCAGTCTGCACAATATTCAATGCACAATATTCAATTGTATCTCGGGGGGGGGGGGGGGGGGGGGAAGTTAATTGTTCTGACCCACCTAGGTATTTTTATTTAACGTTTGATTCCATAAAAAAACTTGCTAAAGTGCTTGATCTTTTCACAACATTACTCAGCAAATGACTCAAAGTCTGTTATAAGAAGCACTGGTAACATGAGATTTCAATTAGAGTCATCTTTCTGATGTTTACATCTATAAAAATAATTCTAAATCTCTAAAAATACTTTGAGGTAAAACTAGATTATTACTTGTTACTCTTCTTCAGTGGCATCCTACAGAGTTCTAAGTCTGAAAAGGCCCTTCAGTGTGTTTACATTTGAATTTTGCATTTGAAAACCAGGTTGTACTTTTAGTAAATCTTGACCTATTGCTTTTGCAGGGCAACAGGGGCCTTGGCTTCTATGGAGAAAAAGGCGAACAGGTAAAGAAAAACTGATGAATTAGTATCACTACAGGACAGGATGATGTTGTTTGTTATTTATAAAGGAACCTATTTTAAATACACTATCAGTTGGCAACTATATTACATTATTATAATAGAAAAACAAACATAGTTTTGAAAGCTATATTTGATAATCTCCATAACAAATGTCATAACTGAACTAATTTTTACATCTAACTTTTACATTAGTCTTGGTCCAACTGTGCCTTCATTTACACCAACACAAATCAGAGGTGACATTTCCGAAATGTGTAGAGCCAGACTCCTTTATATAAAGCGATAGCCTTTAAAGTTATTCTTATGGAAGCATACAGGGCAAGAGCACATATTGCTTTATGTTTATCACAGCACAAAGTAAATTTGTTTCTTGCTATCAATTTCTTTAGAGGTTTAGAATTGTATTCTTAGCAGGGGAAAATATGCATCCTCTTTTTCTACTCATCATTCATTCTATTCATCAGCCAGTGATGATCAACAACTTGACAAGGTATTGTAACTGTTAGTAAACATGCCCTTACGTTTTCGCTGCAGGGACCACCAGGTCCACCAGGTCCACCCGGGCTTCCTACAAAAGAACTGACGGGTGTCCCCTCCGACAAACACAAGGTAACTACAGAATATTTTCCCAAAATGTGAGAGGAATTAAGAGCTCTCTACTATCAAAACTAAAATATTGTACAAATGTGCTTTTACATATAGTACATAGAAGACATTAGTTTGTCAAAAGACATGTCTGCTGCTTTCCTGAAGCTTGAATCATAAAGTACTTTTTGTTATTATGTTGTCTGTTGAGAAAGCACTTCTCACAACGTAAGACTGGAGGTATCATAGCAAACTTGCTATTTTTGTTTAAATAAACCCAAGTATGAAGCTACTGGTCATCACTGACGTCTTCTGATTTTACAACCAGAAATACCAGCTGAGAAATGATTCAGTATCTCATTTTCCTAATAATGAATTAAATCATCCTCCTGTAAGAAGCACATTTTAGGGAAGCAATCAGAATTGCCGTGTATGTTTATGTAACATCTCTGTGGTGCAGATGTTTGTATACTTATAGTAAAGGCTTCTCCATAGGTATTGGAGAAATCCTCTACAGCAAGATACAGTTTATTCTCATCTGTTGCTTCTTACTGGGAGCAGAGATAGTCATACCTCATATAGGAATGTTCTGTGGTGAGCACCAATGTCCAGACAAGTAGTTTTCAGTTCTGAATTTGAAGCTACAAAGTTCATGTGGCTCCAGAAATATAAGTAAACCGGTGTGATACTGAAAGATGTAAAAATGTCTTTGGTGTCAAGATGGAATTTCCATGACTAAGGGGAGATGTGAGCTAGTTGTCTGGACAGTCTTTGTAGTCAGTTTAGAGATATAGACAATATCATGAGTAGGCTGCGATTTTTCTCATCCTAAGAGGAATTCTTACATCTGATCAGACGGTTCACAGATAAGCAATAGGTAAAACTTGGAGAAAGTGGATTTATTTATAGGCATTAACGAGGCACTCATCACCCAGGCATCTTATGAACAAGCCTGGAAATATCCTACAGTGTTCTTATTCCTAGAAATATTTTCAGAAAAACTATGAAATATATAGATTTTTTTTTTTAAATCTAAATTTTTTTTTGAAAAAGATTTGTAACTTTGCATTAAAAAAAGTTAATAAACTGTAAATGGGAATGCCTAACATATCTGGACTCTTTTTCTTCATTTTTAGGGTGAAAGAGGAGAACGAGGGCAAAAAGGGGAACCTGGACAACCAGTAAGTCAAGTGGAGAACAACAAAGACAAACAATATCAGAGTTAATACTGGTGCATTCTTCACTGAAATGGTATAATATGGAGCAGTACAAACAGGGGCACCAGTTCTGATGCGTTAGGAAATCTAAACAACATGATGTGTAAGAACTCCACAGCATAATCTGTTGTTCTCTTCTTGCTGGTTTACCAAAATAAGATCTTCCTTCACACTTTTATTTGAATTTTAGCTATAACTATTAATAAATCTCTTTACTGCTGGTGGTCTGCTATGTTAAAAATTACATTAAATTACATTAAATATGTATGTAAGGAAATGTTCTCAATCCTTCTCAGTCTGCTGCCCAGCACATACAAACTTTTGGTCTCATAGGTCTGTTGACTGAGAATAATCCCATGTGTTGCTGTGTCTTTTAGAGCTGTCAGCTGAACTTGACTGAATGTGGTTTAATTAACTCACATGCAAACTCCAGTCTGTCCAAATAACTTTACTATTGAGTGGTTCTTTTTTACTTCCCAGAGTGGTTTAAAATACAGTCTTCACCAACTTGGGATGCCTCACTGGGCATTTTGCAGAGCTTTATTTTCTCAAACAGTCTGGTTAACTTCCCAATGAGGTTATGGGTTATGGCAGAAACCTACAGTGTAAGCCCTGCTGCCCTCCGTATGCACTTCCTAGTCATATTTTTAGCTGATGGTCAGATTTTATACATGCAGAATTTTGTTGTGACTCTATTAGGAAAACCACAGATTTTATCTTGATGTAGCAGAGTGGGATATGTTTCAGATATGTTTCTCCTTTTTTTTTTTTTTAATAGTAGTAGCATGCCTGTATTTGCCAAATAGTTCTCTAAAGCTATAATTTGGACATACGCTGAGTTGCTTAATTGGTTGTATAGCTGAACAATTGCTTTGGCTTCTCTTCAGAGTCACAGATATAAAAGAAAGGAGGAGATGATAGAAGGGAAATCCTGTCGTCTGCCTAATGGACTGATCCTGCTATTGTAATGAAGCAAGCATGTTGCACTCTAAAGACACTGGTTCTTTCACATGCAGCTATAATTAGATCATGCATGTGTTACAATGATGTTTTTTTTCCTTCTGTTTAGCTTCCATAAGATTGTGGGGGTTTTTTCGCACTTTATGTAGAAATATGTTATCTGAATGTAATGTTTCCTAGGGTATACAATACGCTGGTGAAAGAGGTGAAAAAGGGGTAACGGGCTTCGCAGGACAAAGGGTGAGTCACTCCTTAAAGGTAAAATTAGTATTGTTAAATGTGCAAGTCCAATCTGAGACTTTGCCTTTAGGAGCAAAACATAGGTTAACAAGCCACAGACGTGAGAGCCCTTCAGCCCATGTCTTCCAAGTTATGGGCAGCTCTGAAATCCCTGGTACAGGAAAAGAAAAATGGCATTGTGAAATGGTAACAGAAGGAGGGCCCCACATAACTCACAGGTTTGGCTACACCCTCATGGGGAAGCCTCATGCATCACTCACCCAAAGCTGTGCTTGCTCACCGTGATCCCCATGGATCTCCCCAGGGGAGGATCATTCCTCCCTTGATCCCCAGCATAGTCTTAATTTCACGATTTCCACTTTAGCGCTCTTCAAATTGTGTTCAGCAAACACGAGTTTGACTCCAGTTACCCCAGAAAAATAAATAAATAAATAAATAAATCCTACTACCTTGTAGCATCTATGGATGTTTCTCTGGGAGCACTGTTCCTAAGGTGCTTAAACAGACTAAGAACAGTACTCAGCATATATTTTTTAAAAATGTCAGAGACTTTAAAATCTTCACGGTTGATTTGTAATCTCCCGATTAAGAGAAAGAAGATAAAAATCTAATACCAGAGTAAATTTCAGATCTTTCGTGTTTGCAGCGTACGTGAATCACATTGGAAAAGTATCTGAACTCTGACTGTTAGTTTTAGAGATTCGAAATAATTGTCAGACTTATTTTGTCTAAGAAATAGTAATGGTTCTTAAAAGATTTATTATGATGTTACTTATATTTATTAATTTCAATGTGCCTTCATAGGGACTACCTGGTATCGATGGCTCTCCAGGACTCATTGGAGAAAGAGTGAGTATTGCATACATGACTGTTGTTTCCAACACACATGTAGACAATCTGTCTGAAAAGTAAATTATAGAGGACAAATTCTGCCTGTAATTCCACCAACTGTAGTCTAGAAAGCATCACCTGGATTCTTCTATCATTGTAATTTTGTGTCAGTTAGTTTACTCATCAGTGAGAAAAAAATGGTCCTGTAATTAAAGTTCATTTTTCCATTTCTACATGACCACATTTTAAAAGTGCTGTGGGGAATTGTTGTTTTCATTGCTTCTTTTACTGCTACCATGATTTCTATAATTTTCTTCTTAGATGCAAAAAGTTACTAGTTTGAACAGCTTTCTGCAGACACACAGACATGGTTGAGATCTGTGGTCTATGCTACATCTTGGATATCAAAAAAAAAAAAAAAAAAAAAAAAGGAAGGAAACTGATAAATACACCAATACACCATTAAATCTCTGTCCCCATGGAAACACACCCAAATATTTAAAATAGCATTGTGTCAGACAAGTAAGACCTCATACTTTCTGTTTATGCTCAGAAAAAGACTTCTTCAGTCAGCATTAGAAATCACTTCCATGAAGTATTCAAATAACTATGAGCTGCATGACTTTGCTTCTCTATCTTTAATAGGTTTATGAATTTGTCCTGCCACCAAGGTAAAACAATAATAACATGAAACACATGGGACATAAAGCACATGAAGCAATAAAAGTAACTGTTGTGCAAGTATTCAGTTGATCACAAAACTTGGTGGTGTGGCAGTAATACATGTGTGGAAAGAGTGATGCAAAAGCCATTAAAGCCAAATGATTGACCTCAACTTAGGTTCCCACTTTGGTCGGAAATGGTCAATGGCTTCCCTTTATTGAAAGTAAATTTTGGCAACAATTTTAGTGAAATGTACATTGGTTTGGACATGGATGGAAAGGAATAGTTCTTACGTTTGTTTGTTTTTTA
The DNA here is from genome assembly GCF_047663525.1 of Anas platyrhynchos. Lineage (NCBI taxonomy): Eukaryota > Metazoa > Chordata > Aves > Anseriformes > Anatidae > Anas > Anas platyrhynchos. The sequence goes on from NC_092587.1 coordinate 146,424,079, forward strand.
GGTTGGATATTAGGAGAAATTTCTTTACTGAAAGAGATGTGCGTCATTGGAACAGGCTGCCCAGGAAAGTGCTTGAGTCACTATCCTTGGAGGTCTTCAAGAAATGTGTAGCTGCAGTACTAATTAGCATAGTTAAGCGGTAGACTTGTCAATACTAGGTTAAAGGTTAGACTAGATGATCTCAGAGGTCTATTCCAACATGAATGATTCTGTGATTCTATGAATAGGCTGGTTGGTTTGCTATTCACAATAATACCTTCTTTGTTGTTTTTTGAATGATTTGATTCTTCAGAAAGAGAGGATAGTTGCCTTGCCTGCCCACATTACACGAAGCATTGGTTAATTAGGAAGCTGCTGGCTTCACTTCTAGACCACCAGCTCCACCTAGCGTAAAGAGATTTTACACCTGATACTTAATGCTGCTTTTCTGATAGCTTGCAGTATAGTTGCCAGTACAGAAAGGTCCTTGATGCCTATGGTTCAGTTCATGGTGTCTTGCTGAGAGCGGTGGAATTGTGCTTTAAAATTGTGTAAATATCTTTTAGAGCATGCTATAAAAATTAATGCTCCATGTAGGAGCTGTTCCGATTATGAAAACTGGGAGATGCTGTTTTAAAAATGCTGGGTAATAATCTAACTAGTGTGAATTTTACAAATCTACTGGCTTCAGTGAAACTGCTTTAGTTGATATCAGTTGAGGATCTGGCCACCATTTTCTACTAAAAGCTCACCTTTTTAACCCCAGTTCTTTTACTGAGTACCTATCAATGTTTTCTATAGAGAACAAAGGTTTTTAAGAAACTGAGTAAAATGCACAGGTTCTGACCTCTTCTGTATCTGCATCACTGAAATCTGCACTCTTCCTTGTGCCCCTCCAGCAGCTGAAATGTGTCCTTGTGATGGGATGCATTGTGTTTTGCCGTGTGTTTTAATGCACACACTTGGAGTTTCAACCATTTTAAGTGAGTGAAGTGGGTAGGACCTTAGACACTGAAATGTTTTCTGTGGCAGGTGGGGATAGAAAATTTCTCTAGGACACAGCTTGCCTGAGGGTAGGAGAGGTAGAATAAGGCATGCTCAGGGGTGGTCCCAAGTTCTTCTCTTTGAGCTGGGGGACTTCTCTTTGGCCAAACCAACTACGACTGCCTGGAAAGCAGCAAAGAGGACCTGTGCACTTCATGCTATTTTGTTGCTTGCTGTTTGCATTCCAGTGAAGATAAGTGTACTCATAATGATTCAGACTTATTTAGTTTTGGTGAAACAGTTTAGCATGTTCTGTCTGTCTGGCCCATGGTCCTCAGGGTTGACCAGCACTGAGGGCATCCTCCTTCTCCTCTCCCACCCTGCAGTGTCCAAGGGGATGGTGCAAGTGTAGTTGCTCCATCCCTCTGCACCGTTGCCAGAACCTGTGCCACAGGAAGTTCCTCTGGCCTTTGATGGGAGCTAGGTTTGGTCCAATGGATGGAACATTAAAGCACAAAGAGACTTAATAGTATAACCTGAATCGATACACACCAGGAAGCAAATTGTTCAGCTCTATTGCATAGTTTTCACGGTAACATCAGGGGAAGCCAGCTGCTGCAGACCAAATAATTTTACTGTCTCTCTGCTAAAGGAAAAGCCAACCCTTTTTATCTGTATTACAGGGTTTTTCAGGACCTGATGGCCTACCAGGTGGATACGGTCCTAGAGGTGCCAAGGTACTGCTTTAATTTCATTTGCTAGAAGGCATAAATTAGACGTATTTTTTGTTTTTCTTCTCTGTGATGTAACAACAGTCAAAGAGTTTGTTTGCACTGTTGAACTAGTCACATTGTTTGCTAACTTGAAATGTCTCAGATTTCTTAAAAGTTTCTGTAGTGTTTTTGAAAGTTGTTTTTGTGTGTGTGTGTGTTTCTTGGGCTTTTGTTTCAATATTAAAAGAAAATCTTTAGAATAATGTGCTTAAATGCAATGCTTCAACTTCTGTTAACAGGGAGAGCAGGGCGAGATGGGTCCTCCTGGACAATCTGTCTATATTCCGTACCACATTCCAAGAAAAGGTAGGTCTCTTTTGCTTAGGTTGCTTATCTTAGCCATGTTTTACCACTTGCTACACAGATCAAAAGAATGAAAGACTGAGAATTCAACTCCTTCAGAAACTTTGGTTTGCTAAGCTATTCCAGAAGGTAGAATTTCCTTCCAAGAGAGATCACTAATCACCTTTTTGCAGACAAGGTGGCTTTTTTGTCTTTCCTGCTGAAGCTGGATTGCTATACAAAAGGCATCCATGCATTCCGGAGTCCACAGAAAAAATTAATTAATTAATTAATTAATTAAAACAATAAAAGAGTGTGACTGTTGTCCAGTGAAAGGAAGAAATTGAGAGTCTGTGTCCTGTATCCTTTTTCAGACTCTCTGGATAAAATGCAGCACTGACAGCTCATTCATCTAATCTAATGTTTAAAAAAAAAAAAAAAAAGCTAAGAAAAAAAAATAGAATTTTTGAGGAATAGAAGAGGACTTGTCGTTTTCCTTTGGGTCATAAATATCTTCAGTGATCCTTTCAGTAGGCTTGTTTTGCCCACTGTTACCTGTTGTGCTGAGCTGTATTGGCTCAGGGTGACCAGACTAGAACCACATCAAGTGATAAAAGTTCGCAAAGACCAGAACTTCCAGGGAAAGGAAGTTTCTTCTTTTTTTTTTTCTCGAAACAAAACAAAACAAAATAAAAGTTTGTTTTTATTCTCAAAACTTTAATATTTTGAGAATTTCAGTAAATTGGGACATCTGCAGTGTACCACAAGTCAGCGTTTATGGTCACAAACAACATCACACTAACGTGTTTTGTGGGGATGTTTTTCAGGTACAAGAGGTGAACCAGGCTTTCCAGGTGCTTCTGGACTACAGGGAGAACCAGGAGAGCAAGGAGATCGTGGGCTGCCTGGTCTTCCTGGATTCTCTGATGGTAATACCTCAATAACAGTTGTTCCAACAACTAGACTTTATAGCAAATTTTAACTGGTACAGGATTGAGGTGGAGAAAACACATGTGCACTTGGTGAAATACGTGGTGCAGAGTAGTAGATAACTAACTGTGAGGTGTGTTTTGTGTTCATGCTTCAGCCCAGGGGGGCTCTGGCAAAACAACTGAAGTAGAGATGATGACAGAGCCTTGCTTCAGGACCTGCTATTGATTTGCTCAAGTGAAAAGTGTGGTTGCCATTTTTGTTGTGCACTAAATGTCTCCATTTTTCCTTGAGTGCCACGAGTAGTTTGCATGAACTGTCTTTTCTGTTACATTACAGCTCCTTGTACAGCATTGTTAAGAAATTTTTCCAAGTACTGAACAATTCTGCTTCTCTTTCAGGAGATGGGGATAAGCCAGGCTTACCTGGAGAAATGGGACCAAAAGGTGAAAAAGGTGAATTAGGATCTCCTGCTTATCAGTCAGGCCCACCTGGGTTGCCGGGTAGGCACGGTGAACCAGGGCAGCGTGGTCCTCCTGGTCCTGCTGGAACTCCCGGTAAGTGCAAGAAGAGAGGTGAGGAGAACTCATGGGAACACCATTGCTTATCTTAAAGATAGTTGTGGGCAAAGCAAAGTGAAAAAGTAGGTTGAGGGAATGAAACAAAACAGGTGGTAGGGAGACACATAGGGTAAAAGCATTGTAGGGGCATTGATGAAAGAAAGGCTTGCATGATTTTTAGACATTCCTGGCAAAATTTGAAAAGGAGGTCTGTTTGGGGCTGGTGGAGGGATATGGACATGCTTAAACTTGCATTCTGCTCAGGTAAAAATAATTTTCACAGATGAAATTTCAAACAAAAGATATGTGCCAGTACTCTGGGAAGAGTGTCCCAGTAAGTGTGCAAGAGATAAGAGGTAGATTGGAAAGGGTCTGGAATGGAGAACACTGACTGTAAATGATAAGTTTAGCAAACAGAGGTTAAAATTAGAAGTTCTGGAAAAGTTTGTTTTTTTCATCTTCCCCAGCACAAGAAAGATACTAACATAGTAAAGAGAGTCTTATGAAGGATGAACAAGATGTTTAGAGAGCTAAAGCTTGTGAGATAGAAGGAGCGGCTGAGAGAACTGGATTTCATCCTTAGCCTGGAGAAGAGAAAGCTAAGGGGAAATCTTACTGCTATCTTCCTGTACCTCTTAGGAGGTCACAGTGAAAATGGAACCAGACACACCAAGAATATAAGTGACAGGGCAAGAAGCAAAGGTCATGAGTTACAACAGGGAAAATTCTGCTGAGATATTACGAAATCCTTTTCCACCTTCAGGGTGGTCAACTACTGGAACAGGTTGCCTAGAGAGGTTGTATAGATGCTTCATCTTTGGAGATACTCAGCTGAACAAGGCCCTGAGCAACCTGCTCTGATTTTGAAGCTGGGCCTGCTTTGAGAAGATGGTACCAGGTGGTCTCCAGAGGCCACTTCTGACTGAGATTGCGTGAAAAGCACCACACTGCAGTGCAGGAGTGGGAGTGGAGAAAAGGATAGCAGGAAGTAATCCATTGGTCTGTGGTACTGCAAAGTATGTTGTGCTGAGAGATAAAAGCAAAGGAATTTGGGGTGTAAGAGACCAAAGAACTGAAAGAATCATCCACCATAACAGAAGAAGCAATGAGGAGTAGGGGGCTGGGAAGAAGTTACAAGGTCTGTGATAGAAGACCTGGGTCCTGGGGCTGTGTGTGTGTCGAGGCCATGTCCTGTAACCATGCTGAAATGAGGTCGGAGCATATACATTCCCTGAACCCCTCATGCTGGTCTCCAGCCAAGCAAATACATGTGCTCCAGCCAGTTCCTGGTCACTGGAGTGCTCCAGCCATGCAGTGCAGTCATGGCCAGAGGGACAAAAAGCCTGACAAAGCTGGTCTAGGTAGGACAGACTGTCCATGCTGAGCAATACCAAAGGTGGATTCTTTGCAAGCAGATGAAAGCAAGCAGGACTGAGGAATGCAGAGACAAGCAAATGGCCCTGTTGGAGTAGGTGGTTGTGTCAGTACAGACAGGCAAGCAGAATGAAGGTTGGATAAGTAAGGGGGCAGAGAGACTATTAACAAGCAAATGGAAGTTACTGAGAATAGGTTTGGGAAACTGTGAGTAGGGGTAGACAAGACAACAAAAATAACAAGCCGGGTTAGACAATGACATTTAGGGTTACAGAAAAAAAGGCAGATGCAGTCCAGCTTGAAGAGGGAGGAAACAGGAAAAGTAAATCTAAAATACATTAACTTATCTTTTTATTCAATTAAACTTGTAGGTTCTCTCTTTGGACTAAAAGGACGGGAAGGGACACCAGGTAGACCTGGCACACAAGGTTACCCTGGGCCAAGAGGACAAAAAGGACCCAAAGGTAGTTTATAATACATAACTATAAAGATCATAGAATCATAGAATATCCGGAGTTGGAAGGGACCCTTAAGGATCATCAAGTCCAACTCTTGATGCTCTACTGTTATTCTTTGTGTAAAACTCCCTGCGTATTCAGTTTGAGTTAAGTTGAATTATGACTCAGGGAGTGATGCATTTGATCTGAGGCTAACACGACAAGTAAAGTTGTTAGTGTCTTATAAGAAAAAAATAAGCACTTTTCTCAAGTATTTGATAAACTGCTCAAGTGTTTTCAAGTATATGTATATATAATGGGTACAGCTGAAAGTGTATTTGTTGTGACAGAGTGTTCTTTCTTCTCTTTCCAATACATGTCCTTAGGTGAAGAAGGGGATTGCAGTAAATGCCTTCTGGGTGAAGAACTCAGAAGGGGCTCCACTGGCCCCCCTGGCCCACCTGGTTTTCCAGGAACCCCTGGCCAGCCAGGGAGAAAAGGAGAACCTGGTGATCAAGGTCAACATGGTATTCCTGGCTACCCTGGAGCAAAAGTGAGATATTTGCTTCTTTGATGCAGTTTTTTATGCCTACTGAAAAATTAAAAACAACTATTCTCCACAGGAAAAAAATAAGGATGAAAAATAGTTTTTTCTGTACCACCTCAATTGTTTTCGGATTGCTACAAAATACTGAAAGCCGAAAGATGCTGGGATGAGGATGAAAATGGAATATCTTGAGAAGAGCAAAAGATTTCCACAAAATCCAAAATATATTTTCCATTTAAACAAAGCTGTTTCAGCAAAACACTTTAAAGCAGCTGTAGTACCGATTATGATCTGGCCAGAAGGGTAACAATTTCAGTAGTCCCTTCAAATTGTTTCTAATAAGATGCATATGTCAAACTGATTAAATGTAAGGTTCCTGTTTATAAATGCATACAGTCTTCCTAAAAAACACTGTCAACAGCCCTGAAAAGAGTGCTTTGCTAATAATAATAATGTAGTACTTTCAGTTAGTGCTTTTGGCTTTCTGAACATAAACCAAACTCACTTGCAACTATCTAGATTTTGGTGTTTGTTTTTTTTTTTTAAATTAAAATAAAATAAACATTGGCTTGATTGTCGACATAAAAAAAAAAAAAGTTAAAAACTTTTTTTCCAAAAATTCAAAATACTTTTATGAAAATTTTTATTTTCTTTGAATTGTGAAAAAAAAAAAAAAGGCAAAAGTATTTTTGAAACATTCAGTGTTGTAACTTTGGTTAAATTTTTCATATTTGCAAGGTTTTTTGCCTTTGTAATGAATGATTTCTGTTCCATAAATCCCAGAATTCCAGAGTTTGACACAGAATTCTATAGAATTAAGACATACACGGACATGTTATATTATAGCAAAATATCATCCAGCGGGAAAGCACTTTATCTCAGTTTTTGGTTTGCAACAAATTCAACATAAAACAAGTTACCTTAGTTATTTTTGGTCCATATTCTTAGAAAGAAGTGACTTCATAATTCTTTGAGCTTGTTCAGTAAGTTTTGTGTACAGATAATAAATACATTTCATTTAGATCAGATCTTTGTCAATTTAATGAAAATAAAATTTTATCCCAACCCATGGGCATTCTTTTTTGTAGAGAAAGAGAAATTAGGAACAGCTGTAAACCATTTCAAATACACGTTATGTGCCAAATTGCATTATGCACATCTAAACGTTGAAAGCAAAAAATAGCAAAATGAACATCATACTATTAATGCAGTGTTATTGCTGAAAATTTCTGCAGCTATATAGTCAATGACATAATTCAGCATCATATTAAGTTCCTGATATTTCTTTTGGCCTATATAAAGCAATGTTCAAAAGAAGCATCTCTACATGGGGCTTCACTGTCCACCACAGCTAGAAAATACAGACAGGTAAAGCAGGATCTTTTTGCTCAAATTTACTCTCCCCTTCTAGACTTACAGAAGTGTGAACCTGTATTCTTGAGATGACCTGCAGCTGAGATACAGTTTCCACACATGCTTTTCACCAATGCTTTTTCTACCACGCTTTTTTTTTTTTTTTTCAGAGAAGATTGGAGAATGTCAGTAAAAGACAGTGATGCAAAAGATATCATATTAAGTAATTTATGGCAAAGGAGTATTTCAAACAAAAAATAAATGCACCAGGAATTCCCTTCATTCAGTGTCTGCCTTGAAATTCAGTAAAAGGAAGATAGGGAAAAATGACTGATGGAGTTCTCCAGTTGCAGTCATCTACAGGACTCGAACGTATGAAAACCCACAGGTCTTCCAATGACATCCTCATGCAGAAGCACCCTACCATGCCACACAGACCTCGGTCCTAGTTAGCATATGTTAATAAAGATTCAGGCACTAGAATGGGATTACTGGAGAGGAAACCATACACAGAGAGTAACAGAAAAGCAGTGAAATTTAAGGAGGGTTGGTGGTGTTTTTTTGGTTTTGTTTTGATTTGTGTTTTTTTTTTTTAACAAGTTTTTAAGTAGAAGAGTGGGAATACAAGTATGTATACTTATTCTTTAAGAATTCCTGTTTCTTTTGTGTGTTTTTTTCATTGTGTGTAACATCAGGGATCGTCGGGTCAAGATGGATTTCCAGGACCAAAAGGACAAAAGGGAGACTCTTTTTACATAACTACTAAAGGTAGAGTAAAAGTTCGTGTCACGTTATTTTGCATTATTTATACCTTTCATGAGAGAGCAGTCTTAAAATGAAAGGTCTACTTTAGGCACCAAAGGAATCCGAGGAGACCCTGGGCTTCCTGGTATCAGAGGGGGAGATGGTTTTCCAGGCAGAGATGGATTAGATGGTTTACCAGGACAGCCTGGCCTTCCGGTAAGTACACTTAATTACTAATGCATTTCATTCTGAGCAGATTACCAGGCTGTCCTTCATAAAGACATAAAGATGCATAACTAAACTGGCTGTGCTAGTTATTGATATATCAAATATTGATCTTATCCTCAGGGTTTTTTTGAGCTACCTTTCACTTTTATTTCTGTTTTATTTAAGCAAATAAGTACATGTAGTAATATATAACCCATTTAGGCCAATTTGATATTAGAGGTTAACTTGTGATAATTAGAAGTTTATTGTTATCCAGCATTGTGTAAGCCATTCTGTGTGACAATTTGATTTGAGGGAGTTGAAAGCAATAATCAGTACAATTTTACAACCTCAAAACATAGGTCATGTTGTCATATATGCACTTGGTAGCACCTCATCTAAGTAATTGTAGCCTTCAAGCAGTTGGACACGTAGTCTCAGGTGGTCTTCTAAGATCCGTCTGTAGGCAAAAGAAGAGTGACTCATGTCACAAATGTTTTGGACCACTGGGATGCTCTTGCCTCATATCTAAGGATGAGCTAGAGCCATTTCATCCAATATGGACCACGGTGGGTTATACTGCCAGTGAAAATGGCACTTTAATTACTTCTGTGAATGGAAACATTTCCCAGTGATGTTTTAAAGATGTAGATTCAGCATTGCAGTGACATCACTACAGTAGCAGAACAAGAAGAACCAGCCCATTTGAGCACAGTTTTATGTCAACACCTCTCAAGATGTACGAACTAAATGCCACATCAGAACTAAACCTAATTCGTCTTTAGTGATGCATGTAGTTTCCCCCAAATCTACTCAGGGCATTTCAGAAAGGGCAGTAAGGCTGTCCACAGCAGTGACACATGTTGTCCATCAACATTGCCAACTTCACTTCATACCAACTTCATAGCCAACCAACTTCATTGGCCATCATTTTTAGGGGAATGCTCCTTCTAAGAGAGTTTCTCTTATGCCCTTGGTGTTGTGGGGTCTAAATTAATGTCTGCTAATTTCAAATATGTTTTATTTGCAATGTTGATATAAAGAGCTGGGATGCAATTCAGGAGGAATAGGTCTGTAAGATGTTATTCATGAGAGTACTTTATGTTTGATTTGTGTTTGTTTCTCAGCAAAGTTAGGAGTGATCACCTCTATTCACTTCCCACAGGGTGATACTATCAGGGGCGACCCAGGCGATCCTGGTTATCCAGGCGAATTAGGCCCAAAGGGCTTTCCAGGGGAAACGGGTCTTCCAGGTGAAGGATTTGTTGGTCCAAAAGGGTACCGTGGTCCTCCAGGTGACCATGGAACAGATGGAAGCCCTGGACCTCCAGGTCTGCCCGGTCCACCAGGAGAGCCTGGCCAACTAGGTAAGAAAGATGACTGTCTTGTATCAAATCCGTGGAAGATCACTACTGAATTGTGTGTGGCACCAGTGTTGAAAAGTTAGTATTTGGTGGAGGATTATATGGAGGAAAAGGGATTGCTTATATTAGTTGTCCAGAAATCTTAAAAAAGAAAAAAAAAAAAAACACTTCAGAAGTCCCAGTAGTTTTATTGGTTTCAATTAGAGTATTGAAACAGCGTAAGTGAATATATTTGTGTCAGCAAGTAGTCTTTTGTGTCTTGAACAGCTGGAGGCAATGCAGCAATGTACTGCCTTTAGATTACTCACAGGGGGTTTTATCTGGTCTACCCCATCCAACCTCATCTTTTATTTGAGCAGAGAAAATCACGTATTTTTCCCTCAGAGCTCTTTGTAGTATCTTCAAAACTTTCTGAGTCTCTCATGTTCCCAAAAGCTCAGGCTTGGAGTATTTTTATTTGGCTTCAGGTTGTTCAGCAGAATATGAAAGCCTCAGCAGGAACCTGCCAACCCCATATGTTGCTTGGGATACATAGGCTCCTCATTTGAAAATTTGAAAATTTAGGTTGCAAGCCTAGTTCTAATTAATATATGGACAGAGAGTTTCAGCGTTTTATAGCAAATAGGCTTTAAGTAGCTTCTCCAATGCATAATACATAAAAGAACACTTTATATGATGTTATAATATACATTTTGTTTAGAAATGAGAGTGTTTTAGGATTTTCCACTTTTAAATGATAACTATCCTTTCCCATTCTTTGCTTGTAGACTGTGGGCAGGTCATTGAAGACTTTTCTAGAGGAGACGGAACTGAACCAATATGGTCAGGTACTGAACATACAAATGGCTTGAATGTATTTCCATATTTAGTCTTATGGAACTCTTAAAGCTGGATAAGTTCTTTCTGATGACTGGTTTGGGTACTCTTAATTGAAAACTTTTTGAAGTTCAGGTCACAAATAACCGTGCATATACAGTATGTAGCTCAAAAGTAATTGAATCAAATTGAAAGTATTCTAAAATTCTTGCAGTTTTACCTTCACCATCCAGAAGTTCCTTGTTTCATTTTTCCTGAGTGTTTATTGCGATAAAATAATGATTACCATGCAATATATGGCAACAATCCCAGAAATGAATTACCAAAGGGAATTTAAGAAACTTTTCTGAAGAACTTTGAGTAATGAGTTTTAGTGCAATTTTATGTTTAAAGAACCTTCAGTTGTACCAGAAACTGACTTGGTTTATTCAGGGGTACAAATTGCTAGCAGGCAAACAAAGTGTCTCTCTTTCTGGTAAGTCAGGTGTCCTGAAATAGCTTTCCCATGACAGCCTCACTAGAGCAGTTACCATAGCCTCTGTAAAATAGGCTGGGCTGATTATTGGGATGGAGCTCAGCTTGAGTGCCACCCAGAAAATGCCACCCATAACCAATGTTTTGTTGTTGTTGTTGTTGTTTTCTTTTCTTTTTAATGAAGAATAAAACTTACAAAATTAGGCTTTTACCCGTTAATTTCATTCACCTGCTTTAACAATGTTGTCTGAACTGTCAGGCACAGAGCTGGTGAGAGGCAGCATGTGAACACACATGGTGTGACTAACCATCTTTCTTTGCAGGTGGGGGCTGTGTAAGGCCACCAAAGGGGTCCCAAGGCAAGCCAGGACTGCCAGGAGCCACAGGTAATGTTTTGCCTTCACCTTTTTTTCCCATATACACCACGTTATGAGGGAGATCTTGCCAAACCTGTTAAAGTCAGAAGTTTAAGAAGTTAAAGTTTAGAAATGGCAGTGGAGGGAAGTACTGACCTGAAGCAGGCAGAGGGTTCTAAGCAGCACACAGCCTGGTGGCTGCACCATTCCTAAACTAATTCTGCCTGTGTTAATGAGTGTCAGACATGAAACAAAAAGCAAAAAGCTGTTCTGCATATGAAAGTAAGTCAAGAGAGAAAATACACAAGTTTATTGGTAGAGAGTGTATTGAGGCCTCTCCAAGACGACTGGGCACCTCACAAGTTGCAATGAAGGACTGTGACAGCTTCTTACTGTTCCTCGTGAGATATACAGAGTCCCTTCTGCAAGGGTGAGCCTAATCTCTTTAATGTGGCTTGGTGTGATGGGCCAGATTGTCTGATGCAATGCAGTTGCCCTATCTGATGCACCACGTGCCTTCCTTGCAGAGCTGGTCTACAACCAAGCCCAGAAGGACTTGGATCTGGTGATCCTGGGCCTTCACAGCACTGAAGGTTCCCCACCACTTTCCAGAACAAAGAGGGCATGGGGACAGGGTTTGAAGGACTATGTGAGATGGGAACTGAGAGAACCACAGAGAAGTTGTAAGGAGCAATCATAACCACTGACCTTGAAGAGGGAATCTCTGACCAGCACCACAAACTATAAATTCCTGTAAATTTATATACTTACAGCCTAAGCTGTTTTTTAGTAACTACTTCTATCACCAGCTGACCAATAAATAAATAAATAAATGGCTGGGTTATTCAGAGTTTGGGAAATGTATAATTCTTGATGTACCCACTTCTGAACCGTTCCCTCTGTGCTTCAGGCAACATCAGAGATCTGGACTATAACATTTAAGGTCAACCTCTTTTTTTCCCAGCACAAGGTTTATTATGGCATGCATGGATTGATTTATAACAAATTCATGTATCTTAAAAGGGAATGGTTTATCTCTGTTGAAAGATGATGACTATCTCTGATCATTGTTTCCTTAGTCCTAATGCCTTTAGTTTGGCATTAGGATCTATGCTTCTGAAGATTGTTTTCCTTGCCGTCTTTGTAACTTTTTTCTAAGTAGGGTTATTTGTTTCTTCTTTCCTTCATATGAACTTGGCAGTTTTTTTCTTTCAGTGAATGCAGTCAGACTGCTAGCTCTAAGAGTGCTGCATGCAGGTGATGCTACAATCACAGATTTGTGTGGTTTATGTTTTGTAGCTTTAGTTAGCTGTTTAACAAATCTGTCTTCATCAATGTATATGTTTTATGAACTTTAAGACTTATTTTGCCTTCCTGCCCTCCAAAAACTGGAAAAAGGCCCTTGCTGATCAGAATGCAGAACTCTGCTGCATTCTCTTCCTTTCAACTGGAGGTAGGTCTGGAATTGGAAAACTCAGAGGTACAGGACACGTTTTACGTCTTTTCAGTTTCTTGTCACTGTAGCTGTGTTGGTCTGATTTCCTAGGGCATAATTCCTGCCCACATTCTCCATATTGACAAAAGCACCAACACCTTTACAGCACTTTCATTCTCTGCTTAGGGTGTTGTGGTTTTGTCCTCAAGACTTCCTGCCTTCTTTTCAGCCAGGATGGAGCTCAGCTATAAACAACCAAGTGTCTCAGTGTCCTAGTTGTTGATGACAGTATATCAAGCAAAAAGTCATCTCTATAGTCTCACACCCTCATGTTATTGTGTTCCTTTGAAATTCCTGGCAACACGCACAGTTTATCCTAAGTTACATCCTGGTATCTAGTAGTCTCAGGACCTACATAACTGCTGTTGAATAAGATGCTTAAGTTTTCTGTTTCAAACATACAGATAAAATGCTTGCAAATTAAACATTGTTCTAAAATAAAAACTTTTCTTACTGCTGTTTGGCACAATGTTAACACCAGATAGCATCATATATTGAATTACTGAAATACGTGTAAGCAGCGGATGCATTCTCCATCTGCTGCCTTCTTTCTCTAGCATGGCTTTTTAATTAGAACAATAATGAGCAGAATAAATGAAAGTCAGTTATTACAGATGGGAAACAAGAGAAGATGCCATTTGGATAAGAGACATGTTAGAATTTTTCATTGAGACCTGAAAGCCTAGGATTTTCTTTTAAATTGCTTTCTGAGAAGTTATTGTTCATATAAGAGAGAGAACAATAGTCCTGTACTGCACTGGGAAAATACTTTTCACACTGCATAGGCTGTTTATGTGCTTTTTAATTCTGGCCTTTGAAAGGTTTCCTTCTCTGCTTCACACACACACACACAAACCAGATAAAAATGCAAAAATCAATGGTTAAATCAGAAATCCAGAAAACTAAAGTGGAAAGAAATACCAAAATTCAAGTGATATTTTCCTTGTTTTGTCATAGTTTGAGTATTTATTACTTTCAGTGTAATAAATAAATGAGTTGTAATTCATGATGATGCTAAGCAACAACACTTAAAAGGTTAAAGCATGTTCCTGACCTTCAATCCTGAGCTGAGAACTTAAAGAGTTCAAGGAGCTAGGGAGGGGAGAGAAAGAAGGCATTCCCCAGGAATTATTTTGAAGGAACTTCACCAAATGTCTGGATCTTGGAATACAATTAATTGACAAGAGTCATGTAATAAAATTATTGCTTGGGAAAAATAAAAAAAAAAATTAAAAAAAAAAATAAAACAAAAATAATAGTTTTATAAACGTAACAGAAAGAAAAGAATCCTATGAAATGGTTCCAGATTTTGCGATGTTAAGAAACAGTAATATTTGTACTTATCCAGATGTCATTACACCACGAGAAAGTGAGGTCTCATTTTACCTCTCAGGAGATAAATCAATATGAACATGAGTTCAGTGCCAGAGGAACACTTTTTCAGGGCACAGCTATAAACCCGCACTACTACAAAAATAGTAAGTAGGCTAGTTAATTTGTATTCAGTTTCTAGGATAAGTAGATCTAACCTTTAGCCTTACATTTCTTTTTCTGGTTATCTAAACCAGTCAGCTTTGTCCTGTGATCAGTTTAGCAGGGAAGGGAAAAAATTGTTCCTCCAACATTATCTCACCTGTGCCCATTACTGTTGAGCATTCTCCCTTTGACATTTTCTTTTAACCTTAAGCTAAAACGCTTAATTACAAAATATTATTTTAAAAGGTCTCAAAAAGCCTATGAAACTGACGATTTTCACCCTACAAGGCACCATTATCATTAGTCTTAAAGTCAGGGGCAGTCCTTTTAATCCATGTTTGTAAGAGCACTTAGTTTTGATCTATTCTTGGGATCTTGAGCACAGTATAATCCCATAATATTTTTTAAAGTTTATCTTTGTACCTGGAGACACATAATTATGATATTTACCACTACCTTTGCTTACATTATATGCAAATTTCTGTTTTGTTTGTTTAGATCATCACTTTCCTTTTACTTCTTTTATATAATTTAGGAGCTAAAGGTGCAAGAGGATTCCCAGGTGATCCAGGCCCAATGGGATACCCAGGGCTCAATGGTACACGAGGTGATCCAGGTTGGGAAGGATTGCCAGGTCCTCCAGGTATCTTGAAATAATTAATCATTCATTATGTACTTATGACCTCTGCTATAGTCACAGGAGCGCTGTCACCTTATTCCAGATGCATCTTCATTTATCTTCCATGCCATGATCAAACAATAAGCTATTATAAAAATTGTCTTTTTTGAAGCCAAAATGATTTTCTGAAGGTTCTCTAATGGTGAAAAGCAAAATAGACTTCAACCTTTTTCAATCTGCTTTATAGTGCAAAATTACAGATACAACAGTTCATGAAGTTGATGTAGAAATAAGGAAATTCAGTAATAAGTCATTTCAGATTCCAGATGAAATAGAATGATGACTGCAGAAATGAAGAAATTAGTAGTATTAGTGTTTCTATTTAACTCTTTCCAGCATTAATATAAATAATACTGATTATATTGAAGACAGAGTACTAGCACTTGAAACAATGAGGTCCAGTTTCCCAGTCTTCCTCCCATCATCTGTGGGAATGGGGACTTGCTCCCTCACAGTCATTCACCTACAGGGTGGAAGACAGGCATACTGGCAATGGTTTATCAAGAGTTTGAAGAAATTGACATTGGTCCCTTGAGATGGGTCATTGCCTCTGCTTTTCCCCACACATCTGGTGTATCTAGGATTTGCACTGCAACATCTATAGTGAATGCTGTGGTGCCTAATCCCTGTTTTATTTCTAGGTTTTACTGGGCCTCGGGGAGACAGGGGCCTAAATGGACTACCTGGACTACAAGGACACCCAGGCCTTACAGGAAAGCCTGGTGCTCCAGGACTGACAGGACAGAAGGGTGTTCCTGGTGAAGTTTTGAGAGCAACAGCAGGTTCTCGAGGGGATGCTGGGCTGCCTGGCTTCCCTGGCTTGAAAGGCGCACCTGGAGATCAAGGAGTACCAGGAGTTAGAGGTAACGCGTACTTCCCAAACTACAGATAGGTGAGAGTAGTATGAGACCATGGCAAAATGCACTGGAGCTACCAATAACCCCAGTGTCAAATACCCATGCCTGATGGTCTCTCATCCCTTCCCCATGTACCTTGCCTATTACCAAAGCACCTGGCTCCTCCAAAAACCTTCTGGAGATCCACTGCTTATGACCAACACTCCTTCACACTGTACTACATGAAATCAGCTGCAATAGGATACTAAAGAACATTATTTTGCTCATCTTTGTTGTGTTCAGACACACTTTTTAGTTTTTCCCATTGTAGTTAATTATCCTGACTTTTCATTCACATACTGCATAGTACTGAGTTTACTTCCCACACCAGAAAATGTTTAGGTAACACATGGCTTTGCAGAATGGTAAATTGCTTCACATCAGAAATTGTAAATTTTAGCTGAGAGGACATAATATTTAGTAAACTGTGAATCATCTGTCTTACCCAATCGGTCTTTGTACGTTCAGGAATGAGGGAAAGATAGCATTATGTATTTATTCTTAATTTTGAGGTGTTCATTTTATTTTGTTATTTTACAGATTTTTTTTTTACAAAAAACATGTCTTCTCCATACAGAAGACAGAGAAAATCATAGCTTCTCCACAAAATCTGACTTTGACTCTCCTTGAGTTCAGTGGGGGACTTTCAAAAGTACCTGTGGGAGTTAAGCATCTCTTTCTGCACAGTTTCTGCAGCAGTTGGACACACAGTTAAATTTAAGACTGAAGATTACCCTCTTGCCCTGTTGTGTAAATGAGGAAGGAGAAGTAATTTTGTGACTAGCTCAAAGCAAAGTAGTGTGTCACAGGAACTTATTTTGGAGACTCTTCTCATGATTTGCAATACAAATTGAAAAAGAAAAGAGCACGCCATTTTACCTGAGCTATTTGAAGTGAGGGGAGTTGATTTCATCTTCAGTAGAGTCATGGAGTGAAGTGATAGAATAAAGGCAGCTCTGTTGCACTGTGGTAATACTTGGAAAGTCTGAGAAAAGGCAGACACTAATGCCTCTAGACTATTTTTCTGAAAATGACAAGAAATTCAAGGGGAAACACAGAATGAAAAGGAAAAAAAAATATATGTGACTTTGCACCTTCTTTCTTAGTGTTTCTGTAGCACTAAATTTTCAGTTATAAAA
The DNA here is from genome assembly GCF_047663525.1 of Anas platyrhynchos. Classification (NCBI taxonomy): domain Eukaryota; kingdom Metazoa; phylum Chordata; class Aves; order Anseriformes; family Anatidae; genus Anas; species Anas platyrhynchos. Next base: position 146,440,944 of record NC_092587.1, read on the forward strand.
AATAATTACAGTAAAATAAAAATCATTATTAGTCTGTCAATTTTTGATGTATTTCACAGTTCTGGTCAAACAGCCAAAACAAAAGGCTTGTGATTTTTTTATATGAATGACTTTTATTTTATTTTATTTTATTTTATTTTATTTTATTTTATTTTATTTTATTTTATTTTATTTTACTTTCATATTAAGTGGTTAATGAATACTTTATATCATCCATGCCACTTAAACTCTTAGCCCTTCAGAACGGGGAACTAAAGTCTGTAGCCTGTTGTTGAGAAAACTCACTGTATGTGACCATTTAGGTTCTCTCTGTTATAAAGCACATCTAGCTACATTCAAGCCTATGGACCTACTCTGATGTAAAATCAGAATAAAGACAAACAGATCCACTTGGCCTAGACTTTAAGTGCCATGTACTTTTAAAGTCTTGTATGCTATTGCTTCTCTAATCTTAATGCAAAGTGCGCATTGCTTTTTAAATCTTGAAGGGCTTTACAACCCCTTTGCTTTTATTTTGTAGAGATGTAAATTTTCACTCAATACATTAAGTGTAGAATCAGGGCCATTTTTCTTAGGAATTTGTATGAATCTTATAACAATACCTTACATGAAAAGTTATGAACAATAACACAAAGCAAGAACCCTGTCAGATTTAAATTTTTCCATTTCTGCCTATCATATTTTAGAAAAGATATAGACATTGTTTCTGTCTTTTGGTCAGTTGCTCAACTGAGTTCTTACAAAGATGTATGCGATAAAAGGAAAAGATCAGAAATTACAGAATTATTGGAGTTAGAAATGGAAGACACCTACTCTGTTTAGATCCACCTGGTAGCAAATTACTTCCATCAAGTGGAAAGAGCCTATCAACCTTTCTGATTCTCTGATTCTCAACCTATCTGATGCAAATATTGGATTAGTACCAGTATTATCAATCATTTAAAAACTAATTAGCAGTCTTTTAATTAGCTTTTCCTGTTCTCACTAATTTTCAGAGGAAAAGCATAACCTGAAAGAACAGTGTACATGTGCCTGCTTCGAGAAGTTACATGTAGTAATCAGCTGTCTAGATACTGATGCTCTCTAATGCAAGATTATGGTATTTTAGGAGCGGATGGTAGCCCAGGTTTGCCAGGAGCCAAAGGCGATCCAGGGCTGCAGGGTCTCCCTGGTCTGATGGGTTTGCCAGGATCACCAGGAACACACGGATTCCCAGGCCCACCAGGGAACCCCGGGCCAGACGGAGGACCTGGGTCTCAAGGACCCCTTGGTAAGGAAGTATTGCTGTCCTGTGTCACTTTCTCCTCCCACTTCTCTGTGGCAGGGCAACTGTATGGCTTACGAAGGGGAAAGTTAATCTTGGGATTGTGGCATGTGCCAGGCTTTAATTCCCAGTCAGGTAGCGCAGGTACTGTGGTAGCAAATCGTGCCAGTGTCACAAATGCGGGGGTGATGATGGTCCTCACTGGCAGAGCTGCTGCTTTTCCTTCTGTAGCCACCTTCCAGGCCAGGTCAGAGCTTTCCAGTGGCAGACTGGGAGAACAGAACAACCAAATGGGAGTAGTCTTGTAGAAAAGGGGAGTTATTCTTAAATTAAAGAGGAGGGGGAGGTCATGTTAGGACTGAGTATTGAACCAGACTGGTAGCAAGACTGTTTTACATTCATAATCATTTCTGAAGTTCTTTAATTAAAAAAATCCAGACTTTCCCCCCTCAACTTGAAGCTGGTATGATAGTATTTTTCTCCCTCTTGAGCTACCTCGTGTGAAATCATCATGTATGTCCAAACACTTTTAATCTCTTTTCACATGTTCACATGGCAGGTCCACCAGGTGCAAGGGGAGAAGATGGTGAGCAAGGTTTTCCTGGTCCCGTGGGCCTGAAAGGTCTGTCTGGTGACAAAGGTGAAACGGGGCACCCAGGATTGCAAGGTATACCTGGCGTGATGGGTCCCCCTGGCATCAGTGGAATGGATGGATTTCCAGGAGATAAAGGTAAGCTCTGAACAGCTGCACTGGGAAAAATGCTGTTCTTTAAAGCTGCTCTGTGCTGAAATGAACAAGCCACGCTTTCTGCTGGGCTACCTTTTTAAAACAGAAGAGTTATGTTCATAGGCCTAGTATATTCCAGAATCACTGTTGGTTTTCCCTTGTGTTATGTTTGGTGACAATCTAGCTATTGCAACCCTTTTTTGAAGGGCAATGGCTGCTGTATTTCTTCTTTTGAAGAACATACAGTATTTACTATTTGCTCTCTCCAAAAGTTTTTTCCTTTGTCCCAGTCCTACCAGCTCTCAGTGGAATTTGAGAGATGTTCCTCAAAACCTTTAAAGTTTTCGAAAGTTAGCAGCTGCATGCTGAGCAATGCCAGACACAAGACCTCAATGTTGAATTTTAATGGGATACCAATCTTTTTGTATAAAGAAGGTGAGATTCACACTTTCCAGTCACAAAAGTGTTACATCTGCATCACAGAGGGAGTTTCAACAAAGTTCAACTCCATGAGAAGCCAACTAAAACAGAAGACAGGGTGCATATCTAAAAATGCATGTAGCAATTTCATCAGCTGGAAAGATCAGACTCAACTAAGACTTTTTTTCCTAAAATTATTCTGAAGTGCTGCTTAGCTCTCATTTGAGAGGAATGATCATCTGTTTGTTAGCATGACCCATGTAAAACATCGTCCTCTTGTTTACTTGTTTAGAAGAGGAGTGCAGTCATCTTTGTTGAGAAAGGTTTATGACTGGCATGCCCTACAACTGTATCTGTGCAAGCAGAAAAAGGGGTTGCCTAAAAATTCTGCATGGAATTTAGTCTAACTTTCTCTAGCTGTAGGACAGGGGTTGAATTGGTTTTTTCAGAAGATGACACTAAGTTCTGTCCATCTTCACAACTGAGTGAAGCCCTGGTCTTGTTTGGGTACCTACCTCTCATAGAGCTTGGGTGCCTAATACAAAGCAGCACATTGCCCTAGGCATCAAGGCACCCAGAAGTAGATACTGCAGCAGTGAGGTTTTTATACAGCTTTAGTTGAGCATTACTAGCTTACATTTACTCAGTCTGCAGAACGCTGAGCAAAGTAACACTTCTCTTCCCCTTCTTTCTTTAAAGGTCTAAAAGGTTCACCTGGCATTGATGGTTTCAAAGGCATGCCAGGCCTGAAAGGAAGACCAGGAATCAAAGGAATCAAAGGAGAATTTGGTTCATTCGGGGCTCGGGGTGATAAAGGCGCACAGGGCGCACGAGGCTTTAAAGGTATTTGCTTATGGGTGGTACCAGTGTTTGCTTTTCACATCTGGAGAACTATTTTGCAAGGGTGCACAGACAAAGACAACACATTTTTGACATAGCCGGGTTAGCTCAGACATTCCTCCACCTATTTCACACATGGGCCTCTGGCACAGAGGCCTGGATTTTAAGCTCAAGGAGGGCTTTATGAATCCTTAACATGGTCAGGTTGGAGACAGACACCTCGTTACCCTGTTTATCTGAGGGTTTCCCTTTCACTGGAACTACCAACTTGTTTGTGCTTTCTCCAGTGTGGTTTCTTTTTTATGAACACAAGATAACTGATCTACTGAGAGGTATATTATCTATCACAAAGGAGTCTGTGTCCAGATCCCCAGAATAGTATGTACAAAAGGTTTAACTCATTTTTCATGTTTTCTTATGTTTAATTGTTCTGCTGACATGTTGTATTGATGCAGGCAACTTTTTATGCAGATAGGTTTTCCATAGCTTATGCAAGGTTATCCAGTAATCCCTTTTTTGCTAACTTCACTCTTCTGTTTTTGCTTTCTCCAGCACACTGCCGCTGACCAGCTTTTTAAAATACGATTGTTTTCTTACCCTCTAGGTGACCGTGGGGAACAGGGTCCCCCAGGAGAGCCCCCAAAGCTTAAGCCCAGCATGATGATGGAAGTTAAAGGTGAAAAAGGAGATGTTGGAGAAACCGGCACCAAGGGATTCTTTGGCTTGAAAGGTCAGTGGTCACGACAAAGCAAAGAAAGCACATTCACAGCTATTGATCAGTGTCTAAGTATTTTCTCAGTTGCCGTATAAAATATTTTCTGCTCAATGCACCACTGTGCTGCAGCCCACAAGGTTGACAAGAAAAGCTGAGCTCACAGCTGAGTTTCACAGAGAGAAAGCCCAAAGAAAGCACTTCATGTTTATGCCACTCATGTGTGCTACCCTGTTGTGCCAGCACATTGTGATGCTGTGTTTAGGGAACGCTGCTACCATGAAACTTCTTCCACACTAGCAACTCCTTATCATCCTTCCCTGCTCTAGTGTTTTAAGTCTTCTTTATTTTTCTTTTCCCCGCCTGCAGGTAGCAAGGGCATGCCAGGTCTCCCCGGTAAGACAGGAACTCCCGGGTCTCCGGGGCACCCCAGTTACGTGGCTGGTGTGAAGGGGGACATTGGTGCAAAAGGAACAACAGGTGTGAAAGGGTATCCTGGTCCTGCTGGCTCTCCTGGCATCAGAGGCTTCCCTGGCAGCACAGGAGGCAGGGTGAGTACATGCCCACGGGTGGCAACACAGTGTCCTTTTCAGCTTCTCTAGGGAGTGGCATTCGCCCCTTGAAATTGTGCCAAAGAGCTACAGTGCAAAGACTAAAATGCAATAAAAATGGAAAAATAGACCAAATCTTTTTCCTTGATCCCTCCAATGTTCATTAAGCAGAGTCTTCTCGGTGGGAGACATCCAGATTTCAGGTGCCAGCCCTTTGCCTATGAGGACTCAGATTGTTTCTTCAAGGTCCCTGGTTTTGCTACCATAGCTGTTGGTAAAAAAAAATACATATTTTCAGCACTATATTTATTCTTCTTTTTCTCTCCTGCTGATGGTGCCACTGCCAAAAATTGCTCACTGTCACTCACCTGATGGTAAGAAGTCTAAAAACCTAGGTTCCTTGAGCACAATTCACCGTTATTCACTTTGGCAGCAAAATAACTTACAATGAAAACAAAAAGAAGTCTTGCAAAAGGCGTGGCAGTAAATTCACACATATCATTTATGTAACAGAGAAAAAAAAATAAAATTGTTCCTTTCTCAGTTAGGTATGCCCTTAGATTTCAGTAGAACTTTTTCCTAACTAAGTACTGTGAGAAGCAGTGCCAAATATGTGCAACATGAAGCTCTCCATTTCAAATTTAAGACTTTGCAAACACAGCTTCTGACTTGGTTTGCACTGGTTTGGTTTAACCAATTTCAACCAAATGACTCCACTTATAAAGAACTGTGAAACAAAACAAAACAGAAAGGTAAATTTAAAGATGTTTGTTCAATATCTAAGCTTATGCTGTTTGGAAGGTTGAATAAATCCCCATCATCATTAACTCATACCTGTTTCCAATCACATAACAGGGAGATAAGGGTGCCCCGGGAATTTCAGGCCATTTTGGTACTCCTGGCTCCCATGGTGAAATAGGTGAGTTTGTTTTCTTATTTGAGCATTCTTTGTATTCATTAATCATCAAGTGCACAACACGAATTTCTGTAGAGTTTTCAGTCTTAAAGGATCCTTGTACAGTCTTAGAATATATTATTGTAAATGTGAGAGGCTGTGAAAAGGTTGATATTGTTAATTTCACACATGTATAAATACATGGGGGGCATAGTGAGGGCATTGTTCTAGAGGCTGTTTTTCTTCCTTAAACTTATTTTTCTTTATATTTAGAAAGATAATTATTGCAGAATTTTGCCTTGGATGTTGCCAAACTCCTTCAAAACAACAGGAAATACTATTTAAATTAAAGCCTTGCCACTCATTTGTTTTTTTCACTTGAAACAGGTGAGCCGGGAGATACTATAAACTTACCAGGAATGCCCGGTCTTAAAGGGGAAATCGGTGTGCCAGGCCTAACAGGTATTCATTTCACAGTCACTTGAGGTATTATTTTTCATGTACTGAAGTCCATAAATGAAAGGAGAGAGAGCTTAGCCTGTGTGCTTTTGATGACTGTTGAGCTCCTGAAGAGAGAGGTGCATCTTTGAATATGTGCTTGGGTTACCTCTTCAAATGAAAGTGCGGTTATGGCAGTAAATATCAGTCACATGCAGCTGTAGTAAAACATTTCCCTTTTTTTTTTTTTTTTTTTTGCCATTGGTGACAAAAGAGAAATATAAGGCCATAATTATGTAAGAGGGGATAGCAGAATCAGGTTTATTTTTGATTGGGTTGGTTAGATAATGTAGTAAAATTTGAGCTATCTCTGCACGTTCAGCACATTTGAACATTGGTGTCATATTCCTCATAATATGAGCAGTACTTTTAAAAAACAAATGTAATGATGGATTGGCTGACCTACTGTAGAAGAGCATTTGTTCTCCCAGACAATCCAAGCACTCTGACTTGAAGAATGTCTTTATGCAGCAAGATCGGGACTCATCAAGTAGCCAACTTCACGTTACGCAGGTTAGCTTTTATCGTACAGAGATTATTGAGAGAATAATGTGCTTTTGTGTTTTTTGCAGGCTTAAGAGGAGGCCCAGGACAAAAAGGTGAAGGGGGTGACCCTGGTATCCCTGGCATTGAGGGCATCAAGGGCATACAGGGTGTCCCTGGCTCCTTGGGACAAGAAGGTAAAATATTCTTCTTTTTTAACACCCCAAAGAATAAAACTGGATGAGAAAGGAGAAAAAAAAAATCTTACGCTCTGGAAAGAAAGTCATTAAGTTTTTAAAATGTTGATCATTCTATAAGTTGGTAAAGAGCAGCAAAAAGGACATGGAATTCCCAAGAGAACTTATTAAGAGGAAATTTCAAAAGAATAACTCTATTCCAGTTTTTCCTTTTTTTATATTGTGTCCAGTCAAAGTGTTGCATTGCTGGCTTACTTTGCTGGTATTCTAATGCTGTCTCAATATGGCAAGGAGGTGGGCATTTCAATGCTCTTTTCTGCCATAAATGAAATAAATATCCCACAGGAGCCAGTTGGGGAACCTTTGAGCCAGTTTCCTTGGCTGACTGTACTAGGAAATTGAAATGAGGTCCAGCTCTGGCTGGATCATAAACTTGCAACTTAAGGAACATGTCTCATTGCAGGATGATCACGAAAATGCTCCTTCAGAGCAGTTGCTCCACATTTCTCATTTAATTATAAGGCTTAGAAGCTCAATCCAAGACTGGAGCTGTTTTGGTAGGCACCTCACTGAGAAACAGCACTAGTCTGATCAGCTTTCCTGTCAGAAAGCCTGGACAGATGGGGAAACTGAGGTACACACAAATGAAATTAATTATTGTAACTGGTAATAGATGTAAAACTATCATTTTAATAGGAGTAGCCCAGTATATTTCTGAGGTTGTCAGAAACCTGAAATTTGCAGTTAACTGTTCTGTTTCACCTTGCCCATCCTACCTTTTCTCTCTTACTTCCTCCACTCAGATGTATGGTGCAGTGCCATATAATGACACAGGTGGGGGGGAAACCTTCATTTTGCTACCTGGGAGAATGAAGGTAGCACAAGCCAGTGTTTTGGTCTGTTGGTTTTTAAGGACACTCAAAAACAATGTTTTATCATTGTCGCGTAGGTTTGCCAGGACTGGTTGGCCCCCCAGGGCAGCAAGGAAGCCCCGGGACACCTGGATTTCAAGGTGAAAAGGGAACTCCCGGCTGGCCTGGCTTACCTGGACAAGCAGGTATCTATACAACTTCAGCTATTCAGTCATTTCAGTGTGAACACTTGCTGTTGCTCTTTTGGGGTAAAGAAGAAGAAAGGGGACTTTTTGCAATTCACAGTGGCAGAGCTCCCTCTAGTAAACGTGTTCCTCAAAAAGTCAAAAGCCAAAAATTGCCCTGTTTTTAGTGAGATTCATCTATCTGAATCTGCATCAAATCAAAGTTAATAAGGTTTTGAAGGCTGCCTTTAGACAGCGAAGAGAGGCAGACACTTTTTTTTGTGAAGGTTTAATTGTCCTCCAGAACTCTGGCCATTGATTACCATTGATAACTAGATGGTACCCATCTAGTTTTAAAATCACGCTTAACTTTTTGATAGGTACAAATAAATGTGATACATTTTACCAGCAGTGACAGCTATTAGACATTTTATTAAATGGTGTTGATTTTTTTTAATGACCCACGCTGAATTTCTCCTGAAGATGGTTTCATTATAATCACATTTAGAGTGTACAATTATCCCATAGCTGTCTTGTTTGAAGACTTTTGAAAACTATCAACGGTTATTAACAAAATTGTGGTCTCAGGACTGGAACTAATGGCGTGCTACCAGACAGATCAGAGATATTTTAAGAAATACCTCATAGTGAGCTTATTGGATAATAACAAAATTGCTAATCAAAGAAGAAAAAACATAGAGTGCTGTGTTTCATAATAAGCTTATCGCAATTAATCAATTTGCATATAATATGAAAGAGTTTAACACAGAATCATATTTATTCAAGGTTTTCAGTTTTCTGCTGCGGAATATATACAGACTAATAGAAACTATTAAAATAATCGTGACTATAACTTTAAAACAGGCTTGCCTGGCTTGAGAGGAATCAGTGGACTGCACGGCTTACCGGGCACTAAGGGGCTGCCAGGATCACCAGGTAAATGAGCCTTTTACTCTGCCGGTTCACAGGTTGTGCATTGTGTTAGCTGCAAGTTAGGTCAGTGAGATTTTTGCAATGGGACTTTCCTAACCATGCCCTATAAAGTCCAGTGTGGAATTTACCTCCTTGTGGACACTGGCAAAACACTTCACACACTTTACATGCTGCCACATAGATGAATTAAAACACAACTTTAAGTCATAGTTTCTTTACTCTTGCAAAGTCAAATCCTCGAGACCATTTTATTCCATTATGAGCATTACTTATTCCTTTTTTTTTTCAATGAGTCACCCTAGCTCAGGTATTCAGTAGACCCACACGTTCTCTACATGTATGTTTGCATGCTGATACGTTATTACATGCAGAAACTTTTCTTCTTAATTTTGAACTACTCCACAACAGGTCCGGATGGCTATGGCTCTGCAGGCTTCCCAGGCACCGTGGGTGACAAAGGAGAAGCAGGAGAGCCGAGCAGAGTGGAAGGCAGCCGAGGCCCTCCGGGTCAGAAGGGAGACAGAGGTGTTCCAGGTCTGTATCCTGAAGAACGTGAGCTACTTGGCTTTTGTTCCAACTGTGGGCATTAAGGATGTCATGAAATGCAATTCAGTGTAGACAGCAATATAGGAGAGACTGTTTGGAGTTCCTGCTGCTAATTAACCAAACCTTGCTCAGAAACAGCACTGTGTACTGCCCAGTTCTGGACAAGCTAGCTCCTCCTGGGCAGCCTGGGTCCTTCCCCACAGTAGCAGCCCATTGTAGCACACCCAGAGCTCAGCACACTGCAAACACTGCTCTTAGCCACCATTTCCCAAAATATTTATAAAGAGGATCCAGTTACAACAACACTATGGCTTTTCTTTCTTTCTTTGCATTGCAAATCCTTCAATATTTACCTTTCTTCTGAAAGCCTCACTGTCCATTAACATGTGATTTTTCCCTGCGATCGCTCCTGTGCTCTATTTCCATGCACAGTGCTTTACTCATACCATCACCCTTGTGCAACGTAAGCGTACGGCTTTCCAGCTCTGACCCACCTGCAGGCAGCACTTACCTCCGTATGGCTCACCACCAGTTCTTCTTCCATCACAGTCACCAGACTCATGTTATGGGTGAACAACTACTACTTTTTTTTACAAATTTTTTCTAACACTTTGGCTCTAAAGGACTGGCAGATTAAATAATAATAATAATAATAATAAATAAATAAACTTACTGCTTTTACCTGTGTCATTGAATATCTGCTCTTTGGTGCTCTACTTTATTATTGCTAACATGCTGCGTCTTCTCAAACACCATTCAGAGATTTAGTACAAGGCCCTGCAAGAAATAACTTTTTGGCTTATTTTATTCCTGTTTGTTTGTTGGAACTAAATATATTAGTTTCTTTTTACAAGACTAAGCAAGAGGGTTTTTATGGCTTCCTAACAACTTCCATGTGCTCAAAAGGACAATTTTGAGCAAAAAGGTGAAGCAAATTTTTGGCTATTCAACACTTTCCATCTTAGAGAATTTCCTTGAATTTGAACTTTTGGTTTTAATTGCATTCCTCCTCCCCACCCCCAAAAAAAAAAAAAAAAAAAAAAGTGTCTGTCACCTTGATTCAATAGGACACAGAAAAAAAAAAAAAAAAGCTGCTTTCTTGTCTGCTTCAATATACCTTGGATATTTTAAGTACTTCCTATTTTGAAGTAATATTTTACTTGGCAGATGCAAACTTATTAGCATTCCACACAGTGAGATGCAATTAACTATCCAGAGAGCTTTGAAACAGAACTAGCTTTTGTGGGCTTTGTTTTGTTTTGTTTTTAAGAAAAACCTCCACATCATATCATCTGGGGGGGTGGGGGGGGCGGAATCAGTGGGAACTGCAGGTGTTTCGACTTTGAAATTCCCATTTTTATATGTAGTCAAAGGTGAGTCCTTATAATTGCAATTGTGCATTTTCCTTGCAGTACTGATTATTTCTTCTCTTCTTTTCAGGGATCCAAGGAACCTTTGGCATTCCTGGGCAGGATGGATTTCCAGGGCCTCCTGGGATTTCAAATATATCAGGATATCCTGGTGATAAAGGTTCCCCAGGTCTGGACGGAGTGCCAGGTAATTCATGCCTTGTGTCCCTCAGACAACACAGAAGATTAAGTAGCAAGTTAGCAACGGCAGTAGTTATTGCAATCTTTGTTCAGTAAAATATCCCTATTAAGTGCAACACTGAAGTACACGGCTCGATGCTCCTTGTATAATTGTTAGACACAACTAATGGAACAAAAGATAATAGGGACAGAACTCTGATGACAAAGGCCATTCCTGCAGGGTGTCTTAATGGAAGGACTTGATTTTCATGCAAATAACAGATTTAATTGATCATCCAAAATTCCCTTAACAACTTTCAGAAGCACTATGCTAACTTTCCACTTTAAAATTTAGATCTGTGGCAGATATGCAAATCTACAGAATACTTTCTTAATCATTCACAGAATTTTCCTGTGTGAAATTGCATAGGAGAGCATTAACTGCTCTTCTTTCTGAAAGTTCATTCTATGAGCCCACATTTTTCAAGCCTATGAAAGAGCTACAGTGTGGCTCTGTGCATTTAGAAGCTGAAAATCCTGCTGCTTGTTGGACTGCACAATCATTTCAAACTTCGGTGCTTGTAGCAGAAGTTGCAGGTGTCCCATTATCATCTCTATGATGTGTGGAAATTTAACGTAAGCTCAGCAAAAACTTACAGGAGGCAAACTAGCTGTGGAGCCAACACAGTACCTAGGTTTCCAGATGTGACTAGAATGCTAGTTGGCCTTACTCTGCATACTGATTCCCATTCCCTAGGCAGTCATTGGGTTAAAAAAAAAAAAAAATAGAAGCAGTGAGGAGAGTGGGATGAGAACAGGAAGACCATCTGCCACTTGATATGCTGATAGGCATGGCTCTTTGCCGTAAGCATCCTGCATTAGTACCCACACGTGATCCAACTGAAACAGGCCGCATGGGAGATGCCCCACTGAAAACCCTAGTTACTAAGTCCTTCTCCCCTTGGAAACAGGGTTCAAATCTCCTCTCAGGCAGCAGAGGTAGGAACATGCCAGGTTTAGCTTCAGAAAACAGGTACTTCTGGAAAAGGAAGCTGTTCCCGTAACTGCCAAGACAGCCTGAAGTAGTTATTTGTATCCAGGTGTTCAACTGAAGTACCAGAGTACATGGAACAGCAAGTCCTTGGCATATTTACCACCTCACCTGGCACCAAGTCAGGTATTTGCTGATATCTGATTTCCCTCTAGTTGCTTGGAGAATTTAGGACAAAGCAGGGAGGCACCTAGAGAGGCATTTGCTGGGGTAGAGGTAGCTCACCAAAGGCCACATCTCAGCAGGCATCTCATGGCTGCTGAAATCTTGCTTAAGATGACACCAGGTTCTGTAGGAGCTTTGTGCTCTGATTCCTCTGGCATTGCAGCAGAAGGGTATGCCAGGCTGAGAGCAGGAGCAGGAGTGCTGAATACATCTGTTGGACAACTGAGCACGAGCTTCTTGCTTAAATTGAGGACATAAAACCTGATGGGATGCAATTAGATCTGTTAGTTTCATCTGTGCTTAGGTACTGAGGCAGTATAAACAAGTAACAGCTTGAATGTGCTCTATACAGGCTATCCAGGACTACAGGGGCAGCCTGGAGTACCAGCTCCACCTGGAAGCAAAGGAGAAAGTGGGCAAGCAGGTGTGAGCGGACAACCTGGCCAAAAAGGAGATAGAGGTGATCCTGGATTAGCAGGGAGACCTGGAATTCCCGGGTACCCTGGACCAAAAGGTAAGGATGGGAGATGCTGATCATCTGCAGGGGGAAACCTCCTATGCTACAGCAGCTTGACTTCTGAATTTATATGATCCGTACTGAAATGCAGTAATGTGATATGTCTTTTTGCACTAAAGGTCGCAAGGGTGAGCAAGGTGTCATCGGCTTTATGGGCACAGTAGGATTTCCAGGTGATCTGGGACCCATCGGACCCAAGGGGGACAGAGGACTAACTGGTAAGTGCAGTCAGGTGCATGGCTCCTTTCTACACATTTCGCTTAGGAACACACAGCTGATCCAGCTGGCCCTGCTTTGAGCCTCATTGTAGGTGCTCATTGAGCACCCATTGTAGGGGATGGGTGCCTGAATTTAACAAGAATAGTCAACTTTTTGCTGTAAGTAATTTATTTTGTATGAGGCGCCAATTCCAAAATTAGACCCACTTTCAGAGAAAAGAAAAATGTTGACTTAAAATAATCCTGCAGAGTAGACATACTAGATATTTAGGAGTACCTATGCCATCGTGTATTAGTGTCTCCAGAAGCCCACCAAAAGATGGTGCTCTACCTCAGAGAGCTGTTGGCTGTCTGGGGAAACCATCCCAACCTCCTGTGTCGTACCTGAGGAAGCAGTAGTGCCATTCATTTCCTTCTGCTTATCTTTGTGCAGTCCAAGACAATCCCAATCCTCACATATGTTCCTCCAAGATCATAAATATGTCTTATACCCAAGGTAGTGAACTGTAGATCACGGTTCCTCTTTCACATACACAGCCAATTAACAGCAACATGTCTGTGGATGAAAGCATATTAAGGAAAATGTGCATATTTTTTAATGTAACTGTCTCATCTTGCCTCCTATCACAGGCTTTCAGGGCCCTCCAGGCTCTCCTGGGCTGCCACCTGTTCCTCCAAGGCTGATTGCTGAGCAAGGATCACCAGGTCCCCGTGGAAATGCAGGACCTCCGGGAAGCCCAGGAGATATGGGCCCTCAGGGTCCACCAGGCGATCCAGGTACGAATTGCACACTTGTAGCAAATACTCAGTTGCCCTCAGCAGAGAGGGCTCCAGAGCTTTGCTTTAGCTCTCTTCAACTCTAAATTCTACAGGTCAGAAATTAGAGTCAAAGTTGGGTTTTTCAAAGCCAAGGGCTTGGCTTTCTTCCCCCTCCTAATGTTCAGAACTTAAGCAAAACGGGAATAAACTCTGACAACACTCACTGCCAAAGCAACACCAGATATAGATGCAATTGTGGAAAGGCACACGTCCTTGTGGGTGTGTTTTTGGCTCAGGAGATGTAGTGTTAGCAATACGTGGACCAGACGCAGTGCACCTCTTGCTAACGGCCTTGTCAGAGATGCATGGTGGTGGCAAGAGTGAAAGATTAAGGTTGCGGGTGTCATGTTGTCTCAATTCCAGCAGCCTTTTCCAACATTAGTGCTTTTTGCCTGAGCAGGAACCACGGGATATCGCTTTTAGTATAAATTGGTAAATCTGGTAGATAGGACTGAATGCACGCAAGTAGAGCGCGTGTTATCAGAGCAAGTAGCATGCTGATATCTCTGCAGCCACTGTGCTCATAACTGTTGTTGGTGCAAGGTTTCAGAGGCTCACCTGGAGACCCAGGGCTCCAGGGCAGAGGTGGCATTCCAGCTCCTCCTGGATCCAGAGGTGAACAAGGAGCAATGGGGTTTCAAGGTCCAGTGGGATTTGAAGGTAAGAGATGTCACACAGCACTTCTTCCCTCTTTCCTATTTCCGTGCCAAAATTATTCTGTAGTTACTGTATTACTGGATGGGAGGAGGGAGGAGAGAGATGGCTTGTTCCTTCACAACTTCTTCACAAGACGCAGCTAACTTTCAACAGAGGTAGCTTAAAGCAATGTTTTCAAAATAAGTTTTGATAGCTGCAGATGGCAGTCCACTCGTGAATGAGTTTGTTTTGATCTGTGTGCATTTTCATGTTGGTTTTCTCTAATTATTTCAGCATAGAGTTTTACTAGCTGTTATGTTTATAGAAATGGATGTTTACATAGGTGATACTTGCAAGAACAACATTTAAGAAAACGTACCTGTGAAAGAAATACCCGTGTCTTTATCTAGTCAAAGAGCGGGAAGACTACTAAATACACAGACCAAAAGATATTTGCAGAATACAGTTTTAACCATATAAAGCAGATGCAAGCAATTCAAAACCTAGTGGTTATTCTTAGAAAATGTTTTGAAGGAAAAAAGATGCGCATCTGTATTGTACAAAGTATGCTGAAGTTTATCAGAACCTTATATGTGACTTTCTCTGGCTCTCATACTGAAATATCTTAGAAACCAGGGAGCCTGACCCAGCTCCAATCTGCTTCAAAATCAACTGCTTTAACCTCAGAGCTACATCTCTTTTAACAATAACTTACCATAAGAAGAGTTATTGTGCAATCAATCTTTGTTCATGGGCAGCTTAGCTGAAATACCAGCTAGCACGAGAGCACTTGTGGGAGCACAAACTAAGCTGTATTATTTTTTTTTCCCCTTTTACCTAAGGCCAGCCAGGCCGCCCTGGTAGCCCTGGGCTGCCAGGCATGCCGGGTCGCAGCGTCAGCATCGGCTACCTGCTGGTGAAGCACAGCCAGTCCGACCAAGAGCCCATGTGTCCCATCGGCATGAACAAACTCTGGAGTGGGTACAGCCTCCTGTACTTCGAAGGACAAGAGAAAGCACACAACCAGGACCTAGGTACGTGCAGGTATTGCTGGCAGCAGCTGCAATTCCATCCCTCTGACTGAGAAGGAAAAAATAAAAAATAAAAAAATAGAGCTTACTGATAGAAAGCTGGGACTTCAACAGCCAGATTTAGGAAGCACCAAAATGAGAAGATAAAAACCACATCTGCATAGCGTATCCCTGAGAGAGACTTTGCAAATTGTTAGTGCCATCTGAGGGGAACAGGAAAGCTGGTGACACATTATGGACTGCAAGGTTTTACTGACACACACTTGGAAGGAGCAATAAACTGAAAACACGCGTTGTCTTCTGCAAAAATGATTGACATAATTTCTTTCTTTCTTTCTTAACAGGGCTGGCCGGCTCATGCTTGGCTCGTTTCAGTACGATGCCATTCCTCTACTGTAACCCCGGGGATATTTGTTACTATGCAAGTCGAAATGATAAATCCTACTGGCTCTCGACTACAGCACCTCTCCCAATGATGCCTGTGGCAGAAGAAGAAATTAAGCCATATATCAGCCGCTGCTCAGTCTGTGAGGCCCCAGCTGTGGCAATTGCTGTCCATAGCCAAGAAGCTTCTATTCCTCGCTGCCCTGATGGCTGGCGCAGTTTGTGGATTGGATATTCCTTCCTCATGGTATTTGTCCTTCAGCGTCACACTGTGTGTGGCACTAGGCTTTAAGGACGTCTTAGACCCTAGGACAGCTGCTGTGTCGTAGCTCCAGTAACATCAAAACTATGCAACATCCTGGGAAACTTGTTTCTAGGAAACAGGAGTGAGGAGCAAAATTTCTGAGAACTGCAGAGAAAATTGCCTCTTTGTCAGCATAGCATCTGGAGCCCTTATTTTATGTACAAAATAGTGTTTGAGAGCACAGCACAGGTACAGCTGTGAATTACCCAGTAAGACTGCACTCTGTAGGCAGTAGTCTATGGAGCATTTTCACAGCTAGAAAAAGAGTGGGGGTTACTGATGAACATCACTGTTAAGAGGCTGATCTGGAGGGGGAAAAAGAAGAGATTGTTTCCCTTTCTTTTAGAAACTGAAAATCACTGACTTTTAGTAGAAGATTTAGAAGCAAAAGTGTTTCATCTAGTCTGGAAAGAGAGACAGCCTCCTGTTGTTTTAAAAGTTAATCTTCAGTGTCATACCTCTAATGGCAGCAGGAGCAGAGCTGTATATCCTATTGTTCAAAGGATCTCGTAGATCGTGTGATTACAAGATAATTAGGAAATGGGATCTTACAAAAGTGCTTAACATTAGGCGTGCAGTATAAAACATAATGAAAAGATTCACCTCTTTTTCTGTCTCACTCCAAACAGTTACCTCTGGGCGCAGAACAGTACAGAGGGATCATGTAGGCATTGGAGGACTCAACATAGTGAACAGTACCTAGAATATGTCAGTGAATGATCCGGCTGGTAGTAATTTACCTGACTTGCTTGATGCACACTAGAGTCAAAATCTGCGACAAAATGTCCATGTTGTGTTAATGCATTAAATGCTGGATTGAATATGAAGTAATCAAGGCTGGAAAAGAGTAAGATTTTTCTGGCAGAAAACGTCATGGAATAGCTGTAGTTAGCCCTTCCTGCAGATTATTTGCTTTCCAAAAGCTTCAACTTTTCAGGAAAGAAAAAAAAAATAAAAGGAAATTGGATATTTTTCATTTAGTTGTAGAAAAAAGATTTGAGAAAAGGCAGACCCAATTTTTGTCCAGTCTTATGTTTGACCTTTCTTTTGCTTCTCTGAAAAGTCCCGATACAGATCTCATAGTTACTTCATGGGAATTCCAAGGATTGATTGTTTGTAAAGCCCATGTAAACATTCAGCATTGTTAAGGGCAAAGTTGTCACCTTAGCAAGAAGCTTTTGCAGGGACAAAGTCTGCCAGCACCAAGGAATGTACAGTGAGAGGAGTTTCAGAAGATTAAAGCTTTCACATTTTCCCATCTAGTGCTCAGATCAAATGACGTGTTTGGCATACACATTTTTTTTTGCTTCTTATGCAACTCTTGAAGGAGAAGTACGGCATGCTTGTGGTTATTTCAGAGTACACATTCTTTTACTTCTTGGCTTAAATTCGTTACCTCCTTCCCCTGGCTAAGGTACAATCCTGAAGGGAGTCACTGTGGACTCCTGCCCAAACCACTTCAGAAGTCAGTAAGATTTCATGCAGAGAGGGCACTGAACTTACTGAGGGATAAGAAGCCCTGGCTAGTAAATGAGAAGCTATCACAGGCACAAAGCTGGAGACTACACTGAGCACAGGAAGGCCACAGCCCTTGCACTGAGGTTGTCGAACTCCCAGGCCACTGCTTAGATAGCATGTGCAGCTTGTACCAGCTGCTTTCCAGCTCCAATTGCAGAGGCCTCAAAACTATGAACAGTTTAGCCCTTCTTCTTACCAACTTTGTTTATCTAGAAGGATGATAGAAGGGATCAGAGGTCAGATCCTTTACCCCATTAAAAGGTGGCCGCTTGTGTTACCCATTTATATGGACACAGCAGGCCTCTGAGCATAAACCAAGGCCAACAGATTTCTTCCCACATTTACAAAACTATTTAGCAACTTTTCCAGCTGCTTTCATTTGTATTGCAAATACCTTCAGTTTTTAACAGAAAATTAAGCAACTGCACTTAAATATGCAGCTGTACAGCCCTCAAAGGGACTGTGGAAATGCCTGTTTTGTTAGAGATCCCTTTGGCAGAACATTAGTAACATTCAGTTTGTTACCACAGTACATGTTAAAGGAAACAGTTGAGTGGTTTAAAGGTTCATGATGCTGTTACAATGTGCTGTTAATGAATATATGATACAGGGAAGTTATCTGTATAGAAGCTTTTTTTTTTTTTTTTTTTTTTCCTCCACAGTGCTTCTTAAGCGCAATGCAGAGTAAATAAGACTTTATAATGAGGGAAATTCAAGTTAGCTATATGGCAAAATGTTCTACTTAATGATGGCAACCAGAGGCTGCCCATAGAGACTGTGGAAACTCCATCCTTGGAGGTATCAACAACTCCACAGTGCCCTGGAGCAACCTAGTGCGACGCTGAAGCTGGGTCTGCTTTGAGCAGAGAACTGGCTCAAGTGCCAGAGTGCTTCTCACCCAAATGATTCTCCAGGTCTAAGACTAGAAACAGTGAAAATCCTAACTATAGTAAAGATGTTTGTCAGAAGCGGCATCAGCATATGAGATTGTTCCTTTGTATACAGGACAGCCAAACCCTTACGTCTTACATGGTTGCAGGATTAGCCTTCTCTCTGCTCTGGAGTTAAGGATTAGGAGCACTTCTAGTGTTTTTTCTCTTTTCTCCACATGTAAGTTTTTGACAGCGTTGCCTGAGGTTGTACTCTGAACGCTGCCCTCCTTGTCTCCCTTAGCACACTGCAGCTGGTGATGAAGGTGGAGGACAGTCGCTGGTTTCTCCTGGGAGCTGCCTGGAAGATTTCAGAGCTACTCCTTTCATCGAATGCAACGGCGCACGCGGAACCTGTCATTACTTTGCAAATAAATACAGCTTCTGGCTCACTACGATTGACCAACCCTTCCAAAGCAAGCCCTCAGCAGATACACTCAAGGCAGGACTCATCCGAAGCCATATCAGCAGATGCCAAGTCTGTATGAAAAATTTATAGAATTCTTTCATAGTTTAAGGAACCTGCTTATCCTGTAGTTCTTGTACTATGAAACCTTCTATGATGTTTAGAAATTTGAATAAATCATGTTGGTGCTTTTTTTAACTTATTACCTCAAAAGCTGAATGGAAATTTAATTGTAAATGTCTGTAAAAGCAAATTAAGTGTAACAGAAATCAAGTCTAACACACAGACCTAGTGTTGTGTTCTCCTGCTATACAGTATATATGTATTTTTTTGCTAGTCTAACATTCTGTCGTGTGCCAAATGTTACAAATACTCAGCTTTGAAACACAAAAACTTCAGCAGTAAATGAATAACTTGGTCAGATACCCACTGCATTTACTTTAAGATGAAGTATGCATCTTTTCTATTAACTGTATTTGTCACAACACTAAACACTAACAGCTACCATTCATTCAAACAATTAACACACTGTGATCACACTAAGCCTTAAAAGCCTAGCAAAGTACTGAAAATGTACACTGGAAGGTGCTCATGTCCAGCATTAAAACCTAACTTCAATGACAGTATTTTATGCTTGGGCATTTCAAACACACACCCAGAACAATCATCTTTTTCTTATAGTTGTGTTTTGTTGTTTTTTTTTAAGCTTCACCACTCTTTAGCACTTAATCACTGGAAATAGCAGAGAAGCACACAAGCCTTCCAAAAAGAGTAACCAGAAAATGCACATCTCTTCCTGTTTTGGTTAGGAGACTACATGATGAAGATCAGCACATTATTTTACAAGTCTGGTGTGTTTTTTTCTAGACATACTCCAGGCCAAAGGATCGTTACAAAGGTCTCCTTCTCCACCGTGTTGTGGACATTGGTCTGTGTCATGTTACTCAGCTCACATCACTGAGTATTTTTTGCATTGCAGCTTTTCCCCTCTGAAACCAGGTTACTCATCACAAACAGGTCTTACCCATGTGCTGTTGGAGCTGCTGTCACACGTAGGGTAGGTCTTCCAGGACAGCCTATTGTTCAATGCCACGTTACCTTGAAGGTCAAAACTTGCAGACCTGCCAGTTGTCTGTCAGGGGGCATGTAGTCCTGGCAGCTGGGGATGTGTGGCAATGTGATGACCAGCGTATCTGCCTGCACGCATCCTTCCTTGCAAAAGCAAAGGGGAAGGAAGCAGAGCATTTATTTGGCCCAATCTTTTTCCATAGAAAACCATGTCATTGCATGCCAGGCTTGAGAAATGGCCACAACAGATAGCGCTTCCCTTCTAAAGAAGCCGTTTAACCCAAAGCTGTCTCTCACTACTACAGGAGAGGGGGCAAAAGCACAGCTGCAAATGATTCTCTTCCCATTGACATAATCTGCTTATATACCCAAACACTAAAAACTGAAATCAAAGAAACTTCTATAACAATGACAATTGATTTTTCAACTGTTCACTCCTGCTTCAGGTGTTTATTGGCTTTTGTAATTACATTCCATCCTCACTGTATCATAAATAAAATCTGTTTTTTTTCCACACTTCTATTTGTTGGTGATTGCCATTTTGTAAAGTGGTTTGTTTGTTTGTTTGTTTTCTATAAAATGCATATGGACTGCTCTTTTGAATTACTTTGTTTGCACCTAAGGCAGAAAGAAAAATAAAAGCATTACCATAACGCTCCATTCTACTTCTTCAACCAGGAATACATTTTGTGGCACTTAAACCATTCCAGAAGGGAAGTGCAGTTCTAAAATTGCTCCTTTAAGCTGAACTGTGGAGATGGAAGTATTTAATCTGTTGTTAGAAAGAGGAATTTAAGCCAATAAATTGTGATGCTGCAAATTAAAGCAAAGCATTATTCATGTTCCACAACATTCAAGAAACCAACATTAACCAGACTTGACAAGTGTTACCTCTGCAAAAAACTTAAAGTGTAACTTCAGTTAAAGTTCTGAGCTAGCACAGTTTCTAGCTGAGATTAGTTGTGCGTATAATTAGATATATCCATGAAGTGAGAAATTACATGAGCTTAAAATCAGTTTTCTGGCCATGCTTTAGCTATGAAAGGCAGCCTCTGAACAAATTAATTCCACTGGTATTCGTTTCAGCCAAATAAAATACCTAGAACTGAAAACATTGCAGTGCACATTAGCCAAATCTATTCCACATTTGCCAATCCTTTTAAATTACACACTGCAGTAACAAACACCCCATAATCATCAATTTACCTCTTCCAGGTCATCAGTGGTTGTCGGATGACCAGTTAAATCACTTGTGATTTTTATAGCGTGCAACTCCTGCAGTGCAGCACGTGAATTTTTTTTCAACAGAATTCAAGTACAGGTTATACAAACCTGTAAAAACCAATTATGTCAGCAACAACAGCTAACTATTCAGACTTTAATGGCTGCTATGTTGCATAATGTCCCTATACAGCTTTTCTTTTTTTTTTTTTTTTTTTTTTTGCGTGTAAAGCCTCAGCAGACAGGTCTTTCTCCACGAGTTGTGTTGTCTATTAGTTTTCTGACTCCCATCAGCTGTTCTAAGCAAATTTGCTCAGTACAGTATCATCAGCACAGTGGTGAGTTGAAATGCACTCAGGAAGTTAGAAGAAAAAAAAAACTATGCCACACCGCAGTGAACTTTTGTACTTTGCGTACGTCATGTGCTTGAGGTCCATGTACTTATACACGTTTCTCCAAACAACGCTTACTCACTGTCTGGGAAGGGGAGGGAGCAAGTATACACGAACACGTGGGATGCTTGCAGCAGCCAGAGGGTTTCAGCCTGCCAGCTACCTTGGAGCACAGCACCGCACTTGCAGGGGAAATGCCTTGTCCGAAACTGCCTAGATAAATTTGCCTCCCCAAAGCACCTACTCCCAGGAAGTTAAAACATTTTTATTCAGGAAACAGGACTTTTCAAAGCAATCTTTTCACTGAACTGTACCACTCCAGCCTAGGATGTGAAAACCACAAGTATTTTGCCTGTTTCTGAGTAATAGTCAAAAATTTTGCTTCCAAGCATTCTGCTTGTTTCCTACACTTCTCTGTCTGAAAATATGCTGAAGTGTAACATGCTGCTGACCTTTTCCAGGCTCAGCAAGATTATATTCCCCTCCATAGGTAATGGTGCATCAGTATACACGTATAAGCACAGCTATAGTGAAGTCAATGCAATTTGGCTTCTTGACACCAAAAAGTTTTCTCTCTGTATTAACCAAATCTGTCATGTCTTCTCACACAGTGATTGGGCTTGTCCAAGGCATGTGGGAACAGAAAATCAGCAATGTGCAGGCAGTAAACATGACCCCGTAACAGGCAGTATCAGACTGCTGCCAGCAGAGAGGCGGCATGGTCACCGACTGCTGTATGGGTTTGGCTGCACCTTATCTGGCTGCCAGAGCCTGAAACCTTGCCTTGGCCTCTCTTTGACACCACCTTCAAGACACACACTTGCCGTGTGTTTGGTCTGAATGCTGTTGCTCCCATGGTGTTGTGCTTTCCACCGTGACACGGACAGTGGCATAGCCCAGCCGAAGCAGATGGACACCAGCCTGGCAAGGCCCATAGCTCACATTCAGGTGGTGTTACAAAAAGTAGCAACTATTTCACCGTTTACACACACCACATAATCTGGCCTAGCAAAACAAGGAAGAGCAGAAAAAACGAATATTTGTAAAATATTTGTAAAATAAGCTTCCCTTCCCGTCAGGGTTCATACGCCACTGCTAACCCCCATACAGAGCCCTCCTCATGCAGCCACGAAAGGCCCGAGTCCAGGCCTCCTATCAAAATTATCGGTGGGAAAAGCAAGGTTGGAAGGGCAGGGGAAATCCCCACACTGGGCAGGACACAGAAAAGCTGACATTAAATAGGGACACAGCCAAGACGTGTCCCAGAGGGCGTGACGATGTACTGTACTGCCTCAGCCCTCAGAGGATTTGAGTTTTTGACACCAAGCAAGTAGTGTTTGAGCTCTGCAGCCTGTTCCTCGGGCAGCAGGGACCGGCCACCTCAGCAGAAGTGGCCTCACAGTTGCTGCCTGCCCTCCCTGCTGCTTCCATCCACCCCTCAGCCACCGCAGGCAACAGCATTCGCTGCAGCCTCTGTGCCAGTGGCATCCCTAGGCTCATTGCAATTACAACCCCCTTCACACCATGTAAGCACAGAGGCTCTCCCAAATCACTTCACTTTTCTGAAACAGTCACTTATTCCTACAACCACTTGTGCATGCACATGTTAGCTTGTGAGGTTATTAAGACAATAAAAATTAGGACATGTAAACATAAGCATTGGTCCCTGCACTGCTGCTTCAATACTCCTCCCCCTTATTAAGCCAAGCAGAATTTTCTAGTAAAATTGTGTAGGATGGGGGTATAAAATGCCTTTTGCAGCGCTGGGATATCAGGATGCTACTGCAGAAGCAGCAAGGAAATAAATGAATTTATACAGGACATGTAGGAAGCACAAGAGCAGGACGTATTGTATTAAACACCTATGTAGATAAAGAAGTACCACTAAACAGGAAAATAATCTGTGCAACTTCAGCATCAAGGGTTGAACCATGCTCTGTAATCACACTTGCAGACATGAAGACAGCATAGGCACTGTTGCAGCAGAGCATCAACACTGTGCTGTTAAATGGAGCTCAACTGCAGCAGAACTCAAGTTACTACTAAAAAAAATCCTGTATCAAACCCCAAAAAGCCTTCCAATCTTGCTTGAAGGCACAATCTGACTTCAGAAAGTAGTGAAGAAATGGGACTAGCATGTACATTGAATAGTCCAGATTCCCTTCTAACATCTTATTAATAGTCCCCATGCATTACTGAGTCTCCTGTGTTCTGTTGTGCAACCCCCTTGTCCAACACAAGGTTGAGAGTGACCGCCTGTTGTAACCCATGCATTTCTCAAGGAGCAATAGCCAGCAACACCAGAAAAGCCATTAACATCATGCCAGACAATTGTAGCCCTTTAGGCAAAGGTACTGCATGCAGGACAGCTTCCTGTCTCAACCCCTTCAGTAAGAATACCCAGGTTATAGCTTTTGGAAAGAGTGTAGGAATTCCTGAAGATCTCCTTTGAATAAAATGCTGGAGAAATTGAATTTTGAGTACCTATACCTTATGAAGTGTTAGATGTTAGGTTTACAAACATTTTTGCCTGTTCTTGCAACAAGTGACCAAAGGCTCCAGCACAGCCTTTGCAAGCCAGCACGCAAAGTTCAATTGTCACCAAATGCAGCAAAGCCAGTGGCAAACTTTTCACAGATGTGCTGGCAGATTGCTTTGGTCACAAACAAGATCAAGTAAGCCTTTTTGTCTCTTCCCAGTCCAGAAAGACCTCTTGGTAATGGCCTTGAACTTTTTTCTAATAACTGCTAAGTTTTTAATTGAACACAGCTGATGCTTTAAACACCACAGAGCCTGCACAATTAAGTCTCTGACAGATTGGCAGGTGTTAAACCGCAAACCCTTAACAAACCCAAGAGATAACCCTTAAATGTGACTGAGACTCTTCTCACAAGCCATTCTTCCCCACTATGTACTCTGCTAACTTGAAAGCAGCAAATAAAGCCACTTTGACCTTCAACTTGCTGCAGAGAAGCTAAACTGCTCAAGAGGACATACTCGTGAAAATAAATAAGAAATTAAATTATTATTAAGTATATCTTAAATATTTTTATTTAGAAATGGTCTTCCTGTCTACTACACAACCATGAGCTGGGTGGGACAGAAAAAGGCAATGACAAAGCATATGAACAGCCAACCTTTTAGTTTTAGGAAATGAAGCCAGAAGCGTCCATAGGAAGTCGAAGGAGACTCTACACAAGAACTTGCAGAACTGGAAACACATGAGCTACATTTTTTTCCCCCAGTAGTAGCGATGTTTTGTTTTTACTAACCATCTTCTCTCTGGTTACCTTGTCTCACTGTGAGATACTGCACCACTGCATGAGTTCTTTGTAGCTGGGGGGGTTGGGAAGCTCTAGGAGCAGTATGAAGTAATAACCTGTCCTCTACTGCGGTCAGAAGGGACACCATGCACCTCTTTAGTACAATAGAAAGCTGCACAAAGGAATACAACACGCCCCTTCTCTTCCCTTCCTCCTCTTATAAATCAGAAAATACCAGTTCTCACTCCCCCCCAGGTAGTATAGCAGAGCTGATAAAAATCAAATACATGGATTTGTCTGGGCATAGCCAAGGAGGAGTTGGAAGGGATGAAGAACCCAGGTTTTCAACACTATGGTATCAGTCACCATAAAGAGGTATCATGCTCGTTTCTTTCCCTCCTTCTCAGAAAAGAAACAAAAAAATTGCTTCTCCACATAAAGAAACAACACGAGACAAATGAAGGAAAAAACTTCCTTCTGCAACTTCCATTTACAGCAGCAAGATCTATGATGATGCTCTGTTAATACATGAAAGTCAGCATTACAATTCACATAAATAAAGTCTCCATACGAAGAGCACATATCCACAGTGATTTTAATAGTACAGCTTCTGAATCTTACAGTGTCATATCTGACATAAGAAGACTGTAATCACTTTATTAGCTACAAATATAAATTATATCTGGATTTTCTTTTTCTCTTTAAGAATAAAAAAGTACCATGTGTTCAATCTTCCAAAGTTAGAATCACAAGGGGGAAGATGATTATCACTTGAAAGCTGTATAGAGTATACAAATAGATCATTTATATGCAACATGAAATGGTGAGTCATTAAAAATAAGACTCCTTCACAACTGTTCAAATGATTGTCCTTACCAAACGTACTAACACAATTTGCCTTCTGAGCCCTTGGAAACTGGCAAGTCCTCCTCCATAATTTCACTCACATTCTCATACACAGAGTTTCCCAGAAACATTTAATATTCAGGAGACTTGGCTGTGGGTGGGGCTTTTTATTTTCTCCCACATAAACCATTACAGTCTATTTATTCTTTCACTTTTCTTTTCTGGTGAACTGTAAGAACTTCTTAGTCTTCAGTCTGCTAGAGTGAACAGTCCCTCCCATTGCTTACGTCACATAAATGTTTCAGGCACAACAACCAGATTTTGTCCTTTTTGCTGGCTTGTAGTCAGTAATGTCTACAGTTTGCGGTGGCCCCTCAGCTTTCTGCCTTACAATTATTGGCACTACCATCTCAAACACAGTTTCGAACAAGTAGTCCACCTTATATCCTGTTTTTGCACTGGTCTCAAAGCACATTTTCTCAGCGGCTGGAACATCCTTCTCATCTAGCATTTTGTATTTCAGTATCTTCTTATAGAGTGCAATCGCATCCTCTGCACGGACTTGTTTTCGCACCTTTGCGCCACAGCTGGCAACAGACTTTTCAGGTCTATTTTCATCCGGTGGCAAAGCACAGTCATCAGTGAGGTCAACTTTATTTCCAACAATAGCAAAAATGCAGTCAGCACTTGCACTGTCCGTCAGCGCCAAGAATTTGTCTTCCAGCTCCATCAGGCTTTGGAGGCTGTTCACATCGTACGTGAGGATCACGGCAGCTGCTCCTCTGCAGTACATAGACCCAAGGCCATGAAACTGCTCCCGTCCTGGCAAAGGTTTAAACACAAAAGAAGTTAGCGTACTGGAAGCTAGACCATTAACCAAGTGAAAGAGTTTAAGAAATTTTAAGCCAATTTCACAAGATGGGATAGAGCACTGAAAGTAAAATATGTTACTTCTAGCACTTTTTTTTTTCCTTCTCCTTGAGAGTGCAACTGTGCCACAGAACAGCTCAGCTCACTGCACACTGATTCAGGGCAGGGAATCTGTAAAGATGAGCGACTGTGCAAGAGTGACAAAGCATTCAGAGTTGCAGAAAGAAAAAAAAAAACCACATTGGTTTATGTCACGTGAGTAACTACCCTGATTGCATCCACAGATGTCTCCTTCCACCTATTCAACCATTTATAAACACAAAGTAAGTTTTATTGTGTCAAGTTCTGCTACAATTTATTACTCAGTACAAAGTGAGTACATACATACTTTACAAAGTACATCTAGTTCAGAAATCTGGATCAAAGACCACTTCTTCCTAGATTTTGAAGGTTTTCATAAGCAATTTAGTTCTACGTTACATGTCCACTGTTCTCAGGTACATTAGCTTTACAGGAAGAGACTCCTTGTCATTTAATACTTCCGCATATGGTCTATATTATTATGCATCTGTCCCATCATAAATACTTATGCTTTTTAGGGCATTAAACAGATATAAATGAACCATAACTTCACTTTAACTGTAATTTACCTTTCAATTTAGTTGTCCCGACTCACTCAATAACCACGAATTATAGCAAAACATTTTTTCCTAATCATCATCCAGCAAATACCTAACATCACTTCCACCTAAGCCTCAATGGTCTCCTTCTGACTTGTTTCTTGGAAGACAAAACTGATTTTACCTTAAACTCTGGGAAGGAAACTATGCTCTTCAGTGGCTGCAAAGGGACCAAGGGAAATGAGACTCAAGACAGACAAACAGTGTTTTCCTTTCTGACAGGGAACTGCAACTTTTCCAAACATCTAGGACATAAGGAATTTTGCTCTAGCACCTTCACTTTTCTTCCCCAGACTCGATTGAGAAAAAGATTAAATACACAAGACTTCAAATAGCTATCGGAGCCAGCCTTTGGTCGCTACAGAACAGAACTGTGAATGAACAAGGAAATAAAAGAGAGCCAAGAACACAACTCCAACTACACTCTTTTGAACATTTAACATCATTTATCAACACTTTTCATATGGTCTCTTCGCACAGAGCCTCCATTTATAGAAAATCTGGAAATGATCTGGTTACATTTGTGTGTTGTTTTTTTTCAGGAAGCTACTGATCACCAAGAGTTACAGTATCACAAAATCATTGCAAATGACTGTAGAACGGGAAAGGTAGAAATCTGTGCCAAAAGACACAGGTCAGCGTGTATTAGGAAAACATATCTGCCACGTGAACATGCACATGATGAAGGTAACTTAGAGCCTACCTCCCATCAGGAACAGAATTTAAAATAGACCTTTGAGTCACTGTACACAGTGACTTTGAGAAACCTCAGGACACTACTCCATGGTGGCCAGAAGAAAGACAAGGTATCAGTACATTAGTATCAAAGGTATCAAAGTATCAGTAAAACAAAACTGGAAAACAGAACTAAAAATACGAAATCCATCTGACTCCTTCAGCACTGACTAAAATTCTGGTAACCGCCAAAGAAATTAATCTAAAAGCATGCAGAGTAAAATATAGAGAGGTATAAAGGAAGATGGTGTGGATGCCCAGACATGGTGAAAACTTCTCTATAAGTAAAAATACTCATAATAAATAATAATCAAATAGTTAAAACAAAAATAATGGTGAATGACTGAAAAAGGGTATAAATGGATGTCTATAAATTCTCTGGGTAGTCTCTGGGTTACTTCCTCTTAGCACAGAAAATGAGGATACCCCGTCAAAAAAAGCACGCATGTAGTTTGAATGCTTACCTACAGAGTAAATAATTGGAAATCGCTGTTTTATCACATTTTAGAGGTCAAAAATTCAGTGAACAGCTTTTGGGAAAGCATTACGCAAAGTTTATGGAGAACTGCATCTGTGCAGTTTTGTATAACTTTTGATTTGTTTTCCTCCAGAAGAAAAAGTTCTTTAACCAGTGATGTGGAAAGCAGAAATAAGGAGGAATAAAGAAAAGAAGAGATGCCCTTGCTTCGTTACGCTAGGTAAGAGCAAGGGAAATTGGGATGTAGGGGAAGGAGGAGGTCAGTATTTTCACACTTTTTCCTCAAATCTCACGTTCATATTTGTTCTTTCTGTTGCACTGCAAGTGAGTTGTTAGAAATCTCCAGTTTTTTTAGGAGAAGTTTGTGCCATGACCTACTTTGTTTTCATCAGAATCTCTATTATACTGTGGTCTGGAAGCCACAATGGAACATATATTCTCCTCGTTCTCCCACTTGAGATGCTTAAATCCAGCCCCCAAAATCATTTGCTACAGCAACCGAACGCTAGAACAATAGTATTGCTTGTTTTATGGAATTTGTATGCTAATCTAATCTTGCACAGCACAATATAAGCCACGACACAATTACATTCTAACCATGAACCGACTATTCCTACAACTAACATATTGTTGAAAAGGGTAAAAAGCAGAAAGAAGAATTTTCCTTGCATAAGGGATTAATTATATTGGAGGAATTATGGACAGTCTTTTGCTCACCCACACATCTTAATCTACATAAACATGCAGAAAATGCATAATTTACTTTTCTGCACAGTCTCCTTGTGCAGACCACTGGTAGCACTCATAGGCGGGAATATGCAGAACTCCCCCCGTCAAAACTGTGCAATGAATTTAAATTAGAATCTCAACTATCCTCAAGGTCTCAGTCAATATCATGAAGGTCAAAATAATATCAGACATAATGTGAAAAAACTTACTACACAGAGATAGCCATCCTTCTCTTAGGACCAGTTACTTCCTTGTCTGGAAGGACCTGGTCCCACTCCAACAACAAGCCTTTTTACACAGTCAGCTAGATAAAACTGCAAACCCTGGATCGAAGGATGAAACAATTTCACCCTTGCAAAAAAAGAAAGGTAACAGGGAAGAGTGGCAGAACTATAATCAAATAATTTGCAATCAAAGGAATTGCAAGAACAATAAGACCAACAACAAAAGAATAATATTAGGGAAATTTTTAAAGCCAAGCAATGAAAACTAATTTCAGTTTTTCTTTATGTTTTGCATTATTTTAAGCAGCTCAAAACCCCTATGGCTGTATCATTCCCTGCAGCACCATTTGTATTACAAAGGCTCTTCCAGCAAACATATGAAATCTTGTTGTATTCTTCACCCACTCAGGAGCAGCACAGCCAAGAAGCATTTTCAAAATTCTGTGGCGATTGCCATAAGCAAAGAATTTGGAGCCAAATGGACCTTAGTACCCTAAAGCTTGTAAGAAACCCACTGGAAAAAGAAGGGAAAAGCAGATCTTGCAAGAGGCCAGCCTGATAAATGAGCAAGGCTAGATTTACTCAGCTCTGGTGAGGCCACACCTCAAGCACTGTGTTCAGCTTTGGGCCCCTCACTACAAGAAGGACATCAAGGACCCGGAGTACGTCCAGAGAGGGGCTATGAAGCTGGTGAAGGGCCTGGAACACATCCTGTGAGGAGCGGATGAGGGAACTGGGGGTGTTTGGTCTGGAGAAGAGGAGGCTCAGGGGAGACCTCATTGCTCTCTGCAGCTACCTGAGGGGAAGCTGTGGGGAGCTGGGGTCGGCCTCTTCTCACAGGTAACCAGTGATAGAACTAGAGGGAATAGCCTCAAGTTATGCCAGGGGAGGTTCACGTTGGAAACATAGACATTTCTTCTCAGAAAGAGCAGTCAGGCACTGGGACGGGTTGCCTAGGGAGGTGGCAGAGTCACCGTCCTGGGGGTGTTCAAGGAAAGGTTGAACCTGGTGCTTGGGGACACGGTTTGGTGGGTGACATTGGTGGTAGGGGGGTGGTTGGACCAGGTGATCTTGGAGGGCTTACCTTAATGATTCTGTGATTCTGAAGTCTTCTAAGACAAGAAATGAAGGCCTATGTCCGATCTAGCCAGCCTGACCTACAGCTGGGTGGCTGCAGCCCACCTGAAGGCTTGTTCCAGACAGGACCACAGCCTGACCAAGCTTGCCCTTCCCTTCCCAGCCATGGGATCAGCTGTCCCCAGCTGCTTCCTGGAGCTCTGTCCCTGGCCACCCTGGAGAATGAGACCCCAGGTTGCTTATGGAGTCCCTGTTGATGTTTTGGAGAGTAAAAATTTCCTTCAGCCAGATTTAAATCTGTTCCTTACCTAACACCTCTGCAAAGGCTTTCACCGCAGCTTCTAAACATGACTTCCCACACACACTTCCAAGGCATCTTCCACTGGAAAAAACGAGTTTTAAATCTCTTAATGCTGAGCACACAGAAGAATGCAAAACAGGCTGTTACCTGAAGTCTTGAGTGAATATAACACCTTGAACACTAAGGAGCCAAAAAGGTCTTCCAGAAAATACTGAAAAAAGTGATGTTATTCTGATACCTAAGTCTGAAAACGGTCCCAAATTCTGAGTTTTTAAAGTAAACATGTTGTGTGGAAAACTACACAAAGGTGAGGGGTAGAAGTATATTATTACTGTATTCAAAATAAACAAAAGTGCAAAATTGTCCAGAAAGTTTTTGAGACAGCCCATAAAGCCAGATCTCTTTCAAGGCTTTCTTTTTTACTGTAATTTGAGCAGGAGGAATAAGCACAAACACAATGTACCACCTAGATTTTCCCTTCTGAATTCTAGTTCTCTTTTAAAAGAGAGTCTGAATCTAAGCACATGCAAAGTTAGACAGGAATTGTGCCCTAAGGCAATAGCCAAAACAGGAAAGAAAATGAAGTATAGAGTCATAGAATATCCCGAGTTGGAAGGGACCCATAAGGATCATCAAGTTCAATTCCTGGCACTGCTCAGGTCTAGTTTTAGACCAAAAGTTTTGACCATGTGACTGACTGCACAGTCCAAACACCTCTTAAATTCAGACAGGCTTGGTGCAGCGACTACATCCCTGAGGAGCCTGTTCCAGTGTGCAACCACCCTGTCGGTGAAGAACCTCTTCCTGGTGTCCAGCCTAAACTTCCCCTGCCTCAGCTTAATACCATTCCTGCGGGTCCTATCACTGGTGTTTACAGAGAAAAGGTCACCTGCCTCTCCACTCCCCCTCGCAAGGAAGTTGTAGACTGTGATGAGGTCCCCCTTCAGTCTCCTCTTCTCCAGGCTGAACAGGCCCAATGCCCTCACCCGCTCCTCATACGTCTTCCCCTCTAGGCCCTTCACCATCTTCGTTGTCCTCCTCTGGATACTCTCCAACAGTTTAATGTCCTTCTTGTACTGTAGTGCCCAGAACTGCACACAGTAATTGAGGTGAGGCTGGACCAGTGCAGAGTAGAGCGGGACAATCACCTCCCTCGACCGACTAGCAATGCTGTGCTTGATGCATCCCAGGATATGGTTGGCCTTTCTGGCTGCCAAGGCACACTGCTGGCTCATATTCAACTTGCTGTCTACCACGACCCCCAGATCCCTCTCTGCGGGGCTGCTCTCCAGCGTCTCATCGCCCAGTCTGTACATAAAGCCAGGGTTGCCTCGTCCCAGGTGCAGGACCCAGCACTTGCCTTTGTTAAACCTCATGCGGTTGGTGATCGCCCAGCTCTCCAATCTGTCCACCCTCATCCAAGTCCACAATTCCTCCAAGTTTGGTGTCATCAGCAAATTTGCTCAGAACATCATCTAGTCCTACATCCAAACAGTTTATAAAAGCATTGAAGAGGACTGGCCCTAAAATGGAGCCTTGAGGGACCCCACTAGTGACATCCACCAGCCACATGTGGCCCCATTAACCATAACCCTTTGAGCCCTGCCCGTCAGCCAATTGCTCACCCATCATATGATGTTTTTGGTAAGGTGTATGCTGGGCATTTTGTCCAGTAGGATCCTATGGAAAACCATGTCAAAAGTCTTGCTGAAGTCCAAAAAGATCACAGCAGCTGGTTTCCCTTGAAGTATGACACCCATGAGACAGCACACAGAACAGTACTAGAAAGAAACGCGGATTCAGCTGCAGCGAGACAGAGGTTCAAAGGGTGGGCCTGATGCTCTTGATTTGCTTCAGTAGGACCATCCATGTAATCACAAGACCATACACAGAAGCTCCTTCTTAATAAACAGCATTTCCTTCTGTTTGCAGACAGACCAGTAACGTTATGACCCTTTAATTGACAGTAGGGGAAATAATTTGGCTAGAAACCGAGATTTCTGTTTGCACACGTATACCAAAACACAGGCTGACTATCAAAAAGCAAGCAATAAAGGTCCTTGAAGGCTTCAGGAAAATTCCCCTGCCCACACGTGACTTGGGCTGTAAAGTTTTGACATTGATGAAGTCAGAGTTCGTCACTTCTTGGTCAATATTGATATTTATTCCTTCTAGACTGCTTTAACGCATTTCCCTTACAGCCAGGAACTCTATTAAGAAGAGCTGGACTATGCCTGTGGTTACCTGCGGATAAAAATAAAGCTCTCCATCACAAAGGATTAGCATAGAGGACATAAGTAGGAATTAGTGGAAACAAATGAGCCTGAGAACACTGAAGAGCTCAATTTTTTCACATACCCAGAAGCTGCTTGAATACATGATTTCCTGATCCACTTGAAATGTCAACATTTGGTTTTGCTCCAAGACAAAATTCCCCATAGAATAAAAGTTTTGGAGAGGGGAAAAGAAAAAAACAAAACACCAAACCATTTAATGCTGAGTAACTAGAAAATTCACTTACGCTTTGCCTTTACCTGGTATTTTACATTTACAATGGTATAAGAGAGAATATACTTGGGTGCATGGAAGTTTCAGAGTGCAACTGACCTCTAGCTCTACTAAAAGATCAAGACAACATTTATTTTGTTGATATTCATTACTCAGAAGCTAATCAACATTCAAGGTGTGAACTATGCCCTACTTCATGAGAACCTTATTAAGATGAAGTGTACAGATGCCTCGGCCACAGCAGAACATAATGTAAACATAGGAAAGTCCTGATCTCATACCCAAAGGGCTTCACTTTCATCTTGTAAAGTAGAAAGAGCTATACAGGGAAAAAAAAAAAACAAACAGCTGCATTGGTTGAACGAACAAAGAACAAAAGGAAAATTCTTCAGTATATCCCTCTGAAGAAAAATTGTCAGAACCAAACAGCCAGGAAAGCAACATCTATGTAGTATAGGACTGGGACAATCCTACTGCATTTCCAGATGTAACTTACTCCCAGTTGCTAAGTGAGGTACCTGTCTCATATTAAAAGAAGACTTTAAATGGCCAAATAGACAATCTTCTCCCTTAAATCTCTATGTTTTTACCTTAAAGAACAACCATGGAATTTCAGACTCCTTCAGAATTTGGCAAACACCCTGCAAACGTTCCCACTCTACAAACACGAAGCATCCAAGGCTTGTAAAGCTCTCTGCAACACAGCCCTTCAGTGTGAGCATGAAAACCACACAAGCAGGAGCCATCATTCACTCCTTGCTTAGGCAAGACAAGAAATTGCCATCAACCTGAGCACTGTCCTTCAGGCAGCTTTAATTATCTTCCTACAAATATCACCCCCCCTCCCCCCGTTAACAAATGTTTCACTTGGACATAAAAAGTGAAGACTATAAAGACTACAACTTATCCACTGCATCATCTTTAGCTATGAATTGCTTAAAACCCCTCAGGCCTGATAGCATTTAGGAATTTATACTGCCTTATAAATAAAGGAAATACGCTGAATGAGCTCCAATACTGCCCTAAGGGCTGGTGTCCAAGCAGGAAGTTTGTTTCAAGCAGGACAAGTATCTTCACATGAAAATAGAGAACAATACTCAAATGGACACAAGTCCCAAACTCAGAAGAACAATGTTTGAACTACTCACCACAGACAGAAAAGCCCCACTAACTATAAACAGTGAAGCAGAAGATGTTTTCAAATACATTTAATTTAGTGACATTTAAATAAAAGGCAGCCCTCGAGAACTCAGTGCACTATTGTACAAAAGGAAAATGTTATCTTCCCGATCTGGATGTGGCATTACATTATCCCACTATAAGCCAGTCTCCATTGAATTCACATACAGAGAGCTTAACACAATCTACTGGCAGATTACAGAGGAGGATTCTTTCAAATATTAAAATATTCACACACAGAATCACACACAGAATCTCTAGGTTGGAAGAGACCTCAAGATCATCGAGTCCAACCTCTGACCTAACACTAACAGTCCCCACTAAACCATATCCCTAAGTTCTACATCTAAACGTCTTTTGAAGACTTCCAGGGATGGTGACTCCACCACCTCCCTGGGCAGCCTGTTCCAATGTCTAACAACCCTTTCAGTAAAGAAATTCTTCCTAACGTCTAACCTAAAACTCCCCTGGCGCAACTTTAGCCCATTCCCCCTCGTCCTGTCACCAGGCACATGGGAGAACAGGCCAACCCCCATCTCGCTAGAGCCTCCTTTAATATACTTATACAGAGTGATAAGGTCACCCCTGAGCCTCCTCTTCTCCAGGCTGAACAAGCCCAGCTCCTTCAGTCGCTCCTCATAGGACTTGCTCTCCAGGCCCCTCACCAGCTTCGTCGCCCTTCTCTGGACCCGCTCAAGCACCTCGATGTCCTTCTTGTAGCGAGGGGCCCAGAACTGAACACAGTACTCGAGGTGCGGCCTCACCAGAGCCGAGTACAGGGGGACGATCACCTCCCTAGCCCTGCTGGTCACAGTGTTTCTGATACAAGCCAGGATGCCGTTGGCCTTCTTGGCCACCTGAGCACACTGCTGGCTCATATTCAGCCGACTGTCCACCATCACTCCCAGGTCCTTCTCTGCCTGGCAGCTCTCCAGCCATTCCTCTCCCAGCCTGTAGCTCTTCTTGGGGTTATTGCGCCCCAGGTGCAGGACCCGGCACTTGGCCTTGTTAAACTTCATACAGTTGACCTCAGCCCATCGGTGCAGCCTATCCAGATCCTCCTGCAGAGCCTTCCTACCCTCAAGCAAATCGACTCACTCACCTAGCTTGGTGTCATCTGCAAACTTACTGAGGGTGCACTCAATGCCCTCATCCAGATCATTGATGAAGATGTTAAAGAGATGTAAATTCAATTTATTGATCTAATTTTGTCCGAACAGCCTGATAACTTACTCAAGAAAATCCAACCAGTTATCAAGTTGGAGGCAGAGAATGGTTTTCATAAAACAGGAAATACCTTGACACTAATCACAGGTTTATGAGCTATGATACCACAGGATGGCTTTTATCCCGAGAAATTAAGCTGCACCCATCTATGTAAATAAAAATATTAAAGAGATACTTTAGAGAAGCCTGGTAATCTACCATCAGTGATCCAAAAAAACATATCCAAACATACATAAACTCTGTTATTAGGAAACCTGAAGTTTTTTAGGAATCAAAAAAAAAAAAGAGGAAAAATTCAGCGATGAACAATTGAAGGACTATATGAAAGGGCTAATTCTTAAATGCAATTAAAAATAAAGAAGCATAAATTATCTTTGGAAGGTAACTTTGCAAATTTATGCCTAAATATTTAACAGGTATTAAAGTAGTCTCCAATAAGAGGGGAAAATATGGTAGTATTTGGGAAAAAAATGGATTACCATCCACTAATTCCCTTTCCTTTTCACTTTTTTTTTCTTTCCTTTCTGTTCTTTTTGCTTGTTCCAATACAAACCCAGCATATGAATTCAATTTTTTTTTTCCTCGGCTGTAATCACCACCAGCATGGCTGGGAAAGGCACCAATTTCCCACTCTTTTCCCACTCTAGTATCTTTCAGATACTGGAAAGCATCTGAAAAAGGGGGCTTTTACTTTCTGAAAACATAAATTTCATTACTCTATACCCACAGATATTAATAAATTTAATGAATAATTATTTTATCCTGATTTTTTTTTGCCTACTTCTTTCTCCTCCCCTTTAAATATAGCTAAACTAAAAATAACAGATACACCATAAATAAGTTTTGCAGGGCATGTCTCAGAAGGGATTGTCAAATATGAAATAGGGAAAAGATTTTGTCCTAAAATTCCTGCCACGTCACCTACCTTCTAAAATACGAGCCTTTCCTTAAGAGGATGAATAATTTTGCTAATGCTTCTTATATTTCTTTAGAGATTCAAGTTTGTTCCTGGTTCACAGCCTTTCCGAAAGGAAAGTCACCTTAACAGCAAGCTGAAATGAACAGCTGCAATTGTCCTTGTTTTCCTTCCGCTGTTACGATTTTCATCAGGAAAAAATGCTCATCGTTGTATTTTGACTTTGTTTCCTTTTTTCTTTTTTTGCTCTATGCTCCCAGAGTGATTACAGCACAGTCCTGACCGAACAGGGGAATAAGCACCTTTGTGCCTCCATACTTTCCGAGATGAGCATCCACTGTTAAGCTTGAACTATGCCAATCGATCAAGCAGCTTCAACTGATTGCTTAATAGCTATTAAAACATCAATTCCATTTGCATTTCAGAAGTGATATTTCGGCGCAATTCACGTAAGAGATTTTTTCCTTAGAAGTACACTTAAATGAGCCTTTTATTGGTAGGACAAATAGCACACTGAGAAGTTACGCAAGAACCACGCCAGCACAGCGTACTGTGAGTCACATGCCAAACACCCTAAGACTTGGTTAATGATCTACAAGATCATCTGAGTTTTATCTGAAGATGATGGCTTGTTGTGATACGCTTTTCTCCAACAACAAAAAAAAAGTAATGGGAACTTCTGCTACAGGCTTAGTTTTATTTTGTACCCTCTGAAAAGGTTATCTTTCTAGGCACACACTAGTAGAAACTCCAAAATAAACGTCTTGTTACAACATTTTTCCAAGGTGCTAGAGAAATGACTCAAAAGACGTATGCTGGGAGTTAAGCCTATCTCTGAAGAGCACTGAAAATGAGTAAAAGTTTGCTTTGAGGTTGGTTTGGTATTTTTTGGTGAGTTGCTTTTTTTGGTTGGTTAGCTTCTCATTCTAAAGGCAACTAAACTAAAACCAAGCAACTAGCAACTTAAATTGGTGCAGGTCAATCCACCATTCAGAATATAAATATACCAAGCCACAAAATCAATCCACTCCTTCAGAATATACCAAGCCACAGAAATATCAAAAAAAATTGTTACTGCAGATGAAATCCTCTCACTCACTCCTCAATAAAATAAACATTGCTCAGTCATCTTTTGAAATCCCTGATTATTCAGTCAGAATAATCAGTTTTAGCCAGAAACTTCTTAAATCCAGCCTTGAAAACTTTCATTCCATAACCAGCAATAAAGATTTACCAGTTCTCAAAGACAGACCCATTTACAAGTTTAAGGAGATCAAGGCAACGAAGGAGAAAGGAGAGGAAAGAAAAAAAAAAAAAGATTCAGAGTAAAGCCAGAGATCAGCCACTGTAATTCTCATTTGAGTCTCATCTCCTGTGTAACAACAGGATTTCACTCAGCCCTCATCTTGTAACTGAAGAATCTGTACTTCATAGAAAAACCAAAGAGGAGTTAATATTCCACAAATTCCTATGCTGTATTCACTATAAAAAAAAAACAAAAAAAAAACTACTCTTCACTAAAAGATACTCCTGTATGACTTAACCTTCTTCTAATTAGGCCACAGAAGTCAACAATTTTTCACACTCAGGCTCTTTGCTTCTAATCCATTAGCCATGC
Organism: Anas platyrhynchos; assembly: GCF_047663525.1. NCBI lineage: Eukaryota > Metazoa > Chordata > Aves > Anseriformes > Anatidae > Anas > Anas platyrhynchos. Next base: position 146,478,885 of record NC_092587.1, read on the forward strand.
TTGTAGCTCTTTTCTCCAACCTTTCTGCATTACTCTATAACCAAGACTGTAGCACAGAGTCACCACCACTGCTTGGTTACCCCAATTCTTCATTACTTTCATCTCTACGCTTCATATACTTTTCAGAACAGCTCTCGGGCTCTGGGACACCACAAAACATTAAGAGCTTGGTTTGTCATCTGCTACCAGCTCAATGGACCTTGCAACAAAACACGTATTGTTGCGCAAACAAAACCTAGCTTGGCCATTAGTCTATATTTGAAACCTTACGCATTTGTTTAGTCTGCGTGTTTTTAACTGCAATAGTCTTTTTGTAGATAGACTTGTCAGCTGAGTGTCTTTGGACTAAATGCATGTTCATGGTATCTGACCAGCCAAAGGAGCTGCATAACTCTTATAATAAAGGACAATAAATACTATCAGAGATGATCCCCATTATCCACGAGATTTAGCCCATGAACTATTTTCAACTTCTCTGGGATAAAAGAGGAGCTGGAGTCCATTCTGTTTCGTAAGTTGTTTTTTTCTTGCTGACAAATCAAAACTCACCCTACTATTACTAAAACTAAGCCCAAACTTTTCAACTCACAAGAATTTTCATTTCAAAATCAAATTTCCCATTGACAGGCCAATTTTATTCTACCGGTATGCTTTTCATCCAAAGTTTTAAATTTAAACCATGTATTATTTTAACACAAAACATTTTGGAAAAATGCTCCTAACCACAGTATCTAGCATGCTTTTTGCCAACAAAAACTTTGGGTATCCCAGTAAGTGAATATATATATATAAATAGGTACCCCCGTAAATAAATATATATTGCAGCTAAAGATCCCATTGACACCTCTAACACGCCAAGTAACTTTTTCATTTAGCTAAATGAGATTTCTTTTTTTTCAAACCACCTATTATATTTAGTTCTCTTGATCCATATGTATTTTTTAGGAGAAGAAAATAACTGCTTCAAGCAGTTCACATGTTTTCAGCTGTCTGGAAATGCAGTGCCTTGTAAATGAAATGTAAAAATGACCTTAGCCCTTCCAGTCCAGCAAGCATATCTCAAGAGTATCTGCAATACAAACTGACAAAATGACACCGGTATTTATCTATTTCCCTGCAAAACTATGATGTTTTAGAAGAAGACACTTTATCTGCTTAAGTCTGGCAAAATAAATGAGGTGATGCCAGACTCGTGTGACAGTATCATTCTGTCTAAGAGGAAACACCGTGCCAGAACTCCAGTATCAACACCACCTCTACTGAATAGGTGGCAGAGCACTACAGAATTAAAATCGGGAAGCTTCAGTACAGGTTTGAGCAGGAGCGCAAGGCTGAACTGAGAAATTTGAATTTGAGAAAGTAAAATGTAAGCATCGATGTAAAATTCTTCTGAAGTTTTATGTTTAAAAGGCAATTTAAAACTGCTGCTTCAAAGAAGAACTGGTCATTTGGCATATGACCTGCTTAAGGAGAGATATGATTAGAAACAAACTATGAGGAGGAAAAAAATAACCTTAGGATTTACTTTGGAAGAGTTCTGCAGGAAGCAATAACGCCGACTCCTTAACTGCAGCAGCAGGGCTTAAAGCCAGCTATTGCTCAGTGAAGGTAACAAAGAGACCACTTACAGAAGTGAAGTGGGCTTTGAAACCACCACGGCCACGTCAGACTCTCAGCTCTGGGTTGTGCAAGAAGCCTTTTCGCCAGAACACTCTCTGGAACAACAGGTCGTCACCTCAAAGAAAAGTCACTCCTACAGAAAAGCAATTAATTTTCCACAGGACAAACTCTAAAAGCAGCTCGTTTCCATTTCCAGTACCCAAAATCTGATACTTTTTCCTTAAATTTGCAATTCCTTTCCACAGAGGAACCAGCGCTGCAGACGATCTCCGTGCAATTGCTAAGCAGAGCTTGTTACCAGGTCCTTACCTCCAGAAAGGAGAACTTCAAAGCCTGCAATCCCGCCCAAAGTTTGCTCTTCAAAGGGAGAAATTGGTCCTTAGCTCACACAGGAATGCAGGGCCAGGTTTGTTTTAGTACAGTTCAGCCAGCACTGCAGGGCCCTGGAGGTCACTCAAGGCAAGTTGGATGTGTTATATTGCTCAATACGGAACCGGCGAGTTAACTTGGCTTCCAATTCACCCAAGCAAACATTGATACAGGTGTGATATTAGAAAATAAAAATAAAAAAATAAAAATAAAATAATCGGAGACAGGTGGGGTTGAGATTGCTCTCCTAAAAACACATCAGTAAACCCTTTGAAACCTTTGGCACTATTAGTCATTCCTCCTCTCCGTGAAGACAGTTAGCAATCGGCATCTGCCTGTTCTCTCACAAATGAGAAATGCTTCCTGTTTTTCTTCATTTTTATTACTGTTTTAAGTCTACTTAGTTTTCTCAGCTTCCTCATTAGATACTTTACTTTCACCCTAGTCATCTTTATGCAGACTTTTTTCTTTTAATAATCAAAATTCCCCATAAATTTTGCTGAAGACGAGTGACTACGCACACACCAAGTCACTACAATATTTTACATCATGCCATTCTTTGAGTGAGGAAATACCATAAACTTAATAAACACATCCTAATTAAGGACAGCAACACTTTAACTATGCACTATTTTTCCTCTCTAATGAAAGCAGGTCCTCTGTGAATTAAGTTTAGGTATCCATCCACAAAGAAACTGAAAAAAGTTCAGGCTTCAGACATTTTCAAGGATCTCTGGCGTGTTTCCACCACGGCACCAGGATACCAGAAGCAGTAATTTTTTAGCCTTCAGTGATCAGCCTGGAGGACATTTAGGGCGACCTGGTCACACTTTCCTACCCTTGTCCACAGCCAGAGATCATCCTGTTCTTCCACAACAACAAGGCTTTGTTCAGTACAGACACTCTAGGGCGTACAGAAAGGGCCAAATGTGCCCTGAATATATCAGCAGTGGTTCCTTTTGGAGATAAAATTAATTGCTAAGTCATATCCAGATGGTACCTCAAGTACTACTTCCATAAATCTTTTATCTTACCAGTACCTTTCCAAGTTGCCTGGGACTAGGTGACAGGAAGAAGAGTGCTAAAATATTTCAAAATGACTTAGCTTTTAGAAGCCTGTGTAAAACAGCAGCTGAATGCTGGTAGTCACCACTGTTTGCCACTGAAGAGGGGAAAAAAAGTCAACATGCAAAAATGCAACATTCAGATTCTGAAAGATATAGAGACCAGGTTTCACAAAGAGAAAAAAAAACATTTGAGAGCTGGCAGTTCTTGTTGTCAGAAGCGACCTTTTGTGTCACATGCTTTAAAACTGAGAAATGGTTCTTGCACACATAATGAATAATAGAGTTGTCTGAACTACTTCACGAAGTTACCTTCTCAGACCAACAGCAAGCACCTAAAGATGGTCTGCCCCAGTAGATACTTGGTAAGTGCTTCGCATTTAAGGTTGATCTGTCTTATGGTGAAATGAAACCATGCTGTAGTAGATAACTACAAGTAATGCCTGGTTTCTAACAATTCAATTGACTAGCCTTCACTAGCTATTTGAAATACAGTAATTCAGGGTAGAAAGTCGAATGGGTAGAAGTAGAATGAAGGATATGGATCTTGTAAAGCAAATAAAGATCTACTATTTCACTTGCTGAAGATCATCTCACATCAGTAACAAGGGACATAAACCTAGGCCCACTCAGACATATTTTTAAAAGATTTGTTTCAATATCAGTTCAGGCAGATTCTCAACTGTGAACACACACAATTTATTTGGGTCTAGTTTATCCACAAGAAAATCACAATTGCTTCTGCTCATTACCAGCTGCCACCAACTTTGACTCAGCTGAAGTCTCCGTCACTGGATGCCCTTGGATAGCCGCTGTCTGTCAGAAGCAGGAGGAAGTTCTGGTGACCCGGCGGGCTGTCCTCAGCAAGCACCATGAACAGGAGACTATGCCAGACATACAGCTGCCTCGGGGATTTAACAGGAGAGGTTTACTGAATTTGGGTAATCGTATCACAGAACACGGTGCTTGGGTTTTCAGAAGATCTGCTGATGAAGATGAAGACGTGGCTTTCAGTTTCCAGCACTTCTTCTCCCTTCCAGTTCCACTTCTTGCTTCTCTGCCTGCACTCTTAAGAGCATATTTAATATTCACTGTGTAGAGGCATTAATTTAAGGATTAAAGAAACAAAAACCACAAAACAGGGATGGTAAAATGAAACTGATCTTGTCTTATTAACACTCCCTAGCCTGGCACAAAAGGAGTACCACTAAGACCTGTAAACAGCTCAGTTCTGAACTTGCACACAGCATATGCCATGCAGAGCAACCTGCTTGCACTGTGCAGCGTCCATCCATTGAACCTTCATGACACGAGGGGAAGCCACTTACTGAAAGGGAACTGACTGCAGATTTGCATGTGCTACATCCTTTTTTTTTTCCCCTCTAGTGTTAAGAAAGCGATGAGGCAGCAACCCTAGGTCACAAAGCACTGTGCTGCTAGAAGGAAGGCAGCGACTACTCCACTGCCACTGGGCTTCCAAGGTTTAACAAAAAAACAACAGTTGAGAAGGAAAATGTGGAAATGTGGAGGGTGCATACAATGCTACACGGGGAAAGGAGATAAGGGAAATAGGAACATGATACAGACAGCTATCTGTTGTGGGAAGGAAAGCTCACGTCCTAAGGAGAGTCCAAGAGAGTGTTTGTTCCTCCTCATAAAAATAAGCAGCAGGCACACAGGCAGGGACCAGGGAGAGGTGAGCAGTTTGAGGTGTTTTTGGTTTCATGAAACTAAAGATTTATTTTTAAATAAGCAGTCTATAACAGCTTTTCAGAAAAAAATAAATAAAAATCAGTCTCATTATACCAGCTATTTTCCAAAACGTGTCCCACGTGTCACCCAAGAGATGTGATGATCCCTTTTACAAAGCTTGGAGGATGATGACTAAACTATATAGGACTCTTGCTTTGTTTGTTTTGTGTTATTTTTTTAAAACCATAAATCACTACAGATATTGTAATTTCCCAATTTTCTGAATAAATCAAAGTCTCTGCTATTTCTGACAGCAAATTGCAGCAGGAGAATAGAAACAAATAAATAATAAACAAAACAACAACAACAACAAAAAACTCTAAATAACCCAGAGCCTTATTTCTTTCCAAATATGAGAGCTAATAAGAGAGTAGCACCAGATTTGTACATCCAGATGACAGACCTCACTATGAAGAACAGAAAATGAACATTGAGAAGTTTCACAGCATAAAGCACGGAACCGCACTCATCCGCAGCCCCAGCAGTGTCGCAACCTGCGCAGCCAGACAGGGAAGTCAGCCAGCCCAAACCCCTCGGGACATGGGAGGGAAGGGAGCAAGAGCTCACCTGAAGGTCATTTCAGCCAGGGCACACCACCACACGTGTATGTTTTTATACCATTGCAGTTTAGTACATTGGGAACATGAGTGTAAGCAGGTATCCCAAAGTTGGCTGTCTCCATTTAAAGTAGTTATATGGCCAATGTTCAAAATTTAGATCTTTCTTTTCTTTTAAAGGCTATTCCCATGTACTAACCTTCTACTTTACGTTCTTCATAAAGCATATTACACTCATTTACCTTGCCCCACCGCACAAACTGTTTCTTTGAGGTGCCTGGTTTATATATTCTTACAGGAACATTTCCCTGAAAGCCCAAGACATTTCCCAAGAAAGCCCAACTAAGCCACCCTTCACTTTATGGATAATGATACAATTAAGAGAAGAATAAAAACTCAAATACTTAAGTCATACAAAATATTCAACCATACACATTTAAGGTTAAGTAGTCATCAGCTACAAATGGTAGAACAAATACACCCTGCTATTTCAGCAGTACTGGAAACCATTATTCTTAAAGTATACAAGAGCAGTTGGATGGCTGGAAAACATCTTTTCTCTGCATTTCATAAAAATATCCTTAAGTATAAGAACGGTGGTTAGGAATATTAAATATATAATGAATTAAGGGAGAAATGCCATTGGATCAACTGGGGAGAGGACATGCTGTGGGAAGAGGGAGAGGTATCTACGTCAGACACTTAATGGTTATTGAACACAATTGTTTCAATCTTCAATTCATTAACCTGGAGACCAGAAAAACAAGGAAAATGGTATATTCTTTAAACCAAGGATACGAATAGTTATTTTCATGACAGAATAAAAGCAAAAACAAAATTGAAAGAACTGAAGGGGGTGGAGGAGGCTCAATAATAACAAGCAGAAATAACCTGAAAGCACAGAAGCTTTAATTCACAGTAAGGCAATTTGTGACTTTAACCTGTTTGAATATTGAAAGTTCTGAATGTCCCTCCTCCTGGAGTCTTGTACATGAGGTGTCCACCATGCTACAAACTAGACTAGGATGTATTTTTGCTCTAAAGAGCCAATGTTCAAATTCAGACAAGAAAAAGCCAAAACTCATTTCCTCTGACCACCTCTGCTCTCAGCAGTATCACTCATGTAAACTAAGTTTTAATCACTTCATTTCCTAGGCCCGCACATCTTTGGGCTCTGCATATGAAGCTATAGTTAATATAACAAAAACAAAACAGGTAAGGTATATATCACAACCCTGACACCTTTTGATCATATCCCAGAAGGTCCTACCCAACGTTCACCCAGAAGAAAGCTAATCAACCAGACTCAGGAGAGAAAATGATTCTTTTTATTCCATAATTTTTGACATCTCCAAACATATCTGCCACAATCTCCGTGTCTTTCTTTGTGGAGACCCAAACAAAGGTGACTTGTTTAGATGTTTTGCAATACTACAACGTGACTCGGACAAGGAATTACCAAGTTCACCTTCAGTTCATCCAGAGAAACGCTGCCACAGAAAAAACAAACACTCGGAAGCTCACATGGCAATTGGCTTGAGTGCAAATAATTGTTGTGCAAACAATTAAGCTATGATACGTGATCACAGCATGAAGTTAAGATACTCAAATTAGCCTAAGTGTCAGGAGCACACCACTATTTACCCAGCTAGACAGAGGATGATGCAAGGAAAAAAGAGTGTCACGTCCCGTTCTGTCCCTGTGTCCTCCCCTCCACCTCCAAATAGTTGAAAGAGTGTTCATAGACAGCTCAGGTACGCATTTGACAGATATTAAGCTCAAAATGAAGAGCACAACAAGGCATTAATGACTTGCTTTCTTGCACAGAATACCTATTTAAGCCTTCGCACACACCCTACTAGCAGACAAATTTACTGAAGCAAATAATCCAGCCCACGGCCATCCTTCTGAAATTTTCTACAGTTTTTCCCACCTGGCTTCTGATCCACCAGCAAGATGAATTTTCATACATTTGCACTTTTTGTCAGCAACCCTGAAGCAAGTCTGCCATTTCGTTTCCACTGTCTGACTAGCCATTTCCCTCTTTTATGCCTCCCTCTCACAAACATTTTGTCAGTGTTGTCATTAAGCAGGCAGTCATCACTTAAACTAACCTTTCAGCTGTCACGTCAATTTTGACAGAGATATCTGGAAAACACACCTCTTCCTTCAGTAAGCAGAGAAGACAGGATGCAATGCCAAAGGCACAAGCTCTTCATTACAAAGATTATCAGTGCTGCTTCAACCTAGGATTTCGGGCTTTAAAATATGGTTTGAAAATAGATATGTTCAGTCAATTCAAGGACTTGTACAAACTCATTCGTATCAGCCACAGACACGAAGCAGAGTTTTCACAGGAAGACAAGAACATACATCATGCACTAAAGACTAGACAAACACATCCTTGTTTTCCTTCCCACTAGATGCTCTTGAAAACAGTTAATATTAATCCCTCTTCACTCTTTTAGAGTGTGACTCTAAAACTCAGGCCCCACTCCAGGCCAAAATTAAAAAGTAAAGACAACATCATTTTTCACGTAAGTCGAGGTGCTCCTGAGGACTCCAAAGCCACAAACCTTAGCTACGGCTTGACAAACATTAGTGATGTTGTGGCATAACACATTGCCAGCTGTAGCCAGGCAAAAATCCCAGGTTACCGATACAATTTGGAGAGAGTCGTATTTAACCTTCAGGCAGTGTCCCACTTGGGCTTGACTAGCGGAGTCCCTTTGCACGTTATTATTGAAGCATGGATTTAACGTGGAAGTCTGAACAGAGACATTACCAGAGAGGTCCATATGTGACACTCACCTTGGCCTGTATTAAATACGACAAGTGGCCTACCCTCCCCAACAGCTTGCCTCCTCAAGAGTCAGTACTAAAAAATACACAATAGAAACATAATTTCCCCCTCAATAAAGTGAGTTAACCACAGCTGTATGAAGAAAATGTGTTGATTTTGTCCCCCACGTGTTGTTCACATTTTTGTTTTCTTCCCCACAGTTCCCTGTGACAAGGTATTTCCAATTTTTTTTTACTGCCTTTGTGTAAAAAAAAGCACTTTCTGTCAGCAGCAGTGAATGTCACCTTTGACTTTTGTATCTCTATATTCTCAAGTTGTAGGACACAAAAAACAGAAGTTTCTTGAGGACTTTCTCTGTACAATTCATTGTTTCCTCATACTTTTAATCACCTCCCAAGTTATTCTGCTCTTCTCAGAAAAGATTCATTTCAGAAAAATCCCCTAGTGCAATGTTTCACAACAACAAAACCAGGCTTCTGTGGACGTTTGAAAGCAAAACCTTTATTCCTGTTTCTGAGCCTGCTTCATAGGCTTTAGATACAGAGTGACAGTGAACTCTCTTCATTGGCTTCCCCAAATACACAAGAGATTTTTCTCAGCAGCTAACCACCCCATCTCTTTGAATCTCCATTCTGACAGCTTCCTTTTCAAGATGTGGTGACTATAACCATACACAAGGAAGCTCTGCGCATGAAGGCGCTGGTCCTCAGCTATCATATGCAGAGGCCAACATCATATTCTGCAGGATAATCTTCCCAGAAGCAAAAAGCAAAAATTCAGACAGCTCAGGGTCCAGTTACCAACAGTATGACTCACAGGCAACAAACTTAAGACAGGTTATCCTCTGTGGTTTTCATCTCCTACCTTGTTAAGTTCCAGGCTCCTGAGCGCAGCCAGGCACACAGACTCACTGAATGAGCCTTGCTGCCCAAGACTCTTGTTTGGGTAATATCCTCTAAACCTCCTCAAACATACCTCATTAAACACTGATCAAAATTCAACGTCAGCTGCTACTCTGTCACTCCTTCAACTGGCTTAGAAAGGCCTCGGGGTCCTCTTGGGCTTTGAATAACCCAAGTACCCACCTCATCTGTAGTTTCTTTTCTCCCCCTATAGACCTCCACCTCCAAAAACAAAGTTAAGAGGCTCAAAGACAAAGTCAGTGAGGAACCTAACACCATTGCAGACTGCTACAGTTAAGCTCTACTTCTTTGAGAGCCAAATACTCACAGAAGATAATCAAATCAGTTCTCCCATTCAGCCACCCAGATTAAGATGAGAGGAAGGAAGAGAAGGGAAGTTCACTTTCCCAGTTAACCTTTATGTTCATTACCACGCTGCATTACTCTCCGCATGGTAAATTCAAAAGCCGGCTTCTTTCTTAAAATGCAGTCACAGCATCACGAAGTGAATTTTGTTAAATACTTGTGATTAACTTACTGGCCTGCTGCTTTGATACCAAGCCAGCAACACAACAGATCCTGACCACTAATAGTTAAAAAGCCTTGCTTCTGGGGGCATCACCTGACAAATGTCCAATTCAAAAGACCAAAAACTAACATACAAACAAGTTTTTCCCTTTCGAAATATTAAGACATAGAAAACATATGTGAAATCCCCAACCACTTCCACTGAATCGTTAAACAAAAACACCAAACGCCTTTAAAGGTAGAGCAGAACCGAGACCCAGAGCTTCAAGGTACATTTCTGCTGCCAGAGAGAAGAGAGAACCTACTAGCATGGTGTTGCACACCACCAACACCCAGCAGAGAGCTTTGGTTTACCCCAAAGCTGCTGTCAGCACTGCCTAGAAGACAGACACACACACACTTGGACACCCTTGAGCCTCCAGCCTCCGATTCGTTTGCAGAACTTTCTTCTGGCTGATGCTACTGCTTACGTTCCCTGGGTCTGAAAAATACTGCTCCAGACATGCTGCTAGGAAGGTCTTGAGGCATACGCTCAGATGCTTTGGAGACCAAGGCCCTATAGCAGACTAGTCCTTCAAAGAAAAAAAAAAAAAAAAAAAAAAAAACCTTGAATTTGACCATTTGAATTTGACCATTTTCCTCTCCTTTTGTATACTTTAAGCACATCGGGGTTTGTTTGTTTAATTCCTTTGAATTAACTGACTCAAACAAAACACGTAAATATAATTTGTATCTAGGGAATCTGAGTTAATAAACAATTCTCCGCTCCACCACACTGGGTGAAACATGAGGACCATCTAGCCAGGCCTCTGACAATGGAAAAAACAGTCAAAAGTAGGTGGCTAAGAAAAGAAACAGGACAAAAAAAAAAAAAAAAAAAAAAAAAAAAAAAAAAAAAAAACAGAGCAAGCACACAGTGCTTCTCTCAAGTATTCTTCCTTGTGTAGCTTATTTGCCTCCTTGGGTTCAATGCAATTTCTAAACAACTTCTTCCATAATCATCAGATTGGAAAACTGGAAATGTCAAGTTCTTTGCTGAGAGCATTTACATTAAAAAAAAAAAAAAATCAAGTCTGACAACTTCTTTACACCCATTTTACAAGACTTGTGGATAAGAATATCAAAGATGTAGATTAGACTAAGCGGCTGATCTTTCCAGGATAAGGATGGGTGGGAATGCACAGCCAAGAGAGGAGCCCTACCTAGGATTTGTTATTCAAACTTCCCTTGGTAGATGTGAGGTGTGCATTTCTGTGATTTACTAAGTGATAACACAACAACATGCACCCCGAGCACATCAGCACGCAGATTTAGTTATATCCGGAAAACAGGTAAGATATTTCTAGAGCAAGAAGACCAGAGCAATGAGTAAAAATGGTATGTTTCAAATAATTCAGAGGATCAGCAACTGAACTGAGGTAGTACTAATATCCACACATAAGTAACTTTTGATCTATCGCCACTACTGATACTCATCAGTCACTGAAGTCTAATCTTGTAAAAACACAGCAAAAAAAGTTTCAGTTTATTATTAAGGTCTACCTTATTACAGGCAGCTGCCTAACCCCTACCAATAACAAACAACATCCAGACTGGACTCAACATAAAATAAAGAGGACTTCTATGGAGAGAGCACTGCCCAGAAAAATGTTGATAAGCCAAAACAAAAATAAATAAAAATACATTCACTACTGCTGTGCTGGAGCATTTTTCACCTTCAGGCTGATCTTTTCTTTTGGGTTCTCCTATAGATCTGTGCATACACAGTTACACTGAACAATGTATCTGTATTTGATTACGCTGTAACTGCCTCATAAGAATTCAATAGTAAGCAATGCCAGGTTAATAAACAAACGCAGCACTGAATTTTAAGCTCCTCCTTGCTATAAAAACTCAAAGCTTAGGTGGCACTCCTCTGGTAGAGGTATGACAGTGACACCACGGAGGAATAAAACCCACATACCAAGGACTGCAGACACGTCGTGGCCAACAAAGGCACAAGGACCATAAAAGCAAAAAGCAAACAATGACAAAACTCACATTTAATCTTATCACCATCAGAGTTGTAGCACCCACAAGGTCCACTACTTCTTCACTGGGAACAAGGCACGTACGTGCCCTGCGAGCTACAATTTCTCAGAAGACTAACGAGAGGATCAACCACAGCCCACGGGTCCCAGCGCTGCCGAGCCCAGAGCTACTCGCACCGCTCTGCAGGAGCACCAAGCCAACAGGGAGACCCTCCAGGAGCCATGCCTGCCTCTGAAAGGCTAATTCCCAACCGGGGGGGAAGAACAGGGAAGCCACAGCTCCCAGCACGGCACATTTCACCAGCAGACACCCTGCCAGGGCTCAGGAAACCACAGGAGCTCCGGCCACAGCGCTGCGTGGGCAGCAGCACCCGAAGCGGTCCCGCTGTGGGGTGAACCTCAACTGGGGGGAAGGAGCCAGGCTTTGAGCCCCCAGGAAGGTGCCTATCGCCTGGGTGCTTTGCCTGGCTTGCTGAGAAGAGTCTCTGGAGGCTTTCCAGCTTCCCAGCTCAGCTCGGACCCGATTATTTCGCAGTATATATTTAAAAATAAAAGCAGAGTAGCGTAAGAGAAGTCATCTTGGTGAAGCCAGATTTTGGTGATACTTCTGCTAAAGCACAGCCCACCGCTAGCCACCCTCGCGGGTCCTGCTTACTAGAAAAAAAAAAACAAACAAACAAACAAACAAAAAAACCGCAATAAAACACGTCCCTGCTGAAGCACAAGTCCTTTTTTCTTCGGAAACTACTGAGAAGTTTTGCTGCCCAGCTCCCCGGCGGCTCCTCTCCCCCCGCTCCCCCTGCTGAGCCCGGCGGTGGAAAAGCCACGTCCCCGCAGCAAGCTCGTCCCCCCCCCCAACCCCAATACCAACCCCACGGACCTGCCGTGTCCCAGATGGAGATGTTGTAGGGCCCCCACTGCTTGAGGTAGAAGGCGCCGCCGACGGTGCTGACGGTGTCCTGGAAGCGCCGCTCCATGTAGCGGTGCAGCAGCGAGGTCTTGCCCACGTTCATGTCCCCCAGCAGCACCACCTTCCCGTCTGGCTTCTTCATCGCACACCGACACGGCGCCGCCGCGGGGCTCCGCCAGCCCCGGGGCCCTGCTCTTCCTCCTCCTCCTCCTCCTCCTCCTCCTCCTCCTGCTCCTCCTGGCCCGGCCCGGCCCCGCTCCGCCCCCGCCGGCACCAGGGGGAGGGACCCGGGCGGGAGCTGCGCGGCCCCGGGCCTGGAGAAAAGCTCCGGGGAAAGTTTTTTTGTGGGACTTAAACGGGGCAGAGCGAGGCCGGGAGAGGGGAGGCGGATCTGGGGTGTCCCTGGGAGAAGTCACCTTATTGTCGGCTGCCCCCACACACTGGGAAGGGGGGTGAAGGGGCAGGCGTCCTCACAGCCGCCTGGCTCCAGGCAGAACAGCAAGATTTTGTTCAAAGCAAACCAGCTCAAAAAGCAGTATTTCTGTATTACTCAAGCCGTGCCAGTAATCCTGCTTATTCTGCGTTTACTGCCCAGATAAGCGATTTAGGCTGCCTCCGGAGATACCTAATTTCAGTTCAGGTTTACATACCCTCCAGACAGCAAACCTCTGGAGATACCCAAACAGAAAGGATGCTAAATCCTTTTTTAAAAAAAAATGCAGAAGACTCCAAAATAATAATGCTGAATGCGATTCAGAGCCATGTGAAACTTGTGGGCTATATTTCACTTTGATCATTGCATGGCGGTAGTTTGCTGTGGCACCTTCACCTCTGATTCCTGTTTCCTTCCCAGATTCCCATCATAATCCAAAAGCTGGGGAAAAGAAAGCCACCAGCTCAAAGTGCTTCTTCTAGGTGGAGCAAAGCAACTAGTTTGGGGGTGTTTTGTTTTGTTTTTCTTTTCTGGGTCCCCTGTGTATATATACTTGTATACCATACATGTATTCCCGGGTCCTCAGTATATATACTCCTACCTCACGCATTGATTTGCTGTCTGTGTAATAAAAAAAGTCCTAAATGCTTAAGTATGATTATTGATTTACAGCACTGCCTCTGCTACTAAAGCACAGCACTTAAAACAATGATTTCTGTACTTTACCAAGGTTCTGCTGTGCTTGAGTTACTACCGATGTGCTGCTGAAATGTAGCTCTTTTCGGTGTCCGAAACAGGTATGAACAGCTTCTAACAGTGATGCAGGAAAGTTAGGAAAATTGCAGAAAACATGCAATAACAGGGTGAAAGAGCAACTAGGATTTTAGGTTTTGTTAATTAATGTACTATAAAAAGAGAATGTGATTCCCTTAATGGATGTTTACCACGGTTGCTTGAAAGAGATACCTGCGACCCTCCACTTCTCAGCATGAGCATTTCAGGCTAACAATGGGATGCAAATAGGATCAGAGAGTACTGCATGTTGTTTCAGACCCTTGGGAGGATTTTGGAAAAATAGTTGGTAATGTGGCCAGGTTCCTGGTATGCAGAAGGGCTCCTGAGGTAAGCCGAGGACTGAAGGTTGTGAAGACCTTAGCAGCCTGAGTTTCCATCGACCTCAGGAGAACAGGTCCACCGGGCACCGTGCAGTGCATGTGGCTGTGACTGCCAACATCGCTTTGTACGAATGCTCTCCAGTCCTCTGCGGGCAATTTATGTCGTGTGTTGTTAATGTCAAATAGGTCATGATACACTGTAGTGCAATATAGATAATAACAGAGCATATGTGAAGATATTTGGGAAAACATTAGGAGCCTGTAATTTGCTCTCTGGCCCTCAGATGTGTAGGCCTATTGCAAGATCATTTCCCCAAATCACTGCATTTTATTGGGAGGTCCCCAAGGTGGTAAGTGTGGGCTTGAAGAAGGTAGGAAGTTGCTTGATAGGAAGGCATATGGAATACGTTACGGTTTGGATAATAACACATGTATGCAGGCTGTACACGTTGTCTGGGGTTTGTTTTGTTTTTAATTTTAGAGCACCTGAGGACACCATTTAATTACAATGAGGTTGCTCATTAGCCTTCCTGACAGAGCATCGACATGATGGTCGGTCTCCAGATGTCCTGGAATTCGGAAGCTTGGACCAGTTTACAGAGGTGGCTGACACACTGAAGTTTCCCACCGGTTTCTGTGCTACAGTAAAATCCCCTCAAGAGCAGGAACGTCAGCCTTGTACGCCAGCCAAAAAAGCTGAGCCAATAATGACGGTACTGGCGTCAGGGTAACTCAACCTTTCTAGTCTCCCGCGGTATGAAAGCTGCCTAATTTTGTAGGAGAAAATTAGAGCCTGTTTAGTTGTTCCCTTGCCAGCCTTCCCTAGGTATTTATATACGTTGTCCTGCCCATGGGCCTCATTTAGCCTCAGGGCCGCCACTATTTTGTAAGTTCACGTGGGTTGAAATGTTTGTCACAGAACAGGGTTGATTTTTGCTGAGCTGACCTTCTTTTGGGGACAAACCGAGCAAGTGATGTCAGCACCTGTGTCTCTTTTTCCTCCTCTCACAGTGTCTCTGTCTTCTGGGATGTTGAATACCTGCCGCCAGAGAGAGTGCCTCCTGGAAACATCACAGGGGAGCTGAACAGGGCCATCTGCAATGACAAAAGAGGTACAAACTGCTGACAGAAACACGCTGCTCTTTAAACAGACAAATCCATACAATAGGGGTGTGTACCTCAGTTATCCAGTGTCTTAAGAACGCAAGAGAAGGGCAATAAGGAAGGCTTACTCTTCATCTTCAAAACGTGCTGGTTCTCCAGTGGTTTATGAATTGCACATCTTTGAGAGATGTGAGGTCACTGCAAGAACTACGAGCAGCTAGCAGTTTTTGAAGCACGGCAATATCTGGCTTTGTTTGTGCTTAATGCCTTCCTTTATGACTTAGTTTTTCAAAAGGAACAAATGAGTGTGCATGCTCATTAAACAGGGACATTCACGCTCCTCATCTCCTGGGCAGCCCTAACTACAGCTCTCAGGGCACTCTCTGCAAAGCCTAAGAGTACTATTCATTGCATTGCATTACTCCACATGTGTATTTATCCTAAATAGACTAGATTCTTGCTCTTCACCTCACAGATCAGCCCATGGCTTAGGTTCCCTAATCAAGGAAAATTGCTCTGCACTTCAAATCAAGAGTCAGTCCCTTTTCCGCCTCCCTCACCTTTTCCCTTTCCCTTCCTTGTGCTGGTTCTGGCTTCCATTTTACCCTTCCCCAGAGCAACTGAGCTTGAGGAGCTGATATAAAAAACAACTCAGAAATGAAAGCGAGCATTTTTCTGCTGTTTTCATGATCTGCATGAGGTTGGCACTGAGGCAGCATGGAGGAGGCTGATGAGGCAGCCCCAATTCAGGACTGACAAGCTTGAGGTCCCTTCTGCCTGGCAGCTCATAAGGTGGCCCTGTTCTTGGCCCTGCTCCAAACCACGCAGCCCTTAGAGCACCTCAGCTGCAGGACAGTTTTCTGTCACAGCAATGGAATGAGCATATTGCTGTATTACTTCTGCCTGGTGGGTGTCTGAATCACAGCGCCCTGAAAATGAGGCAGGTGAGTCAACCAGCCTGAGACATCCTCGTCATGGAAAAGCCTGACTTGAATGATTACAATTTGCCTATGTTACAGGCATATGAAAAGAAAGTCTTGAATAAAAAGCATGAGGCAGCTTCAGCTGTAGATAGAGTCACTGAGATGCAGTAAACTTCCTCGAGGCACAGATGCAAGAGATGAAGACAGAAAGTGGGGCCCAGGAGGAACTCCCCACCCAGGCTTTCTGAGAAAATTAGTTTCACCTTAGTCTCTAGCCTGTGAGCTGAGGACTCAGATCGGGTTCCTTCAGCAAGGAGTATGAGTCTGTGAACAGTCAGCAGCTGGCACAGGGTGAAGGAAGCTGGGCTGCTGTGCCCACTCCACCACCCTGCCAAATTGTCTCTTTACTAATCCTTCCGTCTCACCAAAATCGCATAGATACATTGATATGTGCTACCTTGGGAATGAACTACTCGTTTTTCTACATTTTCTGCTATGCATACTATAAAAAAGATGTTAATAGCCAGTCTGTAAATGAAAGAGTGGAAGAACCTTTTTCCTGAATTTCAGCAGGCTCACCAAATCAGGGGTGTACCCACCTAACCACATGGCAATAGAGAATCAGGGCCTCAGTCAGAAAGTAAGAAACCATGATTCAAAGTAACCACAAAGCAAGCAGTTCAGGTAAGTGTACATCATGTAAGTTTGACATAGAATCATAGAATCATTAAGGTTGGAAAAGACCTCCAAGATCATCTGGTTCAACCATCAGCCCACTACCAATGTCACCCACTAAACCATGTCCCTAAGCACCAGATCCAAACTTTCCTTAGTTTTCTGACTGCAACATTTTTAAAGTCTAATCAGACTCCATCATCATATGACAATCCAAGCCTACCTTATTATATTATTCTCCTAGAATTTAACAAGGCACTGCATGTGGATGTCCATATGCCGATGAGAAGCTACAGAATTATGGCCTATAAAAAGATTTATTAGGTTTTTACTCTTTCCAGCATCATACAAGCAATCAAGTGAGTTTGCTGACAATAAAACAGAATTTGTTCTAGTGGCTATAAAGCCTTGAAGATTATTGTATATTGTTCATGATAAAAAGGTCTAAGGTGTATGTATGTGAAGTCCCATAGACAGCAGCAGCACGCTGACGTGAAGCTGAGTGCAGGCCTGGCAGAATCAGATGGCACAAGCCCAGTGACTAATAGTGACACATGAGCCCAAATGAATACAGCTTGTGGCCTTTGAAGGTGAAGTTATTTTCACAATCCAGGTTTGCAGCACTCGGAAAAGCTTTAGTTTTATTTGCAATACCGTCATATTATGCTTATTACACATATTATTGTGTTACCCCAATTTTAAGTCATTTCTTTAGGTTCTGAGCCATGGCCACCACACTTCCCTATGAAGAATTCACACGGCGCCAGGCTTGTCGGTACTGCTCTGATCGGGCTGAAAAGACCACTGAAGGCAGTCACGGTCTAAGCCTCAGGGTAAACCCAGCTCCAGTCAGCAGTTAGGCTTTGTCCTGCCTCTAGCCATGTTGCTAACACTGTTTTTTCACCCCTGGGCTGGAGGAGTCACTGTGGTCCCTTTTTTCCTTCCTCTTTGAACCCCTCCCAGCCCAGACGGGCAGTATGTGGCAGTAATTGTGACTTCTCCTCTGGGCACTTGCTAAAGGTCTAAAGGATGTGATTGAATCTGGCAGGAAAGAACAACCACCCTCTTTTTACATAGAAAGATAACGTGGTAACTGTCGAAGTGTAAAGAGATCACTGTGAAATTAAATTTGTGGCAATGCTTTCTCCTAAAATCAGGGAAGCCATTCACGGGTTTGTGCCTCATCCACCTAGGTCTGGCCTTTGGGTTAGGAATGCACCAGGTCTTGGTGAATAATAGGATTTATTTAGAAAGGAAATATGAATGTAGTGAGAAGTATAAAGAGATTAATGATTTAGCTGTATGTGTGAAGAAACAGGACATTAGGAGAAAGAGGAATGATCAAAGTGGGATTTTGAATATGTAAATATAATTGGATTGATACCTAGTTTGTTGGACTTTCACTATACAGACAATATATATTTGCACTAAAGCCTACTGAAACAACTTTAAGGTTTATTAAAATAGTTTCAAACACGGCATAAGCATATAAACACCATTACTTTTGTAACCCTGTAAAACCCTGTAGAGAACTTTTATAAAGATAAAAGCTCATTCAGTTTTTCCTAGTCTTCTGTGTCTTTAACTGTGTATTTATAATTACCATAAAATGCACCACTCCTGAGTGCATCCCTTTACATCACTTTTTTTTTTTTTAAATTCCTTTCTGTGTCAGACTTTAGAGCATTTTCAATTTCAGCATGTGTGAATTTGCTGTTAATGCATCTTATAAAACTGTAATATTTTGCTTTTGCCCTTTCTTTTCTATAGCCGTATTTTCCATCATCACTCACCTTGAGGACCCCACTGGAAATCTTATTGAGATCAATGGAACTATTCATAGCAAAGATATAAATAAGTGTGATGGAATTAGACCTTCTGCCACCTCAGAAGAAATACCCTCCCATCTAATTATCTAGATATATTCCTGCTCTAAATTCAAGAGCAAAAAAAAAATTAAATCTCTGACAAGCAGTGCCTACTGTTTGCAGCTGACACAGAAACTTTTTTTTTTCTTTTTTCTGCTGTTATAATACAATTATCCTCTATGTAGTTCTGCTATGGGAAAATTTGATACAAATGATGATTGCTCATGCAGTGTATTTTTTGGCACTTTGTTTTTGAGCTGCAATGAATTGCATGCTACTGTTTTGACATCTTTCCAGACTGTAGATTCTGCTGTGTTTCTTGGGAGCCTGGGAAATTACCTAGAAATGAAACTTGTTGCTGGTGATTTCATTTATACAAGCAAGTTGCTGAAGCAATTGCTTTGGTACTTCCTCTTCTGGCTTCAGAGCTGAAAGTCTGATTTGAAAAATTGTTTGCTTGCTATTTTTCCATGTGCGAGAAATGCCAATTGGGAAGTAAACATAATTGCACTTTGCTTTTCTTTGGCTCTTTAATTATTAGTAATACACAGTATTTTCATGACATTTTCATTTTTAGAGCACTGCAGAATTGTGGCCATATGTTCTGTGCTAGTTTACACCTATGCCAACTTCACTGCAAGGTTGCTAAAATGACTTATGGGAGTAAATCAGTTCCATATTTCACCTGACGTCATTGATCGGTTCCAGAAGCTTTTGAGTATAAGGTATCCCAACCTCCCTTCACACCCAGGGAAAGTAACTCAACTCAGAGGGAAAAGTTGGGTCCATTGGGACACAAAATTTTGGGTCCAAAAATTGAGTGGAAGAAGGAAGGGAGGGGGGGGATTAAGAAGCAAAATGCTTGAGGAAAAAGTTACACTCCATTAGGAGATAATTTTTCATAGACAGCAAATTACGTGGATCCTTTTAATATTTTTTTAAGCAAACATCTTTTTCTGCACTTCTGCAAGTGAAAGGAAGATGCAGAAATTGCTATGCGTGTTGATATTTAAATTAAATCCCTAATTTAAGCAGAAGTTCTGGTTGGAACTCATTCCAAATTTAATATGATATAATCTAATTGACTTCAAACACCTGCTTGTGTCAAAGCTGGTCTGTTTAAAGAGTAAAAATAACAAAAAGTAAAAAACACTTCTAGCACATACTGGAGATGTTAATGGAAGATATTATTATTGGAGCGAGCCCGTTCCTATTTAATTCCAATAAAGATGCTTGTAATTCTGTAAAGCTCAGAGGAGATTACTATAAAATAACATAGCAAGATTGCTATTCTTAAATCAGAAAAAGGAGAAAGGAGAAAATTAATTTAATGTAGACAGATGAAACTGAATGGAAGAAATAATTGAAATTAAAAGGTGAAACAAAAGAGGTTTAGTCCAAAAGTGAAGAGAGAGGATACACAGCGTAAAATGAAAGCTTCACTGTAAAATACATGCATGGAAAGTAAGAATGGAAATGGGTAAAAGAAAAATAACTAGGAATATCCACAATGGATGAAAGACACCATTGAATATAGAAAAGGATTTCCATTCTCTGTGTCAAGCTGGGACCTGATTTCATAGCATGTTAACAGTCAGCTGATCAGAAGTATTTTCTCTGCTCTTAAGAATACTGTTAACAGTTAAAAGCATATCTAAGCAAATGCGTACAAACATTAAAAGCATATGCTAAAATTACTCACTGAGGAAGGATGTCCTTGATTTCAAATTCTGAGGTTTTTTATTAGGGTTATGCATTAGCTAACTCTTAGACAAGCAGAAAATGGATAGTAACAAAAGGAAAAAAAAAAAAAACTGCACAAATGAAGAAATCAAAAAGAACACTTGTTGGCTGTGTTCTTCAGAGCTGGTAAGAACAAAATCCATCAGTTTCAGCAAGCTTTAGGTCAAAGTCTGTGTTTGGATGGATATGGCGTGCAATTTCACAATGTACTTATATTCATTCTAAGTACATTTTGTGATCATGAAAGATTTGTAATAAACCTTTCTTGTCACAAGAACCGTGACAACTTGAAACTCAAGGTCTATTTAAACTGGAAAAAAAGTTAGGCAGTCCAGGGAATGGAAGTGAATTTGTTCTCCAGGTAAAACACTTATCTCACTGCCTCCACTCTTAAAATTGCCAATATAAAGGGTGAAAAAAAACACTACTGGGGAGCTAGCACTACTGAGGGCATGTGGTAGAAGGTTTAAAACAGAAG
Source organism: Anas platyrhynchos (assembly GCF_047663525.1). Classification (NCBI taxonomy): domain Eukaryota; kingdom Metazoa; phylum Chordata; class Aves; order Anseriformes; family Anatidae; genus Anas; species Anas platyrhynchos. Next base: position 146,499,759 of record NC_092587.1, read on the forward strand.
GAAGTAGTTGTTTTTTCTCAGTGCATAATTACATTGCAGAACTGCTTGCCTTGTGGAAGCCAAAGGTTTAAAAAAGGTTAGACAAAGTAAGTAATGGAAATCAGAAAGTCCCCAAACCCCTGATTCTCAGACATACCAGGCAAGAGAATCTGTACACACATTATATTTTCACACACATTCGAACTTGAATCATCCTCACCTCTGGGAAAGGAACAGTTTTATGAAGCAGCCCCTAAACCTCTGCAGTTATATATAAACACAACCTGAAGTTTGGGTCAGCTTGTCTTAAAGCATCAACCTAAAATCTGGCATGTCAGGAGGTGGAAATGAGCACTGATTGGCCCCTTCTGTGGGACACTGAGATTTAGTGGTGTGGTCAGGGTAGGAGGTGACTGTAGAAGGGAGCTACAGGGGGCTCCTGGATTCTGAACTAGCTAATCTCTAGTACAAACTAGAGCCACTTGATTGCTACCAACTGTCCAAAGCTTTATTTTCTGAGTTTTTGAATAGCAATCTGATAACTGAGAAGCTATCTTACTTCTCAGTTATCAGCTGGAAGGGTCATAAAACTTATGATTACTTGATCCAGCTAGGTGAAAGCAAAGAATAAATTAAGCAGTATAGATTTATGAAAGTAGAATAATATGCAGCAGAATTAAGCAAAGAATTGTAGAGATAATATTTAAGAATCATAGAATTGAACAGGTCCTGCAAAAACTTGCATGAGGGTAGATGTTTGCCCACTTTCTCTGGGGGAGATAGGTAAAGAAGCAATACCTCCAAGTCTTTCAGCAGGAGGGCCAACAACTGAATCAGTGGAGTATCATTCCAGTTTGGAATGATACTTAAACTCTTCTAAATCTCCTTTAAAACTAGAAATGAAATAATAATAATAATAACAAAATAAACAGTAGAGATCAATGCTAGAATGTCAAAGAGTGAACTAATGCTCTTGGTCTTTTATATCCTAAACTGTGTGATAGCAGTAGTAACTTATTGTTCTGGTCTTTGTAGCTTCCTCCCATCTGGTCTTCTATTTCTGAGAGATTTTTCTGTTCAGCTCTTTTATTAGGTCTCCCTGGCAAGGCAGGTGGCTGCTTGCGCCCCACTTGTTTCACGCTGGAAATAAAATCAAATCACAAGAGGCTACAGAAATAAGTGGCTCACATTTTCACTCTGCTAAAATAAACATTAACTCTGAGCCTTCAGATGTTTTCAGGCGTTCTGACCCAGAATTCATCTGGCACTTGAAATAAACTATTAACTATTAACCAGTAGATGGAAGCTGGTATGGTCACAGTCTGAGATCAGCTATTGCCTTGGAGCAAAATGACTTGTGACCTTGACAAACTAAGTTTCTGATAGCAGATATATATATATATATATATATATATATATATATAACATATATAAAATACCCTCTTCATTATCCATAGACTGTTTGTGCATGTTAACTGCATTAATATAATATAGTCACAAATGTAGTGGTAGAAGTAACAGTTCAACAGTGTGTACTGAGGGAGTAACAGTCTAGCCTTCAGTTTTGATAATGTCTATACAAATTAACAGAACAGCTTTCTAGCCTTCCTCACAATGGAAACTGTCCCACAAAGGGTCCTGTACCATAGGTACCAGCATGAACCAGGCTGCTTAAATTTTTGAATGTTTTTGAATGACTTTAATAAGATTGGCTATATGAGGTTATCAAAAATACAGGATAAGTCAGGGGCCAAGCCAGGCGAATATAGTAGGGGTTTTATTAATTTCTGTTGTGCATTTTTTCCTTTGAGAGTGTGTGTTTCACTTCTGAACTCCCAGATGTTTTTGTTTAAAATGCACAGCAAGATATTAATTTGGAATGAGATAAAAATTTGCACATGATACTGTAGTTTCAGGGTTGAATGTTCCAGGTCATTTCCTTGACACCTTTTCCAGTAAGTGAGAAGAAGGAAAAAATGCTTTCCATGTGACCCAAATTATGTCAGAGAGAGGAAAGCTGAGTCAATATATCTTTACCCCTTACTACTTCTAGCAGAAGTCTGTGGGTGGCAATTATGATAGTGTGAACTACTTGGAGCTGCAGTCGTGAATTTGGCTGCAATGTAGGCATACCCATAGAGGCGTTTCTATTTTGGCTAAGAAAGTGAGGATTTCAATGTGTTGCATCAACTTCCTCCCTCTGACTAAGAACATTTTTTTATCCGAAGCTGAAAGCATGAGCTCTCCACTCACACATGCCACCCCCGGTAGATGGCTTACAATTCATACACAGGGTTTTGTCCAAAGTCATGGGAGTCCGGTGACCGTGGCCCTTACATCCTTGGTGGTGATGTGAAATGCTCTTTCTGCACTTCTGAGGGATTTGTAGTGGCTGCCCTTTGTGCTAATTTGCAACATGAATTGGTGCATAGTCCCACACATGGGGGACTTTACATGGGGGTTTTGTGAATTTGTCTTGTCCTGTCCTGAAACACAAACTGGTCCAAGCACAGGTGGACATTGAGGATATGGCTGCGTTATGGGGCATGGGAGCATCTCGCTATTGCTGAATTTGGATGCTTAAGATTTCTTGTCCTGATTTCAAGCTTGAAACACCATACATGCCCTTTTTCTGTCCTTTTTCCCATGTATAAGAAAACTTGATGTTCAGACAGGAGGACCACAAAGCAAAGGTTTTCCACAGCAAACCTGGACAGGTGCCTTTATCTGGACAAGTAGGGAAATCAAGACTGCAGGTGACACCATGGAGTACAGAAACACCAGCAGTACTGGCACAGCCTACGCTGGGGGAATTACTTCTGAAACAAGCTCCTACAAAGAAAAAAAAGTGATTACCACTTCTCTTAGACATCATTTTTCAAAAATCACCTCTGTCAAACATGTAGTATTTGTTATCTGCTTTACATGTGTATCTGTGTTACAAAATAGGATAAAACATGTTGCATGAATACTTGGGGCACGTGTGGTCACAGAGAAGTTTAAACGATGATTTCTGGAGGTGACTACTGCTGGCCATGAGGGCACCTGGGCAGTTGGTGCCAGGGGAAGCAGCATAAGGACGCGTTGTAATAAAAACCGAAGCCCTGGGTCCCTGCCCTCCGGGGTTGGGATTTCTCTTTGGGGCTTTCCGCAGGAGCAGGAGCGGGGCTGGGCTGCTGTTCCAGCCCAGGCACCGCGAGGTGGCAGCAGGCATTCTCCTATGGGCTCCTGCGCTCCTGCCAAGGCAGTGCTCAGGCTTTTTTCGTTCCTTATCGGTAATTCTTAATTAATAATCGAGGGCTTGCTCCTCCGGCAGCGTCCCGCGGGGGTCGCAGCGCGGGATGCTCTGTCTGATGCTCCAGGGCTCTGCTCTGCTGGACCCTTCCTTCTTTCCAGCCTTGGTTTTATTAATATGAGTGCAGGTTTCCTGACTTCAGAGCAGATGTACCAGCGGAATCGAGACAAGTTCCCCTTGAGCCTGGAGCAAATTAGACAGGTCAAAGGGCTGAGTGTGAGTGAATGCAGAGGAGACGGTCCATAGGTGTGTTCACTGGACATCTATCTGCTCAGCAGCACGATTCATGTGTGTTTTTGCTGGGGTCACCTGGAACAAGTGTTTTATTTATTGCTCACTCATTTGAGTGTGCCAATAAACTGCCTTCAGAATCCCAATGGTTCTCGGTGGTACCATGGGGGACAGCCAAGCTGCCCACACTTTTCTGATGCTCTTTTTGTAGACTCACTTGTAAGCATGACACCAAATATAAATGGCTTTGGGGAAATTCGTGGTGCACCTGTGACCTTGTGCAGGGCCCTCGCAATAAGCCCGTTTGTCTCACTTTGATGGAATCCAGCCTGGAGGCTGAAGGGCTTTCCACCACTCCTGCAAGCCCGTGTGCTTGGAGTGCTGAGCTAACAGGAAAGCGAGTGAGGAGAAGTGGGACAGACCCACTGCTGGATGCAAACCTACAGAGTCAGATCTGACCTCCGAAAAGCCCATGACTGCTAGCTAGCCATTCAGTTAAGGGAAAAGCATGTGCCATGACCCAAGACGAGAGGTGGCCAGCCCCACAGGCACAGGGCTCGAAGCTTGGGAAGCCCCCTGGCTCCACGGACCCAGGAGACTGGCTGCCTCTAAGTATTGGGTACTTTTAACCCCCCTCGCCCAACCCAATGACAGCATCATGGAGCTGCAGGAACACCATGGCAAGTAGGGACCAGTTTTTATCCTATTTGGGTACAGCTCTGCTACCACCACTCTGAATATGAATGACCCCATCCATGAATTAAAGAGAAAGCTTATCACAACAAGGAATACGTAGTGAAGATTTATGATTGAGATTGCTCAGGTTGTCCACCCTCTGTAAAAGCTCTGCTGATAAGATCTTTGAGGGTACTGTGGTGGAGATGGAGAGCTTTTTCCCCTGGATAGTCACAGCGGGAGCCCACAGACCATTTGTATTGCTGTCACACTGTGCTGACATGCTCTGGATATTGCTGCTCTTGTTCCCTGTCACAGGCCAGAGTCAACCACTGTAATAATCACGAATGGCCATGAACTTAGGAAGGAAAAGGTTTAGGGGCCACTGCCAAATTGGGAAACAAAGGAGGGCGTAGGGTTTTTTAGACCATAGATAAAAAGGTCATTTGATTCATTATTTCCCAGAATAGCCTGGTACCATTAATCAGAAAAGTACCATTAAGGCAGCAATAGGAATAACCAGCCCAGTGGAAATGACTTCTCATGGCCTCTGAACTGGAAGAAGCTCTGTTCAGCTAATGCCAAAGGATCAGTCCCAGACCCCACCACCAGCAGCTCAGGTGTGTGCACAAGCATCCAGAGGCAGCCACCACAGGCTCGTGGTTGTCATGACAGCACGAGGACTGTTGGTTTTTGGGATTTGGGGACCATCTTGAGACCCCTCTTCACACCCCTTCTAAATGGATGCTACACTGAAGAGAGCCGAGTGCAAGATCCCTTGGGTTTCATGCAGGATGCCAACAGCCACCTCTGTGCTTATGGCACTGCAATGAGAGGATTTCCATCCTTCAATCTTTTTTTGCCTTGCTTTTACAGCAAGTTCTCTGTTACGGAGTACTCTTCCCGGGGATACTTTACATAAAAAAGCAATAGAAATGTCATTGCACTCAGAAAATGTTCGCGTGTGCAGTCAGACGCTGTTAAGATCACACTCACTTTTCTGGGAAACTTGTTTGCTATTTGTTTCTGACAAGCATAGAGACTGACAGCATCCCTTAAAGATGCAAAAACGAATAATTTCCTTTAAAGCACACACTGTTCCTCACTTCTGGCACTGTTTGTGGCTTTGGGAAGAGGAACTCTGCCCTATTCCCCTGCATTGTTACCCTATGCAGCCTGTGGGAATGGGCAGGCATCCTGAAATAGGCTGCTGGGACCAAAAGGCATCATGAGCTCCCAGATACTCTGCCAGCAATCAGTGTTTTTTATTCACCTCTACATCCCCCATTCCCAAATTGTGATTTATATTCATGCACGCTATCAGTGCATATGGAGTAACAAAATGCCCATACTTTTTGTTTCCTCACCTACCTAGGAAATTACCTTCTGACTGGATCAAGTACTCTGACAGCATGAAAAAAATACTGCCATCTGCATGTTAAGTAAGCATATAAACAATTCTGAGTTAGCCATGGTTGAAATATCCTTGTGTCTTAACCCAAACCAGAATGCGTAACTTGCATGGCAAAAGTCAAAATAAAGAAAGAGCAATTGGAAGCAAAAATAAGCTCCAGATCTCCTTTGACGCAAACTGTGGTGCTGAGAGTTTTAGGTGTTTTTTTCCCCCCCATCTTTAATTAAGTTTAATGGTCATGTGTGGTTTCTCAAACGTATTTTAATGGTGTATGTTACTCTGGCTGAGTAAAAACTTCTCCACAGCTGCTCCAGGGCTCTGCCAGCTCTGGGCATGGGAGCAGCACTTGCAAAGTGAGCATTACTCTGTTATCTGCGGTTAGTTTGAAATGCTTTTCCCAGCAGTGAGGCATCTTCTTTTTGATTTATCAGTGACACTGCATGTAAAGGGGTTATTAAAAAGAAGAGCCACTTTTACTTCTGCTGCGTTAAAGTGCAGGACAGGAAAAATCATTGCTTTCCAAACAATCTTAAGACATTAAAGGAAATAACTGAAAATGTTAGAGAAAGGAGATTCTTAATCAGATACTTTGCTTTACTTGAGGTTTGGATGTAGCCGGAAGTGTAGTGGATTTAACTGAACACAGGCTCAAGACTGCTTTGTAATAGTAATACCGTGCGCTCTTATAAGACATTAGAAATAAAGAAATAAAGTGACTAGAAGAAAAGTTGACTTTCAACCAGATGGAGTCTGACACCATTTTCAGTACTGTAAATGCTTATACAACCTGAATAATTTTGATGCAGCAACTACAGAAATTCTGAAAGTTAAGTAACTTTTATGTGGGGCGTTTTGAAGCCAGTAGAGTTACATCTATATGACAATCAAAACATCTCTGAAGTCTGGATGAAATTAAATTTTCCATGAGCTTTTGGGAAATTACAAAACAAGATTTGTTTTTTCCATAATGACATGGGATAATTGAACTTTTTAAGCCTGGAGCCAGGGTATGTCTTTTAGCAGTGGTGTATATAGCACAATAATATTCCATTGGTTTGTATTCTGACAATCAACTGCACATACTCCAATTGCAATAAATAAAATAAAATAAAATAAAAAAAAATAAAAAAAAATAAAATAAAATAAAATAAAAAAAAAATAAAATAAAATAAAATAAAATAAAATAAAATAAAATAAAATAAAATAAATCACAGAATCACAAAATGGTTTGGGTTGGAAGGTACCTTAAAGATCACCTATATCCAAGCCCCTGCCATGGGCAGGGACACCTCCCACCAGCCCAGGTTGCCCAAAGCCCCATCCAGCCTGGCCTTGGACACCTCTAGAGTTGGGGCATCCACAGCTTCTCTGAGAAACCTGTGCCAGTGCCTCACCACCCTCACAGTAAAGAATTTCCTCCTAAAATCTAATCTAAACCTAGCTTCTTTCAGTTTAAAACCATTTCCCCTTGTGCTATCACTACAATCCCTCACCAAGAGTCCCTCCCCAGCTTTTCTGTAGCCCCCTTTAGGTACTGGAAGGCAGCTGTAAGGCCTCCCTGGATCCTTCTCTTCTCCAGGCTGAACAACCCCAACTCCCTCAGCCTGTCTTCATGGGAGAGGGTGCTTCAGCCCCTGATCATGCTTGTGGCCCTCCTCTGCACTCATTCTAATATATCAATAGCAAGTTCAGGATAAACAAAAAATAATAAATAATTCAGGATAACTGTTTTTACTCGGATACCTAAAATTAGATCATCAGATTTGTAGGGCTAATGAGACAGACTCTATTAAAAACATGATCCATCAGGCCAAATTTATAGCTGTCAAGTCAGTATTCTGTAAGAGACTCTGGATGATTATTTCTAGTTATTTCTAGTTTTGTAGTTTTGGTCTTCTTGATCACTAGACTAATAGAAATTCATATGTTCATTGAAGAATAAAAGTGATGAGCTTCAAAATTGTTTTCTTTGAAAACTGTAGAGCAAAGATACAGGGGGAAGGAAAAAAAAAAGGCAAAAAATAAAAATAAAAATAAAAGCTCTGTGTATTTCTCTAATAAGGGAATTCTGATCCAGAATAGATAATCTCTTTTTACATAATCATGAGTGGGGCTGTAACAGAAAAAAATGACCCCAATGTAAACCATGTACATTAATCAAAGTGTGTGCAACCTGAGCTGCTAAAGGAGTAGCAGAGAGCTGCAGCAGGCAAAACGTGTTGTAATTCAGACTGATCAAAAGAAACTGTTGTATGTCTGCTCAGCCAAATCATACATGTCACTTTCCGAAGGCAAAATGAAGTAATGATATTGTAACTAACATATTTAATTTGTTTTTCATTTATCTTATACTTGTCCGTCTTCCAAACAGCTTGTTAAATCTCCCAGAGCTACATATATAACAAATTTTTGATAGCTGAAGTTACAGATTCACTTATGCATCTGAGTGGGGTGGGTTCCAGAACATCTCTATTAATTTTAGCAGGAACAGTTCCCTGCAGTATTTTTTTTTTGCTCTGCTGAACACTCCTAATTTTGATTCATTCAGCTGGCATTTTGAGCTGAAGGCAAAAAAAAAAAAAATAAGAAAGGGTTATTGCAAAGTCTTCATTAACTCATTGGGAATATGCCTGCCTGATCAAAACCTTAGGATTGGCTTTCTTCTTTGTTATTCATATTCCTTCACCATTTCATCTCTCAGTTCATGTCTCCAATAAGGAGAATAATACAGCCCTGATCTTCAAAACTTTGTTCCACAGTCTCTAGTGAAATTTGCTGAAACACACGAACTCATGATTTGCTGAAACAAACAAATGATGATTATATTCCTTAAATTTTACTTGCAGTTTGTTTCCAAGTTTTGAAGAATGGAAATGTGTAAAAAGAATGGATAAGATAAAGACCCTGTCTTTAACGGGATTGAAGCGAGGCTGAGAGTGTGTCAAACCAAGTTAGACCAACTGCTCTCATCTTTGTGAGCAATGTAGTAGTTCTAGCACAAGTTAGCCCACACCGAGACCTTCTCCACTCGATTCCAGTAGCCAGTTTGGAGGAGAGGTGAGTGAAACTGCTTCTGCATGGTGTGGGAAGATTACTGGTGATAGACTCTCTCCCACCTCTTTGTGGTTTCACAAGGTGGAGAAGGCAACAATGAGCACCCTCAGGCTGTGTCCACATTACAGGAATCGTTCCCCGTTACACTGACCCCTCCAAACACATAATACTGGATATACTGGATTGTCTGTGTTTGGTCATGCTTCTCCACCAAACCGTTTTAGGCATGTGTTCTGGAAAACCCGAAGCATTTATTCCGTAGTCCCTCAGCTTTCCAAGGAATGAAGAACAGATTTTTTTCCTGGCTCACTTAATTGCATCCGGACACTTCCTAGAAAGTGTAAAAAGAAGCTTCTGTGTCCCCAGCCAACCTCACAGGACCACCTGGCCAGTGCAACTGTTCAGTGAATAAGATCCCCTGTGCAGTTCTGCTGAGCTTCTGTTACCACCAGCCCATTAAAAAAAAAAAAAAAAAAGGCAGATGATGAACCTATGCAAAAGTCCAGAGAAAGTTTTAAAGCTGGAATAAGATTTTTACCATGACTTTGTGTTACCTTAAGGGTTATTTTCTTTTTCCTCTGTGGCAGTATTGCACTATGGTGTGTTTTACTTGCTGGGGTTGCACATTAGGGGTTACATTTTGTATGCCATTGGCCAAATGTTCAAGCCAGCATACCCATGATGGCATGCTCATAGCCTTTTTTCAGGCTCTTATATGTCAAGAGGTATAAAGCTTGAGCAACTGCGACCAGCTGCACTCCCATCCTACTCCATGGACACCAAAAAATGCAGAACCTGCAACTTAGCAAATGGATGTATTCCAGGGATTTGAATGAAGAAACTGGATCCTCCTTCACTCTAAGAGACACTTGAACAGCACAACACTGTCAGAAGATTTTGCAGCATAGCTTGGTAAAGTGAAATCTGAGAAAAATAGTTGCTAATCTCCAACCTGAAATAATGTTTCAGAACTATAACATTTTGCTAATTAAATATACACGTTTTTTTAAGGTACTTGGCTAGTTCTTTTTAAATCTGTTGGATGACAGTACACTTGAAACTTTTCCAGGTACTGTTCACTGGAACAATTCAGATTTAAACTCATTCCAGACTGATACTATTATCCCTTGCTTCCTTTCTCCTGCAGGTTTTGATTAATGACAGAACTGTTCCTCCCATCCCGTGGTTTTCAAGTTTCCTTTACAGCCTGTTGTGTGAAAGTTCAGCCAGTAAATTATTTGCGTGGTTTTCTTCATCCCTTATTTTATTCATTTATTACCAAAAGAAAAGACACAAAATTAGTCAGAACTCATCCTCATGAAAGATGTCCATTTGCCCTCAAATCATAACCATCTAAAGAGTTCATCATTCTCAATATTTGCTAATAATTATTCTCAGTAATAAGAATAGGTTGGCTGGTATTTCTCTGGAAATTCTTTAGAGCAAATGAAGTGTTAGTATTTCTGTTCAGGATAATGCAAAAAAATAAAATATCTATAACTTAACTGGTATTTCTAGGGCTAGAGTTAGGCAGGGCTAGAGTTTCATCTCAGCATGGCCTATGTGAGATGATCACTTGTGGGTATTTTATAACAAGTCAGTTGTTACCACTCCTTGATGAAAGCCATCCAGTCCTGATGGTTACTGCAAATGTCTATCCCAAGTCCTTCTGACACTTACTTGTATGCCTTCGGAATCATATTCTACTTCTGTTGCCTGTAAAGAGGTATGTCCAGTACAGCAAACATTAAATTATTGCCACCAACCTTTGAGAGCAAAAGTCTGAGCTAGTACCCTACTGTGCTAGTTCTCTTTAAACATAATGGAAGGAAACAGAGGACTTTTCTCTCAATTGCCTAACTTTTCACAGGTCTTCATTCCTTCATTTTAGGATTACACCTATCACCTTTGATGGTACGTTTGCTTGGTCATTGATTATAAAAGGAGCCTACAATGAAAATCTGAGGTTAAAAACTTTACTTTTTGACACCTAAATTAAAGCGAATGAGTTCTCTTCTTACCTTTAACCATAAGAAATGTACCTCACAAGAGGTCTGGGACATGTACACAAGAAAAGACACTTGATGTAAGTTCAAGTCTGATTGTGTCTACTATCAAAAATGTAGATTGGTGTGTCCATATTTCCTCACAAGGCATCTGTGGAGAAGGGACTTGGTAAGGACACTACAGTCAACAAAAAAATGTCCTGTCCATCCAAACCCCTGCAGAGAAATAACAGCATAATCAAGCACATACTTGAAGTGAAGTGTTTCGGTTCAGACTTTATTGTAGCTAAAATGTGGATGAATTGGGTTTGCCAACGTGACCTATCGGCTAGAGTAGCCCAGACAGAAGAAGAAATTCTGTTCTCCTCGGCATAGAGAAGGAGCAGACAGCTGCTGAATGGTTGTAGTCTAAATCACCATGGCTATTTGGTCCAGTGCAGGTGAGTCAGAGACCTAAAATGCCAACACTTCATGGCACTGTTCATGAACTTTGCTTGGAAAGAGCTTAGGCAATGATCCAAAGAATATAGTTCAACAAGGGGTCAAAATGCAAAGCCTCAACAAAGAAGAACAAAAATCTCTCTTGTACAGATCTTTGAAACCCTAAATAACAGTTTTCCTTTTTCCTTAAAAAGCATCAAATCTTCTTACATCTTGACAAAGTTGCAAAAGGCATTGCTTCTTCAGCAATACTACCTACAGGTTTGGACCAAGACCAAAGCTCTTTCTGTGCTGAACACTTGATAGTACTCGGTACTTATTCCAGCAAGCTCACCTCACCCACACTCCAGGGAGCTAACTTCAGTCCAGAACATGCACAGATACATTCATGAAGTATTCATAGCCATAGCTATTAAGCATAACTGAGAGATCCAAGTGATGTGACACAAAACACTGTTGCAAGAATTCTGGGTAAGAACACGCTGTTGAACATGTATATATGCAGTTGCCTAGGAGGACAACTTTGGGTCTACAAATTCTTAACCTTGAATTTTGAGCATATCAACACCTTCCCACCCACTCTGGAAATTTATTTGCATGCTTGAAGTTAGACAGCTCATAAAATCACAAAGTATCCCAGATTGGAAGGGACCCACAAAGACCATCAAGTCGAACTCCTGGCTCCACACAGGACCAAAAAAAATCAAGCCCTATGTCTAAGAGTGCTGTCCAAATGCTCCTTGAACTCCAGTGGGCTCGGTGCCATGACCACTGCCTTGGGGACCCTGTCCCAGTGCCTGACCACCCTCTTAGTAAATGCATATGCCCATGTAGGTTCTGTCATGGTAAAGTGACTGAGATGGAATGGAAATAAGCAATGAAATACATCCCCGCTTGCTTTTGTGTTGATGGTAAATAGAGTTCCCATCTCCCCGTTTCTCCCTTTCATGTAAAGGATGATTTTAGCAAACTGCATGAGCACATTCACACCAACACAGAATGACATGCATGTACTGTGTGTTGGAAAGAAAGCATTTCACAGAATTAGAAAGCCACCATCTGTACATTTGCATTTTCAGTACTTGCAGACTGTCTTATGGCTTTCTGCTTAAAGCCTCCAGCAAGACAGGTACCATTCTGAATGCTGGTTACAGCCCTGGAAAGGTTTCTCCTAGCTGGATGCTCACTTAACTACAATCACAGACCCAGATGCTCTTTAAATTTCTTTACAGTGAGTGTTTTCCAGTGCTGCTGTTTTAACTCAACTGTCTGTCACACTTACTAGTCACAGGCTTTATCTGTTTCCTCTCAGAGACCTCATAGTTCAGCTGCCATGGAACCAGAGACTCCTCACCCCTACAGAGATTCTTCAGCTGGCCCTTGCCCACAGATCCAAGCTTGTGAAAATTTGGGTGTTTTATTTTCTCACTTCTGCCACCTGTGAGACAAAGAGACACACAGGCTTTGCAGGCACTCCAAAAATCATTTCTTTTTGTTTTAACTGAAGAAATATTTGAAGAACCATGTAAAAGCTAAACACCAAGAGCTGTTCTTCAATCGTTATTTTCAGATGATGTGGCACAGATTCAAGAATGGATAAAGAAAGGATGAGGAGAAGCCCTCCCATGAATAAAGACACAAAATCAGTTCATAAACACAAAAACTGGACCATTTTCAAAAAAGTCAGGTGCACAGTAAGTGGAAGCTGTTCCGAGTCTCTCGCTTATACAGCAGCCAGCAGATGTTGTACATCCATGTCTGAGCAACCAGCTGTCTTCTCATCAGTAATAAGTGTTCAGCTGACATTAAAGGGACAGACAGCATTAAAACTGAGAGCTCAGAAACCTGAGCAGCTTTTCTGAAGTTCACCGTGCCTGTAAATTATTGCACACACTGCTATTTTCCTGGAAAAAAAAAAATAAATAAATATTGGTGAACATTTTAAAAATGAGAAGAATTGTGAGAAGACCAGACACAGACCCATGAACAACTCAGTAGAGACATATAAGTATTCTCAAGAAATAAATGGGGAAAACACATATGAAAACAACATCAGAACATTTTAAGAGGTTATTATAAGATACAGGAACTAGACAGAAGTGGCTGCCAAAGGCCTTTGAACACAATCCTATTACCTTCTTCCCCCTCTTGGATTTTCTGATCTGCTTTGTAAAATAGTTGCAGATTTGCATACCATGTCTGACAGCTCAAAAAATACAACCACCTTTACATAACAAACATAAGAAGAGGGTATTTGGTAGGATATGTCATAGATTAAGTTTTTGGTATAATTTGTCATAGATTAAAGAGCATCTGGATCCAGATACACACTCTTTCTATACCCTGATCATATACTAGGGGGAAGGCCAGGTGGTTGTGCTCTTTTTCCTCCCCAGAGTCTCTTTTCTATCCAAGGAAAATCTAGATACATGAGAATTGAGGGGGCAATGATGTAGGTCAACAGATCCCTCAATGTGCACAATCAGTGTCTAGCAACCCAGGATATACCTTGGAGTACACATGACCCACCATTTTGATATCAAGGTCAAGAAAAATTGAAGTCTTATCTTAAAGGACTTACAATCTGATCTTAGAAAATGTAAATGCCTATCTATTTTCAAGGGATGAAGTGAACCACTCTCTGGATTCAGTCATTCAGAGCTGAATGAGTAGATTGACTTTTAGATGAATATCTTTTAAATTACAAGAGTTAGCTGAAAGGAATTTCACTGTAAGTGATGTTTGTTTCAAAACTTACTTTATTCTATATTGGGGAGAGGGAGAATTTTGCAGTTGGAAAATGGTATCTCCAAAAATGATCCAACTGTTTCCAGTATTTCCTTTAGCAGAAAGATTCCAACCCTCAGGTTTTATTCTATTACAAAACAGGAAAAGTTCCAAGCTTGCAGAAATACCAAGAGCTCAGCAACTCCACTTCTAACCTGTGCTAAGGATAACAGAAATGATTCTCAGATGAGCAGACAAAAGTTATTGAGAAAGGCTGAGGTGAAGTGAGCAGCTTCAAAGGCAGATACCTTCCAGGGATAAAGGGCTATAGTGCAAGAGGTGCTGAGTTTCCTTCACTCTTCTGTCCTGATAGCAAAAATATAGCAACTATACTGATGACCTTGGTCATTAGGTGTACTTAAGGAAAATAATATATAGACAATTACTTTTCAGTGCAGTTTCCAAAATATTTACCTAACTTTACTTGCAAGACCTTTGTCACATTTACCTTATCCCACACTCCTCAAAATCACCTGTGCGGTCCCAGAGATAATCAGTGCACAAGCTAGAGAGCCAGAAATTTAGAGGCTTCCTCTCTTTCTTCCCCCAGTCTGCATCTTAGAGACTTGCTGAGCTAAAGGTTGCATCCTTACAACTTCTGTCCATCATTAGTTTCTTGTTTCCTCTCCATCAGCTTATATTTGAACCCCAATTTATTCTTTGCTCTTTTCTCTCATGAAATATATCCTTGTCTTCATTTTCAAGGACCTTCCTACCATGCTTGGTACTTCCTCCTATTCAGCCATCACATATGGGAGAAGAGTGCCATAAACATGTATACAGTGAACACACCTTGCTTTTCAAAGCTTTCAAGCAAAGATCTTAAAACAATTCTGCTACAGGTATGTTGTAAGTATTGTCACCCCCGTGCTGACCCATAAGGAATTATTGAGTCTCTGCATCTTCCTGTCTGCTTGTTGCCTGGTATACTTGGATTGAACATTTTTCTGGGATCCTGTCCTTTTTACACAGTTCTTAATACAACAGGGTCTTGATCAGTAAGTAGGGCTTCTAGCACACCAGTAATTACAGATAAGAATTCTGACCAAAAAATAAAATAAAAATAAATAAAAATAAAATCCAAAACCAAAAGCAGCAAGTTTTACTGTTTTTCTGGTATTGCAGTATCTGTCTTTAACAAGCTTTTTGCTCGAGTGAGCAGATAGGAAGGCTCACTTCCTCTCAACATTAGGCAAAAATTACCTGCAAGATTTAAGTGTAGTTTAGACAGAAGGAACTCAAAATGAAGTTCAACCTGGAGGTGATGCCCAAGTTATAAATCTGATCAACAGGCAGAAGAATTGCACTGTCAATAATGATTACAAAGGGCACAGGAGAAAGGAAATCTTTTGTTGAGTGAACAGCAGAGCACGGTGATATATGTGGGTTACAGGAGAGGAATCACTTCTCTTTCAGTAGTTCTTGGTTAAAAGAGAGAGCAAAGGAAGGAGAAGATTCATAGCACTGCCACTTCCTGGGCTGCTCAAAGTTTGCATTAACAGCGGGCTGTCTGTATGTGTCCAGGCCCAGAAAATTCATCTCCGGGGGGGGACTTGATGACAACTAATTGAACAGCGTGCTGCTGCGTGTTGAAGGTGATCCTGCAGTCCCTAAAATCCAGAACCGACAGCTACTGCTTTTGTGGAGAAAAGCTTCTGTGGCACGCTGCCAAAGGACAACGAGAGTCTTTCAGAAGCAGATTTTTGCCCAGAGCAGATGGAAGTAACAGCCTTTAGTTGCAAACAGAAGCCTAACAACAGCAAGGAAGGACATGACTGTGTAGAAACAGTGGCACAGACAAAGCTGATAATGTTTTTAAAGCCAATGCGCAGCAGGAACACCTTGGGAAGGGAATGGGCAATGACCAGCGGGGGACCAAAAGCTTCTTCATGAAGTGCAAGTCAGTTGTCTGTGTGTATATCCTCTTCTGCATGAACATACAGTATTTCCAGAAATGCTCTGTACTCCTCTTCTGCTGTGAAAATCCATTAGTAGTTAAATTCTTGTACTCCTTGTGCAATATATCACAGAGATTTGTAATCTGTTAGCAAAGGCAGCAAATGAATAGATAAGAATAAGCTGTGATAATGTCACTGTAGGTTTCTTTGGGCTGTTCGTTTGTTTGTTTGTTTGATTGAATGATTGTTTTTTACCTTTTAGGCTGAGCAGAGAGTAAGATAAAAGAGAAATACATGAGACTGCCCTTTCTCTTGTAAGAAGAGTGAGCTTATACATGTTAGTGCTGGAACTATGAAATTTGTTTCTACTCTCCCCTACCATATGTACTCCATACCTATATGGTGCCAGGGTTGTGTGCCACATCTTTTCAGTTAATATTGTTTACTGCAGATTAAAGTGGCTGCATATCTGGACACCCTTATCAAACAGCCCTGACTCCTACAGCTCCAGCCCAGAGCCACATCAGTCAGCCTGGCTGAGAGACTCTGAACAGAAGAAGCCCTTGAGCTTTCCAGGGGCAGCTGATGCCATGTTTACCCCTTCCTGTGTTTGCCATGTAAACCAAGCAAATAAACGAGCAGCTTTTGGGACATGCCCTTTTGGGACATTCAAGGAGGCCTGCGCTGAAGGATGCATTACACTCAGCTGTCCCAACCATCTGGCGTGCTCCTGTGTGGGCAAAAGGGTACATAATTTCCCCTTGCCAACACAGTTACCAGAGGGCTGCATGTGGCTCCTCTGGCTTCAGGGAGCCCAGAATATCCTCAGGTACCCTAGGTATCTGGGTAAGTGCCAAATAGACTTGACAAAGTTTAAGAAGTACCGTAGCAGCAGCAGGAGCGGATCTTTGACTGACTGGCCTGGAAGATGTCTAATTTAGGATGAGCTCAGTAGCTCTCCAGGCCCCAATAACTCTAAGGACTTGATCTCCATTCCTTGAAATGGAAGTTTAGGTATGTGGCTCACAGGCAGTTACCTACATTTAATAGCTAAATTTAGAGGTCTACAATCTGGAGCTGAATTACACTCCATATTTCCCGTCACAGCTCATGACCTGGCAAAAATACTCAGCCAGAAGCATCTTCTGAAACTATTTGACCTCCTTTATTTCCACTTTTTCCGCAACTCTGAAGCAGTCCTCACACACCTCCACAATTAGGTCATCCTTGTCACTTTGACCTCCAATTCTGAGTCTTTTTACTCACACTGAATAGGCTAAGAGGCTTTGTAACAGACTTTGGAAGCCCAGGAAAAAAAAAAGTCTGTATCTCCAGACTGTGCACACATGAGATGTTCATAGGCTAATGCATCAATAGGCATCCTTTGTATCTTTGAGATCACAGAATCACTGGAGAGTAGTTAACATTATTCTTATGGTGGGTAAAAGAGCCTGAGAGGCCTTCTGCCCTCAAGAAAATTACTGGTGAGTTCTGGCTCAACAGGACAGAAACCAGGAAGGGAGAAGGGCACAGAAACAGGGTACCTCTGAAGAGGGTTAGAGGAAGCACATGCAGAAAGCATGCACTCGGCAGAAGAACTAATAACCTCAAGCATCTGTTAAACCTGATAAACAGTATTTTTTCTCCCATCAAATATTTACCAGAATGATAATACTCTTCAGTGGTTTTTATCTGGAAATAACGTGATGCTTCTGAAAGGTGACTGTGTCACTTGTGTCATCACGATGAATTGCAACGGGTCAGCAGCTTTAATTAGCACAGGAATGGGAGGAAAGACCTGAGGTCTCAAACTTGACCCACAGGTATCAGGAGTGGAGTTAGGCCCAAACCGATGGCTCTCCTTTTTTCCTCAGTGAATTTGATAAAGCTGCTTCTGAACCTGATAACCACCGGGTGGATTAAGACTCTGTGTGCACAGCTGCAAATGAAAGGCATCAGATTTTATCTCAAAAGAATAGCATTCAGTTTGCTGATTTTCCTAACTGCAAACTCCCATCTGCTGTGAAGCATTACAAAAGACCTCTCACAGGAAACAAACAAACAAACAAAAAGCAAAACACAAGAGTGATTAATTTTTCTTTCCAGTGCTTTCCCTCCCCACTCCATAATTTCTTTGTAGAGACAGTTCTGAATGCCTGAGCAGAACGGGCAGCCTGTTAAAGTCCTTTTTAGGTTGTTGCAACCTTATAAAATCAGGCTGTTTCAGTTGCCAGAATAGATGCAGGACCAGTTACCAGAGGCTGCCGGGAGGTGACTTTTTGTCTGTGCAAGGGGAATCTTTCTGCTTCTTCTGACAGATGAACTGATAAGTGGCTGGATGGGGAATGCGAGCAGCAACGGTGGAAGGCATAAGCTTGCCATACCAATATATCTCAGAGACCAGATGGAATTTTTACTGAGAAAAATGTGTTTTTTATTGCTCCCTGGGAGTGGATCAAATAAGTTCAGCAATAATCTGCTTTCCGTATAATGGGAGGAAGCCTTCATGGCCACTTGGAAAGCAGTGCCTTAAAAGACTTTTTTTACAGCAGGTAACTCACCATCTGACAACTGGGACGAAGGCAGCTTGCAGACTATTTCTTTGGCCCTCTTCTGTGGCCTGCAGAAATGGCCCACCTGTGGCACATGCAGTGTATTGTATGAAAATGCACATCAGTCCTGTGAAAGTGTGTGAGCCTTGGCGCCCAGCCGCAGCGCCCGCTGCGCTGCAAGGTGTTCCCTCACATTCAGTGTAGTGCTGGGATCCACTTTCCAAAGGATATATAAATAAATAAATATATATATATATATATATCCAAAAGAAGTACAAATGCAGAGCAGGGAACAAACTGTGCACTGCAGTGAGGCAGCAATACTCAGCAGAAAAGAAGGAGGGTGGGGATGCAAAAGGTAGGGGCTCTAGACAGAGGAAGTGGGATGTGTAATTAAAGAAGGGAGAAGGTAAAAGGTCTTGGGGGCCTTATTTGCAGAGTGGAGGGAATTAAAAAGGGCTTTTAGCCCTCTTCCTTTTTAAGGAGGAGAGAGTGGGTTTGAAGAGATGTATTAAGTATGATAGGAGTTCACCTGACATTGCAGACAAGATGATAAATGATGGTATTGGCAATTATTTGAGCTCTGCATCCCTAGCTGAGATCTAGCTTCAGCATCCCAAGACATTCTGACCATTACCACCTGTTTTTTGCTGCGTGCACCCCATGTTTTCCTGCCATCAGGGTCCTGCCTGGGTGGATTTTGGTTAAGTGTGGGCTGTTTATGCTGTACTCCTTGCAGCTGGAGCCATTTCTTCCATGGGGAGTGTCTGAACAGAAGGTCAAAGTGGACAGCCTCAGTGTGTGGCAGGAGAAGCTGGAGCCAGCTGGCAGTATGGCCATTGAGGGAAAGGGCTGAGTGGGCAGGCACAGGGGGAGAGGAAAGGCTCTGGAGCTGGGCAACACCGTTGGGTGGCCTCAGGCAGCAAGTGTGGGCATGCAGAGACCTCTCTCCTTTACTTACTGAGAGCAAAAATAAAATTAATAATCTTATTTCAACCTGTGATCAAGGCCAATTTTGGTGGAAAGCATTGGAATACAGTGGGAAAGCACAATGCAGGGAGGGTAGTTGGTAAGGAGTGATGACCCTGGAATGGGGCAGGGGCTTTGTGAGCTGCCTGATCGCTTCTAATGTGAACCCAGAGGCAGCAGCAGCAGCTCACGGGCTGAGCAGCTACCCACCTCCCTTCCTCTCCAGCCATACATCAGCTTTCTGGACACCTGACGTTTGTCAGCCCTAGTTCTGGGGAACCATCTTTCAACACTCTCCTTCCCACATTTACACGCAAAATTCCTGCCCCCCCTGGTCTTTGCTGCGCCCTCATTAACTACTCTTTGTGCAAATGTACTAGCAGAAGAGCACTGTTCACTGACACAGTACACTTTCCTAGGAAAGGCGTTAATGATAGTGAAGGGCAGAAAATGGAAATGTGTTTTTGCAAAGTTGATTTTACTTCACAGGAAGGGATGTGCTTCTCCATGGAAAACCATCAGCCAAATGAAGTAATTTAAAATTTCCATGGGTTAATTGGGGCTCATCTGTCAGAAACAGGCACTGTTTTAATTATCATGATAGATCTAAAGTAATAAAATTCCCCTCCTATCCCAACTTCCTAATACAGCTATGGTTATATTTGTATGAAAGTGCTTTATGCTGGGATAGTTATTCCCATATAGCAAGGAAAATCATCGCTCTGATATGTTGTCTTTATAGCCACAGTTACATGCACCCTACAACTTTCGCCCTATTTTGGCTTTTATTTTTAAATGACCTTCCCTTCCCCCAGTAGGATTAATTATACCAATAAAACTCATAGAGCTGGCCTCAGCATTGAGAAAATGATTTTTTGCTAGCCATGCATTTATACAGCTGTGGCAACTAGAGAGTGAAATAATACACATCCATATATGCTAGGATGCTGTAATCAAATTCAGGTACACGTGTTAAATTATAATACTTGTATACTGAAGAGAAGACTTACTGAGGACTGGAGTATATTTTTCATGTATGAGATCTCAGGAATATGTAACCTGAAGAGCTCTTATAGGGAGAAAAGAGAACTGCAGCTTTTCCCTTTGAGCAACAAGATTATGCGGAGCTCTAGAAGCAGCTGGAGGCAAAGACATCAGCCATGGCATGCAGCAATCTGAGATTGACAACAAATGCAAGGTTTAGGGCATTATGCGGAAAGCTACTACAAAGTCTCCAGAAACACCTGGGGACACCACTAAATTTGATATACTGGATGTGTGAGATGACTAGCAATATATTACAGGGAAAAAAAATGGAAAGCGAGGTACGTGAAAGAGGAACCTTTCAGTGTTCAAA